>NW_028246438.1:0-601434 GCF_964263255.1 Lissotriton vulgaris | reverse complement strand
CCTTCGTGGTGGTCACAGGACAGAGAGTTCAGCACCAACAGTGCTTAAAAGAGCATGTGGGAGCAGCAGGAGTGGTGCAGCCTCCCCCGTCAATGATTTGAACAATATATATATATTTTTTTGTTAAATGTTTTTATTAATTATTGAATAACATCACAATTTCAGTCAAATGCTTTGCAAGGCATTACAAGATAGCATCATATCCAGGATGATACAGATCGCAAATGCTTAGTTGTTAACACAGCCGTTATGCCAACATCCCTGACCGGGCAGGTGGCGAAGCCCTACACATCTCCCTGCTTTAGACGTTATAAGCAGCAACAACATCACGAACCCAAAACATAACGACAGTACATCCCCCTCAGTCACACCCCGCACCCGCTGCAGCCCATACATACAACGTAAACACCCATCCCGTCAAGCATTCCACTCACAGTCTCAGTCCCGCTCACTCCCCCCCTGTTGCTCTAACCCCTACCCGCATCCTACTATCCTGAAGCACCATTTCCTCAGCTAATCCCCGCCGGTTCAGTGACAGTCGCACCTTCCGCGCCACCTTCAGACCTTGCCTCCACCCCACTGGGGTCATGCGCACCTTGGACATATGCATTGTATAGTCCCCAAAAGTTCTTAGGTCTACTTCTGGGGGGGAGCAGCTCACTGTAGAGTTCTGACTGCGTGGAGCAGTACAGCATGTCTCTGGACCATTGCTGCAACGTCGGGACTGGCCCCCTCAACCAGCACATAGCTACTCTTCTCTTGGCCATAAGTAGCCCCATATCCACTAACCTACGGATCGCTTTTGGGAGCGATTTAGTATATCCCAGGAGAGCCATAAGTGGGTCCACCTCCAATTCAGCCTCAACGACTTTGCCCAGTTCTCCAAAGACTCTCACCCAAAATGCATGCACCCCCGGGCACGACCATGCCAAATGTAGGAAGTCCGCCACCCCCACATGGCACCTCTCACATTCTGCGTTGTCTCTCAAACCATATCTGTGGAGCCTCTCCGGGGTATAATATGTTCTATTCAGGTACTTAAAGTGCACCAATCTGTGCCTACCATGGAGGGATATTTTCCTAGTATTCATACAACAATAAGACCACTTAGAATCATCCAACTGAACATCCAAGTGATGCTGCCACGCAAGCCTAGCTGCCGTGTATTTATGTGCTCTGTGAGAAATAGCAATCTTATAGAGGGCGGTGACCATTTTGCAAGGAGAGACAGCCTTAATAACATGTGTCAACTCCCGCATCTCAGGAGGCTCAGCCATATCTTCCGCCAACAATGCCCGCAAGGCCATTCGGACTCTGTGGATATGGAACCTTTTCAGCGGCTTATCGCCCTCTGGTGTAACTACAAGTTGCTCCGTCGAGCGCACTGTCCCCTCATGGAAAAGATCCCCAGCGACCTCTATTTTCATGGAGCGCAACGCTAGGAGCACTCCCTTTTCTGTGCATGGACCCAGCTATCGCATCCATTCGATCGGCATGGCCGGCGAATAGACTATAGTGCCCGCTTGGTGTTGCAGAAGCCAATGCCAAGCATGTCTTGTGGCATTTAATGAATCTACAATACCAGTCCTGTGGTCCACCTGGTCCATGAACTAGGGCCACAAACAGTCGTTCCATCCTAAGGTAGGGTACCCCCTCTCCTCCGTGAATACAGGCATGCAAGTGTGCTCCCTGCGCCACCCTATAGTATAATTTGAAATCTGGTGCACCAAGGCCACCCAAATGGTATGGCAGCGTGAGTACACCCCACTGCACCCGGGCTTGCTTACCGGTCCAGGCTAATTTGAGCATTAATTGTCTCAATCTATGAAAGAAGGTGTGCTGCAAAACCAAGGGGATATTAGTGAAGAGGAATCTAGGCAAGACTACTATCATCATATTAGATATACGTCCCAACAGGGATAACAGGAGACGAATCCATAAATCCACATCATCCTCTAGCTTGGATATGGCCGTGCCATAATTTTCCCGGAACACAATATCGGCCTCCATGTGCAGGCGGATGCCCCAGTACCTTATTGAGTCTACCGTCCAACTGAGGGGGTAATCCATCTCGAATTCCGTGATAGCAGGCGTGAGCGGGAATACCAGAGATTTCTCCCAATTGACCTTAAGGCCGGACAGCGCGCCAAATCTCACCACCTCCCTAATTACTGCTGTCAAGTTCTCTTTCGGTTCTCTAACATAAAGGAGCGTGTCATCTGCGTATGTGGACACTACAATTCTATATGTGAGAAATCCGATACCCTCGTTCCCATGATATTCCCGTAAAGCACAGACTAGTGATTCCGCCACCAGGGCGTATAGGAGCGGGGAGAGAGGGCAGCCCTGTCTGGTGCCTCTGGTAATGCTGAACGGGGCAGTGACCAAATCTCGGACGCGCACTCTTGCCGTGGGCCCATGATACAAAATACCGAGCATGTGCAGTTAGACCCCCCAAATCCCATTCTCGTCTACACCTGTCGTAAGAACACCCATTCCACCAAGTCGAATGCTTTTTCCATGTCTAGGAATACTGCCACTGCTTTGTTCTCATGGTGGACGTGTTGCATGGTTCCAAACACAGTCCGGATATTATACTTTAAGTTTCTGTTAGGCACAAAGCCCGCCTACTCAGGAGCTACCAAGATATGGGACATCAACACCAGCCTAGTGGCTAAAATTTTCGCAAACAGTTTGCGTCCACATTGAGAAGGGACAACGGACGGTACGAACTACATTCATTTGGAGCCTTGCCCGGTTTCGGTATAGCGACCAGAATTGCTTCCCTCATCGACAGTGTCATTGTGCTCGTTTCGAACATGTCTTCAAACAGAGCCGCTAGGTGCGGAAGCAGCAACTCTGAATATGCCTTATAAAAGGCGACCGTTAGGCCATCCGACTCCGGGGCACTCCCAGCCCTCATGCTGCTCAATGCCTCAATTATTTCGTCTTTCTCTATCGGATGTCTCACCACCTCCCTGTGGGCATCAGGGAGATACTGTAGCTGTATATAGTCCAAGTATTTCCTAATCTGGTCTTCCACCCCTGCCGATCGTGTTTGGTATAGGTCCGCGTAATACTGCCTAAAGCGTTCAGCCACTTCCCCCTCATCCGTCAGGAGGTCCCCACTGTCCGACTTGATCTCTGTCACTTGCGTCTTGCCTCGCCTAGCCTTCATCAGTCGAGCGAGGACTGAACCCGGTCTCTCCCCCTCCCCGTAAGAGCGTCGTGGCATACATGCCCAGGTGTTTTACTTCACGGTCCGCTGTTTCTTGGTACTCATCTAGGAGCATCTTTATCTCGTCTTCTACCCTCGCACCTCCCCCATCAACTCTCTCCCGTTCCAGCTGCTGCAATTTCCTCTCCAAGTCAGCCAGGGTCCCCCTAATCGCTCACAATACCCAGAGTGTTTAGTCATAACAATGCCCCTGATGTAGACTTTAAAAGTCTCCCAAATCGTTAGGGAACTGTCTACTGAACCTACCTTGGTGTCGAAGGTTTCTATGGCTACCGCTATCTCCTCACAAAATAAAGTGTCAAGTAGAGAGTATGGAGGGAATCTCCTCCTAGGTGGTTTCAAACCTAATAACAAAGGAGAGTGGTCTGATAGCATACAAGTCAACACACTGCATTGTCGTACCAAACTTAGCACTGAAGTAGATGCTAGCCAATAGTCAATCCGCGTGTGTATATCATGGAACGCTGAGTAGTGTGTATAGCCCCCCTCCCCTCATTCCGCACTCGCCACACATCACACATATCCAGACTCACCATCATTTCCTCTATCTTCCTCGCAGCTGCAGCTGGTTGTCTAGGCGTGCCCGCTGAGCGGTCTAGCTCTGGATTCCGAACCACATTTAAATCCCCCCCCACAGTATCCGCTGATCTCCATATTGGGATACAATCCTAGCCAAGCCACCAAAAAACTCGGGGCAGTCGTAGTTGGGCCCATAGACATTAACTAACAGGAATTCCACACCCCGCCCGCAACACTTAGATATAACATATCTTCCATCCAGATCCTCTCGGAGCACCGTAAGATTGATCAATGAACTAGGGTTGGCCCAACTCAAGACCCCTCTTGCATGGGTGGTAAACCCTGCCGCGTTTATGTTACCCTCCAGTGCCCTCAACCTAAGCTTAGGGCTTGTAACAGGGAGGTGCGTCTCCTGTAAAACAGCAAGGTCAATTTTATGCCTATGTAGATAATTCAGGACCTTGCGTATTTTGCGATGGTCATTCAGCCCCCGCACATTCCAGGACAATATCCGCAACCCACCTTCACACTCATAGGAGTCCGATGCTTCACGTGCCATCAGCTATGCCATACGTACACATTTTGTAACCACGATATGAAAATGCCAACCAAGCATACAGCAACTGCGTTTCACACAACCAATTTCCAACACGACCCCCCTTGCACCTCTTCCCCTGGAACGCCCCACACCTCCACGCACAGCAGACCTCCCCCAACATGGCCGCATGAATCCCTAATCCCATCCCCCCTCAAACCCCCCTTACCCTCAACCAACATGAAGAAGGCACAAGTACAGTGCCAGGCACTCTTGAGAGGAGGTAGCTCTCCAATGCAAACGAGAACCAACAGATAGCAACAAAGATACCCTGCCCCTGCCCCCCCCAGGCATCATAACCATAGATGCAGCTTATCACTTAGCAATCGTCTCCTCAAGAATTCACATAGCTGTGCCCGCTCATCATATAACCCAAATAAGAAAAATATTGTGTGCCTTCGAACTGAGCATCCCAACCAGGTTCAGCAATGTCCCCAACCACATCTTCCCCACGTAGCTTCAGTGTAGTCAGCATACCACACAAGCTATCCTTTAAGGTACAATTTCTACCGCCCTACCGTTCCCCACAACATTCAACAAGCTGATATCTACCAGTCATTACAGCTCAGTCCTGCTTATCCAGCGTCGACCCCTCCATGTCCTCAAAACTACTCTGCTCCGGGCTAGGCCCCGCTCCTTCGTCCAGTTCTTAATGGCTTTCTGCAAAACGGAAGGGTCAGTGAAAATATGGGATTTCCCCTGTCGATTGACTCGAAGCTTTGCCGGGTACAGCATTGCGTAATCCATTCCCATGTCGCCTAGCTGCCGTTTGAGCGGTACAAAGTGTCTGCGAGCTTCCTTGACTCTAGCAGTAAAGTCAGGGTACAGAGCCAACTCCGAGCCTTCGTAATGGAGGGTCTTCTTTTCTCTAGCAGCCTGAAGGCAGCATCTCGGTCACGATAGTTGAGTAGCTTCGCGATGATCCGGCGCCACGCCGCGCCCGGCGGCGGTCTAGGACTCAGGGCTCTATGCGCTCTCTCCACCACAAACATAGCCGAGAAGACGTTGTCTCCCAGTAACGTCACCAGCAACTTTTCCATGAACTGCTCCATATTTCCGGTAGCCGTCGTCTCCGGCAGGCTAACCAGGCGCAGATTGCAGCATCGAGAATTCAATGTCTTCCGTCTTGTCCTGCAATACACGTATAACCTTCCCCAGCTGTTTGTGTTCGGCATCCAAAGTGGTGTGCGCCTCCTCTACCTCCGTGAGGTGCCTCTCCGAAATATCTAGCTGTTCCGCATGTTTATCCAGATGCTCCTGTCCATGCGGTAGGTCAGGGCATCCATTTTTGCATCCAGACAGGTGATTCCACCCTGCAGGGACTTCTCCATGGCTCTCAGCATGCTTTGGATATCAGGTTCCTCCTCATCTTGAGATTGCGATGCCCCCCTGGTCCCCCTGTCTGTGGCAGGATCTTGTGATTTCGCCCCCTTCTGTTTGAAGGCCAATTTCGTCTGGGTCTTGTCACCTTTACCCATGTTGCAAGGTCGGGCCTGCTGCGGCCCTGTGCTCACCGCTCCAGTGCTTCCCCTTTCGGGCCAGTGAGGAGGGCACAATCCCTAAGCTGCAGACACAGATCACCGCAATGCACAGCACCCCTTCTCGCACCAACAGTGTGGCGTGTGAGTAATTTTATAAGTTGGGAACCAGTCCTGTGTGTGGCAATTTGAACCGCATACCGCCTCCACGTAGCCAACCCCCCGTGGAGGACCAGCGGAAGAGTGCAGAGTAGTTGTCCTGGCGGTACGATCAGTAGGCCACCCTCACAGGTTCATGTCCGATGAACTGCTCCCTTCTCCTAGCCAGGCAGGACCCTTCCCTACCCCACTGTGTGCCAGACACAAGGTTTTTCCCTTTTGTTGCCTGTCTTCAATCCACAAGGAATTCACCAGGGTCAAATTGGGGCAGCAGCGCGCACCTCTCTCCTGCCGAGGCCTGAGAGCAGCACCCCTCTCACCACCTTTCACCAGACATCTGAATGAGCCACCATAGTCCCTCCTCACGCATGTCTACAATCCTCACTGCGTTTTCCCACTCTCTGGGGGGAGCAGCTTGGGTCCAACGCTTCCACATGCCTCAGCCTCTTCAAGTCCAAGCACCCACTGCTCGCGTCTCACCGCAACCAGTGTCCTACCGCCGACCGCCGCCGTCAGTTTCCAGCAGGCCGCACGTCCAGCGACGTCGCTTGGCCTCTTCTTCTACTGTGAGCATGGGATCCGCGGCCTAGTTGCTGTGAGTTGAGCCGCGATCTTTGCAGCGCCGCCCGCACCACAATCCTCGGGCTTGGACCGCACAAACGTTCCGGGCACACACGCGCTACCCCGGCATGATATTAGGGGCAGCAGCAGTCTTGTGAGCAGCAAGATAATTGCTGGATAAGATGATGCCTCGGGAGAGCTCAGAGCTCAGGCGGCCATTCCGTCTCCGAGCTCGCGCCTCCCCCCAATTTAAACAATACTTCCCCTAAGTATGCAGGGTCCAAAGGGGAATGACTACCCCAGGATTTCCTGCAAGTTTTTGAGAATTCCTAAGGTTGGAGCATAAGACTACTGCTAGAACTGCAATATTCTCTAGGAATGAGGTCTATGACTGCAGCGTGTGGCCTGAAAACCACCTACTAGGATAAATATGTTGTGCAAGGCCTTCTAAAGGCCGAGTTGATGGTTACAGGTTTTGATATCAAAATGTGATTCCTTCTCCAGACTACCGCCTCCCTTGAGTAGGCCTTGGACTGCTCAGCTCCGCTACCTTACGAGAGTTAAGCGTTACAATGGGGCATTTGTTTAGTTCTTAATGGGGTGCAAATGTCGGCCCATTACTTGTGCAATGCACACAACTAGTTGCCTGTTTTTTTATATATCTGCTGGTGATACCGCTAAATTCTAAAACATTTATGGTTCATTAGTCCCTATTACTGTAACTAATCCAACAGTTACCGCGTTTCCTCCCCTTCATAATTTTTCTTGTAATACATCTTAGATATTATTATATATATGCTTATTGGTCCTATGTGATTAAAAATGGTCTTCCCTGAATCGACTCACCCATCCTGGCATTGTGCTTGTACGCGTAACTAATCCAACAGTAGGGGTGTTTCCTCCCACTCATCATTTTTCTTGTAATACATCTCAGATGTTATTATATATATGCTTATTGGCCCTTTGTGATTAAAAATGGTCTTCCCTGAATAGACTGACCCATCCTGGCATCGTGTTTGTACACAGGCACTCTGACTCTTTTTTGATTACACTGTGTCCCAGTTTATTTGCAAAGATTTTTTATTATTCGTGTAATAAGAATATTTTCTCATTTATGTATTCAATTGCATAGGACACACGCACACACTTTACTTCTGATGGCCATTTAAAAGGATATTTTCATGGATACCTGACTGAGCCAGAAATATGTTATAGTCCACTCAAAGCATTTCCATAACGTCAGCCAGGACACATTTTTCCCCTTATTTAAGGGAAGCTCAGCACTTAACACAGTGCGAAAACTAGCTGCACAGTAAGGCAGGTATGCCTTTTATGGTAACCTCTATATGGACATTTGTTTGGACACTCTGCAGTATTACCGCCATTTTATGTCTTGAGTAGAATTTGTCAATCAAATGGCATTAATAATGATTGCATTTTTGTTACCGTATATCACAGAATGTTGTACACTGTACTTTACTGATGATTTTATAACAAATTTCGGAAATGTTTAGAAATACTTTTTAAAAAGATTTAAATCAATCATGCAATATATTGGAAGTACAATGGTAGTCCAGATTTGACCTTAAATTTGGGGTTACAGCCAGATAGGAATTCTGAGTAGTGCTTCCGAGGTCCCTTCCACGCATGCATTTTACCAGGGAAAACATGGACTTTATTTAGATGTTCTGTTGACATTACGTCAAATAAGTGGGCTAACTGTGACTGTAGTATTCTTTTAGAACAAGCTCTGCCCATACATGCCTGAGTTTTCTTTTGATAATGGCAAATGAGGTGAAATACATTTAAGTGTTACTGGGTTAGTCATATTTTACTAATATTGCCATTCAACATCCCATGTATGAATTTCAAGTGTGAAAGTATAATAGGTAATTTTGGAGATTAAAACATAATAGCAGTAGTAAAAAAAACATGATTGTGGTCATAAAATGTAGTAATGGATTAGAAATATTACGTTTGGTGGACACAGATACTTTAGTGCTAGGAGGCGCCAATGTACAATTGTGAGGTTTGACAGAAAACTGCAACATAACATAGCACTAACAAAGCCAATGAAGCTCATGTATGCTTGCATTTATTCATATTTAACAAGAAAATACCAAACATTGTATCAATAACCTAGATCAAAAAAAGTCAAAAAATCATCAAGCACATTCAGAAATCTACTGAACCACCACCTGTAGAGACATGTTTTCACTAAAATCAGCACACATTTACACACATAACAAAATTGTTTAATAGATGAACGCAAAACTGACAGAGGAACGTGTTTAAGGGGAGAACTGCGGGAAACAGCCTTTAGCATGAAGCCGGAACCTTGCATGCCTTGATTGCGCCGGCTTAACCATGCAGGCGAAACTACCATTCAAGTCTTTACCACGCAGGAATTTACAATGAATATGACTTTACCACGCATGCCATTACAACAAATTTATATGGAAAGGCATGCGTGGTAAAGGCATATGCGTGGTGGTAAAGATGTGCGTGGAAGTGTCGCGCTCGTTTCAAGGACCGTGTTGTAAAGTCATGTGTGGTGATAGCTTGAATGGTTCCATCATACATCCAAACACTGCCCGTGGCTGAGAGATGTGTTCTGTAGGGAACACTTCACTTTCTCCAGGTTGAGAAGACTTTCCATAGTGCTTGCTTCAGTCTGGTGTTTCCCAGGATCAGGATGATGGATTGTGCGGAGACACAGGAGACAATGATTATCCAGAACACCTTGGGCAGAAGATCAAAGGATGAAAAATGATTAACTACCATTGTCTGCAATAGGATGATGTTGATCATTAGGAGAGAGCCAAGTATCCAGGTTGCACTAGTATGAGCCTCTATCTGGGGTTCGCTGATCCCTGAGGCACCCTCTTTCATCCGCTTGGTATGTCTATAGAGGGATGCGAGGATAGGCGTAATGAAGAAAATGCCAAGCAGAAGAGGCAGGCAGAAGCCTAGAATGCCCAGTACAATCATGTAAGGAGTTTGCACGTCCAGCGCTGTGCCTGAGGCTGTAAATGCCGACCACATGTCAGTTCTTGAATAATGATTGAAAGCACAGTTTGTATACCAGTGGATGGGGACGCTTAGGGCCAAAGACCCCACCATCGTGCCGAGAAGCAGCCAGTGCACCACCTTGGAGATCCGGAGCTTTAACCAGAGGAAGAGGCGATGGTTGAAGTCCACAATCTTTATGCAGTAGACGATGCAGAGACAGGTATTGAGCCAGATACTGATGCTACCAATCCACATGTGAAGTTGAAATAACACCTGAAAATTGCAATCCACATAAACCTCCAGCCATAATTTTGAAATGTAAATTTGTACGATGACTGTATATTGAAAAGAAGCATCTGAGATTCCTGCTGCTATTAGAATAAAGTCTAAGTTGTTCGGGGTTCTGCCACATGCCCAGTCCACGAGATTCAAAGAAACAATGAAACCAGAGGTGACTATCCCAGTCAAGCTCAGTACCGATGTAATAACTAAAGAAAGCACTTTTAATTATAGGCACCATTTTGTATCCTTCTCCTTGGACGCCCCTTGAAGTGTTGTGTATTGATTTAGATTCCGTATAAATTTCCCAATTCATGCCATTATATAGGTACAATTCACATTGCCCTTATATAGGCACAGAAATCAAGTCCAAATTTAGGCATAGTCCATGCTACCCAAATACAGGCATGGCTTCTTCCATCCGTTCATCTACATCACAACGATTTCTTGGAAAACTAGACTCTTAAGCCTTTAGGGACATCCCCTTGCTTGGTTATTGATTTCTCCAAGAACTCATTATTATGCATGAACATCTATTCCCTAGAGGTTCGTTCATGATGTTCATATGCCCGACTTTTACATCAATACTGGCATTCCTAATCACCTTCAAGGTATAAATATCCCTTCACTTGGTATGGCAAAGCACGGTGTGGTTCGGTGCAGTTCGACTACCTACTTGCACGACGCAACTCGCCACAGCAAGTACCGAAGGAAGCCAACTCCCCAGCTGACGCACTGACCAGATGGTGTCATCCTCCCTGCCGAGAATCCAGCTCCAGTGTTTCTGAATCCCCTTGCGGGGTGTTGGAAAATTGAGTCCCGGGAAAGAGATACCAACCTCTCTCATTCTAAGGTATGGAGCTGATTAGAACTAAGAGAAACCTTTGGCAATTCTTGGCAAAACTAAACTTATGCTAAAGCAGCACCTACTTTTTCCCTCGTACTAGACTTAGTTCACGTACACTGGGGTAGGATTATTTTAGAAGCACCAGTTGAGTATTTTAGCCTGTGTTATTTATGTATGTATTTTTATATATGTCATAGCTACAGACCATGCTATTACAATATTATTTTATAAAACTGTTTACACTGTACGCATTATACTTGGCATTTTGTCTAATGATTGTAGCAGTTCATATCTCTTTCATGAGAAATAAGACTGTTCAATAAACCCCTTTTTTATTGAAACACCCGTCTATCTATTTCTCTGCAACTCTGTAGAAACAAAGCATGCACGATTGACTGAGTGAAATAGTTATCTATTGTTTCCACGACTCTGAAGATATTGTTCCGATTCTAGGGAAAACAAAGTTGTCATGTTTATGCGGTTGTCAGAGACTAATCCCTTCTTGTTCATTCGAGAAAGTTTCTAGTGACCTCTGAGTTAGCTGGCACACACACAATAAATTGTAATATACTCGATAGAGACATACTGACCTCAGTCCTATGTCAAATCTATGGTGTATGTTATTCCAATGCGCAGAGCCTATTAGGGATATAGGAACTACACTACATGGTGCCCAACGGTTTGGTAAGGCACTCATTTAACGTAGATACTAAAATTAACTCAGTTGTGCTTTTCTCAGAGACCCCTCTACTCATAATACTCCAATAGACGTCTAGAGTGGGTAAAGGGATAATATCCGCCTTAGCTGAGTAGGACGGAAAATCCTATGTATTAGCTTTTTGGTTTGTTCAACATAGAAGGATACAGTGTTCCAAAATATTGTGCACCTTATCTTTGCTCCCTTGAAACTTGCTCCGCAATTTTCATTTCAAAATGTCTACTAACGGCAACAACACCGAAACCAGTGGAGCTGCGGCTGATCAAGCCAAAGTAGCTTTAAACTTTACTGGTTCCCAAAAAAAAGCGATGTGAATGCTATTATCATTTCTCCAAATTTAGGGAAAGCCATCACTATAAAACTTATAAAACATGGCCTGACATCAAGTAGCGGTAGGGCAGTTTTTGTGATAGAGGCACATGAATATCACCAGACAGAGGTATTCTATTCATGGATAGTCTTCCCAGAAGCAAATTCAGTAACACATATGTTTCACTTCTACAAAGAAGAGGATCCACCAGATGAATTTATTCCGTTCGAGGATATTGAAATTCTACTCACATACCAGAAGCATGAGCTCTGGTTTAAAGGCGCCCTAAAACACTTAAATCACATTACCAGGCCTAGTCCACTAGGTAGACCAGGAGCTACATGGCTGGCTTTAGCCGGCTACACACCTGACCCTGACATTGAATCAATGTCGGACGAGGAGTTCCTTAGTAATATACAAAATTTAATAGAGTTATACAGTTAAACCACAACTGTCTGAAAGTCCTGAAAAGGCCTTCACCAAAAACACTCCTACATCTTCTAAAAAGAAGTGGGTAAATAGCAAACAACTTTCCAAAGAGAAGCGTTCTCATTCCCGAGGTAGGTCTCCTCAAAAGGAGCCCTCGGAAAGGAGGTACAACCTCAGGAATAAGAATAATTTGAGAAAACCTGACAGGTATCAAGATACTGATACACATTCCTCTCGTACCTTTCAGATATCGTCACAGAAATCCAAAAGAAGAGGACGGTCAGAGAACAAAGAAGAACTTGTGAAGTCCAAAGATGATCAACACTATCAGACAAGTAAACCAAAAGCTCAATTTACCAAAAAGAAGGTAGCAGGTCTAAAAATCAGACATGCCGAGGATCTTGAGGACACCACTCAAGAACGTAGAATGGGCTCAGACAATTTTGGACAGCTCGGCAGAAGTAACAATAGCTTGCCAGAACCTGAAGGGACTTCTGGAGACAGTGGACTTGAATGAAGACATTCAAGTTGAAACTGCAGACACCAGGGTTAGCTCTCCACATAGGTTATATGAAATAACACTCCGGATGGAGAGAGACATACCAAGAAAAGTGAAAGCACTCTTTTGGGAGCGACTTTCAAAGAGCTATGATCTATTCCAGGCTGAACAGGACTGGCCACCAGAATTTGTCAGGGAGTTCCCACATGGCGAAGACATCATTATGCCAGCCTTCTCTAAACATATTCCAACACATTTAAAATATACTTATGCCAGGAAATGGGCAGTAACCCAAGCTCCACCATTATACAAAAATCATGAAGGATGGGATGATGATTCACCTCACCACAAAATCCAGTTAAAGACTCAACCAACTGCACAGAGGCAGTATCCATTTAAGCAAGAAGCTAAAAACAGGTCAGGGAGA
This sequence comes from Lissotriton vulgaris, assembly GCF_964263255.1. Taxonomy (NCBI): domain Eukaryota; kingdom Metazoa; phylum Chordata; class Amphibia; order Caudata; family Salamandridae; genus Lissotriton; species Lissotriton vulgaris. The sequence continues at coordinate 588,363 of NW_028246438.1, read as the reverse complement.
TATTAGATCAACTTGAATACCAAGGGGTGATTGAAACATGCACCTCATCAATGAACAATCCTTTGTTTCCAGTCTCCAAACCAGACAATACATATCGTCTAGTTTTGGATTACAGACCTCTAAACTCTTGTTGCAAAACATTTGCAGTGCAAAATATACATAGTACAGTATTAATGACATTGAGCATAAAAAACTATAAAACCACATTAGACATATCAAATGGTTTCTTTTGTCAAAACATTGCACCTGAAAGCAGGTATTTGACCGCTTTCTCAATAATGGGGACACAACGTCAATTTTGTCGACTGCCCCAGGGGTTCAAGAACAGCCCGGGGTTATTCTCAGCCAGAGTAACAGAGTTACTACAAACTCATGATGACGAGGCATTGTCATATGTCGATTGCATATATCCGACAGACGATGACCTGGACAGGCACTTGAACAGGGTGAACACCATCATACTGGGCTTTGCCTCTGAAGGGTACAAATTAAATTGTAAGAAATTAAGAACTGCCCATCTAAACGTCCTTTTTCTAGGATATGAGTTATCAATAACCATGGGAGAAATTTGCGGATTCGCTTGAAATCGTGAAAAAATCCGCGAGTTCGCACAAAAATCCACAAACTCGTGGATTTGCATAATGTGATCATGACCACGTGTGTCTGTAACTTTGCCACCGCGCCGAAAGGCGCCGAGGTCCCTTGAGTGAGCTGTCCATGATAGTGAGAAAAGGCGGGAAGAAGTTGCATACCCTAGTGTGTGTGGGGCTGGGCCAAATGGGTGGGGCTTCCAAGCGAGTTCACATGCCTCTTGTAAGGGTCAGAGACCGATCAGAGCAGCAGATGAGAAGGAAGCAGCTTCCGGGTCACAGGAATTACACTGGGATTGCGCTCGAGAAACTTGTGGATGCAAAGACCTCCATCAAGGATTACATCTAATTGTAGACGGTAGATATGGGGAGGAAGCACACCTGCCTAGCCTAGACCGTGCTCACTGGTTGTTTGGGCTGATTATAATGCGTGACTGATTTTGAGCTTCAACTCGGGCACCTGCGTTATTTATATCTGTAAGTGCTTCCTGATGAGGTTTAATTTTTGTGACAGGAGCATCGTGCCAGAATGAATCCTGCCTGCATATTTATCTACGAAGATGCCACCGTGTTGATACCTCTACTGGAAAAAAAAGAAAAAATCCTATTATAAGTGGCAATTTCGCGAGATACGTGGATGGCGAAATTGCCGAAAATCTGCAAAATCCGCGAGCGGAATGGATTTTGCGCCTACCCTTAGTTATCAATTGAAGGAAAAAGCCTGGCAGACAACTTTTTAGAAAAGTGTGCGCTGCTCCAACCTCTGAAAATGCTGAAAACCTTGCAGTCGATTCTAGGTTTCCTGAATTTTGGAAGAGCTTACATTCTAAACTACGCAGAAAGGGTTAAACCTCTCTACGAATTAATCAAAGCTGATTTTAAAACAGTATATTGGGCACAAAAACACACAGAAATTTTGCGTTCACTCCAAACAGATATGTTAGCAAACAAACATTTGCAAACACGCGTCAACGTACGCAACTTAATGATCCGAATAATTCAAGGACAATGCGTATTCACGTTCTTAACTTTTAACGAAGGTGAAAAAGTACCAATTGCATACAAATCACATTTGTACACACAAGCAGAAATGAAATTTACATCAACAGAAAAAAATCTGACAGCTGTTCAGACCTCTCTAGCAAAAGAGAGAGCCCTAGCACAGGGGAAACGCATTATGATCGTAACTCCTGTACCTGCCTTAGAAGCAGGGACGAAAGTGAGCATTCCAAATGCTAAAGCTCTACATCCGAGATGGATATAATGGGTTAATTCTCTTGCTGCAACTGATGTTGAATATGTTTTCGATCCTTATTTGAAAACACAAGCATTCCTGTAATGAGAACAAGAATGTCCTCTGCCTACTAAAATTCTGCCTCTAGACCAGTATGAATGTATAATTTATACTGACGGATCTGCACAACCCACTACGGAGGGTAAACAAGTATATGGTGCGGCATGCGCAATCGTTAAAAGTCGTATGCGCGATGGCAAATTCCGACCTATGGTCACAATAACGCAGTCTCTCGGAGATTGTACAGCTCAGCAAGCTGAACTACAAGCATTCAAAATGGCACTTGAAAATACGGATCGCCAATTCCCCACACTCATAGGGCCCCATTAGGATGGTGGGCGGATTGCCCCCACCAGGCTGGCGGTAGCCACCGCCAGCCTGGCGGGGGAAATCCGCCCGCCATCCTTCCCTGTATTCTTCCCGCCATATTAGAATGGCGGGGGGGACCACGGCGGAGCCAAACACCGCCCGGCACTTTTCCGCCCCGGTCGCCTTGCGGCCAGGGCGGAAAACAAGTAATATGCAGGCGGTGTCTGTCAGACACCGCCCGCATTATTACAATGGGCATTTTACAATGCCTTTCCGTGGCGGCATTGCCGCCACGGAAAGGCATGCGGTGTTCACAGGGCCCCCAGAGTGAAGGCCAAAGGGGGGTGGCACACGGGGGGGGGGGTACCTGTGGTACCCCCCTGCATTTACATAATCAAAGCGGTAGGCACCGCGCGGTGCCTGCCGCTTTGATCATGTAAATGCTGCACAGCATTTTTAGTATTGTGGCGGGCGGAGCACAGAGCTCCGCCCGCCACAATACTAAAAATACAGGATGTGCCCGCCACAGTGGCGGGCACATCCTAATGCTGCGTGCGGGACCCTCGCCCTTAGGGTGGGCGGTGCCCGCCATCCTAATGGGGCCCATAGTGTCAGATGCTTTCTATTGTCTTCAATCAAAAAATGAATATTTACAGAATTGGCTTCAAAACGGTTTCAAAGATTCAAAAGGTGGCACAATCAAACATAAAATGCTTTTGGGAACAAGTAGTTCAGTTACGAGAAGGACTACAAAACACTCACGTGATACACACGCTGAGTCATCAACGTGATGGTGTTCACGTTGAAGGGAATTCATTGGCTGATGAAGCAGCGAAGGCAGCTGTGCAAATGGCTTCCGTAGCTGCAATCACATGTTCAAAAACAAAAATATTAAAAAGAAAAGGAGGACCCCACACAGACTAATAGGGGACTGGGGGGATAGTAAATCTTAAAATGAGAGACCAGGGCGTCCCCACAAGAAGACAGTCTAGGACTGTGTATCACACCTAGTTCCTGGAATCTAGGGTGAGTGTTCCATTTTTCAAGAAGCAAACTTATAAAGCATGCCAATAATCTGGCGGGAAAGGTAAAGTTACAGTGATACGTGCTCGATTACTATCCGTGTATGTTCAAACAGAGCTATGTATATTTACTGTTCTAGTTACTTGTATCCCTAAAGATGCCAACTGTTATTGAAAGGGGACTGTTGTCTCGCCGTATAATCAACATTAAAAATGACAGTTTTCTAGTAATACCCACAATGAACAAAAGACCTAGTTTTCAAAAAAATATATGTACATAAGTCAATGCCTTCAATAAATGTTAAGAAAAGGAAAAGTTTACCACACCATGAGTTACTCTGTTACACATTTATTATACATACAAATTTAAAATTCCATCATTACAAAGTATACAATTAATCAAGGAAACAACGTTAATACATTTGCATAAAAAACAATTAAAAACAAAGAATCAAAGGTCGACGCGGCGTTTCGGTTTCTTGTATTTCTACCTTCTTCAGGACAGATTCTACATGAATTTAAAAAGAGATTTAAAAAAACAGAGTTACTCTACGTTGCATTGGTGCAGACCATTGTGTGTACATAGTTATGAGTAGTCACGAACTAGTTAACTGAAACTTCATTTTTAGGCATCTCTAGTACAAACAGGCCTTATTCTGTAGCCCAGACTTTTCTATTCCATATTACTGGTGATGTTTTCACACAGTTAGGTTCCAAAACCTCATACTTATTTTTTTTTAAAAACACATTAATTAAGAAAACATATCGACCATATCTTTTCTATTCATACACTTCGAACAAAACTAGTGGTGTTTACCTCTCCCATGGACTATATAGTCCAATGCTTATGAAGCCCAAAAGGAGCAATCCTATCAATACAATCGGAATAGTTATAGATTTATTGCATACCTTAAAACAAGTGGAGTAAATTTCCTCACCAGACAGTACTTTATGTTCAAAACCTTGTTGCCATCTGATTTCTGGGCTTATTTTCGGTTTTTGTTCGGTATATTGCCTCTGGATAGAATAAATTCAATGTAAGGGTAACACATTAATGATTTTATATTTTAAAGGTGTATATCTATATGTCGCAATGGACATTCTCATAGACTAGACGGGAGGTTTGTGGTAAATTCATACCTCCAGATATAGTGTGTAAATATTATTATGTACCTTCAATTTACACTTTGTACGCTTGGTCTTGGACTACCAGGAGGAGCCACCGTATTCTCCTTTGTGGGTTTCTTCAATGACCCTGGGAAATGTTTTAATTGTTTAGTTATAGATTTTTTTCACAGTCCAAAATGGGCTCTATTAACTTTGCAGTACCTAAATTCTCACTCACCATTTAAAAGTTGCTACTAGTTGCAGTTTCTTTTGTGTTCTGGTTCTCAGGCACCTCGTTGTGGATGTCAGAGTTCGTGCTGCATAAAGTGATAGAAAAGATATTTTCTATATTTTTCTGAGTTCCAGAAAGGTTTTCCTTAGTTACTACAGTCTCTGCCTCTACTATTGCCAGCGCTTTCAAATGGTTTGTCTTAAGTTAAGAAATGCTTTTTGGATATTGCTGCTAGACTCTTTTAGGCTATTTATAAAATTTTAAGGATTTGAATTATGCCCTCTCTTTTTTAGTAGTCTTTACCTTTTGGATTGCAAACGGCCTCCCTGCTCCTGGGTCCTGGTAGTCTATCCACAGCGTCCCTTCGCCGGTCTTATTCGATCCGTCACGAGAATAGAATGGAATGCTAGTTACCAACGCGGTATTCATATAGTAGCCGCGCGTTGATTGGATTGTTTTAACTCCAATGCTGATTGGTTCTTTATCCTCCTATCAGAGTCCGGTTACCGTGGTAACTGAACGCTTTCCGCCGTGTGCGGAACCGGCACTCGATTTGCCTTTCTCTTTCTTGTTAGCTCCTCCGGTTGGATGGGGGGTTGCTAAGTAACCGAACGCGTTTCTGGTTCACTGAGCGCATTGGTATGCGGTTTGGTTCCGTGGGGTATTTTACAGTTCTCCGTGTGTGCTCTATGAAAGACTCACACGAAGGGGACTCGAAGGATGTACCTCCCGCTTGTTTAAAACATTACTTTGTAGGCTTCATGATTGCTATTCGCTCAGGCTATATGTTAATATACAGTATGACGCTAGGTTATTTTCACGGAGCAGCAGTTCAACTAGACCTACATTTTACAGTTTTCCGTGTGTGCTCTATGAAAGACTCACACGAAGGGGACTCGAAGGATGTACCTCCCGCTTGTTTAAAACATTGCTTTGTAGGCTTCATGATTGCTATTCGCTCAGGCTATATGTTAATATACAGTATGACGCTAGGTTATTTTCACGGAGCAGCAGTTCAACTAGCCCTACATTGCTGATGCACATCTATTTAGTGGTATTACTAAATCATCTCTTATAGTATTGTTTACCACTCACTTCGCAGTATGGCGCAGTATGGCGCTAGAAGTCTCCCCTACATATGGTTTGTTACTTGTGTACCCGTGAGCTTACCTCCTACCACGGGAGTAAGAGTAAGACTGTACTGATCTCTCTAGGAGAGAATTGCATGTTAAGTAAGTGGAAAGGAATAATTTAAGGGATGATTTAGTAATACCATCAAACAGACGCGCAGCAGCAATTTGGGTCGAGTTAAACTGCTGCTCCGCGGAAATAATCTAGCGCCATACTGCGAAGTGAGTGGTAAACAATACTATAAGAGATGATTTAGTAATATTCATTGGACAGCATAGCGTCTTCTGCCACAGACATCATAGAACAAGACTTGGTCATGTTGCAACATGGTTAGTCTCAGTTACGTTCTATCATGCTATTAGGCTGGAAGTTACAAAACCTTCATTCCAGGCTATGTGCCTTGGCGTTTAATCAATACTACATCACTGTTTTCAGAATTCAATCTTACTGATAAACAGATCAAACTGGCACAAAGGGGAGCAGACTATGCGGTGCTACGCATTGAAAAACTGGAAAGATTGAGGTTCACAGTAGCTGAAAAACCAGTGACTGAATGGATAATACATGGAACAATCACTCTGCCAGTTACAATTTTCCATTTTCAGTATTGCCTTAAACACATCCCAGGCACATATGAAAGGTTGGGTAAAGAATACATCAAGACATCTTGGGATCTACCATACACACACAGATGTTGGAGTGGGGGGGCGTGAAGTGTTTCTTAGCGGTGCAAACTGTGAAAACACACTAAGCGGTTCTCTCCTTTGTCAGGGTATTAATTTACACAGAGCCTGCGATGGTTCTTCTAACAACTTATCCTGTCACCTGCAAGGTTCACCAGCTGCAGCGATTGATCCAATTTTTGGACAACTTTCAAATGGAAGTTACCTCATGTTGAACGATCACAGCTGCTGTGGCATGTTGCCAGGCATCCCATATCTAGTAACTGTGTCAGCCAGGGTCACTTGCTGTATGCAAGTATTGTTTCCACAAACCAAGACAGCCATGGAGTCGCCACTTTGGCCATCACTGAACATTGTGTAGAGTTGGCACTTCTGAATGTCATCATTAGAATGTTAGTTATGTTGCTAGGATGGAATATTAGCTTTTGATTATAGGAGTTGATTTGTGAGCTGTGAAGCTGTGCTGGAGGTATCTACCTTTACTCTCCAATAAAGCAATTTATCTTTCATCAAATTGACTAAAAATTTGATCCGTTCATTGGCGACGAGGATGGGATCCAATTTCCATCCAAACCTCATTGCATCTTAAAATTAGATTCATATGATGTTATTATATGCTTGTAGATTCGGGCAGTCTTTACACTTTGTTATCCATGGAAATGTATTGTGAAGTGTGGAAAGATAAATCTGATACTAACTCGTGGAGTAAGCCTGACATTAGAGCTGTCGGTATGGGAGTAAAACCATTGACATAATTGGACTCAAATGGATGATAATATCTTTTAAAGGAAAGAAAGTATATGGAAGAGTGTATTTGACGAAACAGGGTTCGAATTTGTTGGGTTGGCGTCATCAAATAGATTTAAATATTATCCTTAAACCTTATTCTGAAGAACCTGTTATGTCTACTGTTGTGCATGATGTTAATTCTGTCTATCAAAATGACTTATTTGAGACGTTCTCAAGAGTATTCTCTGATGATCTAGGAAAGTTAAAAGACTTCTCGCACAAAAATATTCGACAGAAAAATGCTGTTCCAGTGGTGCACAAGGTTAGAAATGTTCCCCATCTAATGAGAGAGCCATTGCAATGTGAACTCAAAAAGCTTCTTGCTCAAGGAATTATTGAACCAATTGAGGCCTCTGAATGGTTTGCTCCGATTGTCGTAGCGCCAAAAGATGGGAACAAAATGTGTTTGTGTGTGGATTTGCGTGATTTAAACAGGAATATTTGGGTGTATAGGCAACCTTTGCCAAATAATTCGGAAATGCTCACAGCTATGGGAGGTGGTACTGTTTTCCGTGTAATAGACATGCCTTCAGCGTATCATCAGATAGATTTGGAAAGTGGGTTGAGGCATCTACCTCTTTTGTTACACCGTTAGGGGCATTTAGATATTGTAGGATGCCTTTTGGTTTAGCATCCGCCTCTGCGGTATTTCAGAGAGTCATGGAAAGGATGTTTGAAGACATGAAGGATGTTTTATGCTTTCAGGATGATGTCTTGATTGTGGGGAAAGATAACGTACACCATGATAAGATTCTGAATGAGGTTTTGAAAAGGATGGATGACAATGGATTGACTATAAAGAAAGAAAAATGTCAGTTGAAAAAGGATAGTGTAACATATCTTGGACATGAAATTTGCAAAGATGGTATTAAGCCTAAAAATGCATCATTGCTGCAGTCAGAGACTCTCCTATCCCAAAAAATAAATAAGGATCAACTTAAGTCATTCTTAGGACTTGCGGAATATTGCTCAAAATTTGTCAAAGGTTTTACAGAAATTGTTGAACCATTGAGGTTGCAAATGAAGAAAGGAGTTATCTTTACTTGGAATGGTGGTTGTGATAAGGCATTCAACAATATAACAAAAGTATCATTAGTGCTCCTACTCTTGGCCATTTTAACGTTAAGGATAGAACATTTATTACAACTGATGCAAGTGCAGTAGGGATTGGAGCTGTTTTGACTCAGTTGAGAAATGGTGAGGAAAAGATCATTGAATTTGCTTCCAGAAGATTACGAGATGCAGAATTATCTTATTCTGTGATAGAGAGGGAATCCTTATCGTGTTGTTGGGGGATCAAGCACTTTAAGTACTTCGTATTGGTCTTCCTTTTAATGTGCGAACTGATCATAAACCGTTAGTTCATCTTTTTAAAGGAGGTAGAGGGTTAGAAGGAAATGTCACCCCTAGAATTTCAAGATGGATTCTATCTGTTCTAGATTTCAATTTTGTTGTTGAATATGTAAAAGGTCTCAAGAATGTGGTAGCGGACTATCTATCAAGGATGCCAATTGAGGGTGTCGAAAATATTATGGATGACATGATTGATTTAGTACATGATGTTAAAAGAGTTGAACATGCTTTTAGCAAGGAAGAATGGACAAGGGCAATGTCAAATGATGAACTTCTGCAAGAAGTGATTACTTGTGTTTCTCATGGCTGGCATCAAAACAATATTGAAGATGTTAAACTCAGAACTTTCTGCCATGTTGAGGCTGAATTGAGTGTATGTGAAGGAAAATTGTTGAAAAGATATCAATTTGTACCACCAGTGAGTTTGAGAGGGAAAATTATAAATATTGCTCATGAGGGACACTTAGGCAGAAACATGACTAAGAGAAGGGTTCGACAATCGTATTGGTGGCCTGGAATGGATAGAGAGATTGAAGATGCAGTAAGATAATGTTATGCATGTGCTCAAGCGGATACTCAAGCGGATAAAACAAAAGCTATAAGGCAACCTCCACTGGTGTGTACATCTTTTCCTAAAAGTCAATGGGAAAGAGTGGCAATTGATTTTCTAGGGCCAATTGCTAAACTTGGTTCTCGCAGTAGATTTTTGATGGTCATTGTTGACTACCATTCCAAGTGGTTTGTAGTAGAGAGCACAGAATTTATAACTACTCAAAGGGTTGTTGATTTTATGGGAAGAGTGTTTATGAATGAAGGGATACCTAAGACATTGGTGTCAGATAATGGTGTTCAGCTGGTGTCGAGAGAAATGCTGAAATTTCTTTCTAAATTCGGGATTATTCATGAGAGAGTTTCTTTGTTTAGGCCACAAGCCAATGGTTTGGTGGAACGAATTAACCAACTAATTATGGATAATATCCAGTTGTCCCTAGCTAATGGATTATCATGGCGTGAAGAATTGAAAACATTGGTGTGGTCCTATGGAATTACACTGCATTCGATAACAGGAGTTTCTCCATTTATATCTTTGAAAGGACATGAACCTGGTGTCAAAGAGGTTCCTGGTTCGTTGAAAGTGAAAGATTGTGTGTGGGTTGACAGAAGTGCGGTCGAAGATAAAGTATTTAAAATGCAAACTGAGTCTGCTAAGTATTATAATGAAAAGAAGGGTGTGAAAGAAATTGAATGTAGAATTGGCGACTGGGTGACCATAAAACGTGGTTTGTAACTACAAAGGGTGACAGCAAATTTTCTGCACCAGTACAAGTGAAGTCTGTAAAAAGAAATGTTGTTATTCTTTCTGATGGATCAGCCTAGAGTACTGGAAACATATGTACATGTCTTGCTCCACTACATGTTTCTGAAAATTGATATTTTTGGACTGTAAAAAATAGAAAGTACTGGAAGCATATGTGAATCTTATGCTCCAGTATATGTTTCTGAAAATTGATATTTTTGGAATGTAAAAAATGGAAATTTTATCATATTCATTTAAGTTTATTTTTATATGTAAAAATGTATACGATTTTGTTCAATATGTATTAAGTAAGGAGATGTGCACTTCTGAATGTCATCATTAGAATGTTAGTTATGTTGCTAGGATGGAATATTAGCTTTTGATTATAGGAGTTGGTTTGTGAGCTGTGAAGCTGTGCTGGAGGTATCTACCTTTACTCTCCAATAAAGCAATTTATCTTTCATAAAATTGACTGGAAATTGGATCTTTTCACATCTCTTCTACATGAATTGATACTCTAAGCAGAATGAAAGCCATTATTTTGCAAAAAACTGTGCCACTGACCTCGGCCAAAGAAACCTATGATCTACAAGTAGCAAGGAGTTCTGCTGAGATACATGCCCTTTTGAATACAAACTGCCCTATACATTTCTCAGAAATGTTAAGTCGTTTCTTAAACATGTCTGATACAAGCGGTATTGTACATGTATTTAAGACCGTGTTTTCTGGACTGTTAGCACCTTTTCATGCAGTCCTGGGAATAATTCCAAACTTTGTGCACTCTGTGTTTGGCGGACTGACCCTATTTTTGGGACTTGTTACAGGGATACTATTTTTGCTCCTACTGCTACGATTTGCTGGACCCGGTAATGGCCCATGCTCTGTGTTGTCCCCAGCGGCTACCAATTCTGATGATGGCATTCATTTAGATCTCACAGGCGCAAAATGCTACTGCTGAGGTATGAGAGGAAACTACAGGCGCGCAGGTAACATCCGATTCGAACATTGCTGATGCAACCAATGCTGAAGGCGATAGTTCACATCTATGTGCGGTTAGTCTTCTAAACAAGGTAATCCAACTTTCACCTACAATGGTAGATGACTATTTGTGTACAGACATAGAACATTTCGGGCCAGATGTAGGTGGCCCAATACTGGTCGGTAACGGCCGAAATTACCAATTTGTGGCCGTTACCGACAGAAGAAGGCGCTGGTCGCCAAAACGCGCGTCGAGAACTATTATGCCACTTCTCTCTTTTATGTAGTAAATGAACTTATAATCTTGTGTTATATTGATTCATATACTTTTTACTGTATGTTGATTCTTTGATATAGGATGATGAATTTTTTACATATATGAATTGTGTGTTTTCCTTTTTTAATACATATGTTAATAAATATTAGAAACTGATTTCACTGGTAGCTCTCTTTCCTTGTATATTTTTGTTCACTATTGTATTTTAATTATGTGTGCCACATCTGCACACAAGCACGATTCAGGGGTGCAACAGGGTGTCAAAGTGACACCCTGGCACCCTTGGATGTTTCCCCCATTTTACTGAATTTGTATTTACCGATTCAGTAATTGCCATTCATTACTACGGGCCTCCAGGCCCATAGGAATGAATGGCAATTACCAAATTGGTAAATACCGATTCTGTAAATACAGAGTCTTGCCGATTCGGTAATTTTGACCGAAAATGTATCTACATCCCATTTACCTATTCTTAAATACCGAATCGGTAAAATTCGGTATTTAAGAATAGGTAAATTGGGATTACCTACATCTGGCCCTTGATGTTTTCTCTTTTTTTTTTTTTGCTCCTCATCTCAACTATGGCTGGTGGAGAAGTGTGGCTCACGGTGTAGAGCAGGCAGACCCGGAAGCTGAGGTCAGACCCGGGACCAGGGTTCAATTCCCGACGCGGCAGGGTCTTGAGCTCAAATGTCCACGGACTCGATAATTCTCGCTTCGGTGCCTGCTCTAATCATGGGTTCTCACTATGCAACTCTGGGCATTAAGCTTGCTTAATCTCCACAACGGCCCCCCTGCGGCGGGATGCCTGGCTTTCACCTTGGGGATGCCCTGTAGGGGCTATCTCACAGGGAAAAGCCAGGACGGGTTCCCAATGCAAGCGCCGGGAAACCTCCGGGTAGCTGTGCGCTCAATAAATGCAATAATAATAATAATAATAATAATAATAATAGTACCGTGGACTGGGAAAAAATGTGATTTTGAGAAAAGGACATACTGTCTCAGTGCAGGACTGGTAGAGGGTCGATCGTAGTGAGGAGGCGCCCGGACCCTACAGTCATGTCAATTTCACTGATAATCACGAACCCTTGTGTACTATTTCGGTAGTGTATGCCATTAGCCAGATTCCACCATTGCCGTAAACACCAATTGACCTTAAAGAAACAAGGACGTAGGTGATATAGCAGAGAGAGTGTGTCATGGCTTCATAATCATTGGAACTGTGGGAAAAAAAAAAAAAAAAAAACACTCTCTTTATTGGGACCAGTCAAGTTTCAACCAAAAAGCTCTTTTGTCGATTTTCCCAGCCCTAGAAAGGTCCAATTTTGATATATGAAGCATCGAAGAACTCCAGTCCCACAACGTCGGTGGAGAGGCCTCTTTCCAGCGCCTACAAATCTCACGTCGGGCCGCCAGCATTGAGTAGAACCAGAGGTTGTTATTAGTACTACGTTTTTTGTCCATTACCCCGAAAATTACCAGGCTAAGATCTATATTCACAGTAGAACCTATTGATGATGTTAATGTATTGCCTATTGATTGCCAGAAAGATGTTAAAAGTGGGCAGTCGTAAAACATATGAGCATCTGAGGCTGCGACTTGGCCGCATCGGGGACAAGCCACTGGTGAACCTGTTGAAAATTTGGACAACCTCTGGGGAGAATAATAAGCCCTGTGAAGGGTAAAGAGATGGTTTCTGCGTAGCCAGGCAGGTTTAACAATATCCCAAAGAACGTTGCAAGATGTTAGCCAAAGTTCATTCACATTTGCTGCAGGCAATAAAGAACCCCACAGCTGGATCGGAAGGTGAAATGTTCCGTCTATCTCCTCTAGGATTAAGTTGTAAAAGTAGGAAACCTCTTTACATTTTGGTGTGTTGTCAAGTAAGCATGATTCTAGTTGGCTACTTCCTCCCAAAGGTCCTTGTTGAAGGCGTGTGGAACCCAATTTTTGTGCTTGTGCCCAACTTGAGATTTGCAAGAATTTAAGTCTGGAGAGATTGGGGCCTACCTGACTCACTAGATGTTCCCAGGAAAGCATTTCCCCTTCAAAAAACAAATCTCCCCATGTTGAAATTCCTGCATCTTTTAGTGGGCTTATCAGTGCATCCTTAGTCCAGCCCGGCGCAGCAGGAAGGTCCCATATAGGAGCACCATTAGAGTAGTAGCCTATTTTGGTTGTGGTTCTAAGGTTATACCAGGTTCTTGCTAGGCCCTGCAGTACCTTCAGCTTGATTTTCTTAAAGAATTTGGGGTCTCCAAACTTAAATAGAAACCCCAACTGACTTAGGCCTTCGCATTGTAATAATGCTGAAAACATTAACCCAATACCCCGGTCTAATGGAGTTTTAAGTAGCATTCGGGCATGTGTCAGCTGAAAGGCCCAAGCATAAATCTGAATGTCTGGGCCGGCTAGTCCACCCTTCTCCCTACGACGTCTTAATTTATTCCAAGAGATTCTAGCAGTCTTGTTCCCCCATACAAATGAGGTAATGTCGCTCTGCATCTTGGCTATCAATTTCTTATCAAAGTAGAGTGGTAAGCTGTTAAAGATAAAGGTTAGTCTAGGTAGGATGGACATCTTAACTAAGTTTGAACGACCTAGGAGCGTTAATGGAAGATGTCTCCAAGAACTCATTAGTTTCCTACATTCTTTAGCCACCATAGTGAAATTTGAATGGGCGATCAGATTAATGTCTTTTACAATTTTTATGCCTAGATATCTCATGTTATCACAAGGTTGTACTGGGAGTCTCGGTATTATGCTGTTCCATGCCATAACCTCAGTCTTTGTGGCGTTAACTTCATAGCCAGAGATGTTACCAAATTGTTGAGCTAAGTTTATGACTGTCGGGAACGCTATGCTGATATCAGAGGTTATGATCATAAGATCATCAGCATACAAAGATACTTTTTTCCCAATCTCTATACCTAAATGGAACGATGTTAATATCATCACGAATTATTTGAGCAAATGGCTCTATATAGATATCGAAAAGTAGAGGGGAAAGCGGGCAGCCCTGCCGAGTGCCCCTTGTGATGGTAAATGGTTCCGACAGTCCGCCATTAACCAAGACTGAGGCCGATGGGCTATGGTACAGTAATTGAACCGCTCTGCGAAAGGCCCTGCCAACGCCGAATTTTTCCAAGGCCCCCGACAAGTATACCCAATTGACCCTGTCGAAGGCCTTGGCTGCGTCCAAGGTGAGAATGGCCAAGGGTTGCGATGAACTGGTTGCCATATCAATCGCTCCTATTAAGTCATATATCAACTCATGGAGTTGGCGACCTTTAACAAAGCCCTTTTGGTTAGAATGTAGCACTGCGGGGGCTACCTGACCTAATCTCTTGGCTAGTAAAGACGCGAAGATCTTATAGTCAGCGTTAAGAACTGAAATTGGGCGATAGGAGCTGCAGGCGGTGGATGCCTTCCCTGGTTTCAGAATAAGCGTAATAGAAGCTTTGTTCCATGATGTAGGGGGTAAATCGCCATCTTCCAGAATTTGATTGAATAACTTGGTGAGGAAGGGAGCGATATCTGCTGCTATATGTTTATATATCTCTGCCGGTAGGCCATCCGGGCCCGCCGCCTTTCCAGATTTACTGTTTAGTATGGCAGCTGATACCTCTTCAACCGTTATAGGGTGATCTAATAGGGCAGCTTGTTCTGTAGATAATACTGGTAGTGAAATTTTATTCAACCAATTTCCTACATCAATAGGAGTGATGTTATTGTCCTCTTGATAAATAGCCTGGAAAAAGTCTTTGAAGGCTGACCTTATTTCTGGGTCCGAAGATACTGTACCGGAGCCAGTAGTTATAGAGTCAATGTTGTTTCGTGTCTGGTCTGTTCTAGACTTCCAGGCTAATAGTTTGCCTGCCCCTTCACCAAATTCGAAATTGGCTAGTTTACTGGCTTCCCACCTTTGCAGGATACGTTGGTTTAATTCAGAAGCCAGTAGCCCTTTAAGCTTAATCAGTTCCTCCTGTTTAGCATGTATACCATGTTCTGGGGGATTGTTGAGATTATCTAATTCTGATTGGGCTATTGATATATTGGCCTCTATCAATGCAACCGCCTGAGTATACTGTTTCTTACGAAACGAAGTTTTATTCTTAATAACGCCTCTCAAAGAGCACTTAAAAGCATCCCATACTGTGCTGGAGCATGCAGAACCAATATTGATTTTAAGAAATTCTTGCGTCTCCAACTTAACATACTCCAAGTCTTCAGGGGATGTAAGCAAAAATCTATCCATTAACCAAGACCTGGTCGGGGGTTGGGACTGCAACTCAAGGTCTAGGAGTATTGCCGAATGATCGGATAGGTGAGATGGTAAATAAGTTACATTCCTGATCGATTTATCCAAACTTTTGTTTATCAAAATAAAATCGATCCTAGATCTATGGCGGTACTTGTAGTTTCTGAAGGAGAAGCCAGTCTTACGGCCCGACCTTGCCCTCCAAATGTCAATAAATCCATATTGATACATATATTTAGTTAGAAGATTTCTAGATTTAGAGTGAGGGAGTTGTCGACCAGAAGGAGACTTATCCAACAACGGATTGAGTACAATGTTAAAATCACCCGCTATTATCATAGGTTCTTGAAAATGTAGAAGCTCGGAGAACATCGTAGCCAGGGCAGATGGGTCATCGCGGTTAGGTCCATAATAACCAACCAATGTAAGATATGTTCCCTCAATCATGACCGATGCTATTGCCCACCTACCAAAAGGATCAACCTTCTGCTTCAAAAGTCTTGTTTTGATGTTTTTTTTAAAGAAAATGGCGACCCCTCTAGTATTAACTGTTTGAGAGGTAGTAACTGATAAATCTACCCATCTGTTTTTTTTAAGCAGGTCCGATATCTCAGCTTCAACCAAGTGTGTCTCCTGGAGAATAATGACCTGCGCGTCAAAGTCACGGATATATTGTAAATTGATGTTTTCTCCAAGTCCAAAACACTGACTTTTGAATTTGGCACACAGTGTTCTGAGAGACTTTGAATTTGACCTTTATTATTCAAAACAAGATACTAACTTTGGAACTTTTTCCTATGATTATTTTTTTCTTTCCAAATGTGTATTTTTCATTTTTTGCCACAAGTAATCTGCTTATAGTAGAACAATTCATAGAGAACAAGAATTCTTTGAACACTTCCAGAGACAATATGTGACTTTGCCCATAAACAAACAATTTTATGTAATTTGACATGAAATGGTTTCGGACTTTTTTCTTCTGTATTCAAGAGCCATTTCATGAATGTATATTTTTTTCATGATTCAATTATTTAGCATTCACATGTAAATATATGCTTAGAATGAAATGTTGCTTTAATGTGTCAGCACCAATGTCTTTTTATGCTTACAAACCAGTTCTAATGCATTCCTTAATGTATTTTTGACGTGTTTTTAGCACTTCATGTATAGATATATTTTAGATATGTTAACATGCTTAGAACTTAGTAACGTCGTACATAAGAAAGAGGAATTGTTGTTGTGTATCGATTTAGATTCCGTATGAATTTCCCGATTCATGCCCTTATATAGGTACAATTCACATTGCCCTTATATAGGCATAGAAATCCAGTCCTTATTTAGGCATAGTCCAACGAACCCAAATACAGGCATGGCTACTTCCGTCCGTTCATCTACGTCACAACGATTTCTTGGATTCTGTATGAATTTCCTGATTCATTCCCTCATATAGGTACAATTCACATTGCTCTTATAAAGACATAGAAATCCAGTGATTATTTAGGCATAGTCCATGCTACCCAAATACAGGCATGGCTACTTCTATCCGTTCATCTACGTCACAACGATTTCTTGGAAAACCAGTTTCTTAAGCCTTTAGGGACATCCCCTTGCTTGGTTATTGAATTCTCCAAGAACTGATTATTATGCATGAACATCTATTCCCTAGAGGTTCATTCATGAAGTTCACATGCCCGACTTTTTCGTCAATACTGGCATTCCTAAACACCTTCAAGGTATAAATATACCTTCACTTGCTATGGCAAAGCACAGTGTGGTTCGGTGCAGTTCAACTCCCCACTTGCCCGGCGCAGCTCGCCACAGCAAGTACCGAAGGAAGCCAACTACCCAGCTGACGCGCTGACCAGACGCTGTCATCCTCCCTGCCGAGAATCCAGCTCCAGTGTTTCTGACTCTCCTTGAGGGGTGTTGGGAAATCAAGTCCAGGGAAAGAGATACCAACCTCTCTCATTCTAAGTTATGGAGCTGATTAGAACCTAGAGAAACCTTTGGCAATTTTTGGCAAAACTAAACTTATGCTAAGGCAGCACCTACTTCTTCCCTCGTACTAGACTTAGGTTAGGTACACAGGGGAAGGATTATTTTAGAAGCACCAGTTGAGTATTTAAGCCTGTGTTATTTATGTATGTATTTTTATATATGTCATAGCTACAGACCATGCTATTACAGAATTATTTGATAAAACTGTTTACGCTGTACGCATTATACTTCACATTTTGTCTAATGATTGTAGCAGTTCATATCTCTTGCATGAGAAATAAGACTGTTCAATAAACCCCTTTTTTTTTAAACGTCCCGTCTATCTATTTCTCTGCAACTCTGTAGAAACAAAGCATGCACGATTGACTGAGTGAAATAGTTAGCTATTGTTTCCACGACTCTGAAGATATTGTTCCGATTCTAGGGGAAACAAAGTTGTCATCTTTATGCGGGTATCAGAGACTAATCCCTTCTTGTTCATTCGAGAAAGTTTCTAGTGACCTCTGAGTTAGCTGGCACACACACAATTAAGTTTAATATACACGATAGAGACATACTGACCTCAGTCCTATGTCAAATCTAAAGTGTATGTTATTCCAATGCGCAGAGCCTATTAGGGATATAGGAACTACACTACAGAAGAATCTTCAGATTGCTGTACCGCTGTCACCAGGTTACTTGCATGTTGCAGGGAGAGATAAGCTTCCTAGTCTATTTGAAACCTGCAGCAGTGCTAGGTATAAATTACTTGGGCATCATTTCCATAATTCCCAAAACCTTCCTTTGAATGGATGCAAATCGGACAATTTTCATGGGCTTTTGGAGCTCTCTTCCGTTCTTCCCCACTTTCTAGCAAGCCAGTTTTGGTGTGTAAGGGCCGAAGGACTGCTTCCATCTTTGTGTTACAGTGGTGACAATGAGCATGGGACTGTCTAAGATTCATAGGATCTATATAATTCAAACCTCAAGTGTGCTCTGGAAATATGGGGTTCCCAGTGGAGTTTGTGCAGAGTTTGTAAAAGGGTCACTTCATTAAAGAGGACCCTTTAAGTAAAAGGCTTGGCTGTCCAGAAGTAGCACCAGTCCCTTAGGGACTATTAGTAGATGGAAAGAAACAGAAAGAGTACCATGTCATGGGTAGGTGTGTATTATTTGGGGTACAGAGAGACAGGTGATTAGCAGAGTAAAGAGTTTACAGAGACTTTTGGGGCTTATTTACCATGCCCTTGCGCCACTGGTACTGTCACTTTTTGTGACACACCAGTGGCGCATTTTGCTGCCCCATATTCACAAGGACATTAAAAGCCTTTCATATCCTTGTAAATATGGCCCCTTTTACACACAGCACTTTGTGTGAAAGGGGCAATTCATGGGTGTTTCTGTTCCTACACAACACCCATGAAACCTGAAACAGTTTCAGATTTACAAACAATTGTAAACCTGGAACTGCATCTAAGTGCTACGCCTCCCCAGGGGAGGCGTAGGGAGGCGCAATGAGGAGAAATGCATTAATTTCTTCTAGTTTTTTTCCTCTTTCTACGCGTGCTGCATTCTGCCGCGCACATAGAACAAGGAAACCACCTATTATGATTGTTTGTGTGCAGTAAGGTGTCCCTTCCTGCACATAAACAATCATTAAAGGAATTGACGTTTTAAAAGTTCTATGTGTGCTAATGCAGCACACAGAAGTGAAAAAACACCATTTCACCTTGTTTACGTGCAGGAAGGGACATATTCCTGAACATAAACAATCATCCCTGTGATGCAGGCCTCCTTGCACATCGTGCAAGGGTGCCTGCGTCAGCGCATGGCAGCTAATTGTGCGCCAGCGCTGGGGAGAGCAAAGGGATCCGTCATATCCTTGTAGATGTGACCCATCCTTGTGCTTTGAAAGTGCTGCAGTGTGGCTCAGTGAAAAGGCTTGCAGTGCAGCGTTGCAGCACTTTCTTAAAATCCTTGTAGATGTGACCCATCCTTGTGCTTTGAAAGTGCCGCAGTGTGGCGCAGCCAAAAGGCTTGCTGTGCAGCGTTGCAGCACTTTATTGTAAATTAGGCTTCTTTGTATTTAGCAGATAACCTTCCAACATGAAGGCATTCTTTTTTATTCGTAATTTCTATTACATTCTTTAAACATTCTCTATGAATCACACAGAAACGGATAGGCAGGTGAACGGGAACGTGCAGTAATTACATGAGGTCATACACAGCTGTATGGGTGGCAAGGTACCTTTCCTTGGGGTTGGGGTTCGTGGCGGGCTGTGGTGGAGGAATCTTCTGGCCCGCACAGGGGAACACGTTGCCTGGTTTGGGGTATCCCTCCCGTCCCAAATCCGGTTTCAGACGAAACCACAGCACCGAGACAGCCCTCATCGCCACTACAGACGACATCAGGCGCCAATTATACAACGGCAAAACATCTGCCCTCATCCTCCTGGACCTCTCGGCCGCCTTCGACACGGTCTGCCATCGCACTCTAAAAACACGCCTCCAAGAAGCCGGTATCAAAGAGAAGGTCCTCGACTGGACCACATCCTTCCTCTCCGACAGATCCCAGAGCGTCCGCCTCCCACCTTTCCAATCCGAAGCCACCGACATCATCTGCGGCGCCCCCCAGGGCTCCTCCCTCAGCCCGACGCTGTTCAACATCTACATGGCCCCCCTCGTACAAGTGGCCCGCCACCACAACCTCAACATCATCTCCTACGCTGACGACACTCAGCTTTTCCTCTCCCTCACCAAGGACCCACGCACCGCCAAAACCACCATCCACGATGGAATGAAGACCATCGCCGACTGGATGAGGAGCAGCCGTCTGAAACTGAACTCGGACAAGATGGAGGTCCTCACCCTCGGACCCAACCCCTCAGCTTGGGATGATTCCTGCTGGCCAACCACTCTGGGGACAGCACCGACACCCACCGACCACGCACGCCATCTTGGATTAATCCTCGACTCCTCCCTCTCCATGTCCAAACAGGTCAACGCCGTCTCCTCCTCCTGCTGCAACACCCTCCGCATGCTCCGCAGGATCTACAAGTGGATCCCGACCAAAACAAGAATGGTGACATAGGCCCTCATCAGCAGCAGGCTGGACTATGGCAACGCACTCTATGCCGGAATCCCAGCCAAACACCTACAACTACTACAGCGCATCCAAAATCCCTCCGCCCGACTGATTATCAACGTCCCCGGCCGCAGCCACATCACCCCCCACCTGAGAAACCTACACTGGATCCCCGTCCACAAGAGGATCACCTTCAAACTCCTCACCCACACACACAAAGCACTCCACAACGCCGGACCAGCCTACCTGAACAGCAGACTCAGCTTCCACACCCCTCGCCGCCAGCTCCGCTCCTCTAGACTCGCCCTCGCCGCCGTCCCCGCATCCAAAGAACAACCTCATGTGGCAGATCCTTCTCCTACCTCGCTGCCAAGGCCTGGAACACCCTTCCTACCCACCTACGGCAGACCGAAGACATACTCGCTTTCAGAAGACTCCTCAAGACCTGGCTCTTCGAACAGTAGTGAAGCTTCCACCCCCCCCCCCCCCCCCCCCCCCCATCAGCGCCTTGAGACGTTCACGGTTAAATAACGTGCTCTACAAATAGATTGATTGATTAATTGATTGATTGCATGGACATATAATCCTTTTGCTTTCACAACTCAAAATCCCTCCCCCCAGACACTGGCTATGATAGAGCCAGTTTACTCTTGCTCTCATGCACCCCAATGGGAATTCTCCACACAAAAGCATTGTTATGGTTTTGGTCTGTTTTTACTTAGCTGTTGTGGGAGGATGGAGAGTCATATTTATCTCTCTGGCAAGTTCGGAAGATCAGAGTGGGTGGTGGATAACTCTTGCATAGGACAATCACAGAGGATAGGATGGCCAGACTACATGTCTGTGACACCAAGAGCACACAAGCACACACTTACACAAATGTGCATTAAGGAGACACCGCAACTCTCTTTCACAACTGTCACCTTCCAGGCTGGAAACCCCGACACAACATGCACACACTCAGACCATTAACTGGCTCTATAAGGGGGCTCAACAGCCCATAAAAAGCCCGTCTGATTTAGCATACATGAATACATATGAGATTGATATGGCATGCTACAAGAAATGCATCTTAAGATGGATACATCTAGCGGCTTCCAAGCAAAATGGGTCCATGACAAACACAAGGCATCTTCTTCCTCATAAGCCTGAGGGGTAGCCATCATAGTAAGGGAGTGAGCGCTTGAAGGTCAACTAAAAGTAATTATGTGCCCTGAAGGGTTGAATGTAGTTCTGCATGCCCAGCTTGGCAAACAACCCCTTAAACTAGTCAAGGTCTATGGCCCACACTTCGATGATCCGGCCTTCTACCAAAGCTTGTATTCCAAACGTATGCATTTAGATACCCGGACATTCCTATGGGGAGGAGAGTTTAACATTTAGACCCACTCCACAGATCTGGATGTTCCCGGCTCCCCAATCTGCAATCCACTAAGAAGATGATAAACATCATGGATGACTGGGAGACCTCTGGCTCCTAAACCCTGCAGTACGTGAGGGCACATGCTATTCTTCAGGCCATGCCACAAACTCATTACTCTTGAAATTCCAAATCCCCCCTCTTCACCTACCGATGTTTGCTTAGAGGTTACAGCCCCTCCCCCAGTGCCCTACAATACCAAGGGGCATATTTTCAAGCCCCTTGCGCTGCCAGTGCGTTACATTTTATGACGCACGGGTGGCTTATTTTCTGCTCCACATTTACAAGGACACGTAAAGCTAACCTGAATGGCTTTTTGTGTACATGTAAATACTGCTCCCTTTCACGCAGCACTTTGAGTGAAAGGGCTGTGTTATGGGTGTTGATGTTGGTGTTTCCATGTAACGCCCAAGGCTTCTACCGCATTCCCAGATTTACAATCTTTAGTAAAACCAGGAATGCGTCAGAATGCTACGCCTTCCTAGTGAAGGTGTAGGGAGGCTCAACGAGGAGAAATTTTTTCATTCTGCAGCACACATAGAAAGAGGAAATCACCTCTTGCGATTGTTTTTGTGCAGGAAGGTGTTCCTTTGTGCACAAAAACAATCTCCCCTAAAACGCAGACACCCAGTACAAGGGTGCCTGCGTTGGTGCATGGCAGCCAATTGTCCGCCAGCGCTGCGGAAAGCAGAGCGATGCGACATATCATTTTAAAAGTCACTCAGTGCTGGGCAGCCAAATGGCTTGTGGTACCGCGCTGAGTAACTTTCTTGTAGATAAGGCCCCAAGTACATAGAGGAGGACTAAAAAGTGACATCATTGAATATTTCATTCTCAACAAGAGCACTGCCCAAAGTCTGAGCGCGTTATGGAAGGCCTTCAAGTTTCTTTTAGAAGGGGATCGCGCATTGCCGAACAGGTATTTAAAGACACATGAGGCCACAGAGACAGGCTAGAAGCAAGTCCCCATGCAACATGACTTCAACACTACTCTGTGGATCTGTGGCTAAATCAAGTATATTTACAGGATCTTGTGTGTAATGTGGCAGACATGTAGGCTCTAGAAAGGTCTGGAACACACCATTCCTATTGAGTGTCACCTGCATACCGTTATTAATCTTACCGAGGGTGTTATTTTCACAATTATTTGCAATAATCAACCAAAGTTGGAAAGTTATACCGTTCCTTTTGACTCACTAAATGTTGCTTATAGCTCAGATAACAAAATGAATAGCATTGTTTCCTTGTAATAAGTTTAGCATGATACAAAATCACCCCAAAAGAAAAAAATGTCACGTGTCATACCAGGTTTACCCAGAGATAGGATTACATGTGTCACTTAAAAAAACATAAATGATACATATTTTCTACTTCAATTGACTTTGAGGTACAAAATATTGTGTACAAAATAGTGTTCCCCTCGCAAAGAAAAATGGTTACAACAGCAACGGTCCTATTATATATTATCTATTTAATAATAAAAAAATTATACAATAGTGGGCTATTCTTATAAACAGTGACCTGCAATTAGCAAAAACTGGCAAGTTACAACACCCATTTTCCACTCACAAAGTACTGATCATTGAACAGATAAGAAAAACCGTAACATTTTTTTTACTTGTAATAAATGTTTTCTGACACAGAATTGTACCAGGAAAAAAATCCAGTGGTCATAAAATGCAAAAGGGATGCCTAAAGCTGGCATTACATGTGACGCTACATCCACATTTTCCACCAGCGGTGTAGCCAGCGTGTCATGGGTTCCTTTGCAAAAAAGGAAATGGCCTCCCAGGCTGCAGTTAGAACTGTGAAATACAGCAACATTCAGGATTGTGGGCCCTCATACCACTGGGAACTGGTGCTAATCCACCTCCTGCGCCAATGGAAGCTGCATTCCTGTTTTCCACCTCAATTTGCCTCTTTCCAGGTCGAACTTTGTTAGGATAAATTCTCTTTGTGATTTAAGGAAAACATATTGTCAGGTCAGAGTGTGACTTTCTTAGGTTGAGCAGACCCCTTTTTAGCTCCAGAGTTGGGCAGAGGGTTCAGTACAATAAATCACCATTTAGTTGGAGCCAAGTGGTAGCCAGATGGTTCCGGGCAAGAATGGGGCAATAGTTCATTTCATTTTGTATGCAGCGGAATTCTAATATGGCGGCCGCCTATTAGAAGAGGTTAGCGCTCTAGTGTTTTTTAGCTTTGAACGCTTTGAAGAATATCACGCGCTCGCATCTCTGGTGCTGCGCACTTCAACCGTCGCTTTGGGGAAGAAGCAGCGTTCCTCAACTGAAGCGCCTGGCAGGAAAGCATATTCAGCAGGGATTCATATCTCTTGCTACATAGTTCGTTTCCAGTATTTAGCAGCAGTATAGAAGGTCTGTAAACCTTCATTATTTCTCTGGGAGGCTTTGCTGGAGAGTACAGGTATTTGTTCACAGGGCTTGGGAGTTTCTTTATTCTTTGGATTCCCGCGACTCCTGCTTTCCGGCTCAAGTTGCCACATTGCAGAACTTGTGTTTGGCCAAAGAAACTAGTGGCAAGTTTGTAAGGACTTTCTTACTTCAAAAGAAGCAGCACATTATATCTATTTCACTGATCGCACCAGCCAGCTTTAGGAGACATTCAGCAGAATTGGCTCTCTGAGCTATTTTGTGTGTACACTTGCAGCTACGCTATCAGAAATGATAAGAGACTAATATTTAACCTCTAACTGTGCGCAGCATGTATTTTTTCTTCATTCACTGCTGCGACTAATTTCTTCAACCTCTTCAACAGTGCGTGACTCACTAACATCAAGTAGCTATATTTATATATATATATATATTTGTATTTACCACCTCAATCTATTTTTGCCTATTAAGTCTTCAGCGCCTGTAGAGATAAGAGTCAAGACATATACTGTTAAATTGCAAGCCATATCGTTTTTCAAAAGAATAACCTACAGGAAAGCATTTTTCCCAATAAGAAAAGATATATATATATATATATATATATATATCGAGAGAGCAGCTAATTCCTCTGAGTATACAGGTATAGAAAGCATTTTGTAAGTTAAAGTATATAGGAAGTTTCATGTTGAGAGTTGGGGTACAGAGTAATATTTGCTTGTGTTTACAGGTGCAGGAAGTCCGGTCCAGTGATATTCCGTAGAAGAAGCACCACAGCGGTAGTCTCTCTTTTTCTTCCCATTCCCCTTTCCCCCTCAGTACTGTGGGCAGACTAACCTCTAGCTCGCAGTGGTGTTGAGCAATTGAGAAATTACGTCAGAGCAGAGAAGTTCAGCGGTTCAACTCCCGTGGAAGGTCAAGTCTGGTACGTGCTTCTGACACATATAAGCTGTCAATCTAGATACAGTCACAATGCAAGACAATACTTACTTGCCAGACTAAGAGACAGCTTGGCAAAGGCTTTTGTGAGTAGGTCAGACTTAGTCTGACTTTTTCATGTATTTCCAGGGGAATATCACACTCTCACACTCTTTTTTGGAAGACAGCTTTGTGAAATGGGCCATAGGTGTTTGAATGTAAGACATGGTCTCTGCCTTAACAAACCAGCCCTTCTTGGAGAATGAATAGGCTACAGTTCGTTTTGGTTTGAGCATAGTTAGGGTACAGCAATTGGATATTGTCTTGGGGCTATACATTGAAAAATGCCCCAAACCCTGACAATAAACCATCACATAGGCAGTAATTGAATCAGTAGTAAGTGTCATCAGAAATCCTTGGCAAGAATATCTCTTTTGGATCTTGAAATATTGAATTTAAATGAGTACGGGGACATGGTAATGAGTGTTAAATTGCTTTGCAATGCTTTGAATACATCTTTGAAAGTATCTTCTTATGTTGTTGACCAAACACTTTTGTGCAAATAACTCCATGCATTGGTGGATATCAACATGTTTGGACCTGACTATAGGCAATCTTACTTTGGAAAATATTACTCCTTGAGACTAACACCTTAATAAATGAAGTTTCAGTTTGGTATGTTCCCATCAAAAGATCTTGCACCGTCTTGGAAGGGAATATTTGGCAATAACCAATGCAGACTTTGATGACAAAGAAGAAACAATGATGTATATACTATGTGTTTGACCTAAACTCATCAATAACCGTAGGCAATCAATTCAGACCCTCTTAATTGTAAAGAAATCCATTGGACACAATAAATATAATTAATTAATATATCTTTAATGGAGCTTGTAAATCAGCTTCCATATCTGTCCTGGTATGTCTCATGAATGTTCCCTCAACATTCTTTATTCTTGACATTCTTTTACATCTCACATTATGATGTCATTTATACATCATTACATTCTCCCCCTCCCCCCTAAAATAAGTGAAATAATTTAAATGAATAAATAGATTAACATTGTTCAATATTAACATTGTTCAATTAGTCTCTCGGGTCTTTTTGAAATTCTTTCTGATCTCCTTTGTATCCACTCATCTTGTTGATCATTTGGTTGTATGTTTCTCTGTACATTGCCTGTTGCAACTTTCCTAAAGAAAGACTTGTTTCGTGTAATTCTTCTGCTATCATTTTCTGCAGTCACTGCTGTTCCATGTATTTTTGTAACTTCTAAAGGCATTGGGTGAAATCTAGTTTGTGATTTCTTAACTTGCTGTTGTTTAACTAAAACTAAATCACCAATTTGATAATCTTTGCCTTGATAAGTTTTTCCTTTTTCTGCATAGTACTTCATTTTCTCTTTGGCCTCTTTGTCTTGTTTTAAGACTTCTTCATGTGCTTTGGTGGACTTGCAGGTAATCGAGATCTCCTTGATTGCCCATACATTAATTCTGAAGGGCACTTAGGCTCAATTTCCTTCACGCTGGCTGCACTGTTTACTTTTCAATTATGCTGGATTCCCTTCACGCTTGACTGCATTGTTTACTTTTCAATTATGCTGGATTCCCTTCACTGTTCAATTATATATAATCCTAATGCACTTAACTCCACATGCTTTGTTTACTTTTAAATAGAGCTGTCACACTTGATTGATATATGCACAAGAAGCTTTATTTATTCTGAAACGGCAGCTTTTCTTCACCACTAAATTGTCTCCTTTTGCTTGATAGCAGTCACACAGCATTCAAAGTTGTTAAATTCTTCTCACACTTGCAGATAACTCAGACGGTTTTTAAAGAATTATTTCATGCATTAGAGCTCTCATATATATATATATACTTGTAATTCAAATATACTTTTGTAAAGTAAATTTTTAAAATTACTTACAGTTTGAAATGTAATTCTTCCTTTGTATAAATTTTATAGTTTAAAATGACTTTCCTTTTCAAATAGTTTAGCCCACAGCTTATTTGATGTTTCCAAGCAATCAGCAGTCCTTTATGTAAATCCAGTGAATAGCCAGTCATGTAAATTCTTCTAGAAAATTTCCATAATAAGTTCCTTTTGTGGAAAATCTTCACTTTCTTTATAAATGTTCTTCTCCCTTCGTCGCCAATGTAAAGAAATCCATTAGACACAATCAATATAATTAATTAATATATCTTTAATGGAGCTTGTAAATCAGCTTCCATATCTGTCCTGGAATGTCTCATGAATGTTCCCTCAACATTCTTTATTCTTGACATTCTTTTACATCTCACATTATGATGTCATTTATACATCATTACATTAATTAACAGTAAGTCCTTACCCGGTGAGAAGCTCTCAGAGGTGACTCTCCATAATGAAACACTCACTCCACAAAGTTTATTGTAACAGTTTAGATGAAACTATAAGAAAAAGACAATGAATTATAAAACTAATGATACCAGGTTAAACCTTAATTATCTTGATGACTGTAATTATTATAATACATAAGAACTCTGCTTTCCATGAATAACAATTTTTTTGATTTCATAAATAGAGAGCTGGGTAGCAATCAGCTGAAATCAAAATGGTTTATATTTTATTTTTACATGATTGTATTTTTTATTTTATTGAATTATGTAAGAAACCGGGTTATTAGTAGGGGAAGCAACATTGAAATAATAAACATAATCATTGTTCAAGTGGGTCACCAAAGTCACTAAATAAACCTGTGCTTAACCCTATGATACCTCAGCTTAAATGCACTGAGTCTTAACTTAGAAGCAATGTGTTAAATATTTATGCAGGACTCAAATAGTAATAAAGTGAAAACACATCCAGGAAGATCCCAAAACAATAAAAAAAAATAAAGTTAACTTTAATACATAAAATGACTGAAATGACAAAATCCATTCAGTAGAACCGGAGTTCTGAATTTTAAAAGTTTTAGGTGAAAATAGCGGCAAAAAGCGCCACTCGTGGCTGTCTGGTTGCACTGAAGCGTGGGTCAGACACAGGGACCAGATTCTTCCCACTGAAGAGTTAACTTCTCAAGGCCTCGCGGGGAGCTGCTGTTCGTGTTGGCAAGGAAGTCATTGTCAGTGCGATGAGCAGGCCAGTTATCGTGAATAGTTGCTCTTTAGGCGCAAAGAACTCGTCGTCAATGGAGCTTCACATTGGCAGCTGTTAAGCATGCTGTCACTATTGACACAAAGTGCAGGTCTTGCTGGGACCTTGCATTGGTGGTCGTTGCTTACGATCGCCATCGGCACAAATTGCAGGCAACTCTGGAGCTTCGCATTGGCAGTCATCGCTGAAGGTTATTGCTCAGTACTAAAACTCCATGTCACTAGGAGCCCAGGACAAGAACACTCTGATGCCAGCCAAGAGTCCAGGACCTGCAATCACCTCTTGGGGATCAGGATTCATTTTAGCAGGGGCCAGCAGCAGGGCGAAGGAAAATCCAATTGGTGCTGGTCAACTGGGCAGTTGCAGGGAGGCCTATAGAAATTAGTTGTGTTCCTGTAGCACATACAGGAGGTCAGTCAACTGACCCCTGGAGTCACTTCTGTGGAGCGTGGGTTCAAGGCAAGCAGGTCCAGGTCATCCGTATTTGAACAGCAGGGCAGTCCTTCTTCTAAATCTTCCACCATTCCAGGAATGTTCTAAGGAGAGATTCTGAAGGGGCCACTTTTTTCCCCAGTGTTAGGCAGTGGGTGAGGGATACCCCTTTTGTCGTTCTGTCTCCCTTTTGTGAATTTGACTCCAAACTGGTTAGGTAACAAAGGGCACACAGGCCCAGGTTTGGGTTGTATTTGTCAGTAGGGGGTCGCCAGCCCTTAGAAATCAGGTTGGGGTGTGGGCAAGCTCTGATGCTACCCTTTTGAAGCTAAGGAAGGGCTGAGGGCACCTCCCTTACAACATCTTTCTCAGGAGAGCATTACCCAGCCCCACACCCAAGGCCCTTTCGTCCCCATGTCTAGAGGGAATACACAAAACACCAGAGGAGAGTCAGTCACAGTCCTATGACCCTGAACACCGGCAGAAAGGCACATTTGGTGTAGGCAGAAAAAATGGCAACTTTCTAAAAGTGGCATTTTCAGTGTAGTAACTTAAAATCCAGCTTTACCGTTAAATGGGGATTTTAAAATAAAATGTATTTGATTGGAAGAAGCATTCCTCTATCTGTTCCAAGACTGAAGTTATCACTTCATAACTACCCAGGGCTAGTTTAAAACTGCACACAGGCTGAAATTGTAGCCCTTGTGACATGTTTAACAGTGCTACTTCAGTGGCTGGCACAATGAGTGCTTCAACCCACTGGCAGTATTTCATTTACAGGCCCTGAGTATATGTAGTTCTGTATACTAGGGACTTAAGTCAATTAACTGCACCAATCAGGTGTAGAACAAATTTACCACGCTGTAGTAGGGAGAGCACAAGCCCTTTACCACTGATTAGGAGGGGAAAATGCAGAGAGTCCTGAAACTCAGCAAAAACAACTTCAGAAAAGGAAGCAAAAATCTGGGGTGACTCTGCTGAAAGGGCTAGGTCCAACAAATCTATTGTTATTTGTAATTGCTTTAAATCACTAAACATTGTATATTTATAATTGCAGTGTAGGTCCTATATTCCCAATAGGATCTGCGCATTGGAATAGTTTATTTATTTTGAGAGTTTTGTATAGCGCGAACAAGATCCTTGCCGATATCAGAGCACTTAACATACATATGAGAGGAGAGCACAATAAAGAAAACTTAATAAGGCAATTCGTACATACATATGAAACGAAAACACAATAAAGAAACTTAATAAGGCGATTTGTGCAGGGGGCGCACTTTGTCGAATACACAAGAAGGGATTAGTTTCTGACAACCGCATAAACATGACAACTTTGTTTTCCTAGGACGGACTAACTATCTTCAGAGTTGTGGAAACATTAGATAACTATTTTACTCAGTCAATTGTGCATGCTTTGTTTATACAGAGTTGCAGAGAAAAATGGAGAGACAGGCGTTTCAATAAAAGGATTTATTGAACAGTCTTCTTTCTCATGAAAGAGAGGTGAACTGCTACAATCGTTAGGCAGATTGCAAAGTATAATGCGTACAGCGTAAACAGTAATATGGAATAATACTGTAAGAGCATTGTATGGTTTCTAAGCCATATAAAAATACATTCATAAATAACATAAGCTAAAATACTCAACTGGTGCTTCTAAAATAAGCCTACCCCGATGTACCTAACCTAAGTCTAGTACGAGGGAAGAGGTAAGTATGGTCTTTAGCATAGGGTTTAGTTTGGCCAAGAATCTACCAAAGGTTTCTCTAGGTTCTAATCAGCTCCATACTTTAGAATGAAGGAGGTCTGATATCTCTGTCTCGGGACTCGATTTCCCAACACCCCGCAAGGGGAGTCAGAAACACTGGAGCTGGATTTCTCGGCAGAGGAGGGCAGCTTCCTGATCAGTGCGTCAGCTGGAGAGTCGGCTTCCTTAGGCACTTGCTGTAGCGAGCTGCGTCGGGCAAGTAGGTCATCGAACTGCACCGAACCGCACCGTACTTTGCTATAGCAAGCGAAGGTACATTTATACCTTGAAGGTGTTTAGGAATGCCATGTTTGACATAAAGTCAGGCATATTAACGTCATAAATGAATCCCTAGGGAATAGTTGTTCATTTGTAAAGTAACTGAGTTCTTGGAGAAATCAATATTCAAGCAAGGGGAATTCCCTAACGGCTTAAGCTGGTTTCCAAGAAATCGTTGTGACGTTTGGTGAACGGATGGAAGTAGCCATGCCTGTATTTGGGTAGCAAGGGCTATACCTAAATAAGGGCTTGATTTCTATGCCTATATAAGGGCAACGTGAATTGTACCTACATAAGGGCATGAATCGGGAAAATCCATTAGGAATCCAAAACGCCATACAACACTATTGGCATGATGCAAATCTTTACTGCAGTGTTTGTGCAGATTAGCTTAATTAAGAAACATTTATAGAGTGATTAAATAGCTTAGATCTATGACCATCCCTTCCAAGAACAGGTCTGAATGGAGCACGTTCCTACGAATAACATTTAGACTCCCTGTCCAGTGTTGAATGATTGAAAAAAAAATTGTACCTAATAATTGGCCAAATGAATAGAGTCCCATTCTGAGAAACTAAACAAAACCATAATCCCGGGGTAGACGATTGATTGCCGGACGACTTGCAGCCACTGACTTGTGCTAGTACATCTTTTCTACCAAAAATGGAGAAGCTCTTCCTTCCTATTTTCCATTAAGCAAATAATCGACTTCCATAATGCCTTATTCTGATAAAAAATATGGTATTTGGAAAAAGCAGAGGATGTAGAAGATTAAATAAGGTAATGAAATAACCAAGCTCTAAGAAAAACCCACAGAACAATGACTTGCCAGCAGGTTACAGACAGGAGTGAAATCTATGGAAGCTTCAAGAGAGGCATGCAAATGTCTCACGGCATGCAAATGCTGTACATGGGTGCATGTTCTGTCAGAATCCTTCCTAATTGTCCTAATTTGTATTTCTCAAGAAGGTGACTATTGCTGCACAAGTCCACACACTATCAGTGATCTCAAGATTTGACACGTGAGATTTATATTTAGAAAAGAAGCGTGAAGGAGGGATAGATTCTTCCCTGTGGCACAACCATGAATCTGACAATATTACAAGGATTGACGCAATGGTGGACTGTTGGCGGACTCATTGCATTAGGTCAAGCACTTCTCTGAAGATCGGTCCTCCCTTAGGGATGACAAATGTGTAGATGTTAGCTAAGTAGGCAACCCAGTCACATAACATGTGTGTGTCTTGTATGGGTAAAAACTGGGGAGCATCTCTGTAACTAAAAATCTTTTGTTCTCTCCAGCATGGCTCCCACCATGAAATCACTGGACAAAATAACTACACCTGCAAAGCATATCTACCCTTCCAAACTCAGGGCACTATTGTAAGAAGTTGTGGGGATGACCCTTCTTAAGCAGGAAGCACAATCCTTGTGAGGTTAAAGTCACAAGCAACAGTAAATTAACCCATGCTTAACCTTCGGGTAGCTTAGCACACAGCAGTCAAGCTTAACTCAGAGGCAATGTGTAAAGTATATCTGCAACACTTCAAAAAGTAACAAAAAAAGATCGCACAGCAGTTTAGAAGAACAGAGTAATTTTTAATTAAAAACACAAGACCACAGTGATAAAAAAGCAATGATTAGAACCGATGATATGGAGATTTAAAAATGTCAGTGAAACCAGCTGCCATCAAAGTTTGTCACCTTTGAGGCCAGGAGGCAAAAGGAAAGTGCTCCAGGTGGCTAGGGCTCACCAACCGAAGCATAATGAGCCCAAAAACATGCAAAATGGCCCAATGAGGCAGGAGAAATGAACAGGAGAAGGATGTTGATCTTTGACCCCATCCCTGAGCCTCAGGAACAACGAGCTGCTGGGATAGTGCCGCCAGGCTCCCTCCAGTAGTGGTTGGCCACCCCGTTCCCCATGTCCAGGTGGAGCGGTAGGCCACCACAGCAACCCTTGCCTTACCCTAAGGGCAGGACAGAAAAGACCTGTTGGCTCCTTGGCAGCACGGAAGAGTGCTGCACGCAAGGGAAGTTGATCTTTGACCCCCCCAGCGAAGCCCGGGGTGCATGGTGCTGTGCTGCCCAGGCTTTTTCAAGCCCCCAGGGTGGGCAAAGGCCAGGAGGTCACCACAAGGAGAAATCCAAATGGTATGCTAGGAAGGGTCCTATGTAGGGACCCCTCCCCTTCGCTCCAATTGCCTGGGGACCTCAACCCCCAGGTCAGTTACTCATTAAGGAGGGCCATGGACATGAACTCTAGGCCCCCAATGGCGCTGATGACAGTGGAGTGCTGCTGAACCTCCCCAAAGCTGGGGAGAGACAAGGAGGGGCCCAGGACCTCATCCCTTTGCCCCATGAACAACGAGCTGCTGGGAAAGCGTGGCCACGCTCCCTCCAGTAGTGGTTGGCCACCCCACTCCCCATGTCCAGGTGGAGCGGTAGGCCGCCACAGCAACCCTCCCCTTACCCTAAGGGTAGAACAGAAAAGACCTGTCGGCTCCGTGGTAGCACGGAAGAGTGCAGCACCTAAGGGGAGCCAGTGGGGGCCGGCAGGGGTAGGCTCCCTGGGCTTCCCCCATGATGCGCAGTGTGCTGGGTGCCTGGGTGGGACTGGGCACCCCCAAGGAAAAGAAAAGGCTGTGGGGCACAAGGCGGTACAGCGGGAAGAAAAGAAAGGCAGCAGCTCTCCTTGGTACAGCAGAGAGCTGCTCATTGAATATTCTCGGATGCCCGAGGATGCGCCCCATAATGCCCCGCGGGTTTCTTGGGTTTTGCACTTTTTGGCCCTTCGTGGTGGTAACAGGACAGAGAGTTCAGCACCAACAATGCTTAAAAGAGCGCGTGGGAGCGGCAGGAGTGGTGCAGACTCCCCCGCCAAGGATTTAAACAATACTTCCCCTAAGTCTGCAGGGTCCAAAGGGGAATGGCTAACCCAGGATTTCCTGCAAGTTTTTGAGAATTCCTAAGCTTAGACTACAACTAGAACTGCAGTATTCTCTAGGAATGAGGTCTTTGACTGCAGCAAGTGTGGCCTGAAACCACCTACTAGAACAAACATGTTGAACAAGACCTTCTAAAGGCCGAGTTGATGGTTACAGGTTTTGATATCAAAATGTGATCCCTTCTCCAGACTACCACCTTCCTTGAGTAGGCCTTGGACTGCTCAGCTCCGCTACCTTAAGAGAGTTAAGCGCTGCAATGGGGCATTTATTTAGTTCTCAATAGAGAGCAAATGTGGGTCCATTACTTGTGCAGGGCACACAACTAATTGCCTGTTTCCTTATATATATCTGCCAGTGATACCGCTAATTTCTAAAACTTTCTTGGTTCATTAGTCCCTATTACTGTAACTAATCCAACAGTTGGCATGTTTCCTCCTCTTCATAATGTTTCTTGTAATACATCTTAGATGTTATTATATATATGCTTATTGGTCCTATGTGATTAATAATGGTCTTCCGTGAATAGACTCACCCATCCTGGCATCGTGTTTGTACATAGGCCCTCTGACTCTTTTTTAATTACCCCGTGTCCCAGTTTATTTGCAAAGGTTTTTTATTATTCTTGTAATAAGAATATTTTCTCATTTATTTATTCAATTGCATAGCACACATGCACACACTTTACTTCTGATTGTCATTTATAAGGATATTTTCATGGATACCTGACTGAGCCAGAAATATGCTATAGTCCACTCAACGCATTTCCATAACATCCGCCAGGACAAATGTGTTTCCCCTTATTTAAGGGAAAGCTCAGCACTTAATACAGTGCGAAAAACTAGCTGAGCTGTAAGGCAGGTATGCCTTTTATGGTACCCTCTATATGGACGTTTCTTTGGACACTCTGCAGTATTACCGCCATTTTATGTCTTGAGTGGAATTTGTCAATGGAATGGCGTTAATAATGATTGCATTTCTGTTATGCGTATATCATGAAATGGTGTAGACAGTACTTTACATTTTTTGAATAGATTTAAATCAATCATGCAATATTTGATTTGATTTGATTGTGGATTAATAGAGCGCGTAGCTACCCTCGGGCGTCCCAGCGCTAAAGTGACAGCCTAACAGTACTCCTGTGGAGGGATTATTGAGGGAACAGCCAGGTTTTCAGTAGTCTGCGGAATGTAAGCAGATTGCTTTCTTTGCGGATGCTAAGGGGGAGGCTATTCCAGAGCTTAGGAGCGCTGTAAGAAAAGCGGCGTCCGCCCGTGCGAGCTCTTCTTATTCTGGGGACGCTGGCCAGAAGTAGTAAGTCCGACCTGAGCTGTCTGGTGGATTTGTGGGGCTTTATGAGAGGTATTAATATGGGTGGGCCTTTGCCTTGTAAGATCTTATGGGAGATACACAGGGCTTTGAAGGCGATGCGCTCCTGGATGGGAAGCCAAGGAAGTGCCTTGAGGGAGGGTTTAGCTGAGCACCTTGAATTCGTCCCCGTTAGTAATCTTGCTGCAGCGTTCTGGGCGTGCTGAAGTTATTTAATAACAGCCACTGGTGCGCCCAGGTACAAGGCGTTTCCGTATTCCAGTCTCGATATGATGAGGCCCTGGATCAGAATTTTCCTAGACTGGAGGGGAATGAGGGGGAGGATCTTCCGAGCTGCTTGCATGAGCCCAAAGCAGGTGCCGGCTGTCTTTCTTGCCTGGGCTCTGAAGCTAAGGTCCTGGTCGAGCCAAAAGCCTAGGCTCTTGATTTCTTGTTTAGGTGTGGGAGGGGTGCCCATGCTAGATGGCCAGGCAAGGGTTTTTGGGAGTTTGTTTGGGTCGCCTAGGAGCATGATTTCTGATTTCTCTCCGTTAAGTTTGAGTCTGGAGTCGCCCATCCATTTGGATATTTTTTGCAGGCATGAGACTAAGTTCTCCGTGGATTGATCTGCCTGGTTGATGGAGATGACTAGTTGTGTATCGTCGGCGTACATGACCACCTTTATGCCAAATGGTGAGGTAATGTCGTCTAAAGGGGCCATGTAAACATTAAAAAGGGTGGGGCTCAGGGAGGATCCCTGGGGAACCCCACAGGTCAGAGGGAAAGCTTTGGAGTGACCATAGTTGTCTGCTACTTGGAAGGTCCTGTGTTCCAAGAATGATTGTAGCCAGGCCAGGGCAGTCCCAGTGATGCTGGTTTTTTGGAGACGGTGGAGGAGGATGGTGTGGTCCACCGTGTCGAAGGCAGCGCTCAGGTCCAGGAGGATCACTGCCACTGATCCCCCTGTGTCCAAGATGGACCTTGTCTCCTCTGTTACGGCCAAGAGGGCCCTGTCCTGGTCTGAATCCTGTCTGGGAGTGGCGAAGGAGGTTGCTTGTCTCTAGAAAAGTAGAGAGCTGTTCATTTACAATTCTTTCTGCCACTTTGCTGATGCCTGGGAGGAGGGAAATGGGTCGGAAGTTTGAGGGGTCCAGGGGGTCTAGGTTGGGTTTTTTGATAAGTGCCCGTACTGTCGCACTTTTCCAGTTGACGGGGACTGTCCCGCTGGAAAGGGAGGCATTTATCAGCCTGGTGAGAAGAGGGGATATTGTAGGGGCTACTAGTTTCAGTTTACTCATTGGGGCTGGGTCGTCCAGGGAGCCACTCTTCACAAGGTTGAGAGTGGTCACCAACCTCTGGATGGAGATGGGGAGGAAGGCCTTCAGTGCGGGGGCATCTTGATCGATAGGACCTGCTGGCGGGTCGGTAGGGGAGTAGGGTTTGGGGAAGGTCATAATGATCTTGAGGATTTTAGATGAGAAATACTCCGCAAGTTGGGTACATCTGGCGCCGGTGGGGTCAGCGGCTGGCTGCGGTTCGGGAACTTTCATGAGAGATTTTACTATGCGGTAGGTCTCCTTAGAGGAGATGGAGGCAGCTAGGATTTTCCCTTCATAATAGGTGGCTTGCGTATTTTTGATATGGGTTTTATATTGCTTCATGGACGATTTATAGGTTTCTTTGCTGTTTGGGGTCCAATCTTTCCTCCAGAGGCGTTCAAGTCTTTTGCATTTTTTCCGTAGTTCCCGCAATTCCGGGGTGAACCAAGGAGACTTAAAAGATCCCCTATTACTGGGGAGGTGTTTGACGGGGAGAACCGCGTCCAGGGATGATTCTATCTAATCTCGGATTTGAGTGTCTGCTAGCGAAGGGGTCCGGGTTCAGGGTGGGGGTGGAGGCTATCAGCAGGCTGGTCCAGGCGTCCGTGTCTAGATTGTGCCACGGGCGAGAGGGGGCTTGGGGAGGAAGATTGTGGGTGATTTCTGTGGAGATTGGAAGTTTGAGGAGGATAAGGTGGTGATCAGTCCTGGGGATGGGTAGGGGTGAGGATGAGGTGAGTTCCAGGATATTCGAAAAGATAGGGTCTAGGAGATGGCCCTTATAATGGGTGGGCTGAGAATTTTTCAAGGAGAGGCTGAGTGCTGCTAGGTCTTCTTTGAGGTCACCAGCTATTTTGTTCCCTGGGTCATCGAAGTGGATGTTATGGTCTCCTAGTACCGTAAATTTGATGGATAGACAGGCTAGGGAAGTGGTGGTTTCCACCAGGGAGTTAGGAAACAGTCCGAGTGGGCCCGGGGGTCGGTATATTAACAGACCCGACAGCGTTTTCTCCGGGGAGAGATGTAGGGAGAAGTGAGTGTTTTCGCAGTTGAGGATTGGACTGTCCTCAAGTTGGCAGGTAAGGTGGGCTTTGATGATGATTGCTATGCCGCCTCCTGACCCTTGGGGTCTGTCTAGATGTTTAATTGTGTAGCCCGGAGGAAGGGCTTGATCTATGTCTGGGTCGGAGGATGAGTTGATCCATGTTTCTGTGAGGAACAGCACATCTAAGTCGTTGTTTAGTATTAGATGGTTTAATTTGGTGCTGTGCTTGGGGAGGGATCTGCAGTTGAGCAGAGCCATTTTGATTGTCCTAACTTTAGGAGGA
The DNA here is from genome assembly GCF_964263255.1 of Lissotriton vulgaris. Taxonomy (NCBI): domain Eukaryota; kingdom Metazoa; phylum Chordata; class Amphibia; order Caudata; family Salamandridae; genus Lissotriton; species Lissotriton vulgaris. The sequence goes on along the minus strand of NW_028246438.1, from coordinate 550,756 downwards.
GAGTGGGGGGTGAGTCTATATGGGCAATGGTTGCATCTGTTGTACTTCTCTTCAAGAGAGATTGAGTGGAGACAGGGGTCATGAGTACGCATAGCGAGTTTCCGAAGAGTGGTTGAAGAGTAGCTGTTGGCTGACAAGGTGAGAGGAGCAGGGGGACTAGGCCCTGGGCCCGGTCTGGCGCGGACGGGCGCAGACGGGGTTACCATTTGGCGTGCCCGCAGCGCGTGTCCGCTGCGCGGCCGACTGAGGCACATCCTTAAGGGGCGGAGGGGGGGGGGCATGGCCTCATGGTAGTGGGCGTGGCCTCGTTATCAGGCTGATGGCGGCAAGAATAAGATTTTACCCGCAGCAGTGTTTACATCGGCTGCGCGGGATGATTACGATCGAATATGAAGGAGGGGGAGTGCCCAGGGGGGAGTGCTACAAGCAGGTAAAAAGCAATATTAACACAAGCAAATTGTTTAAAAAATGACTAAGCGTTCCTCCCGGCTTCCGCCTCAGGAGCTGTCAGGTAGACTGAAATGCGAACTAAAGATTTAGAGCGACTTATATGTTAACCAGAGTGGGCGTGGCCTCAGGGTAGTGGGCGCGGCCTCGTTATCAGGCTGATGGCGGCAAGAATAAGATTTTACCCGCGGCGGCGTTTACATCGGCTGCGCGGGGCGTTTACGATTGAATATGAAGGAGAGGGAGTGCCCAGGGGGGAGTGCTACAAGCAGGTAAAAAGCAATATTAGCACAAGCAAATTGTTTAAAAAACGACTAAGCGTTCCTCCCGGCTTCCGCCTCAGGAGCTGTCAGGTAGACTGAAATGCGAACTAAAGATTTAGCGCGACTTATATGTTAACCAGAGTGGGCGTGGCCTCAGGGTAGTGGGCGTGGCCTCGTTATCAGGCTGATAGTGGCAAGAATAAGATTTTACCCGCGGCAGCGTTTACATCGGCTGCGCGGGGTGATTACGATCGAATATGAAGGAGGGGGAGTCCCCAGGGGGGAGTGCTACAAGCAGGTAAAAAGCAATATTAACAGAAGCAAATTGTTTAAAAAACGACTAAGCGTTCCTCCCGGCTTCCGCCTCAGGAGCTGTCAGGTAGATTGAAATGCGGACTAAAGATTTAGCGCGACTTGTATGTTAACCAGAGTGGGCGTGGCCTCAGGGTAGTGGGCGTGGCCTCGTTATCAGGCTGATAGCGGCAAGAATAAGATTTTACCCGCGGCAGCGTTTACATCGGCTGCGCGGGGTGATTACGATCGAATATGAAGGAGGGGGAGTGCCCAGGGGGGAGTGCTACAAGCAGGTAAAAAGCAATATTAACACAAGCAAATTGTTTCAAAAACGACTAAGCGTTCCTTCCGGCTTCCGCCTCAGGAGCTGTCAGGTAGACTGGAACTACAAGGGTAGTCCAGATTTGACCTTAAATTTGGGGTTACAGCCAGATAGGAATTCGGAGTGGTGCTTCGGAGGTCCCTTCCACGCATGCATTTCACCAGGAAGAACTTGGTAAAATCTGCCTGTGAAAAGGTTGCAGAATGTGAGCCGGTGATCAAACCTGATCCTTGCAATTATTCTGCATCTCCAAGTTTAAACAGGGGTGGTTCCTCCCCAATCCTGGACGAGCGTTGCCCCACTGGCTTAAAAATAAAACGATATTTCAGTATTGTTTTATTTTTAAGCCGCTGGCTCAGCCAGTGTGTGCAGGGAGGGGCAGGGCTGAGGCATGGGAGGGGGAGGAGGAGTGCTAGTGTACTCCCTACGTGTTCATGTGTCTCAGGCCGACCAACACTCACATGCGCACTTAGGTTTCTCTATTGAACAGCCGGGTTAGAGAAACCCCACAGATCCCCTGACCTGAGCGGGCCGTCTTTCTAGCCCGTTAGACCAATCCACGAGCTGCTCTGCAGAGCAGGCATTGGACAAGGGAACCTGTGACACAGTCACAGTATCTGCTGGGACAAGGAAGTACCAGCACCAATGCGCGATGCAGGAAGTGGCTGGCAGCAGGTAAGTTACCTTAAAAAAACATTTTTTATTATTATTATGGTCCCCCTGAACCTCCTACCGCACTCCATCCCGCGCCCCCTCCCCACCCCACCATCTAACCCACCACGTTTTGTATGTGGCGGCTGGCATTGCGTTTAAAAATCCAAACATGTAAAACCCCATCCTAAAAGGACTGTGCCCCATAGAATCAAAACATGTTTGTGTAATACTGCTACAATGTTCCTACAAATGTGGCAGTGTGGTCCATTGACTTTATTTAGATGTTCTAGTGACATTACATCAATTAATTGGGCTAACTATGACTGTAGTATTCTTTTAGAACATGCTCTGCCCGTACATGCTTGAGTTTTCTTTTGATAATGGCAACTGATGTGAAATACATTTAAGTGTCACTGTGTTAGTCATATTTTCATAATATTGCCAATCAGCATCCCCACGTATGAATTTCAACTGTGAAAGTTTAATACGTAATTTTGGAGATTAAAACATAATAGCATTAGTAAAAAAAACATGATTGGAGTCATAAAATGTAGTAATGGATTATAAATATTCCGTTTGGTGGATACAAATACTTTAGTGCTAGGAGGCGCCTATGTGCAATTGTGAGGTTTAACAGAAAACTGCATCATAACATAGCACTAACAAAGCCAATGAAGGTCATATATGCTTGCATTTATTCATATTTAAGAAGGAATTAACAAACATTGTATCAATAACCTAGAATCGTCAAGCACAATTCAGAAATCTACTGAACCACCACCTGTAGAGACACGTTTCACTAAAATAAGTACACATTTACACACATAACAAAATCGTTTAATAGGTGAACGTAAAACTGACAGAGGAACGTGTTTAAGGCGATAACTGCGGGAAACAGCCTTTACCACGAAGCCGGAACCTTGCATTCCTTTTATTGCGCAGGGTTAACCATGCAGGCGAAACTACCACTCAAGTCTTTACCACTCAGGATTTTACAGTGAATATCGTTGGAAAGGCATGCATGGTAAAGACATATGCGTGGTAAAGACATGCGTGGAAGTGTCGCGCTCGTTTGAATGACCGTGGTGTAAAGGCACGCGTGGTAAAGGCATGTGCGTAGTAAAGACGTGCATGGAAGTGTCGCGCTCGTTTGAATGACCGTGGTGTAAAGACACGCGTGTTAAAGGCATATGCGTAGTAAAGACGTGCGTGAAAGTGGTGCGCTCGTTTCAGTGACCGTGGTTTAAAGGCACGCGTGGTATAGGCGTATGTGTGGTTGAGATGTGCGTGGAAGTGTCACACGCGTTTCAATGACCGTGCTGTAAAGGAATGCGTGGTAAAGGCATATGCGTGGTAAAGACTTGCGTGGAAGTGTCGTGCTCGTTTCAAAGACCGTGTTGTAAAGTCATGAGTGGTAATGGCTTGCATGGTTCCATCATACATCCAAAAGCTTCCCGTGGCTGAGAGATGTGTTCTGTAGGGGACACTTCACTTCCTCCAGGTTGAGAAGACTTTCCATAGCTCTTGCTTCAGTCTGGTGTTTCCCAGGATCAGGATGACGGAATGTGCGGAGACACTGGAGACAATGATTATCCAGAACACCATGGGCAGAAGATCAAAGGATGAAACATTCTTAAATACCATTGTCAGCAATAGGATGATGTTGATCATTAGGAGGGAGCCAAGTATCCTGGCTGCACCAGTATGAGCCTCTAACCGGGGTTCGCTGGTCCCTGAGGCACCCTCTTTCATCCGCTGGGTGTGTCTATAGAGGGAGGCGAGGATAGGTGTGATGAAGAAAATGCCAAGCAGAAGAGGCAGGCAGACGCCAAGAACGCCCAGTACAATCATGTAAGGAGTTTGCAGGGTCTGCGCTGCGCCTGAGGCTGTAAAAGTAGACCACATGTCAGTTGTTGAATTATGATTGAAAGCACAGTTTGTATACCAGTGGATGGGGATGCTTAGGGCCAAAGACCCCACCATCGTCCCGAGAAGCAGCCAGTGCACCACCTTGGAGATCCGGAGCTTTAACCAGAGGAAGAGGCGATGGTTGAAGTCCACGATCTTTAAACAGTAGAAGACGCAGAGACAGGTATTGAGCCAGATACTGAAGCTACCAATCCACATGTGAAGTTGAAATAACACCAGAAAATTGCAATCCACAAAACCATCCAGCCATAACTTTGAAACGTAAATCTGTACAATGACTGTACATTGAAAAGAAGCATCTGAGATTCCCGCGGCTATTAGAATAAAGTCTAAGGTGTTCAGGGTTCTGCCACGAGCCCAGTCCACGAGATTCAAAGCAACAATGAAACCAGAGGTGACTATCCCAGTCAAGCTCAGTACTGATGTAATAACTAAAGAAAGCACTTTAATTATAGGCACCATTTTGGATCCTTCTCCTTGGAGGCCCCTTGCAGAATCTTCAGATTGCTGTGCCGCTGTCACCAGCTGTGCTACGTGTATGTTGCAGGGAGAGATCAGCTTCCTAGTCTCTTTGAAACGTGCAGCAGTGCTAGGTTTAAATTACTTGGACCTCATTTCCATAATTCCTATGACCTTCCTTTGAATGGATGCAAATCAGACACTTTTCATGGGGCCTTGGAGCTCTCTTCAGTCCTTCCCCACTTTCTAGCAAACCAATTTGGTGTGTAAGGGCCCAAGGATGCTTCCATCTTTATGTTACAGTGGTGACAGTGGGCATGGGACAGTCTAAGATTCATAGGATATATATAATTGACCTCAAGTGTGCTCTGGAAATATTGGGCCCCCAGTGGAGTTTGTGCAGAGTTTGGAGAAGGGACACTTCATTGTAGAGGACCCTTTAAGTAAAAGGCTTGGCTGTCCGGAAGTAGCACCAGTCACTTAGGGACTATTAGTAGATGGAAAGAAACAGAAAAAGTACCAAGTCATGGTAGGTGTGTGTTATTTGGGGTACAGGAGGCAGGTGATTACCAGAGTGAAGAGTTTACACAGACCTTTGGGGCTTATTTACAATCCCCTTGCGACATGAAAAGCCTTTCATGTCCTTGTTAATATGGCCCCCTTACACGCAGCACTTTGCATGAAAGGGGTATTCCATGGATTTTGATGTGGGTGTTGCCACACAACACCCATGGAACCTGAAACAGTTTCATATTTACGAACAATTGTAAAACTGGAACTGCATCTGAGTGCTACGCCTCCAGGGAGGCGCAACGAGGAAAAATGCATTCATTTCTCCTCATTTTTTTCCTCTTTCTACGCGTGCTGCATTCTGCAGCACACACAGCCTGAGGGCCCCACTTATTATGATTGTTTATGTGCAGGAAGGTGTCCCTTCCTGCACATAAACATTTATTAAAATAATTGACGTTTTACAAGTTCTTTGTGTGCTTATGTAACACACAGAAGTTGAAAAACACCATTTCACCTTGTTTACGTGCAGGAAGGGATACCTTCCGGCACATAAACAATCATCCCTGTGACGCAGGCATCCTTGCACACTGTGCAAGGGTGCGTTCTACAGCGCATGGCAGCTAATTGTGTGCTGGCACTGGGTAGAGCAAAGGAATCCTTGTAGTTGTGACCCATCCTTGTGCTTTGAAAGTGCCGCTGTGTGGCGCAGCCCAAAGGCTTGCTGTGCAGCGTTGCAGCACTTTCTTGTAAATTAGGCTTCTTTGTATTTAGCAGATAACCTTCCAGCATGAAAGCATTCTTTTTTATTTGTAATTTCTATTACATTTTTTAAACATTCTCTATGACTCACACAGAAACGGATAGGCAGGTGAACTGGAACGTGCAGTAATAACATCTAGCGGCTTGCAAACAAAATGTGTCCACGACAAACGCAAGGCATCTTCTTCCTCATACGGCTGAGGGGTAGCCATCATAGTAAGGAAGTGAGAGCTAGAAGGTCAACTAAAATTAATTATGTGCCCTGAAGGCAGGAATGTAGTTCTGCATGCCCAGCTTGGCAAACAACCCCTTAAAATAGTTAAGGTCTACGACCCACACTTCGATGACCCGGCCTTCTACCAAAGCCTGTATTCCAAACGTATGCATTTAGATACCCGGACATTCCTATGGGGAGGAGAGTTTAACATTTAGACCTACTCCACAGATCTTGATGTTCCCGGCTCCCCAATCCGCAATCCACTACGGAGATGATAAACATCATGGATGACTGGGAGACCTCTGCCTCCTAAACCCTGCGGTACGTGAGGGCACATGCTATTCTTCAGGCCATGCCACTTTGCCCCAAACTGATTACTCTTGAAATGCCAAATCCCCACCCTTCACCTACCGATGTTTGCTTAGAGGTGACAGCTCCTCCCCCAGTGCCCTACAATACCAAGGGGCATATTTACAAGCCTCTTGCGCTGGCAGTGCGTTAATTTTTATGACGCACGGGTGGCGTATTTTCTGCCCCACATTTACAAGGACACGTAAAGCCATCCTGAGTGGCTTTTGTGTCCTTGTAAATACTGCGCCTTTTCATGCAGCACTTTGTGTGAAAGGGGCGTGTCATGGGTGTTGCTGTTGGTGTTCCCATGTAACACCCATGGCTTCTACCGCATTCCCAGATTTACAATCTTTAGTAAAACCAGGAATGCATCAGAATGCTACGCCTTCCTAGCGAAGGTGTAGGGAGGCTTAACAAGGAGAAATGTTTTCATTTCTCCTCCTTTTTCCTCTTTCTATGTGTGCTGCATTCTGCCGCACACATAGAAAGAGGAAATCACCTCTTGTGATTGTGTTTGTGCAGGAAGGTGTCCCTTCCTGCACATAAACATTTATTAAAAGAATTGACGTTTTACAAGTTCTATGTGTGCTTATGCAGCACCTAGAAGTTTAAAAACACCATTTCACCTTTTTTACGTGCAGGAAGGGACACCTTCCTGCACATAACCAATCATCCCTGTGACGCAGGCATCCTTGCACACCGTGCAAGGGTGCCTGCGTCAGCGCATGGCAGCTAATTGTGCGCCAGCGCTGGGGAGAGCAAAGGAATCCTTAAAATCCTTGTAGATGTGACCCATGCATGTGCTTTGAAAGTGCCGCAGTGTGGCGCAGCCAAAAGGCTTGCTGTGCAGCGTTGCAGCACTTTATTGTAAATTAGGCCCCTTTGTATTTAGCAGATAACCTTCCAGCATGAAAGCATTCTTTTTTATTTGTAATTTCTATTACATTTTTTAAACATTCTCTATGAATCACACAGAAACGGATAGGCAGGTGAACTGGAACGTGCAGTAATAACATCTAGCGGCTTGCAAACAAAATGGGTCCATGACAAACGCAAGGCATCTTCTTCCTCATACGGCTGCGGGGTAGCCATCATAGTAAGGAAGTGAGCGCTGGAAGGTCAACTAAAATTAATTATGTGCTCTGAAGGCAGCAATGTAGTTCTGCATGCCCAGCTTGGCAAATAACCCCTTAAACTAGTCAAGGTCTACGGCCCACACTTTGATGATCCGGTCTTCTACCAAAGTCTGGATTCCAAACGTATGCATTTAGATACCCGGACATTCCTATGGGGAGGAGAGTTTAACATTTAGACCCACTCCACAGATCTGGATGTTCCTAGATCCCCAATCCGCAATCCACTAAGAAGATGATCGACATCATGGATGACTGGGAGACCTCTGCCTCCTAAACCCTGCAGTTCGTGAGGGCACATGCTATTCTTCAGGCCATGCCACTTTGTCCCAAACTCATTACTCTTGAAATGCCAAATCCCCACCCTTCACCTACCGATGTTTGCTTAGAGGTTACAGCCCATCCCTCGGCGCCCTACAATACCAAGGGGCATATTTACAAGCCCCTTGCGCTGCTCGTGCGTTACTTTTTATGACGCACGGGTGGCTTATTTTCTGCTCCACATTTACAAGGACACGTAAAGCCATCCTGAGAGGCTTTTGTGTCCTTGTAAATACTGCTCCTTTCCACGCAGCACTTTGAGTGAAAGGGGCATGTCATGGGTGTTGCTGTTGGTGTTCCTATGTAACACCCATGGCTTCTACCGCATTCCCAGATTTACAATCTTTAGTAAAACCAGGAATGCATCAGAATGCTACGCCTTCCTAGCGAAGGTGTAGGGAGGCTTAACAAGGAGAAATGTTTTCATTTCTCCTCATTTTTCCTCTTTCTATGTGTGCTGCATTCTGCAGCACACAAAGAAAGAGGAAATCACCTCTTGTGATTGTTTTTGTGCAGGAAGGTGTCCCTTTCTGCACTAAAAAAATATCTCCCTTAAAACGCAGACACCCAGTGCAAGGGTGCCTGCGTTGGTGCATGGCAGCCAATTGTCCGCCAGCGCTGGGGAAAGCAGAGCGATGCGACATATCATTTTAAATATGTCGGATCCCCGGCTTTGAAAGTCACTCAGTGCTGGGCAGCCAAATGGCTTGTGGTACCGCGCTGAGTAACTTTCTTGTAGATAAGGCCCCAAGTACATAGAGAAGGACTAAAAAGTGACATCATTGAATATTTCATTCTCAACAAGAGCACTGCCCAAAGTCTGAGCGCGTTATGGAAGGCCTTCAAGTTTCTTTTAGAAGGGGATCGCGCATTGCCGAACAGGTATTTAAAGACAGATGAGGCCACAGAGACAGGCTAGAAGCAAGTCCCCATGCAACATGACTTCAACACTACTCTGTGGATCTGTGGCTAAATCAAGTATATTTACAGGATCTTGTGTGTAATGCGGCAGACATGTAGGCTCTAGAAAGGTCTGGAACACACCATTCCTATTGAGTGTCACCTGCATACCGTTATTAATCACACACAGGGTGTTATTTTCACAATTATTTGCAATAATCAACCAAAGTTGGAAAGTTATACCGTTCCTTTTGACTCTCTAAATGTTGCTTATAGCTCAGATAACAAAATGAATAGCATTGTTTTCTTGTAATAAGTTGAGCATGATACAAAATCACCCCAAAAGAAAAAAATGCCACGTGTCATACCAGGTTTACCCAGAGATGCGATTACATGTGATATCTAAAAAACATAAATGATACATATTTTCTACTTCAATTTACTTTGAGGTACAAAATATTGTGCACAAAATAGTGTTCCCCTCTCAAAGAAAAATGTTTACAACAGCAACGGTCCTCTTATATATTATCTATTTAATGACAAAAAAATTATACAATAGTGGGCTATTCTTATAAACAGTGACCTGCAATTAGCAAAAACTGGCAAGTTACAACACCCCTTTTCCACTCACAAAGTACTGATCATTGAACAGATAAGAAAAACCGTAACATTTTTTTTTACTTGTAATAAATGTTTTCTGACACAGAATTTTACCAGGAAAAAAATCCAGTGGTCATAAAATGCAAAAGGGATGCCTAAAGCTGGCATTACATGTGACGCTACATCCACATTTTCCACCAGCGGTGTAGCCAGCGTGTCATGGGTTTCTTTGCAAAAAAGGAAATAGCCTCCCTGGCTGCAGCTAGAACTGTGAAATACAGCAATTTTCAGGATTGTGGGCCCTCATACCACTGGGAACTGGTGCTAATCCACCTCCTGCGCCAATGGAATCTGCATTCCTGTTTTCCACCTCAATTTGCCTCTTTCCAGGTCGAACTTTGTTAGGATAAATTCTCTTTGTGATTTAAGGAAAACATATTGTCAGGTCAGAGCGTGACTTTCTTAGGTTGAGTAGACCCCTTTTTAGCTCCAGAGTTGGGCAGAGGGTTCAGTACAATAAATCTCCATTTAGTTGGAGCCAAGTGGTAGCCAGATGGTTCCGGGCAAGAATGGGGCAATAGTTAATTTCATTTTGTATGCGGCGAAATTCTAATATGGCGGCCGCCTATTAGAAGAGGTTGGATTTCTAGTGTTTTTTAGCTTTGAACGCTTTGAAGAATATCACGCGCTCGCATCTCTGGTGCTACGCACTTCAACAGTCGCTTTGGGGAAGAAGCAGCGTTCCTCAACTGAAGCGCCTGGCAGGAAAGCATATTCAGCAGGGATTCATACCTCTTGCTACATAGTTCGTATCCAGTATTTAGCAGCAGAATAGAAGGTCTGTAAACCTTCATTATTTCTCTGGGAGGCTTTGCTGGAGATTACAGGTATTTGTTCACAGGGCTTGGGAGTTTCTTTATTCTTTGGTGTAGGAAGGTGGCTACCTGACTATGGTTACCCCAGATTTTTTGCCTTGTGTTTAGCTGGTTTTCGACTTAGTTGGCCTGGTTCCCTGCTAATCAGGGCCCCAGGCTATCTGCTCTCTCTGTAAAATGGATTCCATGTACCCTAGGTGCATAACTAGATTGGCTTGGGTTCACCTTATCAGCCCCTGTACAGAGCACTATAGGTGCCCAGGGCATAGGTGCATCCAAGGCCTACCAGGGGCTGCAGCATATCTTTTGCCACCCCTGGCTGGCTATCTAAAATTGACACAACTGGCTGATCACTCAGCTGGGGCAAGGTGGTGTAATCCCCCCTTGCTTAGATATAGTATGCCTATATCTAAACCTATCTGGACACATATAAACCTATAAGCCATTCCTATGGCAGACCTTAACAATCCTGGAGGCAGAGTGCGTGGTTTTATGTGAGATGGTGCTCTAGCATGAGCTGAGCCTACCTGCAGCTGTCGGGACAAATTCCCTAAGCTGTTCCGGGATAATGCCATACCATATACTATTAAGTGCATTATAATCCTCGCGGTTATATGTTAACTTTGGTTTGGCTTTATCAAAACATGTCGTGTAAGGTGTCATACGATTTGGAATACTACCCCCTCTCCAGTCCTGGTGACGGGGGTAGCATTCCACCCCTCTAGAGGGAGACGACATGTTACTTTGCTAAAACGCGGTTGATTTTAAAAGGGCCTCAGATCCACAAAATGGATGCTTCTGCCACAGACACAAGTCTGACCTCTTGCAGCTGACCGAAACTCAGCCAAGGAGGCCTGGACAAAGGATTTCCTGTCACAGGGAGGTAAATGTGTTGTATTTGTATAGCACAAACAGTAACCCGTAAGCATCTCGGCGCTTGTACTCCTACCACAAGGGAACCCCTCCTGGCTTTTTCTTGTGAGGTGTCCACTCCTGGGCATCCCATGGTGAAACCAGGCATCCCTTGTGTATCGGGGGCCATTGTGGAGACTAAGCAAGCTATTGCCCAGAGTTGCAGCGTGGGGCCCATGCTTAGATTCGGCACTGAGGCGAGAATATCCGGTCAGAGGAATTTAAGCCCGATCCCGCCGAGGCGGGAATCGAACCCTGGTCCCTGGCCAGCGCTCTGCATCAAGGTCTGCCGCTCTAACCATTGAGCCACACTTCTCCACTGTCACACCACCCCAGACAGGAGATAGTGGATTGTAGCAGGGAGGTTTGAAAGAAACCAGACACTGCCTAGGGAGCACAAGGCTTCCCCTTGCATAATCCGGCCAAACCGGTTCTATGGGCACACCATCCCCAGTCCCAGCGTGGTCTGGACAAAGGGAAAGGGGTGTATCTCCCCCCTTCCTGGGTCCCACCCATAGGAGGGGACCTAGCAGGTAATCCAGCTCCCAAGTTGGTATAAGAATAGGAGCAGTGCCAACCCACTCAGATTATCCTGATGAAACATTTGAAACAAAACTCTGGACCCTTCGACATCCTACTCGACGTAGAAGACTGAAGAATCTCCCTTGTGGTCAAGGAGTGACCACCCTGTGCAAACAGGCACCATCCAGCACCTCGACGTCTGCTTTGTTGCAGTTCCCGCCAGAACTCGAGCAATAGAGATCGACGAGATCAAACTTGCCTGCCTTCTTACAGCCCGATCCACAGTCCCTGCAGAGCTGAGACCTGTGGAGGCGACCGGAAGCGGGGGGCACGCCATCTTGAAAAGACCACGAGACGCTGACCGTGCAGCCCACGAGTGACCCTCGAAGCTGTACACCGGGGTTTGAGAAGCCCCAGCCCTGAGCCACTTGTGCATCGAAGCTCACCCCTCTACACTCGACGAGCGCTGTGTGGGGCCCTTCTGCTTTCTTTGGCTCAACGCGTTGGCCTGGTCACTTGCCAGCTTGCTTGTGGCCCCTGTGCCAATGAAAACCGAAATACAACTTGTGATTCTAGTTGCTCCAGACTTGCACCCGCTTCTCTGAAAAGGAGCACCAGCTCTGACCCTCTTGTTCCGAGTGAGAAGCAATCTTCCAATCCCGCGTGGATTGCTCTTGCCAAGTGTTGTTTGCACCGATCTTAAAGCCGACAGCGCCAACGGTGAGAACCTGCGTGGGACAGCTTGTGACCCGCTCCTGGATGTCACAGATGCCCCAGAGCCCACGTGGCAGCGGAGAGAAGCTCCTCAACAACCACCTGATTGCGCCCGACATTGCCTGGTTCCGTCCTGGTTCCACCCTGGTCACTGCTGAGTGACCCACACTCTGTCCCCTCTGCTTTCAGGTACTTTACAACTCTGATCCACCCTTGGATCACACCGGACACTGCACCTTCACATCGCCTGCAGCATCTTCAGCTTCAAGCACCAACAACCTGCGTGACGAAACCCGACGCCACTTCGACCCTATGCACCCGCTTCCTGTGGGTGAGGTAACTCAGCAACGCCAGTGTTCCCACACTGGTACACACCTCTAGAGTCTGTGTCTAAAGTTTTGTCCTTCTAGGTTCAGCAGAAGTATCCTTAAACTCTATTTGTGTAACTTTTACGCACCATTGACTTTGCATTGGTGCATGCGTGTGCTTTAAGCACTGCACCTGAATCCCGCTAGCTTTTCCCAACTTCAACATTGCTTGTCCCGACTGCTCCCAGCAATTCCCTAGGCCCTAGGCCTAACCACTGTTCGATTGGTATCTCTTATACCACTTTCTTAATATATGGTGTGAGTGGCCACCCGCCCTCATCCATAATTGTGCAACTTTCATAAGTTATACTGTGCTTTTGATTTAACGCTTGTGCCCATTTGCTCATAAAGAGTACTGGGGATTATTTAGTAATAAATACATATATTTTTATAATATATACTTGTGTGGTGTCCTTTCATTTGGTATTACAGGATTGTAATTGGTAAAACAGCTCGCTTAACACGACCTCTTGAGTTTAGCCTTTCAGGCTGCTTAGTCCATGCTACCCCTAGGATAGCTTGTCTATAAGGTTGACTTACAACCAGACACCATAAGGGATTGTTTGGACTGATACAAGGTGGTTCCAGAATTGGAAACATCATATATCAGGCCAACTTCTCACATTTGGATTCCCGCAACTCCTGTTTTCCGCCTCAAGTTGCCACATTGCAGAACTTGTATTTGGCCAAAGAAACTAGTGGCAAGTTTGTAAGGACTTTCCTACTTCAAAAGAAGCAGCACATCATATCTAGTTCACTATGCGCACCAGCCAGCTTTAGGAGACATTCAGCAGAATTGGCGCTCTGAGTTATTTTGTGTGTACACTTGCAGCTACGCTATCAGAAATGATAAGAGACTAATATTTAACCTCTAACTGTGCGCAGCATGTATTTTTTTTTCATTCATTGCTGCGACTAATTTCTCCCACCTCTTCAACAGTGCGTGACTCACTAACATCAAGTAGCTATATATATATATATATATATATATATATATATATATATATATATATATATATATATATATATTCTCCCCAACACCTTCCAAGACAGGAAAGTACGTAGCCGCACACCGCGATGAAGCCTGCATCAATTTATTTCAAGGGCAGCCCCGTCGTCCTAACATGTTTCGCTCGTGTCTTCGTGAGCTTTCTCAAAGGTTTCACACCGCTGCCATTCAAATCTGGTATGGCGAGATACTACATCACTTCTTTATTTGTTTCTTTTTTAGTGGGCGTTGTCATTCCCTCGCTTTGTATTGTGGTCTATGTAGTTTCTTGTTTTCATTTTTTAAAACCCTCCAGTGGGTATGTGGCTCATACCTGGCTTGATGCACAGTCCATTGTGTCCCCAACAATTCATTTTCAAAATTGTCCGAGAGCCAATACCTGAGGCAGTCTCTGGCGGCACCCGCCTGACCTGTTGCTTGCGCATCCCAAGAAAAGAGGTTCAGTTTCGGTCAGGCTATGGCGCTCTTGTGGCGGTGCGTCGCATACGGCTGAACCATGCCGTTAAACATTCTCCCCAACACCTTCCAAGACAGGAAAGTACGTAGCCGCACACCGCGATGAAGCCTGCATCAATTTATTTCAAGGGCAGCCCCGTCGTCCTAGCATGTTTGGCTCGTGTCTTCGTGAGCTTTCTCAAAGGTTTCACACCGCTGCCATTCAAATCTGGTATGGCGAGGAACGACATCACTTCTTTATTTGTTTCTTTTTTAGTGGGCGTTGTCATTCCCTCGCTTTGTATTGTGGTCTATGTAGTTTCTTGTTTTCATGTTTTAAAACCCTTGAGGTTCCGTGACAATTGTAAGTGGTGTTTTTGACTCGCACGAATATGGTCGAGTCTGGTATCTATGAACCGCAAATGACGAGTTTAGTGGGTGTACGTGTTTTCGCTGTGCTAGCCTAAACCGTTCGTTTGTTTCGTGGGTTTCTTCATCTGAACCCACGGGTTCCATCTTAGATACGGCATCCATTTTGTTTCTTGCCCTCAAGTAGCCAGCGAATGGACGCTGTCCGCTTCGCGACCCTGGGATTCCCAAACTCTTGCGGAAGACATGTTTCCTTCGAAGGTGTCTTTATGACGAGGGGGATGATACTGTAAGGCAGATGGCCCCGCTCGAGGCTCATCTTGCCGTGCCAGTCTATTGTTTCAGTTGTGCATTCATTAGGCACGTCCCCTTTGATGCCTGCAACTTGTGTTTCCTGGTACCACCCCTTTTACACCCTTTCCGATCTGTTCACTGTCCTCGTCTTCCTCTGCACCTGTTTCTGTCTCTACCTCGACTCGTTTACTACTGAATGGAATGTACTAATGGTGGGAAGACGTACTTTTACAGTTGGGAACCGCCAAATGTTACTGTAATTATGTTCCGGGCCCTGAATACATGAAAGCGACCCCTTATGACCTTTACGATGGGAACCAAGTTGTAAACCTTTGTGTACCATGTTATCCTATGCTTGAAAACTGTATAAGAAGAGCAATCCACAGATACAAGTTGAAGCAGTCTCCGTGAACTTACATGTTATGTACTTCTCGTGACTTCTGTGTTCCCTGCAGTAATAAACCTCGAATCTTAGACGCCGAAGGAAGTGTCCCGTGTCTCTGTCATTTGTACACCGGAACAGGTTAACCACAAAGGTTTTAGGTGTTATCCCTGGCACCGCTGGGTCTTAGAAAAACCCAGTCCTTCAGTTGGCGCCCTACGTGGGGCTGCATCAGTGGTACCGGTCCAAAGCCCGACGATCGTGAGGAACTTCGTGTGAAATCTCCGAGGGAAGGTGCACCCCGCTTCATCGATCCTGTTGTCGAAACAAGTGGCCCGACGACTTTTCCCGTGAAGATCCCCGCCTCCTGACGGCTGCGACGGACTGCTGCCCTGACTGTAGACCTGTTTTGGCGCCTGGCGTAGACCTTGGTACAGCAAGACGATTGACGGGCCTTCCTGGTGACGCCATTGATCTTTGAGTTAAGTATTTGTGGGTCGCTCCCAGAGTCCTTTGTTGTGGGTGCTTAGTTGTTGCATGGTTCCATTGCATTTGTGGTTCTTGGTATTTTGTTCTTTGTTGTGATATTTGACGTCTGCAGTCGCCAAAAACCGAGGGTTTTTGCTCTTTGCAGGGACATTGTAATCCTATAACCCTTGACGTTTGTGAAACTAGGTTAGTGTGCACGATGCCTGGCCGTAGTACTTTGTTCAGTTGCTTTAGAGGTTGTGGTGCGGATTCCCGACTGGAGGACTCGTGTCCGATACCTCCGGTTGGAGCTCCAACTTACGAGTTGTACAGTCGACACGGTTTGGGTCCAATTACATTCAATGAGTGTTGGGTTCGTTACACTAAAAAAGACGGTGTCCTTAGCTGGCCACCTCATGGTAGTTTTGAGGCCCCGATTTTAGATAATCTTGAAGCTAAATTGTTCCAAAGAAAAGCCAGGCCGGCCATGTTTGATTCCTTTCGGTTGTGGCGTAAAGAAGCCAAGCAGAAAGAAATCAAGCAGATTCAACGTAATAAGAGAGAAGTTATTGTTACAACGGTAAGAAACGCTGAGCAGTTCCAGCGAGATAAGGAGGAAAAGGAAAAGGAAGTTTTCGATAGATTGCAGCGTATGACTATAGATAAGTGTTACCCCGCTTTACCGAAGGGTACAGATAAGAAGGAGGAATCAGTAGAGGACCCTTTGTTGTCCTATCTCTTGAAGTCACCACCTCCGTATTCACAGGGTGCCGCAGTTCTTGTGGTTCCCCCTGTCCCTGTTCCTCCACCTGCTCCTGTTCCTGTACCTCAACCTGTTCCCGTTCTTCAACCGGTTCCTGCTCCCTTACCTGCTTCTGTCCCTACTGCTCCCCCGCTTGTACTTCCTCATACTCCTGCTCCCGCTGCTCCTACTGTTCTGGTTACTCCTGCTGTCCCTTCTGTTCCTGACACTTCTCTTGTTACCCCGTTGTGTTACTCTTCTGAGAGTCCATCGATATACAGCCAAGCCTTGAAGAGCCAACTTGATGCGTTTGTGTTGCCGGCCGGTGCGGCCTTGATCCAATATGTCGACGACTTATTGGCGGCTGCAGATACTCAGGACATTTGCAAAATTGCTACGGTGTCGTTGTTGCAGCATCTCTGTGACCTACATCACAAGGTGTCACCTTCTAAACTGCAATATTGTTGTCAAGAAGTAACCTACCTAGGTCACTTATTGTCAAAGGAGGGAAGAAGGTTGACCCCAGAGAGAATTGCAGCAATTGCTCGAATGACTGTGTCAACAACTCAGAGAGATGTGCGTGCCTTTTTAGAAATCACGTCATACTGCAGGCAATGGATTCCAAATTTTTCATTGCTAGCGAAACCATTGGTAGCCCTCACGTGCAAGGATGTTCCAACTCCTTTACCATGGACGGAAGAATGTCAGAAAAGTTTTTCTGAATTGCGTGATGCATTGTGTTCGGCCCCTGTGTTAGGTACCCCTGACTACAGTAAGCCGTTTACACTATACGTTCACGAGAGGGAAGGTTGTGCGTTGAGTGTTTTGACGCAACAATTCGGCGGTAAGCAACGTCCATGTGCATATTTTTCCTCGACCTTGGACCCAGTAGCTAGAGCATTGCCGAGTTGTTTGAGAGCAACAGCGGCAGCTGCGGTGTCCATCCGACAATCTGCAGGATTGGTCATGGATAATATGCTTACGGTGATGGTTCCGCATGCAGTTGACACTCTCTTGAATCGTACGAAAACCCAACACCTGACGAGCGCAAGGTTGTCTGGGTATGAGCTGACGCTTTTGGCAAGTCATATTCAAATAAAACGCTGTAATGTCCTGAACCCGGCGACTTTGTTGCCAATCAGTATGGAATCAGACGAAGTAGCACCTCATGACTGCTACTTACGAACTGAGGAAGAAACAAAAGGTCGTGTAGACTTGAAAAATACTCCATTGGAAGACACCGATGGGACCCTGTATGTGGATGGGTCGTGTTTTAAGTTGCCGAATGGTGATGTGACGACTGCGTATGCTGTGGTGACGTTGAGTACGGTTCTGGAGACTGCGAGACTGAATCAGAATTCTGCGCAGGCGGCAGAGCTGATTGCTTTGACTAGAGCGTGCGTGTTGTCGAAAGGGAAACGGGTGAATGTGTTTACAGACAGCCAGTATGCATTTGGTGTTGCGCACAGTTTTGGACGTTTGTGGAGAGAGAGAGGTTTTATGACATCGCACGGTACAAAGATTCAGCATGGACAGCTTGTGAATGATCTTTTGGATGCACTTACATTGCCCGAGCAGGTGGCGATTATTAAATGTAGTGCACACCGTAAGGTGACAGATGATGTTGGTCGTGGTAATGCGTTTGTGGATGAGATTGCTAAGGAGACTGCCCGGAACCTTAGCACTAAAATGTATGTGACGAGTTCGGTAAGGTGGCCTGCAGAAACTGGTATGTGTGAGGACACTATCGAGAGTGTGAAAGCGATTCAGAACGAGGCCACTGAGTCTGAAAAGACGAAGTGGAAAGAGAGTACGGGAAAGTTGGATGCGAATGGCTGTTGGATCGATTTGTCGGAGAATAAGAGGTGGATGTTGCCGGATGCGTATGTGCTGGCTGTTGTGACAATGGCACACGGCTTGGCACATATTAGTGCGAAAGGTATTTGCAAGTTGTTGTCCCCTGTATGGAAGAATGATGGTATCACTAAGTGTGCTGAGAGATTGGTTAAGAATTGTATGATATGTATGATGTACAATCCTGGTAAGGGAACTCCTACACCTCCTGGCCATTTCGCTCCCCCTTCATGTCCCTTTGAGGTGATTCAGCTAGACTTCATCCATATGGAGCGATGCAATAACCTGAAGTACGTTTTGGTTGTGGTTTGCGCATTCTCCCGATGGATAGAAGCCTACCCTCTCAAAGACAACACTGCTCTGTCCACTGCAAAAATCCTACTGAAGGAATATTTTCCTCGGTATGGAATGCCACGGGTTGTATGGTCTGATAACGGAAGTGAGTTTGTGGGGAGTGTGATGAAGAGTGTGTGTAAGGGCCTTGGAAATACACAGAAATTCCATAGCGCCAATCATCCCCAATCAGCAGGTTTGGTTGAAGGGTATAATGGCACCCTTAAATTGAAACTAGCGAAGATTCAGGCTACGACTGGTCTCTCGTGGCCTGACGCTTTGCCCTTAGCTCTTCTGTCAACTAGGGCGACTGTACACTCTCGAGTAGGGCTTAGTCCCTATGAGATTGTGTTCGGCCGCCCTGCCAATGTTTGGGGGGTCCCTAGACCCAGTGTGTTCTCTGATCTTGAGTACCCAATGTTGATTGATTATCTTCATGATCTGACTGCTAAACTGAGGTTAATTCACCAACAGGTCTTTGAAGCACTGCCGACGCAGACGGAGGGTCCAGGCCACCAGCTCCAGCCCGGAGACTGGGTGGTGACGAGGAATTTTGCCCGGAAGCGCAACCTTGAGCCTCGTTTTTCCGGACCCTACCAAGTGCTCCTTGCCACGAGGACTGCTGCTCGTTTGGAAGGGCGTAAGAACTGGGTGCATGCCACCCATACCAAAAAGGTACCTATACCTTTACCAGCAGACTCGTGGGTGAGGAAGGGCATCGCCTCGTCTGAAGTCGAAACTGTGCTGACTTTCGTTCCATTTAGCGACGCTCAGCCTGTCGGAGAGAGACCTCAGTGCAGCAGAACGACATTGTTGAACATTTGTCATCACGAAACTCAGGATCTGAACAATTGACTGATCAACAGAACTCTGTCTCATCATCGGATCAATTGTTTGACGAACAGACTCGTCCTGGGAGAAGCCGATATTTTCTCTGCTCCAACACCAGAGACTAATAAATATCTTTGCTTTCTCCCCTGACATCCACGTTACCCCATTGCCATTACAGAGTTTGAACACACTTGCATAATTGTGATTTTGTAAATTTTGAGTCTTTTTCTACGTATATGTTTTGCTTCCACAGCTAGGAGATTTTGTACATATTGTTGATTAAAGATACCTTACATCCGGGTGGACCGTAGGGCCGCGCGGGTACTTCCTTCTGGTTAGTAGGTCTTGACACTAGGTCAGAGACTGTCGATTCCTAGGAACTCCTGGGGATTGACTACTGCTACACAGAACGAAGTGCGTCAAGAACGTAGCGGACGGTTTTAGAGGATGGCTTTCTCGAAGCTGTCGGAATTGGAAAGGGCTCAGGCTCAAAGATTCGAATTACGCAGAATTTCACGTACAAAATGCTTCATGTTTCAGGTGTTCCTTCTATTTTTAACTGTTTCTTCGTTATTGGTGGGTGGGGTGTATTACATGATACAGTCATTCTTGCCTTCTGCCTCACCTACCCCTTCTTCTGAACCTAAACTTACCTCCACTGTTTCTCCTCATTCCTTCCACATCTTACCCCAACACGAGCAGGTTAGACGTGCGGAATTCATGAACAATTCCTTCGTTCAGCTCCTTCATCAGCATCAGTTGGTGATGAACACTACCAATTGTTGGGTGTGTGGGTTAATGCCACATACCACCGATAAGGGAATTCCGTACTTGGTTCTTCCTTACAGTTCCCAGGGTTCAGCTCGAGCATTCCAAACAATGTTTCGAAGCGCACTAGATTCTTACCCCAATCGAGAGCCGCGTTCTCCACACTTTGGTCCCGGTCCGTACCATAAGCCTTTGGCAATAGCGATTGCTGATTTAGATAGGGATATCTATGAGCCGTCGCTCATCCCAGAGGAAGAGGTGCGAGCCTATAGGGATCTGAGGTAGGTTGAGTATAGTGCGCTCGTGGGCGAAAGACAGCTCAAAAGCTCGTCTCCAATATGGATCGTACCTCACCTTGGTAATTTCTGTCTAAAAGGCCGTGGCCGAAGCCCGAGAGCTCACCTCGGAGAGAGTGCTTGCTCTGACACGTATGTCTTACCAATGCTCTCTTCCCCTGTTCTCCTGACTGCCAAGGGTACGTACTTTGTCTGTTATGACCGTGCATATACATGGTTGCCCCTTGACTTTGCGGGCACCTGTTATATTGCAAACTTGTTGCCACCGACTTTTACAGTCGCCTCCGATTACCACAAGACCAGAGTTGTGAGGGGCGTGATTAGCAAAGAGGACACTGCCGGTCAAGAGGCAGGAGACTTTTTCAAGGGTTTCTTGCCGTTTTGGGGGCCTATGATTAATAGTAGGAACCTGAGACAGTTGACTCGAGTGGTGGAATCGACCGCTAACATCACTGCCAGTGCCCTTGGTAATATCACAGCAGAGCTTCAGGCGGATAGGCTGATGACGTTACAAAATCGTATGGTTTTAGACGTTGTCTTAGCAGATCGAGGTGGAGTATGTAAGGTGATCCATTCGAGTTGTTGTATTTTCATTCCAGACAACGCTCCGACTGTCTATCAAGCCATCTCGAAGTTGCATAAAATCTCTGAGTCCATACACGTGGACGTAGGGGATTGGACGCTACTCGTGTGGTTTTAAGGCCTAATGTCGACTTGGGGTTGGAAAATTCTGATGATCATCGGGGTTGTTGTAGCATTCCTGTTCACGTGTTGTCTTTGTGTGCAGTGTGGTCCTGCCTTATGTGGCCTCTGTGCTACGACGTGTATAAGGCAGCCGCCTGTTACCAAAGGAACTATGATGGATAGAATTATGTTGCAGCAGCATCTAGATGGTCTGATGAATATCGAGATCGATTTTGATTCCGACTAGTGCTTGCCTACATGAGGGCAAAAGGAGCGTCTGAGGTTCCGTGACAATTGTAAGTGGTGTTTTTGACTCGCACGAATATGGTCGAGTCTGGTATCTATGAACCGCAAATGACGAGTTAAGTGGGTGTACGTGTTTTCGCTGTGCTAGCCTAAACCGTTCGTTTGTTTCGTGGGTTTCTTCATCTGAACCCACGGGTTCCATCTTAGATACAGCATCCATTTTGTTTCTTGCCCTCAAGTAGCCAGCGAACGGACGCTGTCTGCTTCGCGACCCTGGGATTCCCAAACTTTTGCGGAAGACACGTTTCCTTTGAAGGTGTCTTTATGACGAGGGGGATGGTACTGTAAGGCAGATGGCCCCGCTCGAGGCTCATCTTGCCGTGCCAGTCTATTGTTTCAGTTGTGCATTCATTAGGCACGTCCCCTTTGATGCCTGCAACTCGTGTTTCCTGGTACCACCCCTTTTACACCCTTTCCGATCTGTTCACTGTCCTCGTCTTCCTCTGCACCTGTTTCTGTCTCTACCTCGACTCGTTTACTACTGAATGGAATGTACTAATGGTGGGAAGACGTACTTTTACAGTTGGGAACCGCCAAATGTTACTGTAATTATGTTCCGGGCCCTGAATACATGAAAGCGACCCCTTATGACCTTTACGATGGGAACCAAGTTGTAAACCTTTGTGTACCATGTTATCCTATGCTTGAAAACTGTATAAGAAGAGCGATCCACAGATACAAGTTGAAGCAGTCTCCGTGAACTTACATGTTATGTACTTCTCGTGACTTCTGTGTTCCCTGCAGTAATAAACCTCGAATCTTTGACGCCGAAGGAAGTGTCCCGTGTCTCTGTCATTTGTACGCCGGAACAGGTTACCCACGAAGGTTTTAGGTGTTATCCCTGGCACCGCTGGGTCTTAGAAAAACCCAGTCCTTCACCCTCCAGTGGGTGTGTGGCTCATACCTGGCTAGATGCACAGTCCATCGTGTCCCCAACAATTCATTTTCAAAATTGTCCGAGAGCCAATACCTGAGGCAGTCTCTGGCGGCACCCGCCTGACCTGTTGCTTGCGCATCCCAAGAAAAGAGGTTCAGTTTCGGTCAGGCTATGGCGCTCTTGTGGCGGTGCGTCGCATACGGCTGAACCATGCCGTTAAACATTCTCCCCAACACCTTCCAAGACAGGAAAGTACGTAGCCGCACACCGCGATGAAGCCTGCATCAATTTATTTCAAGGGCAGCCCCGTCGTCCTAACATGTTTCGCTCGTGTCTTCGTGAGCTTTCTCAAAGGTTTCACACCGCTGCCATTCAAATCTGGTATGGCGAGGAACTACATCACTTCTTTATTTGTTTCTTTTTTAGTGGGCGTTGTCATTCCCTCGCTTTGTATTGTGGTCTATGTAGTTTCTTGTTTTCATTTTTTAAAACCCTCCAGTGGGTATGTGGCTCATACCTGGCTTGATGCACAGTCCATCGTGTCCCCAACAATTCATTTTCAAAATTGTCCGAGAGCCAATACCTGAGGCAGTCTCTGGCGGCACCCGCCTGACCTGTTGCTTGCGCCTCCCAAGAAAAGAGGTTCAGTTTCGGTCAGGCTATGGCGCTCTTGTGGCGGTGCGTCGCATACGGCTGAACCATGCCGTTAAACATTCTCCCCAACACCTTCCAAGACAGGAAAGTACGTGGCCGCACGCCGCGATGAAGCCTGCATCAATTTATTTCAAGGGCAGCCCCGTCGTCCTAACATGTTTGGCTCGTGTCTTCGTGAGCTTTCTCAAAGGTTTCACACCGCTGCCATTCAAATCTGGTATGGCGAGGAACTACATCACTTCTTTATTTGTTTCTTTTTTAGTGGGCGTTGTCATTCCCTCGCTTTGTATTGTGGTCTATGTAGTTTCTTGTTTTCATTTTTTAAAACCCTCCAGTGGGTATGTGGCTCATACCTGGCTTGATGCACAGTCCATCATGTCCCCAACAATTCATTTTCAAAATTGTCCGAGAGCCAATACCTGAGGCTGTCTCTGGCGGCACCCGCCTGACCTATTGCTTGCGCATCCCAAGAAAAGAGGTTCAGTTTCGGTCAGGCTATGGCGCTCTTGTGGCGGTGCGTCGCATATGGCTGAACCATGCCGTTAAACATTCTCCCCAACACCTTCCAAGACAGCAAAGTACGTAGCCGCACACCGCGATGAAGCCTGCATCAATTTATTTCAAGGGCAGCCCCGTCATCCTAACATGTTTCGCTCGTGTCTTCGTGAGCTTTCTCAAAGGTTTCACACCGCTGCCATTCAAATCTGGTATGGCGAGGAACTACATCACTTCTTTATTTGTTTCTTTTTTAGTGGGCGTTGTCATTCCCTCGCTTTGTATTGTGGTCTATGTAGTTTCTTGTTTTCATTTTTTAAAACCCTCCAGTGGGTATGTGGCTCATACCTGGCTTGATGCACAGTCCATCGTGTCCCCAACAATTCATTTTCAAAATTGTCAGAGAGCCAATACCTGAGGCAGTCTCTGGCGGCACCCGCCTGACCTGTTGCTTGCGCATCCCAAGAAAAGAGGTTCAGTTTCGGTCAGGCTATGGCGCTCTTGTGGCGGTGCGTCGCATACGGCTGAACCATGCCGTTAAACATTCTCCCCAACACCTTCCAAGACAGGAAAGTACGTAGCCGCACACCACGATGAAGCCTGCATCAATTTATTTCAAGGGCAGCCCGTCGTCCTAACATGTTTCGCTCGTGTCTTTGTGAGCTTTCTCAAAGGTTTCACACCGCTGCCATTCAAATCTGGTATGGCGAGGAACTACATCACTTCTTTATTTGTTTCTTTTTTAGTGGGCGTTGTCATTCCCTTGCTTTGTATTGTGGTCTATGTAGTTTCTTGTTTTCATTTTTTAAAACCCTCCAGTGGGTATGTGGCTCATACCTGGCTTGATCCACAGTCCATCGTGTCCCCAACAATTCATTTTCAAAATTGTCCGAGAGCCAATACCTGAGGCAGTCTCTGGCGGCACCCGCCTGACCTGTTGCTTGCGCATCCCAAGAAAAGAGGTTCAGTTTCGGTCAGGCTGTTGGTTATGTCTTCAACAGTGCGTGACTCACTAACATCAAGTAGCTATATATATATATATATATATATATATATATATATATATATATATATATATATATTTGTATTTACCACCTCAATCTATTTTTGCCTATTAAGTCTTCAGCGCCTGTAGAGATAAGAGTCAAGACATGAACTGTTAAATTGCAAGCCATATAGTTTTTCAAAAGAATAACCTACAGGACAGCATTTTTTCCAATAAGAAAAGATACATATATATATAGCGAGAGAGCAGCTAATTCCTCTTAGTATACAGGTATAGAAAACATTTTGTAAGTTAAAGTATATAGGAAGTTTCATGTTAAGAGTTGGAGTACAGAGTAATATGAGCTTGTGTTTACAGGTGCAGGAAGTCCGGTCCAGTGATATTCCCTATAAGAAGCACCACAGTGGCAGCCTCTCTTTTTCTTCTTATTCCCCTTTCCCCCTCAGTACTGTGGGCAGACTAACCTCTAGCTCGCATTGGGTTTGGGCAATTGAGAAATTACGTCAGAGGAGAGAAGTTCAGCGGTTCGACTCCCATGGAAGATCAAGTCTGGTACGTGCTTCTGACACATATAAGCTGTCAATCTAGATACAGTCACAATGCAAGACAAAACCTACTTGCCAGACTAAGAGACAGCTTGGCAAAGGCTTTTGTGAGTAGGTCAGACTTAGTCTGACTTTTTCATGATTTTCCAGGGGAATATCACACTCTGACACTCTTTTTTGGAAGACAGCTTTGTGAAATGGGCCTTAGGTGTTTGAATGTAAGACATGGCCTCTAGCTTAACAAACCAGCCCTTTTTGGAGAATTAATAGGCTACAGTTCGTTTTGGTTTGAGCATAGTTAGGGTACGACAATTGGATATTGTCTTGGGGCTATACATTGAAAAATGCCCCAAACCCTGACAATAAACCATCACATAGGCAATAATTGAATCAGTGATAAGTGTCATCAGAAATCATTGGCAAGAATATCTCTTTTGGACTCTGGAAATATTGAATTTGAATGAGTACGGGGACATGGTAATGAGTGCTAAATTGCTTTGCAATGCTTTGAATACATCTTTGAAAGTATCTTCTTATGTTGTTGACGAAACACTTTTATGCAAATAACTCCATGCGTTGGTGGATATCAACACGTTTGGACCTGACTATAGGCAATCTTACTTTGGAAAATATTACTCCTTGAGACTAACACCTTAATAAATGAGGTTTCAGTTTGGTATGTTCCCATCAAAAGATCTTGCACCGTCTTGAAAGGGAATATTTGACAATAACCAATGCAGACTTTGATGACAAAGAAGAAACAATGATGTATATACCATGTGTTTGACCTAAACTCATCAATAAACGTAGGCAATTAATTCAGACCCTCTTAATTAACAGTAAGTCCTTACCCGTGAAAAGCTCTCATTTATACTCTCAGATGTGACTCTCCGCAATGAAACACTCACTCCACTAAGTTTATTGTAACAGTTTAGATGAAACTATAAGAAAAAGACAATGAATTATAAAACTAATGATACCAGGTTAAACCTTTATTATCTTGATGACTGTAATTATTATAATACACAAGAACTCTGCTTTCCATGAATAACAATTTGTTTGATTTCGTAAATAGAGAGCTGGGTAGCAATCAGCTGAAATGAAAATGGTTTATATTTTATTTTTACATGATTGTATTTTTTATTTTATTGAATTATGTAAGAAACCGGGTTATTAGTAGGGGAAGCAACATTGAAATAATAAACATAATCATTGTTCAAGTGGGTCACCAAAGTCACTAAATAAACCTATCCTTAACCCTATGATACCTCAGCTTAAATGCACTGAGTCTTAACTTAGAGGCAATGTGTGAAATATTTATGCAGTACTCAAATAGTAATAAAGTGAAAACACATCCAAGAAAGATCCCAAAACAATAAAAAAAATAAAGTTAGCTTTAATACATAAAATGACTGAAATGACAAAATCCATTCAGTAGAACCGGAGTTCTGAATTTTAAAAGTTTTAGGTGAAAATAGCGGCAAAAAGCGCCACTCGTGGCTGTCTAGTTGCACTGAAGCGTGGTTCATACACAGGGACCAGATTCTTCCTACTGAAGAGTTAACTTCTCAAGGCCTCGCGGGGAGCTGCTGTTCGTGTTGGCAAGGAAGTCATTGTCAGTGCGATGAGCAGGCCAGTTATCGTGAATAGTTGCTCTTTAGGCGCAAAGAACTGGTCGTCAATGGAGCTTCACAGTGGCAGCTGTTAAACATGCTGTCACTATTGACACATAGTGCAGGTCTTGCTGGGACCTTGCATTGGTGGTCGTTGCTTACGATCGCCATCGGCACAAATTGCAGGCATCTCTGGAGCTTCGCATTGGCAGTCATCGCTGAAGGTTATTGCTCAGCACTAAAACTCCATGTCACTAGGAGCCCAGGACAAGAACACTCTGATGCCAGCCAAGACTCCAGGACCTGCAATCACCTCTTGGGGATCAGGATTCATTTTAGCAGGGGCCAGAAGCAGGGCGAAGGCAAATCTAATTGGTGCTGGTCAGATGGGCAGTTGCAGGGAGGCCTATAGAAATTTGTTGTGTTCCTGTAGCGCATACAGGAGGTCGGTCAACTGACCCCTGGAGTCACTTCTGTGGAGCGTGGGTTCGAGGCAAGCAGGTCCAGGTCTTCTGTATTTAAACAGCAGGGCAGTCCTTCTTCTAAATCTTCCACCGTTCCAGGAATGTTCTAAGGAGAGATTCTGAAGGGGTCTCTTTTTTCCCCAGTGTTAGGCAGTGGGTGAGGGATACCCCTTTTGTCGTTCGGTCTCCCTTTTGTGAATTTGACTCCACACTGGTTAGGTAACAAAGGGCACACAGGCCCAGGTTTGGGCTGTATTTGTCAGTAGGGGGTAGGCAGCCCTTAGAAATCAGGTTGGGGTGTGGGCAAGCTCTGAAGCTACCCTTTTGAAGCTAAGGAAGGGCTGAGGGCACCTCCCTTACAACATCTTTCTCAGGAGAGCATTACCCAGCCCCACACCCAAAGCCCTTTCGTCCCCATGTCTAGAGGGAATACACAAAACACCAGAGGAGAGTCAGTCACAGTCCTATGACCCTGAACACCGGCAGAAAGGCACATTTGGTGCAGGCAGAAAAAATGCCAACTTTCTAAAAGTGGCATTTTCAATGTAGTAACTTAAAATCCAGCTTTACCGTTAAATGGGGATTTTAAAATAAAATGTATTTGATTGGAAGAAGCATTCCTCTATATGTTCCAAGACTGAAGTTATCACTTCATAACTACCCAGGGCTAGTTTAAAACTGCACACAGGCTGAAATTGTAGCCCTTGTGACATGTTTAACAGTGCTGCTTCAGTGGCTGGCACAATGAGTGCTTCAACCCATTGGCAGTATTTCATTTACAGGCCCTGAGTATATGTAGTTCTGTATACTAGGGACTTAAGTCAATTAACTGCACCAATCAGGTGTAGTTTAAAAAGAAAGCAACGGTGGAGGATTCCCCACAGAGCAGCACCTAGTCAAATATTCTCCCAAGAATAATTCAGACCCACACTGTAGTACATGGGACAATATGTGTGCACACTTCAAAGAACACCCACCGTTACAATGTTGGTTCAAAACATGAACTATAAAGTACTTTAAACAAGGTCAAGGTGCACCACTTCAATGTTTCTAGACGCTGAGGTTCCGTGACAATTGTAAGTGGTGTTTTCGACTCGCACGAATATGGTCGAGTCTGGTATCTATGAACAGCAAATGATGAGTTTAGTAAGTGTGCGCAGTTTCGCTGTGCTAACTTAAACCGTTCGTTTGTTATGTGGGTTTTTTGGCGGCTGTACCCACGGGTTCCATCTTAGATACGGCATCCATTTTGTCTCTTGCCCTCAAGTAGCCTGCGAACGGACGATGTCCGCTTCGCGACCCTGGGACTCCCAAGATATTTGCGGAAGACACATGTCCTTTGTAAGTGTCTTTATGACGAGGGGGATGATACTGTAAGGCAGATGGCCCCGCTCGAGGCTCATCTTGCCGTGCCGGTTTACTGTCGCAGCCGTGCATCTCATTAGGCACGTCCCTTTGATGCCTGTATCTCGTGTTTCTCGATACCTTCCCTTTTACACCCTTTCCGATCTCCCCACTGTCTCCGTCTTCCTCTGCACCTGTCTTTGTTCCTATTCCGATCTGTTTTACTACTGATTGGAATGCGCTAATGGTGGGAAGATGGGTTTTTACAGTTGGGAACCGCCAAATGTTTCCGCACTTATGTTCCGGACCTTATGTGTATCAAAGTGACCAAAACGACCCCTCTGGGGGATGATTGTGGGAACCGGGTCATAAACTTTTGTGTTCAATGTAACTCTATGGGGAAATTGTGTATAAAAGGAGCGATCCACAGAACCAATTGGAAGCAGTCTCCCCAAGTTGCACATGTTGTACTTGTCGTGATTTCTGTGTTCCCTGCAGCAAATAAACCTTGAATCTTTGACGTCGAAGGAAGTGTCCCGTGTCTCTGTGATTCGTACGCCGGAGCAGGTTACCCACGAAGGTTTCAGGTGTTGTGCCCTGGCACCGCTGGGTCTTAAAGAACCCAGTCATTCAGTTGGCGCCCAACGTGAGGCTGCATCAGTGGTACCGGTCCAAGCCCGACGATCGTGAGGAACTTCGTGTGAAATCTCCGAGGGAAGGTGCACTCCGCTTCATCGATCCTGTTGTCGAAACAAGTGGCCCGAAGACTTTTCCCGCGAAGATTCCCGCCTCCTGACGGCTGCGACGGACTGCTGCCCTGACTGTAGACCTGTTTTGGCGCCTGGCGTAGACCTTGGTAGAGCGAGACGATTGACGGGCCTTCCTGGAGACGCCATCGATCTTTGAGTTAAGTATTTGTGGGTCGCTCCCAGAGTTCTTGGTTGTTGACACTTTAGCAAGTGTTTTTGTTGTTGACGCTGTGTGAGTGTTTTTGTCGGTGACACTTTGCTAGCGTACTTTGTTGTGTTATTTGACGACTGCAGCCGCCAAAAAACCGAGGGTTTTTGTTCTTTGCTGGGACTTGGTAAATCCCGTAACCCTTGAAGTTTGTGAAACTCGGCTAGTGTGCAAGATGCCTGGTCGTAGTACTTTGTTTAGTTGTTTCAGACCTTGTGGTACGGATTCCCGACTGGAGGACTCGTGTCCGATACCTCCAGTTGGAACTCCCACTTATGAGCTTTACAGTAAACATGGGCTGGGCCCGATTACTTTTAATGATTACTGCATCAAATACACGAAGAAGGACGGTGACCTTCGTTGGCCACCTCATGGTAGCTTCGAGGCCCCGATCTTAGATAATCTAGAGATTAAATTGTTCGAAAGAAAGTCAAGGCCGGCCATGTTTGATGCCTTTCGGTTGTGGCGTAAAGAAGCCCGACAGAAAGAAATCAGACAGACTAAACGTAATCAGCGAGATAATGTTGCTACCATAGTGAAGAAAGCAGAGCAATTTCAGCGCGACAAGGAGGTTAAGGATAAGGAAGTGTTTGACAGACTACAGCGTATGACCATAGATAAATGTTATCCCGCTTTGCCTACGGAGTCGGAAAAGAAGGAAGAGGCAGTTGAGGATTCCTTAATGTCCTATCTTATGAAATCGCCACCTCCGTATGTACAGGGTACCACAGCCCCTGTGATTCCCCCTGTACCTGTTCCTGCACCTATTCTTCCTCCGCCTGTTCCTCAACCTGCACCCGCTCTTCCGACTGTTCCTGCTCCTTTGCCTGTCGCTATCCCTACTGCTCCTCCGCTTCCACATACTCCTGCTCCCGCTACTGCTCCTGTTTTGTTAACTCCTGCTGTTGCTACTGTTTCTACTCCTTCGCTTGTTAGTCCTGTGTCCTATACTTCTCCCTCTACTCGTAGTCGTAATTCTCCTCTTGCGGCTAGCTTCTTTCATTCGCTCGGACCTGTTCATGGGTCCGCTGGTTCCGATGGTCCTCAGAGACGTAGTCAGCTTCCTGGTAACATGGAACGCGTTGCGCTATATAATATGGCGATGGGTTGGATGGTAAACCCTCTTAGAAGTCCACCCCGTGTTGTACTCGAAACATTTTGTCAATTCAATATACCAACCCAGAGATATGTGTTCGATGAAATGTGTAAGTTCCTTCGCGATCAAATATCGGCCGATGCGCCTGACGAGGTGCTGACCGCCCTGTCTGATCTCCAGCTTCAATTCTCGAATGGGCTGATAGTGGATACCAACGTTCGACGTGCTGTTGAGCGGTTGCTATCTTTTCGTCCCACTCCGATACCTCATGCATTGTTTGTTGAGGATATTGAAAGACAGCCAGACGAGTCTGGTCAATTTCCTATGCGAGAAGTTCCACCGGTTTGGATACCACCTAATCCTAATGCCGCTCCTCCGACGACAGTGGGGCATTTCCAGAGAATATGGATACATCTCCCATGGAAACGCTCGGAAGTATTGCAGGTGAAGCAATCTTTGCCTGACCCACGCAAGAATCCTACAGGGTATTACAAAGAATTATCGCAGCTCGTAGATGCTACGGTAATGAATCTTGCCGATATCGATATGTTGTTCGGCAATGTCGTACCGCAACCGGTATGGGCTAAGATTCGTCATGAAAACCATCCGAATGAATTAGGTGGTGCTTGGGCTGCCATTGTAGCGGCAGATGCCGGACAAACGGCTGCTGCTAAACCCGACCAGCTGATTGTTGATCTTCCTCAAAGAATTATAACATTAATGAAAACTCTTATGCCACCTATGAGGGTGAACTGGGACAAATTGTCAGCTTGTAAGCAAAAGAAGGACGAGAGTGTTTCCGACTTCTTTACGAGGTTCGAGGAGGCATTCATCGACCATAGTGGTCAGGATATGAGCACTGAGGGTGGTCAGAGGTTGTTCGTGGATAAATTTGTTTCGAACTTATTGCCCGATTTGAGCAATAAATTAAAAAATTCAGAAAGTGCATGGGCCGTTTCTACTTCAGCTCAGATATTGGCTACGGCACAATATTACGAGAATAGAGAGAAGGAGGAAAACGACCGTGCTGATAAAAAGACGAAAGAGCTAAAAACTAAAGTGTTGTTGCAACAAGCATATCCTCCGCGTTCAAATCAGAATGCATCCCAACAGAATAGATCGCAGTCGCAATCGAATCGATCGCAGCCACGTAATGACTCCTCCTCCCAAAGATCCTCGTTGGGGTACAATCAATGTGCTTATTGTAGACAAGAGGGCCACATTAAATTCAATTGTCCTGTTTTAAATGAACGTAATAGTGGTAACTCATCTAGAGGAGGTCGTGGTGGTTCGCAGCAGGCACCACGTGGTAGAGGTCGTGGAGCTCAGAACGATCGCTCAGATAACTCATCAAACTCCGATAATTGTTTTGATCAACGTGGATCGTCGCAAGGACGATCTGCGCAGTACAATGTAGACGATTATTACGTCGATCAGGGAACTGACGACAGTAATTACTAGGACAGCCATAGACAAGGAGAGGGAGTGGTATCAGTTCCGGTTGATCAGAGAGGGCCTTACGTCGCAGTTGCTACATCGGGCGTCGTTGAGCCTTTTCTGTTGGACACTGGTGCAGCGAAAAGTTCCATTAAGCATTCGAAACTCCCTGGCGCACCTTTGTCTGGCTTAACAAATGTTTCCGTTGGATTCTCTGGCGCCCCCGTTAGCAATCCAGTTTCGTGCCCTTTGCCCCTTAAAATTGGGCCTCGTGAGCTAGAAGCTCCGTTGATTTTAACCACGGGTTGTGGTGAAAATCTTTTGGGCCTGGATTTGCTCAAACGTTTGTATGCGACTTTGTATTGTTCTCCTGCGGGTGTAAAGCTTACGTTGGGAGAGAGAGTTGTCTCTCCCATGTACTTGTCTCTCGATAAGCTTCCACCGGAATTGAGTTCTCTTCCTGCGTCTTTGTGGGCGACAGGTCCCAACGATGTGGGCCTACTTGATATCTCACCATATGTTGTTCAGTTGAAATCTAATGTGCGATTGCCACGTATTCCCCAATATCGTGTCTCCCTTGATGGTGAACGAGCACTGTTAGCGATCATCTATGATTTGATCGAGAAAGATGTCATTGAAGAGACTCGGGGAAACGTGTGCAATAGTCCTGTACTGCCCATTCTAAAACGTACTGATCCTTCAAAACCGCCTGTTTATCGCTTTGTTATCGATTTACGGGAGGTGAATAAAATTGTGGTTCCTCAATTCCCTGTTGTGCCTGACATTACGGCGCTACTGACTCTGATTCCAGCTTCTGCATCGTGGTTCTCGGTGATTGACTTGAAAAATGCGTTTTTCAGCATCCCGATTGCCGAGGAGAGCAGAGACCTTTTCGGTTTCTCTCTCGGTGGACGCAGCTTCCGGTTTAAACGCGC
Organism: Lissotriton vulgaris; assembly: GCF_964263255.1. Taxonomy (NCBI): domain Eukaryota; kingdom Metazoa; phylum Chordata; class Amphibia; order Caudata; family Salamandridae; genus Lissotriton; species Lissotriton vulgaris. Next base: position 518,009 of record NW_028246438.1, on the reverse strand, counting down.
TCCTCAGGGCTACTGTGAAAGTCCATCGATTTACAGTCAAGCCTTGAAGGGTCAACTGGATGCGTTTAGGTTGCCGGCTGGTGCGGCCTTGATCCAATATGTCGATGACCTATTGGTAGCTGCTGATACTCAGGACATTTGCAAGATTGCTACGGTGTCGTTGCTGCAACATCTCTGCGAGTTAAATCACAAGGTGTCACCTTCTAAACTCCAATATTGTTGTCCAGAAGTAACCTATCTAGGTCACTTATTGTCAAAGGAGGGAAGGCGGTTGACCCCAGAGAGAATTGCAGCGATTGCGCGAATGGCTGTGCCAACAACCCAAAGAGATGTGCGTGCCTTTTTAGGTATTACGTCGTACTGCAGGCAATGGATTCCTAATTTTTCATTGCTAGCGAAACCATTAGTGGCTCTTACGTGCAAGGATGTTTCGACTCCTTTACCATGGACGGAAGAATGTCAGAAAAGTTTTTCTGAATTACGTGATTCATTGTGTTCGGCTCCTGTGTTAGGTACTCCGGACTATAGCAAGCCGTTTACATTATATGTTCACGAGAGAGAAGGTTGTGCGTTGAGTGTCTTAACGCAACCTTTTGGTGGTAAGCAACGTCCATGTGCATATTTTTCCTCGACCTTGGACCCGGTAGCTAGAGCATTGCCGAGTTGTTTACGAGCAACAGCGGCAGCCGCGGTCTCCATCCGACAATCAGCAGGATTGGTCATGGATAATATGCTTACGGTGATGGTTCCGCATGCAGTCGATACTCTTTTGAATCGTGCGAAAACTCAGCACTTGACGAGTGCGAAGTTGTCTGGTTACGAATTGACGCTGTTGGCAAGCCACATTCAAATAAAACGTTGTAATGTTCTGAACCCGGCAACTTTGTTACCAATTAGCTCAGAGTCAGATGAAATAACAGAACACGATTGTTATTTGAGGACGGAAGAGGAAACGAAAGGTCGAGTGGACCTTAAAAACACCCCATTGGAAGAACCAGATGGTACACTGTATGTGGATGGTTCATGTTTCAAGTTACCGAATGGTGATGTGACTACTGCTTATGCTGTTGTAACGTTGAATACCGTTGTTGAGACTGCAAGATTAAATCAGAATTCTGCCCAAGCTGCAGAGCTGATTGCTCTTACTAGAGCGTGTGTGTTAGCGAAAGGGAAACGTGTGAATGTGTTTACCGACAGCCAATATGCATTTGGCGTCGCACATAGTTTTGGACGTTTGTGGAGAGAGAGAGGTTTTCTTTTTTTTTTTTTTTTATTTATTTTATTAGGAAAAAGCACCTACACAGAGTACAAAAATCGTTCGCCTACAACCCATCTCGGGCCGGCAATAGGTCTTCGTGTAACAGCAATGACATATACCATGGTACATGAACAACATGGAGGCCAATAGTAGAACTCGCCGGATGTCCGTGGAGGGAGACCCTCCTCAGTAGGCTTGCACTATCTGCCAAGTAGCGTGCATTTTGAATACATGAACCAAGCAGGAAATTTCTAGTTTTTCTCCCAACCTATTCCTAACCCCGTAAACGCCCCCCCCCCCGTAACTGGTCCCTCATTTGCGCTCCCCAAGTGAGTCCTCTGGTGTCTCTATCAGATGTAGTGTCAGATGCAGCCTACCACTCTCCCTTCAACCAGGGTGCCACCCCCCCGCCGCGCGGTTTTAGGGCCAGTGTGTTCCCTACGCCTATTCAGCGCTATTCGTGCAGGGGAACCCCCCGGGCAGGCTAATCAAGTGGCTCATGCAAGACATCCCCCTGAGTCTCCCCATCCTCTTCCTCTGAACCCACCGCGTCCGTCCTGGAGGACAAGTAGGTCTGGTGCAGTCCCCAAAAGTTCTTGGGGCGGCTTCTGGGCGGAAGGAGCTCGCTGTAGGTGTCCGCCTGCGTGTTACAATACAGCATATCGCTAGCCCATCGCTTAAGTGTAGGTAGTGGTCCCCTCATCCAACACAATGCGACTACCCGCTTCGCAAGTAGCATTCCCATGCCCACCAGTTTCCTAACCGAGACGGGGACCGGTTTCGTGTAACCCATTAGAGCAAGGGCAGGGTCCATTGCCAGGTCCATCTCCACAATGGCGCTCATTTCAGCAAATACGCCTGCCCAGAATCTCTGGATCCCCGGGCAGTTCCAGGCTAGGTGCAGGAAGTCCGCAACTTGTGCCCGGCACCTCTCGCAGTGTGGGGAGTCGCGGAGACCGTACCTGTGGAGCCGTTCCGGCGTGTGATAGACCCTTTGCAAGAATTTAAAGTGGACCAATCGGTGCCTCCCGTTTAGGGAAACGCGCCTAGTAGCTGCAGAGCAGTATGCCCACATGTCGTCATCAACGTGGGTGTTTAGGTCTGTCTGCCAGGCCAAACGCGCCCTAGTGTAGAGCAGGGCCGTGTGTTCGTGGCCTATCTTGTACAGCCTAGTGATCAGCTTCTTCGGGGATTCGCTGTCTATAATACACACCAGTTCCGGGACCGCAGGGGGTTCCTCCATGTCCGGGCCCAGCAGTTGCAAGAGTGCACTCCGAACTCGATGGAACTGAAAGCGTTGGAGCAGTGTTATGCCCTCTACCCGGTGCGACATCTGCGCCCACGTCTTCGCCTTGCCATTGATAAATAGGTCTCCCAGTGTGTGCGCACCTAGTTCGCGAAGGGCCCTATGGACACCCGGTTCCGCCAGGGTCGGCAGCCAGAGCGCCCAATGTATAGGCATGTTGGGAGCGTACATCAGCTCCTTGTTTTGCCGTTGCACTATGGAGTGCCATGCGTGGTTGGTGGACGACAGAGAGTCCAGAACGCCAACCCTACGGTCCTTGGGGCCGCAAATGGTAGCAGGAAGTGGGGTAGGGTCCGCGAACAGCCGTTCCAGGATCACGTGCGGAATGTCTTGTTTGCCATGAATCCAAGTGTGGAGGTGGGAGGCCTGCGCAATCCTGTAGTAGCGCTCCAGGTCCGGGGCCGCTAGTCCCCCCTGCTCGTACGGTAGTTGTAGTACCTTCCATTGCACCCTAGGTTGTTTCCCCGCCCACGCCAGTCTCACCAGGAGTTTGTTTAGAGTTGCGAAGAAGGCTTTCGAGAGAACGATCGGGAGATTATTGAAGAGGAATAGGAACCTCGGGAGAATGACCATTTTCATTAATGCAATGCGTCCCATCAGTGACAGCGGGAGCTTAGACCAGCGCTCGACGTCATCCTCGAGTTTGCTGTAGGCAACTCCGTAGTTCTCCTTCAGCATGACGTCCGGGTCCGTGTGGAGCATAATGCCCAGATATCTTATCGGCTCAGTGGACCATTGGAGCGGGTAGTCCATCTCGAAGGGGACAGTGATTGGGGTCAGTGGGAAGGCGACTGACTTCGCCCAGTTAACCTTCAACCCGGACAGCGCGCCAAACCTCACAACCTCCCTCAACACTGGGGCTATATTATTGACCGGGTCCCTGATATAAAGGAGGGTGTCGTCCGCATAGGTGGAAATGCCTATCTTGTAGGTGGGGTAGTTAATGGCTTCATACGAGTGGTACTCCCGAATTGCACACGCCAGTGGCTCCGCCACTAGGGCGTAGAGTAGCGGGGAAAGGGGACACCCCTGTCTCGTACCTCTGCTGATGGAGATCGATTCCGAGACTGCGCTCCCCAATCTGACTCTGGCCGTGGGCTGATAATAGAGGGCGCCCAGCAGTTGGAGGAAGACCCCTCCCAGTCCCAGCTTCTGCAGTACTTTGCGCATAAAGGGCCACTCCACAGAGTCGAAGGCCTTCTCCATGTCTAGGAAGACCGCGATGGCTTTGGTATCATGCCTGGTGTGTTGCATGGCTCCCACTACTGTGCGGATATTGTAAGTGAGGTTCCTAGCCGGTATGAACCCAGCCTGCTCTGGGGCCACCAACTCGGGCGCCACCAGGGCCAGCCTGGTCGCCAGCACTTTTGCGTAGAGTTTGGCGTCCACATTGAGTAGGGACAAGGGGCGGTACGAGCCTGGCAGGTCGCCGGGCTTGCCAGGTTTAAGTATAGTGACAATGAGCGCCTCCCGCATGGATGGGGGCATAGCACCGTTTTCGCAAATCTCGTCAAAGAGGGTGGAGAGGTGGGGGAGCAGCTTATCTTTGTACGCCTTATAAAAGGCTACCGTCAGGCCGTCTATCCCAGGGGCACTGTCCGCTCTCATGGTGGCTAACGCATCAGATATCTCATCGCAGTGGATGGGGGACATCAGGAATTCCCTCTGCCAATTCTCCAGGAACGGCATCTTGATGTAGTCAAGGTAATTGTCAATTTGATCCTCCACCCCCGAAATTTTAGTGGTGTAGAGCTCCTCATAGAAGCTCCTGAATTCCGCCAATATGTGTGCCTCCTCCGTGAGTACCTCCCCACCTTTGGTGCGCAGTTCCGCAACTGTCTGCTTGCGCCTAGTGCCTTTCATAATCCTGGCAAGCAGTGCACCCGGGCGGTCACCCTCCCCATATGTGCGCGCCGTCGCATACTTTCCTAAATGTCGTACCTCCCTGTCCGCTTCCTCGTGAAACTCTTTCAAAAGTTCCTGCAGGGTGTCGTCCCCGAGCAACCCCGGGTCAAGGAGCTGTCGGCGTTCATAGTCTGCTATGCGCCCCTCCAATAATTTCAGCCTGTTTCTGATCGCCTTGAGGACCCCCGAGTGTTTCGCTATGACCATCCCCCGCACATACACCTTGAAAGTCTCCCAGATTGTCCCGAAGCTGTCCACTGAGCCCAGATTGGTGGTAAAGAAATTGTCTATATCCTCTCCCAGGTCAGCCCTGAAGGCCTCGTCCAGCAGTGAGTAAGGTGGAAAACGCCACGTGAACGGCGGGATCCTCTGCTGGGGAGTGTGCCACTCTAACAGCACCGGGGAGTGGTCCGACAGAGTGCGGGGGAGGACACTGCAGCCCTTGATCATGGAAAACAGGGAGTGTGATGCCAGCCAGTAGTCAATCCTGGTATGAATGTTGTGGTACGCCGAGTAGTGTGTGTACCCCCCCTTGGCGCTATGTCTCTCTCTCCATACATCCACCAGACCCAGCCTCAGCATTTCTACCTGCATGTGCTGCGCCGCCGCCGCAGGGCGCCTGGCAGGGCCCGCAGACCTATCTAGTTCTGGGCAAAAGGTGAAATTGAAGTCCCCGCCCCAGACCATATTCCCAGCGGACCATTCATTACAATGTGCCGCTACCGCCGCATAAAAGTCAGGGGAGTCATAGTTGGGGCCATAAACATTCATGATCAAGAAGTCGTGTCCCTTGCCTGTGCACTTGCTCAATACAAACCTCCCCTCCGGGTCCGCCTTCACCAAGGCGAGTGTTAGCGTAGACTTCGGGTTAACCCAGGTGAGGACCCCTCTAGCGTGTGTGGTGAATCCTGCATACGTAGAATGGCCCTGGAGCCCCCTGTGAGTTAGCATCTTGCTGGTGTTGGGGAGATGTGTTTCCTGCAGCAGTGCTAGGTCTATGTGGTGCCTCTGTAGGTAGTGTAGCACCTTGCGGAGTTTCCGGTGATCATTCAACCCCCTCACATTCCAGGTGAGAGCCCGGAGGGACTCTGAAGCCCGTAGTGGGTCTGCTCGGGTCGTGTCAGCCATGAGCATCGCAAGGGGACATCGTTTGTAGCGTGATGGCAAGGGCCCCCTCCCTCCAGTAGTGGCAGCCGCTCACCCATCTCGGAGCACTTAACTTGTTAGAGCACATAACGGACCTTCCCCCAAACCTCCCAAACAACCCTGAATCCAAAACCCCCGTGACCCCCCACCGCCCACAGTCAACCAACCCCAACCTGGTGTGACCGAAACCCCTACATCCACCCCCCCCACCCGTCATCAAACTTCCCCGAGCAGTCTCTAGAAGAGCCGCAAATGCTGTAAGCGCGAGGGCAGAGGTAGCACTCTCGATGTCCGATTCGACCTCAGTCCGGTCGCCTCTCCTTCACAGTTTCAATAGGCTGCCCCCACGCTAGCGCCCCCAATTGCAAGCGCGGCTGTGAGTCATGATAGCAGTATCGCACCCGCCTTATCGGGCGTCCCCCCCCCCCCCCTTGGCTCGCAGCAGTGTCCCCATGTGTCAGGGCCCCAGCAACACCACCCCAGGACGGACCAAGCAGTGTCAAGGCAATTGCCGCCCTCCACCCGGACCCACGTCGCTTGAGCAGATCTCACCCGCAGCCTCATGTCCAGAAGCACAGCAGTGGTGCGCCCCGAGTGGGCCCACCTCGGTCCAGTCTTCAAGGATTGCCGCAGAGGCTGGTGCAGCCGGGCCCTAAGAGGAAACCGCTACTCCCCCTTTTCACACTAGTCCTGCTCCTCCATGTCGTCGTTGCCAGCGCGCTCCTCCGCAGTCGCCGACCTGTCCTCCCGTTGCTCCTTGACCCATTGCTTCAGGGATTTCTGCAGCTCCTTGGGGTCTGTGAAAAAATGCGAGTGGCCCTGCCTGTTGATGCGCAGCCGCGCCGGGTACAACATGGCGTAGTCCAAGCCCAGGTCCCTGAGTTGCTGCTTGTAGGGGACAAATCGCCGACGCTCCTCCTGTACCTTGGACGTGAAATCAGGGTATAACGAAATGTTCATCCCCTCGTATTGCAACTCTCCCTTTTCCCTGGCTGCGCGGAGGGCGGCATCCCTGTCCCTGTAGTTGAGGAGTTTTGCTATTATCGGCCTAGGGTTCGCACCCGGCGGAGGCCTCGGCCCCAGGGTGCGGTGAGCCCGTTCCACAATGAACATGGGGGAGAAGGTATCGTCCCCCAGCAATGTCTTAAGTAGCTTCTCAACGAACAGTTCCATTTTCCCCGTTTGGGTCGACTCCGCCACACCCGTGACGCGGATGTTGGAGCGCCTGGAGCGGGCCTCCAAGTCTTCGGACTTTTCCTGTATCACCTGGAGCAGCCTTCCAAACTGCTTGCGGTCAGCGTCCCATGTCGTTTGCGCCTCCTCCGCCTCCGTCAGCCTGCGCTCCGCCATGTCCAGCCTCTCTGCGTGTTTATCCACCCTCTCCGTCATTCGATCCATCCGGTATGCCAGGGCGTCTATCTTGGTGCCAATGGCAGCCATGCCCTCCTGCAGGCCCTTCTCCATCGTGTTGAGCATGCCTTTAATTTCCGCACACAGCGCGGAGCTCGGATCAGCAGCTGCTCCCGGGGGCTGGTCCGCCGGGGGGTCCGGCACCTTCTGCCTCCTCTGGTCAAACGATAGTTTAGGTTGGGTCCTGTCGCCCTTGACCATCACCGCAGCTGATGGGGAGGCCTGCGCCCTCAGTCCTTATAGTGCTGGTGGTCCCCCAGTGGGGTAGGCCCGTTTTCTGTAGCGTGTGGGTCTGCCTGGCCAGCACCGCCACAGGGCTAGGTCCGTCGGTTTCACGGCCCCGCTGGGCGCCTCGGTGTCTGTATGCCCCCAACCAGCCTAGGGATGCAAGGTCCGTGCAGGGGGTGCTCTATCTCCAACCTTGCCCGTTTCTCATCAGGGCTCTCTCCGGGTGGTCAGGCCGCAAGTTCAGGCGGTCCGGCAGGCGGCAATGGCGCCCTCGGCAGAGCAGGTCTCCACCGGCGCCACGTGGGTCCACTCGGCAGGATCGCAGCGCCGACGGGGTTCTCTCTAGTACCCCAAGTCCTTCAGGGCGCGAAGTCACTGTGGCAAGTGCCGCCGTGCGGGCCCGGTGCACAGTGGGGGTTGTGGCTGCAGCCGGTCCCAGTACGCGCAGTGCGCGAGGCGTCTTCAGCCAGGGGCCGCACGTCGGGTGACGCAGCCCGGCCTCGCGTCCCAGGAGAGCTCGGGGATCTTGGCCTGGTCCGCCACTCTCCGGACGGTGGCGTCGCCAGGGGAACCCTCGGTCGGAATCCTCCCAAAGTCGCGTCGGAGGTCCGCGGGGGGGTAGGGGCGACAGCACCCACCGGAATTTCACCAATGTAGCCGCTATGTCAGGATAATGAGCAAGTTTTCAGCGGCGCTAGCGCGGAGCTTCGCGCTTATGCGTCCACCATGAACGCCGGCTAGCTCCGCCCCCCAGAGAGGTTTTCTAACATCGCATGGTACGAAGATTCAGCATGGCCAGCTTGTGAATGATCTTTTGGATGCACTGACGTTGCCTAAACAAGTAGCGATTGTTAAATGTAGTGCGCATCGTAAGGTGACGGATGATGTTGGTCGTGGTAATGCGTTTGCGGATGAGACTGCTAAGGAGACTGCCCGGAACCTTAGCACTCGAATGTATGTGACGAGTTCGGTTAGGTGGCCTACAGAATCGAGTATGTGTGAGGACACTATCGAGAGTGTGAAAGCAATTCAGAATGAGGCCACCGACACTGAAATGACGAAGTGGAAAGAAAGTACGGGAAAGTTGGATGCGAGTGGTTGTTGGATTGATTTGTCGGATCAGAAAAGATGGATGTTACCGGATGCGTATGTGCTGGCCGTTGTGACAATGGCGCATGGGTTAGCACATATTAGCGCGAAAGGTATTTGTAAATTGCTGTCCCCTGTGTGGAAGAATGATGGTATTACGAAGTGTGCTGAACGCTTGGTTAAGAACTGTATGGTATGTATGATGTACAATCCTGGCAAGGGAACCCCAACTCCTCCTGGCAGTTTTGCTCCCCCTTCATGTCCCTTTGAGGTGATTCAATTGGACTTCATCCATATGGAGAGATGCAATAACCTGAAATACGTTTTAGTTGTGGTTTGCGCATTCTCCCGATGGATCGAGGCCTATCCTCTCAAAGACAATACTGCTTTATCTACTGCGAAAATCCTACTGAAGGAATACTTTCCTCGGTACGGAATGCCTAGAATCGTGTGGTCAGATAACGGAAGTGAGTTTGTGGGGAGTGTGATGAAGAGTGTATGCAAGGGCCTTGGAATTAATCAGAAATTCCATAGTGCCAACCATCCCCAGTCAGCCGGTTTGGTTGAAGGGTATAACGGCACCCTTAAACTAAAACTAGCAAAGATTCAGGCTACGACTGGTCTTTCGTGGCCTGACGCTTTACCCTTAGCATTACTGTCAACTAGGGCGACTGTACACTCCCGAGTAGGGCTGAGTCCCTACGAAATAGTGTTCGGTCGTCCTGCGAATGTTTGGGGGGTTCCTAGGCCAGGTATTTTTCGTGATCTTGAGTATCCAATGTTGATAGATTATCTTCATGACTTGACTGCTAAACTGAGGTTAATTCACCAACAGGTTCACGAAGCATTGCCGACGCAGACGGAGGGTCCAGGCCACCAGCTCCAGCCCGGAGATTGGGTGGTGACGCAGAACTTTTCGCGCAAGACCAACTTGGACCCGAGGTTTACTGGACCCTACCAGGTCCTCCTTGCCACGAGAACTGCAGTTCGTCTTGAGGGGCGGAAGAATTGGGTGCACGCCACCCACACGAAGAAAGTCCCTATCCCGTTGCCAGCAGACTCGTGGGTGAGGAAAGGCATTGCATCAACCGAAACCGAAGGATTGCCGGCGTTTGTACCTTTTAGCGATGCACAACCTGTCGGAGAATCCTCAGTGCAGCAGAGAGACACTGTTGAACATTTGTCAGCAAAAGACTCACGACCAAAACATTCAGCTGATCAACAGGACGCTGTCCCTTCAACGGATCCTTTGTTTGACGAACAGACACGTCCTGGGAAAACCCGATACTTTTTGCGATCCAGCACTAAAGACTAATAAAAGATCCTGTTCTGTCTTTTGATAATTGCATTATCCCGTTTTCCACGATCAGTTTGAACATTCGTATCACTGTAATTATTTTGTACATATTCATTGAGCTTCGTTCCTTACACTTTTTGCTTCCACAGCTGAGAGACATTGTTTTTGCATATACACTTGTGAAATAAAGGCCGTAGGGCCGCGCGCGTGCTTCCTTCTGGTTAGTAGGTCTTGACGCTAGGTTAAAGACCGTCGGTTCCTGGGAACTCCTAGGAATTGACTATTGCTACACAGAACGAAGTGCGTCAAGAAACGTTGCGGACGGTCATAGGGAATGGCATTCTCGAAGCTGAAGAATTTGGAAGGAGCTCAGGCTCATAGATTCAAGCTGCAGCAACTCAGTCGTACCAAATGTTTTATATTCCAAATATTCGTATTGTTTTTGACTGTTTCTGCATTATTGGCGGGTGGGGTGTATTACACGATGTCTTACTTCTTACCTTCTGCTACACCTACTCCTACCCCTGACCCTAAACTTACCTCCACTGCTTCTCCTCATTCCTTTCATATCTTACCCGAACACGAACAGGCTAGACGTGCAGAATTCCGCAATAATTCCTTTATTCAGCTCCTCCATCAGCATCAGTTAGTGGTTAACACTACTAATTGTTGGGTGTGTGGGTTGATGCCACATACTACGGATAAGGGAATTCCATATCTGGTGTTACCGTATAGTTCCCAAGGGTCTGCTCGAGCATTTCAGACAATGTTTCGAAGCGCACTGGGTTTCCACCCCATTCGAGAACCACGTTCCCCCTACTCTGGTCCTACCTCGTATCAACAGCCTTTGTCTATAGCAATAGAGGATTTAGATAGCGATATCTATGATCCCTCGCTTATTCCCGAAGAAGAGGTACAAGCATATAGTGTCCTAAGTAGAGGCGAATATAGTGTGTTCACTAGTGAAAAGCAGCTTAAAAGCTCGCCTCCAATATGGGTCGTACCCCACATTGGTAATTTTTGTCTCATAGGTCGTGGCCGAAGATCAAAAGCCCGACTTGGAGAGAGTGCTTGCACTGAAAATTACATTCTGCCGATGGTCTCGTCCCCTGTGTTCCTGGCCGCCAAGGGTACATACTTTATCTGTCATGATCGTGCTTATGCATGGTTGCCCTCTGACTTCATGGGCTCATGCTTCATCGCAAATTTGTTGCCTCCGACGTGCACTGTAGATGCAGATTATCACAAGACTAGAGTTGTGAGAGGCGTAATTAGCGAAGAGGACACTGCCGGTCAAGAGGCAGGAGACTTTTTCAAGGGTTTCCTCCCGTTTTGGGGACCTATGGTTAATAGTAGGAACCTGAGACAGTTGACTCGAGTGGTAGAATCGACAGCTAATATTACTGCCAGTGCCCTTGGTAATATCACCATAGAACTTCAGGCGGATAGGCTTATGACGTTACAAAACCGTATGGTTTTAGATGTCATCTTAGCAGATCGAGGTGGGGTATGTAAGGTGATCCATTCGAGCTGCTGCATTTTCATTCCTGATAACGCTCCGACTGTCTATCAAGCCATCTCGAAGTTGCATAAGATCTCCGAATCCATACACGTGGATGTAGGGGATTGGACGCTACTTGGATGGTTTTGGGGCCTGATGTCGACTTGGGGTTGGAAGATTCTGATGATCGTCGGAGTCGTTGTGGCGTTCCTGTTCACGTGTTGCCTTTGTGTGCAGTGCGGTCCTGCCTTATGTGGCCTCTGTGCTACAACGTGTATGAGACAGCCACCTGTTACCAAGGGGACTCGGTTGGACAGAGCTATGCTACAGCAACATCTCGATGGTCTGATGAATATCGAATATGATTCCGACTAGTGCTTGCCTACATGAGGGCAAAAGGAGCGTCTGAGGTTCCGTGACAATTGTAAGTGGTGTTTTCGACTCGCACGAATATGGTCGAGTCTGGTATCTATGAACCGCAAATGACGAGTTTAGTAAGTGTGCGCAGTTTCGCTGTGCTAACTTAAACCGTTCGTTTGTTATGTGGGTTTTTTGGCGGCTGTACCCACGGGTTCCATCTTAGATACGGCATCCATTTTGTCTCTTGCCCTCAAGTAGCCTGCGAACGGACGATGTCCGCTTTGCGACCCTGGGACTCCCAAGATATTTGCGGAAGACACATGTCCTTTGTAAGTGTCTTTATGACGAGGGGGATGATACTGTAAGGCAGATGGCCCCGCTCGAGGCTCATCTTGCCGTGCCGGTTTACTGTCGCAGCCGTGCATCTCATTAGGCACGTCCCTTTGATGCCTGTATCTCGTGTTTCTCGATACCTTCCCTTTTACACCCTTTCCGATCTCCCCACTGTCTCCGTCTTCCTCTGCACCTGTCTTTGTTCCTATTCCGATCTGTTTTACTACTGATTGGAATGCGCTAATGGTGGGAAGATGGGTTTTTACAGTTGGGAACCGCCAAATGTTTCCGCACTTATGTTCCGGACCTTATGTGTATCAAAGTGACCAAAACGACCCCTCTGGGGGATGATTGTGGGAACCGGGTCATAAACTTTTGTGTTCAATGTAACTCTATGGGGAAATTGTGTATAAAAGGAGCGATCCACAGAACCAATTGGAAGCAGTCTCCCCAAGTTGCACATGTTGTACTTGTCGTGATTTCTGTGTTCCCTGCAGCAAATAAACCTTGAATCTTTGACGTCGAAGGAAGTGTCCCGTGTCTCTGTGATTCGTACGCCGGAGCAGGTTACCCACGAAGGTTTCAGGTGTTGTGCCCTGGCACCGCTGGGTCTTAAAGAACCCAGTCCTTCAACGCTGTTGGCTTTAATACGGTCAACAGAAAAAAACACATTCGTTGTTACTTGTATTCTTTAAAAGTTCTTTTATTCAATTCAGTCGAAAGTGAAAAACACGCACAGGAGCTACAGCCGACGCGTTTCGTCCTCTTGGGACTTCTTCAGGGCTGTTTACAAAAAATGACAATATACAAAAGACATACGGTTAAAATTTACATTAAAAATGATGCTATTACGCTCATACAAAGATTGCCAGGCTTCATAAACAAAACTTTACAGAAATTAAATTAGAGATTAGAGCATGGATTATATACACATTGCCAACAACAATAGGAAGTAAGTTCCTTAATTGAGTTACAAAATAACATTGTGAGAGTCCTCTCAACTAGGAACAGCATATTCTAGGTCATTGCCCATTGTTCTCCACTGCCAAAAAATCTTTGCGAAGAAAATGCCTTAATTGAATTGCAGAAGACATTTTAAAAATTACCCTCAACCAAGAAAAGCATATTTTAGGGTATTGCATATTGTTCTCCATATAGGTCTGCCCCTCTTTGGTCTGTCCACCTCACCTCCGGGATATATGGGACAACCTATGTATATAGGGTATGGGGGCCCCAGCATCAAAATTGACAAAATAGATGGGTAATCAATAGTTGTAATGCGAGGTTTAGTGATAAAAATGGAGACATACCGAAATCAATCTCAAGATAGTGTTCTTGGATCTTCTCCCGTGATTATTGGGTACGTAGGTATGTCCGTGACGTTCTAATATGCTGAATGGGGCATCTAGAAGTAATTAATGGAAAGACATTAATGTGGTCTAGTGATAGCCAACTAATGATAGGAGCATTATAAGCCACTAGGAAGCTTCCAATTTCACTGGATGGTTACGAATGAAACCTATGACCTACCCTGTTTAACAGGCAATTCTCAGTGGAGGAATCTAGTCTGTCAGAGCCGTTCTTGTTATTTAGGCGGTATGTATCTGTTTGTAGTCACATTCAGCCAGAATTTTCCTACAATAAAAGATATTTCAATCTTGTGTATATAATTCTCCTCTGAGACAAACAGGGTTATTGCAGAAAAAAATCTCTTAAGTGACAACTCTGCAGAGGTCATACATTGATGGTTTTTATGAAGGAAAGGCTAGTCGGTTGAGCATAGGCCACAGGCAGAAAAAGTTTTTTATAATACTTTTCCCCTGATGGTCACGATCCACCCTAGAAAGTCGAATAGCTAATTGTTTGCACATAAGCAACAAGTAGGAGCCCCTCACTTACATCTTAGTGTGGATTATAGTCCAAGTAGCGCTGGAACCAGGGTAGTAAACGTGGAAATGAAGACGTTGTCTTGTCTATATACAGCAAGAAAAGAGGGGGGGGGATGAACAAGAATGAGTGTAATTATAAACTAAGCATACAAGAAGTGAACTGGGAATCCTTCACCTGGCCACTCCTATCCCTAGTGCCATGCTAAGGCAGAGCATTTTACATTGACTATCCACTTCTATCCATGGTGCCATTGTGAGGCAGAGCATTTTATAATATCTGTCCACCAAAATTATGTAGGTGTACTCTATGGCTTATCTTACCTATTGTTATGTACTTGTTATAGGCGAAATATTTGTTACTCCTCCTGCTTGAACACTCTGGGGAGATTAAAAGAAAAAAAGAAGAAAAAACAAGAGAGAAATGGGGTTTCAGTCAAGGTAGTAAGCCCATAAAATTCCATTTTTGAGGTCCAATCTCTCTTTGGATGAAAATCTATTTGTTATGTCTACTTAGTTTTAGGTTAGAAAAAGATGTGGTTTAAATCTAATGCATCCCTTAAATAGAATTAAAGTGCTCCCTTCATTATTTGCCCAAGATCTCTATAAGAGACCAAAGTTCTAATAAACCCCTATTCTATCTATGTGAGTGTCCCTCTTACCTTGATAAAGTGAATTTAAGGCTTCCCCTGGTTCCTAGGTCAGCTTGTAATACGACGTCCTCCTCCGTCAGGTGCCGGCAGACTACTAGTGCATTTTAGCACAGTTTATATACTGGTTTAAAATGGTCCCAATTGGACGCATCTGGTGTAAATCAATAAGAGAAATAGGCAATTACCATAACGGCCATGTTATGTAAGTGCCCAATTTCCAAGTTGCAATCTAAATGAAGCTGGGCGGCCGCCATCTTGCGTTTGTACACGGTCCCATCATAACCCAGTAAAATGCGGTAAATACGATGGTGTGAATGAAACACATTTTATTTGTATGGATGGGTAAAAAAGCCCACCTCCCCATAATATATAGCACCTCTCTTCTGAAACTCGCTAAAAATATCGGCGATAATCTTGGGGGCCATATTTTGTAAGTGCCCGGTTTCTGTATCTACCCGTGGCGTGAAGCCTAACAACCGCCATCTTGTGTAAGGACGGGCTTTCGGCTGGGCCAGAGACATTATTTGGGTTGGGTGCTATTCTAACGAGAGCACATGAACTTGATCATGTCATAGTTTCCTGTGCTATCATATAAGCGTGAACCGAATTGGTAATAATTGCCACGAAAATTATAACTCTAATTGCGGAAAACATGTTGAATTAAATAAACAAAGAAATCATGAAAAAGGGGCCAAAACTGATTATTAAAAGCAGAAAAATATCGCTTTATCAGAATTTATATCCAATTATGTGGGGAGAGGCAAATAGAACCCCACTCAGTCATGTCGGAAAAATGATCAAAACACGGCGGCCATTTTGGTTTGGGCATGAACGCGACCAATGTTTGGATAGCGATAAATGCCTGTTCCAATACGGCTATGATGTATCCTTTCTTCCTATTACTAAGCCTTGTTTCAAATAAGAGAAAGTATGCAAAATAGGCGTAAATTAACACCCATATTTATTTATACCACTTGTTTTCAAAAAAATGTATATATACATCCTTGAAATATTTTTCAAGGAGCATTGTATTTTAATGTCAAAGTGCACAGATTAATACACTGAAGCAATCTTATTTATTAAAAATATTGATAGGGTGCTTAATCCATACCTATCCAACCTTTCAAACAACCTCATATGTCACCGATAAATTCGAGATCTAGTTGTCTGTGATGTGTCATTTGAGCCGATCGACACGTGGTCTCTGATATTTAGCAAGGGGTAGAGATCTGAACACAGGTTACATTACAGAAAAAAACCTCACCTTGGTATATTGTAATAACCAAAGACGGTGGCAATAACCCATATGGGAACAATATGCTGTGGATAAGATTTAACTTTTCCTTCACAAATACTTTTTTGTAAAAGACAATACCAGTCAAATGACATCAAATTATGATTAATTGACAAAAACGAAAACATACTTGACATATTACAACTCAATGATAGTGGATGAAATGAGAGGTACAGGACATGGTGGTGTCTAACTCTTGTGTAAACGGAGAATTGGAATGGGTATAAACACAGCAATCAACATATAGAGGTTAAATGTGAACTCCATCTAAAGTTATTCAAAGATATCTGTGTGAGATCTATGAGATGAGGTAGTGCATTTCGTCATCATAATTGTGTCCCAATTCCACACTCCGCATTCTACATATCCATTCTGCTTCACATTTTCTTAAGGCTAGGGTTCGGTCACCTCCTCGAGGGTTCACAGGGACATGATCAATTCCCATAAACCATAGTGTGTCGTCTGGTTTATGCTTGTCCTGCATGTGGAAGGTCATTGCATACTTATGATCATTGTTGCGATAGGCCCGAACATGTTCCTGGATCCTCTGTTTCAGAGGTCGTTTCGTGCTGCCCACATAAATTTTATCACATGGGCAACCTACGATATATACTACAAAGGCAGTATTGCAGTTTATAAAATGCTTGATTTTGTGTGTTTTGTTTGTATTAAAACAAAAAGTTTTGGTCTTATCCCTGCCTAAGGTGCATACATTACAGTTTCTGCACGTGAAGAAACCCATAGTTTTGGGTGGAAGCCAACACTGTTTCTGTTCTGCAGTGGTCACCAAACTGGGACACAACATGTTCCTCAAGTTGAGACCGCGTCTGTAGACAATTTTGGGTTTGGGTGGCAGGTCATTTTTGATACTAGGGATCTCTGTCAAAAGGTGCCAGTGTTTTCTTAGAGTGTTAAAAACTCTACTGTTCTCATCAGTGAACTTCGTAGAGAAAGCAATGGGGAATTTGTTGTTATCTTTAGGCACCCTATTTTCCAATGTGCTTTCTCTCGTTATTTTAGCTACTCTTTCCTTTGCTTTGTTAGGAACTTTCCGAGGATAGCCTCTTTGAAGGAAGCGTTCCTCAACCTCGTTAATGTTTGTTTTGAAAGTCTCCTCAGTGCTGCAATTTCTTCGCATTCTCAACATTTCGCCAAAAGGTATGTTACTAATCACATGGCGAGGATGTGCACTTTTAAAATGTAACGTGCTGTTGCATGCAGTACTTTTTTCTATGTGTCCTGCTATTGATCACGTCATTCTCAATAAAAAAGGTTATATCCAAAAAATCAATTTGCTGTGCACTGTATTCCATGGTGAGTTTTACATTGTAAGGATTGTCATTCAAGAACTCAAAATATGACAATAAATCCGGGGCAGGTCCATTCCACAACATAATCACGTCATCAATGTACCTGCCCCAGAAAATAACATGATCAGTCCACCTTGCCGAGTGACGGCCCCAGGCATGCTCCCGCTCAAACCAGCCCATAAAAAGGCCAGCGTAAGCGGGAGCAAACCAATCAGGTGTAGAACAAATTTACCACGCTGTAGTAGGGAGAGCACAAGCCCTTTACCACTGATTAGGAGGGGAAAATGCAGAGAGTCCTGACACTCAGCAAAAACAACTTCAGAAAAGGAAGCAAAAATCTGGGGTGACTCTGCGGAAAGGGCTAGGTCCAACAAATCTATTGTTATTTGTAATTGCTTTAAATCACTAAACATTGTATATTTATCATTGCAGTGTAGGTCCTATATTCCCAATAGGATCTGCGCATTGGAATAGTTTATTTATTTTCAGAGTTTTGTATAGCGCGAACAAGATCCTTGCAGATATCAGAGCACTTAACATACATATGAGAGGAGAGCACAATAAAAAAAACTTAATAAGGCAATTCATACATACATATGAAAGGAGAACACAATAAAGAAACTTAATAAGGCGATTTGTGCAGGGGGCGCACTTTGTCGAATACACAAGAAGGGATTAGTTTCTGACAACCGCATAAACATGACAACTTTGTTTTCCTAGGACTGGACTAACTATCTTCAGAGTCGTGGAAACATTAGATAACTATTTTACTCAGTCAATCGTGCATGCTTTGTTTATACAGAGTTGCAGAGAAAAATGGAGAGACAGGCGTTTCAATAAAAGGATTTATTGAACAGTCTTCTTTCTCATGAAAGAGAGGTGAACTGCTACAATCGTTAGGCAGATTTCAAAGTATAATGCGTACAGCGTAAACAGTAATATGGAATAATACTGTAAGAGCATTGTATGGTTTCTAAGCCATATGAAAAATACATTCATAAATAACATAGGCTAAAGTACTCAACTGGTGCTTCTAAAATAAGCCTACCCCAATGTACCTAACCTAAGTCTAGTACGAGGGAAGAGGTAAGTATGGTCTTTAGCATAGGGTTTAGTTTTGCCAAGAATCTACCAAAGGTTTCTCTAGGTTCTAATCAGCTCCATACTTTAGAATGAAGGAGGTCAGATATCTCTGTTTTGGGACTCGATTTCCCAACACCCCGCAAGGGGAGTCAGAAACACTGGAGCTGGATTTCTCGGCAAAGGAGGGCAGCTTCCTGATCAGTGCGTCAGCTGGAGAGTCAGCTTCCTTAGGCACTTGCTGTAGCGAGCTGCGTCGAGCAAGTAGGTCATCGAACTGCACCGAACCACACCGTACTTTGCTATAGCAAGTGAAGGTACATTTATACCTTGAAGGTGTTTAGGAATGCCATGTTTGACATAAAGTCGGGCATATGAACGTCATAAATTAATCCCTAGGGAATAGTTGTTCATTTATAAAGTAACTGAGTTCTTGGAGAAATCAATATTCAAGCAAGGGGAATTCCCTAACGGCTTAAGCTGGTTTTCCAAGAAATCGTTGTGACGTTTGGTGAACGGATGGAAGTAGCCATGCCTGTATTTGGGTAGCAAGGGCTATACCTAAATAAGGGCTTGATTTCTATGCCTATATAAGGGCAACGTGAATTGTACCTACATAAGGGCATGAATCGGGAAAATCCGTTAGGAATCCAAAATGCCATACAACACCATTGGCATGATGCAAGTCTTTACTGCAGTGTTTGTGCAGATTAGCTTAATTAAGAAACATTTATAGAGTGATTAAATAGCTTAGATCTATGACCATCCCTTTCAGGAACAAGTCTGAATGGAGCACGTTCCTGCGAATAACATTTAGACTCCCTGTCCAGTGTTGAATGTTTGAAAAAATAAATTTGTACCTAATAATTGGCCAAATGAATAGAGTCCCATTCTGAGAAACTAAACAAAACCATAATCCCGGGGTAGACGATTGATTGCCGGGTGACTTGCAGCCACTGACTTGTGCTAGTACATCTTTTCTACCAAAAATGGAGAAGCTCTTCCTTCCTATTTTCCATTAAGCAAATAATCGACTTCCATAATGCCTTATTCTGGTAAAAAATATGGTATTTGGAAAAAGCAGAGGATGTAGAAGATTAAATAAGGTAATGAAATAACCAAGCTCTAAGAAAAACCCACAGAACAATGTCTTGCCAGCAGGTTACAGGCAGGAGTGAAATCTATGGAAGCTTCAAGAGAGGCATGCAAATGTCTCACGGCATGCAAATGCTGTACATGGGTGCATGTTCTGTCAGAATCCTTCCTAATTGTCCTAATTTGTATTTCTCAAGAAGGGGACTATTGCTGCACAAGTCCACACACTATCAGTGATCTCAAGAATTGACACATGAGATTTATATTTAGAAAAGAAGCGTGAAGGAGGGATAGATTCTTCCCTGTGGCACAACCATGAATCTGACAATATTACAAGGATTGACGCAATGGTGGACTGTTGGCGGACTCATTGCATTAGGTCAAGCACTTCTCTGAAGATCGGTCATCCCTTAGGGATGACAAATGTGTAGATGTTAGCTAAGTAGGCAACCCAGTCACATAACATGTGTGTGTCTTGTATGGGTAAAAACTGGGGAGCATCTCTGTAACTGAAAATCTGTTGTTCTCTCCAGGATGGCTCCCACCATGAAATCACTGGACAAAATAACTACACCGGCAAAGCATAGCTACCCTTCCAAACTCAGGGCACTATTGTAAGAAGTTGAGGGGATGACCCTTCTTAAGCAGGAAGCACAATCCTTGTGAGGTTAAAGTCACAAGCAACAGTAAATTAACCCATGCTTAACCTTCGGGTAGCTTAGCACACAGCAGTCAAGCTTAACTCAGAGGCAATGTGTAAAGTATATCTGCAACACTTCAAAAAGTAACACAAAAAGATCGCACAGCAGTTTAGAAGAACAGAGTAATTTTTAATTAAAAACACAAGACCACAGTGATAAAAAAGCAATGATTAGAACCGATGATATGGAGATTTAAAAATGTCAGTGAAACCAGCTCCCATCAAAGTTTGTCACCTTTGAGGCCAGGAGGCAAAAGGAAAGTGCTCCAGGTGGCTAGGGCTCGCCAACCGAAGCATAATGAGCCCAAAACATGCAAAATGGCCCAACGAGGCAGGAGAAATGAACAGGAGAAGGATGTTGATCTTTGACCCCATCCCTGAGCCTCAGGAACAACGAGCTGCTGGGATAGTGCCGCCACGCTCCCTCCAGTAGTGGTTTGCCACCCCGTTCCCCATGTCCAGGTGGAGCGGTAGGCCGCCACAGCAACCCTTGCCCTACCCTAAGGGCAGGACAGAAAAGACCTCTTGGCTCCTTGGCAGCACGGGAGAGTGCTGCACACAAGGGAAGCCAGTGGGGGCCGGCAGGGGTAGGCTCCCTGGGCTTCCCCCATGATGCGCAGTGTACTGGGTGCCTGGGTGGGACTGGGCACCCCCAAAGAAAAGAAAAGGCTGTGGGGCACAAGGCGGTACAGCGGGAAGAAAAGAAAGGCAGCAGCTCTCCTTGGTGCAGCAGAGAGCTGCTCATTGAATATTCTCTGTGCCCGGGGATGTGCCCCATAATGCCCTGCGTGTTTCTTGGGTTTTGCACTTTTTGGCCCTTCGTGGTGGTAACAGGACAGAGAGTTCAGCACCAACAATGCTTAAAAGAGCGCGTGGGAGCGACAGGAGTGGTGCAGCCTCCCCCACCAAGGATTTAAACAATACTTCCCCTAAGTCTGCAGGGTCCAAAGGGGAATGGCTAACCCAGGATTTCCTGCAAGTTTTGAGAATTCCTAAAGTTCGAGCATAAGACTACAACTAGAACTGCAGTATTCTCTGGCCTGAAACCTCCTACTAGAACAAACATGTTGTGCAAGGCCTTCTAAAGGCCGAGTTGAATGTTACAGGTTTTGATATCAAAATGTGATCCCTTCTCCAGACTACCACCTTCCTTGAGTAGGCCTTGGACTGCTCAGCTCCGCTACCTTAAGAGAGTTAAGCGCTGCAATGGGGCAAATTATTTAGTTCTCAATAGAGAGCAAATGTGGGTCCATTACTTGTGCAGGGCACACAACTAATTGCCTGTTTCCTTATATATATCTGCCAGTGATACCGCTAATTTCTAAAACTTTCTTGGTTCATTAGTCCCTATTACTGTAACTAATCCAACAGTTGGCGTGTTTCCTCCTCTTCATAATTTTTCTTGTAATCAATCAATCAATCAAGACATTTGTAGAGCGCACTACTTACCCGGAGGGTCTCAAGGCGCTTGGGGGGGGGCGGGGGGGTGCTGCTACTGCTCGAACAGCCAGGTGAGAGGTGGTCTTGGGTCAGGCGCAGGTCGGGAGGGAGGGAGTTCCAGGTCTTGGCGGCCAGGTAGGAGAAGGAACTTTTTCCTGTTGTCGTTCTTCCGATGCGTGGGATGGCGGCGAGGGCGTGAGTGGCTGATCGGACATGGCGTTTGGGAGCGTAGAAGTTGATGCAGTTGTTGAGGTAGCTCGGGCCTTGATCGTGTAGGGCTTTGTGTGCGTGGGTGAGGAGACGGAAGGTGATTCTTTTGTTGACGGGGAGCCAATGCAGGTTTCTCAGATGTCCGGAGATGTGGCTGTGTCGTGGGATGTCGAGGATGAGTCTGGCTGAGGTGTTCTGGATCCGCTGGAGTCTCTTCTGGAGCTTGGCGGTGGTTCCGGCGTAGAGGGCGTTGCCGTAGTCCAGTTGGCTGGTGACGAGGGCCTGGGTGACCGTCTTCCTGGTCTCGGTGGGGATCCACCGGAAGATCTTCCGTAGCATGCGCAGGATGTTGAAGCACGACGAGGAGACGGCGTTGACTTGTCTGGTCATGGAGAGGGAGGAGTCCAGGATGAAGCCCAGGTTGCGTGAGTGGTCTGTCGGTTTGGGTGCGGTGCCCAGGGCGGGGGGCCACCAGGAGTCATCCCAGGTGGAGGGCGAGGAGCCCAGGATGAGGACTTCCGTCTTGTCTGAGTTCAGTTTCAGGCGGCTGGTCGTCATCCACTCGGCTACGTTTTTCATCCCTTCGTGAAGGTCGGCTCTGGCGGCGGCGGGGTCGTTGGTCAGGGAGAGGATCAGCTGGGTGTCGTCAGCGTAGGAGATGATGTTGAGGTTGTGTTGGCGTGCGATGGCCGCGAGGGGGCTCATGTAGACGTTGAAGAGGGTGGGGCTCAGCGAGGATCCTTGAGGGACGCCGCAGATGACTTCGGTGTCCTCTGACTTGTACGGTGGTAGACGGACTCTCTGTGTTCTTCCGTCGAGGAAGGAGATGATCCATTCCAGTGCCTTCTCCTGAATTCCGACGTTGCTGAGGCGCTGCACTAGGGTGCGGTGGCAGACAGTGTTGAATGCCGTGGAGAGGTCTAGGAGGATGAGGGACGCTGTTTCTCCGTTGTCCATCAGGGCTCGGATGTCATCGGTGGCAGCGATGAGGGCGGTCTCGGTGCTGTGGTTGGCTCGGAAGCCAGACTGTGAGCGGTCGAGGGATCCGTTCGTCTCGAGGAAGGCGGCCAGCTGTTTGTTGACGGTCTTCTCGATGACTTTGGCTGGAAACCGGAGGAGCGAGATGGGGCGGTAATTCTTGAGTTCGGTGGGGTCCGCTGTAGGTTTCTTGAGTAGGGCGCTGAGTTCGGCGTGCTTCCAGCTCTCCGGGAAGGTGGCGGTGTCGAAGGAGGTGTTGATGATGTCCCGCAGGTGGGGTGCGATGACAGCGTCAGCCTTGTTGAAGACGTGGTGAGGGCAGGGGTCGGTTGGAGATCCGGAGTGGATGGAGTTCATCATGCGGACGGTGTCTTCGGTGCTGATCGGAGTCCAGGTGCGGAGGGTGGTGGTGGGGGGAGGTGGTTCGGTCGTGGCGTGCGTCGGTTGAGTGCTGAAGCTGTTGTGTATGTCCGCGATCTTGTTGTGGAAGTAGGAGGCGAGGGAGTTGCAGAGGTCTTGCGATGGGGTGATTTCGTTGTTTCCGGCATTGGGGTTGGAGAGCTCTTTCACGATGTTGAAGAGTTCCTTGCAGTTGTGTGCGCTGTTGTCCAGCCGGTCCTTGAATGCAGTTTTCTTGGTGGCGCGGATCAGTTGGTGGTGCTTCCGGGTGGCAAGCTTGAGGGTGGTCATGTTGTCCGGTGTTGGTTCCCTTCTCCAGGCTTTCTCGAGGGCTCGGCAGTTCTTCTTGGAGCTCTTGAGTTCGACGGTGAACCATGGGGCCTTCTTGCTGCCGGGTCTGCTGGGCGGGGTCCTCAGTGGGGCGAGTTCGTCCGCGCAGTTGCTGATCCACTTCGTGAGGTTGTCGGCGGCCTGGCTGGGGTTCGCTGAGCTGGCGGGAGGGTGCTGGCTCAGGGAAGCGGCGAGCTGGTCGGCTGTGATCTTGTTCCAGCTTCTTCGAGCAACCTGTTGCTGGTCGTGGTGGATCGTCGTTCTTTTGAAGGTGAAGTGGACGCAGCAGTGGTCCGTCCAGTGGAGTCCGGTGGCGTGGCTGAAGGCGATGTCTTTGCTGGATGAGAAGACGGCGTCGAGTGTGTGTCCGGCGAGGTGGGTGGGGGTGGACACCAGATGTTATTATATATATGCTTATCGGTCCTATGTGATTAAAAATGGTCTTCCGTGAATAGACTCACCCATCCTGGCATCGTGTTTGTACATAGGCCCTGTGACTCTTTTTTAATTACCCCGTGTCCCAGTTTATTTGCAAAGGTTTTTTATTATTCGTGTAATAAGAATATTTTCTCATTTATTTATTCAATTGCATAGCACACACGCACACACTTTACTTCTGATTGTCATTTATAAGGATATTTTCATGGATGCCTGACTGAGCCAGAAATATGCTATAGTCCACTCAAAGCATTTCCATAACATCCGCCAGGACAAATGTGTTTCCCCTTATTTAAGGGAAAGCTCAGCACTTAATACAGTGCGAAAAACTAGCTGAGCTGTAAGGCAGGTATGCCTTTTATGGTACCCTCTATATGGACGTTTCTTTGGACACTCTGCAGTATTACCGCCATTTTATGTCTTGAGTAGAATTTGTCAATCGAATGGTGTTAATAATGATTGCATATTTGTTACACGTATATCATGAAATGGTGTAGACTGTACTTTACTGATGACTTTATAACAAATTTCGGAAATGTATAGCACATTTTTTTAATAGATTTAAATCAATCATGCAATATTTGATTTGATTTGATTGTGGATTTAGAGAGCGCGTAGCTACCCTCGGGCGTCCCAGCGCTAAAGTGACAGCCTAACAGTACTCCTGTGGAGGGATTATTGAGGGAACAGCCAGGTTTTCAGTAGTCTGCGGAATGTAAGCAGATTGCTTTCTTTGCGGATGCTAAGGGGGAGGCTATTCCAGAGCTTAGGAGCGTTGTAAGAAAAGCGGCGACCGCCCGTGCGAGCTCTTCTTATTCTGGGGACGCTGACCAGAAGTAGTGAGTCCGACCTGAGCTGTCTGGTGGATTTGTGGGGCTTGATGAGAGGTTTAATATGGGTGGGCCTTTGCCTTGTAAGATCTTATGGGAGATACACAGGGCTTTGAAGGCGATACGCTCCTGGATGGGAAGCCAATGAAGTGCCTTGAGGGAGGGTTTAGCTGAGCACCTTGAATTCGTCCCCGTTAGTAATCTTGCTGCAGCGTTCTGGGCGTGCTGAAGTTTTTTAATAACAGCCACTGGTGCGCCCAGGTACAAGGCGTTTCCGTAGGCCCTGGATCAGAATTTTCCTAGACTGGAGGGGAATGAGGGGGAGGATCTTCCGAGCTGCTCGCATGAGCCCAAAGCAGGTGCCGGCTGTCTTTCTTGCCTGGGCTCTGAAGCTAAGGTCCTGGTCGAGCCAAAAGCCTAGGCTCTTGATTTCTTGTTTAGGTGTGGGAGGGGTGCCCATGCTAGATGGCCAGGCAAGGGTTTTTGGGAGTTTGTTTGGGTCGCCTAGGAGCATGATTTCGGATTTCTCTCCGGTAAGTTTGAGTCTGGAGTTGCACATCCATTTGGATATTTTTTGCAGGCATGAGACTAGGTTCTCCATGGATTGATCTGCCTGGTTGATGGAGACGACTAGTTGTGTATCGTCGGCGTACATGACCACCTTTATGCCAAATGGTGAGGTAATGTCGTCTAAAGGGGCCATGTAAACATTAAAAAGGGTGGGGCTCAGGGAGGATCCCTGGGGAACCCCACAGGTCAGAGGGAAAGCTTTGTAGTGACCATAGTTGTCTGCTACTTGGAAGGTCCTGTGTTCCAAGAATGATTGTAGCCAGGCCAGGGCAGTCCTAGTGATGCCGTTTTTTAGGAGACGGTGGAGGAGGATGGTGTGGTCCACCGTGTTGAAGGCAGCGCTCAGGTCCAGGAGGATCACTGCCACTGATCCCCCTGTGTCCAAGATGGACCTTGTCTCCTCTGTTCCGGCCAAGAGGGCGGTGTCAGTCCCCTGTCCTGGTCTGAATCCTGTCTGGGAGTGGCGAAGGAGGTTGTTTGTCTCTAGAAAAGTAGAGAGCTGTTCATTTACAATTCGCTGATGCCTGGGAGGAGGGTAATGGGTCTGAAGTTTGAGGGGTCCAGGGGGTCTAGGTTGGGTTTTTTGATAAGTGCCCATACTGTCGCACTTTTCCAGTTGACGGGGACTGTCTTGCTGGAACGGGAGGCATTTATCAGCCTGGTGAGAAGAGGGGATATTGTAGGGGCTACTAGTTTCAGTTTACTCATTGGGGCTGGGTCGTCCGGAGAGCCACTCTTCACAAGGTTGAGAGTGGTCACCAACCTCTCGATGGAGATGGGGAGGAAGGTCTTCAGTGCGGGGGCATCTTGATCGATAGGACCTGCTGGCGGGTTGGTAGGGGAGTAGGGTTTGGGGAAGGTCATAATGATCTTGAGGATTTTAGATGAGAAATACTCCGCGAGTTGGGTACATCTGGCGCCGGTGGGGTCAGCGGCCGGCTGCGGTTCGGGAACTTTCATGAGATATTTTACTATGCGGTAGGTCTCCTTAGAGGAGTTGGAGGCAGCTAGGATTTTCCATTCATAATAGGTGGCTTGCGTATTTTTGATAAGGGTTTTATATTGCTTCATGGACAATTTATAGGTTTATTTGCTGTTTGGGGTCCAATCTTTCCTCCAGAGGCGTTCAAGTCTTTTGCATTTTTTCCGTAGTTCCCGTAATTCCGGGGTGAACCAAGGAGACTTAAAAGATCCCCTCTTACTGGGGAGGTGTTTGACGGGGAGAGCCGCGTCCAGGGATGATTCTATCCAATCTCGGATTTGAGTGTCTGCTAGCGAGGGGTCCGGATGCAGGGTGGGGGTGGAGGCTATCAGCAGGCTGGTCCAGGCGTCCGTGTCTAGATTGTGCCACGGGTGAGAGGGAGCTTGGGGAGGAAGATTGTGAGTGATTTCGGTGGAGATTGGAAGTTTGAAGAGGATAAAGTGGTGATCAGTCCAGGGGATGGGTAGGGGTGAGGATGAGGTGAGTTCCGGGATATTTGAAAAGATAGGGTCTAGGAGATGGCCCTTATAATGGGTGGGCTGAGAATTGTTCAAGGAGAGGCTGAGTGCTGCTAGGTCTTCTTTGAGGTCACCAGCTATTTTGTTCCCTGGGTCATCGAAGTGGATGTTAAGGTCTCCTAGTACCATAAAGTTGGAGGATAGACAGGCTAGGGAAGTGGCGGTTTCAACCAGGGAGTTAGGGAACAGTCCGAGTGGGCCCTGGGGTCGGTATAATAACAGACCCGACAGCGTTTTCTCCGGGGAGAGATGTAGGGAGAAGTGAGTGTTTTCGCAGTCGAGGATTGGACTGTCCATAAGTTGGCAGGTAAGGTGGGCTTTGATGATGATTGCTATGCCACCTCCTGACCCTTGGGGTCTGTCTAGATGTTTAATTGTGTAGCCCGGAGGAAGGGCTTGAACTATGTCTGGGTCGGAGGATGAGTTGATCCATGTTTCTGTGAGGAACAGCACATCTAAGTCGTTGTTGAGTATTAGATGGTTTAACTCGGTGCTGTGCTTGGGGAGGGATCTGCAGTTGAGCAGAGCCATTTTGAATGTCCTAACTTTAGGAGGAGAGTGAGGGGTGAGTCTATATGGGCAATGGTTGCATCTGTTGTACTGCTCTTCAAGAGAGATTGAGTGGAGACAGAGGTCATGGGTACGCATAGCGAGTTTCCGAAGAGTGGTTGAAGAGTAGCTGTTGGCTGACAAGGTGAGAGGAGCAGGGGGACTGGGCCCTGGGCCCAGTCTGGCGCGGACGGGCGCAGACTGGCTTACCTTTGGCGTGCCCGCAGCGCGTGTCCGCTGCGCGTCCGACTGAGGCACATCCTTAAGGGGCGGAGGGGAGGGCCTGGCCTCATGGTAGTGGGTGTGGCCTCGTTATCAGGCTGATGGCGGCAAGAATAAGATTTTACCTGCGGCAGCGTTTACATCGGCTGTGCGGGGTGATTACGATCGAATATGAAGGAGGGGGAGTGCCCAGGGGGGAGTGCTACAAGCAGGTAAAAAGCAATATTAACACAAGCAAATTGTTTAAAAAACGACTAAGCATTCCTCCCGGCTTCCGGGGTTACAGCCAGATAGGAATTCTGAGTGGTGCTTCGGAGGTCCCTTCCACACATGCATTTCACCAGGAAGAACTTGGGAAAATCTGCCTGTGAAAAGGTTGCAGAATGTGAGCCGGTAATCAAACCTGATCCTTGCAATTATTCTGCATCTCCAAGTTTAAACAGGGGTGGTTCCTCCCCAATCCTGGACGAGCGTTGCCCCACTGGCTTAAAAATAAAAAAATATTTCAGTATTGTTTTATTTTTAAGCCACTGGCTCAGCCAGTGTGCGTTGGGAGGGGCAGGGCTGAGGCATGGGAGGGGGAGGAGGAGTGCTAGTGTACTCCCTACGTGTTCATGTGTCTCAGGCCGACCAACACTCACATGCGCACTTAGGTTTCTCTACTGAACAGCCGGGTTAGAGAAACCCCACAGATCCCCTGACCTGAGTGGGCCGTCTTTCTAGCCCGTTAGGCCAATCCACGAGCTGCTCTGCAGAGCAGGCATTGGACAAGGGAACCTGTGACACATTCACAGTGTCTGCTGGGACAAGGAAGTACCAGCACCAATGCGCGATGCAGGAAGTGGCTGGCAGCAGGTAAGTTACCTTAAAAAAACATTTTTTATTATTATTATGGTCCCCCTGAACCTCCTACCGCACTCCATCCCGTGCCCCCTCCCCACCCCACCATCTAACCCACCACGTTTTGTATGTGGCGGCTGCCATTGCGTTTAAAAATCCAAATGTGCGATAAAACCACATCCTAAAAGGACTGTACCCCATAGAATCAAAACCTGTTTGTGTAATACTGCTACAATGTTCCTACAAATGTGGCAGTGTGGTCCATTGACTTTATTTAGATGTTCTAGTGACATTACATCAATTAATTGGGCTAACTATGACTGTAGTATTCTTTTAGAACATGCTCTGCCCGTACATGCCTGAGTTTTCTTTTGATAATGGCAACTGATGTGAAATACATTTAAGTGTCACTGTGTTAGTCATATTTTCATAATATTGCCAATCAGCAATCCCACGTATGAATTTCAACTGTGAAAGTTTAATACGTAATTTTGGAGATTAAAACATAATAGCATTAGTAAAAAAAAAACATGATTGGAGTCATAAAATGTAGTAATGGATTAGAAATATTCAGTTTGGTGGATACAGATACTTTAGTGCTAGGAGGCGCCTATGTGCAATTGTGAGGTTTAACAGAAAACTGCATCATAACATAGCACTAACAAAGCCAATGAAGGTCATATATGCTTGCATTTATTCATATTTAAGAAGAAATTAACAAACATTGTATCAATAACCTAGAATCGTCAAGCACAATTCAGAAATCTACTGAACCACCACCTGCAGAGACACGTTTCACTAAAATAAGCACACATTTACACACATAACAAAATCATTTAATAGGTGAACGTAAAACTGACAGAGGAACGTGTTTAAGGTGATAACTGTGGGAAACAGCCTTTACCACGAAGCCGGAACCTTGCATTCCTTTTATTGCGCAGGCTTAACTATGCAGGCGAAACTACCACTCAAGTCTTTACCACTCAGGATTTTGCAGTGAATATCGTTGGAAAGGCATGCATGGTAAAGACATATGCGTGGTAAAGACATGTGTGGAAGTGTTGCGCTCGTTTGAATGACCGTGGTGTAAAGGCACGCGTGGTAAAGGCATGTGCGTAGTAAAGACGTGCATGGAAGTGTTGCGCTAGTTTGAATGACCGTGGTGTAAAGGCACGCGTGTTAAAGGCATATGCCTAGTAAAGACGTGCGTGAAAGTGGTGCGCTCGTTTCAATGACCGTGGTTTAAAGGCACGCGTGGTATAGGCATATGTGTGGTTGAGATGTGCCTGGAAGTGTCAAGCGCGTTTCAATGACCGTGCTGTAAAGGAATGCGTGGTAAAGGCATATGCGTGGTAAAGACTTGTGTGGAAGTGTCGTGCTCGTTTCAAAGACCGTGTTGTAAAGTCATGAGTGGTAATGGCTTGCGTGGTTCCATCATACATCCAAAAGCTTCGCGTGGCTGAGAGATGTGTTCTGTAGGGGACACTTCACTTCCTCCAGGTTGAGAAGACTTTCCATAGCTCTTGCTTCAGTCTGGTGTTTCCCAGGATCAGGATGACGGAATGTGCGGAGACACTGGAGACAATGATTATCCAGAACACCATGGGCAGAAGATCAAAGGATGAAACATTCTTAACTACCATTGTCAACAATAGGATGATGTTGATCATTAGGAGGGAGCCAAGTATCCTGGCTGCACCAGTATGAGCCTCCATCCGGGGTTCGCTGGTCCCTGAGGCACCCTCTTTCATTCGCTGGGTGTGCCTATAGAGGGAGGCGAGGATAGGTGTGATGAAGAAAATGCCAAGCAGAAGAGGCAGGCAGAAGCCAAGAACGCCCAGTGCAGTCATGTACGGAGTTTGCAGGGTCGGTGCTGCGCCTGAGGCTGTAAAAGTTGACCACATGTCAGTTGTTGAATTATGATTGAAAGCACAGTTTGTATACCAGTGGATGGGGACACTGAGGGCCAAAGACCCCACCATCGACCCGAGAAGCAGACAGTGCACCACCTTGGAGATCCGGAGCTTTAACCAGAGGAAGAGGCGATGGTGGAAGTCCACGATCTTTAAACAGTAGAAGACGCAGAGACAGGTATTGAGCCAGATGCTGAAGCTACCAATCCAGGAGTTACGTTGAAATAACACCAGAAAATTGCAATCCATATAAACCTCCAACAATAACTTTGAAATGCAAATCTGTACAATGACTGTACATTGAAAAGAAGCATCTGAGATTCCCGCTGCTATTAGAATAAAGTCTAAGGTGTTCGGGGTTCTGCCATGTGCCCAGTCCACGAGATTCAAAGCAACAATGAAACCAGAGGTGACTATCCCAGTCAAGCTCAGTACTGATGTAATAACTAAAGAAAGCACTTTAGTTATAGGCACCATTTTGGATCCTTCTCCTTGGAGGCCCCTAGAAGAAT
This sequence comes from Lissotriton vulgaris, assembly GCF_964263255.1. Classification (NCBI taxonomy): domain Eukaryota; kingdom Metazoa; phylum Chordata; class Amphibia; order Caudata; family Salamandridae; genus Lissotriton; species Lissotriton vulgaris. The sequence continues at coordinate 487,427 of NW_028246438.1, read as the reverse complement.
CTTCAGATTGCTGTGCCGCTGTCACCAGCTGTGTTACGCGTATGTTGCAGGGAGAGATAAGCTTCCTAGTCTCTTAGAAACCTGCAGCAGTGCTAGGTTTAAATTACTTGGACATCATTTCCATAATTCCTATGACCTTCCTTTGAATGGATGCAAATCAGACACTTTTCATGGGGCCTTGGAGCTCTTTTCAGTCCTCCCCCACTTTCTAGCAAGTCAGTTTGGTGTGTAAGGGCCCAAGGATGCTTCTATCTTTGTGTTACAGTGGTGACACTGGGGACTGCCTAAGATTCATAGGATATATATATAATTCAAACCTCAATGTGCTCTGGAAATATGTGGTTCCCAGTGGAGTTTGTGCAGAGTTTGGAGAAGGGACACTTCATTCTAGAGGACCCTTTAAGTAAAAGGCTTGACTGCCTAGTCACTTAGGGACTATTAGTAAATGGAAAGAAACAGAAAGAGTACTCTGCCATGGTAGGTGTGTATTATTTGGGGTACAGAGAGACTGGTGATTACCAGAGTGAAGGGTTTATAGAGACCTTTGGGGCTTATTTACAATCCCCTTGCGCCACTGGTACCGTCACTATTTGTGACACACAGGCGGTGCATTTTGCTGCACATTATTTACAAGGACATGAAAAGCCACCCTGGGTGGCTTTTCATTTTCTGTTAAATATGGCCCCTTTACGTGCAGCACTTTGCGTGAAAGGGGCGTTCCATGGGTGTTGCTGTGGGTGTTCCCACACAACACCCATAGAGCCTGAAACAGTTTCAGATTTACGAAAAATTGTAAACCTTAAACTGCATCTGAGTGCTTCACCTCCCCAGGGGAGGCGCAACGAGGAGAAATGTATTCATTTCTCCTTGTTTATTTACTCATTCTGCTGCACACACAGAACTAGGAAACCACCTATTATGAGTGTTTAAGTGCATTGAGGTGTCCCTTCCTGCACATAAACAATCTTTAAAAAAATTGACCTTTTACAAGTTCTATGTGTGCTAATGCACGGGTGCCTGCAATTAGTTGCTCAGCAAGTAATTGTGCGTCAGTGCAGGGGAGAGCAAAGGGACCCGTCATATCCTTGTATATGTGACCCATCCGTGTGCTTTGAAAGTGCCTCAGTGTGGTGCATCCAAAAGGCTTGCAGTGTAGCATTGCAGCACTTTCTTGTAAATTAGGCCCATTTGTATTCAGCAGTTAACCATCCAGCATGAAGGCATTCTTTTTTATTAGTAATTTCTATGAATCACACAGAAACGGATAGGCAGGTGAATGGGAACATGCAGTAATTACACAAGGTTGTACACAGCCATATGGGCGTCAATCGGGTGAAATTAGCAATATACATTATAGCGTCAGCATAGTTCCTTATGCATTTACTGCCTTCAAGGGGGTCTTTCCTCTGGAGTGTAAATCAGGGCCAAATGGAGGCCTTCTTGGGATACGAGGGTGTGCTGAGATCAAAATAAAAATGCATCTGAGTGGCAATGTTTAAGACTTTATCCAGGGGCCCAGGTGAATATTATTGACGGCAACTGGTGGTATTCTTCCATACCTCGACTGTTCATGAATAGGTTGTTGATATATAATTGAGCTGTGCCCAAGTGCAGGAGGTTTGGTTCTCTTTAATAAGGAAACAATGCTTATACTGATGAAGGTTCAGAAAAAAAAACTTCAAGTCTTATCTGTTCATATGGTATGTTTCTGCTACAGGTGGAGTGGGTTTCCTTGGGAGACAGCCATTACAACGCGGGCTTTACACCGCGCTACTGTTACGACGCAACCATCACAACACAAGTCATTACAACGACTTGCGCTGGATGGCGCTATATACTAAGGAATAGTATAATTTACTATTCCAGCACCTTCCCTACTGTTACGTAGGCTGGAGTTGGAATAGTAAATTAAACTATTCCTAAATCCAGCGCCTACAGCGCAAGTCATTGTAACGACTTGCGTTGTGATGGATGCGTTGTAATGGTAGTGCGTTGTAAAGCCTACATTGTCATGACATACATCGGTTTCCTTTGATGGCGCCCCCAGCACTATGACTGGAATTTGCGGCGTCATGGTGGCTAGGATTTTGTACTTAAGCCCAGCTCATCATGGCCGTCGGTCCTTGGATCTGGGCATCACATGCACAAACCTAGACAGCTTTTTTACTTCCGGAGTCTGGTTTTCCCTTTCTTGGTTAGGGCGTGCTGTAAAAGCCCATGAGACCTTCGCCTTAAAGCGTCATAACACTTGCAGGTATATTTGTCCCTCAAATTCCACGCCTGTCTCCTTTTCTACTGTTTTTCCCCCCTGATAATTTTGTTTGAATGGCCTGTCTGTCAAGTCCAGTTAGGGGTCTTCCGTGCCTGCTCTTGTTGCAGGCAGCTTCTTTGGGGAGTTTTTCTTCCTTCAGCTTCTTTGGTGGTTTTCTTTAGAGGGCACTAGTCGATCTTCGTGTTTTTAGTTCACTGGCTGGCACAGTGGTTTCCAATTCCACCGGAGATGGCACCATATTCAAATTCAGAACATTTTAATTGGTAAAGTGCCCACACAGCAGGACCAGCCTTAGAGAGATTGCACCATCAGTGTCCACCACTCAGATGGACCCAGCTCAGGTTTCCAGAGCACCGTACAAGTAGTTGTGGAGTTGAAATCTTTTTGCACTGAAAATGCTAGCCTGTGGTAAAAGTTAGCAATCGGATAATATATTCTCTCGTTTTATCTGGGGATATGGAAGAACACGTAGAGCTCAAAAATATATTATCCTACCAAGGGAAAGAAGGGGTCTGGCGCTTCCCAACCATAAAATCTATTGGTGGGCAACCATCCTTAAATACAGTAGAGCTCTCTTAACCCCCAGGCAAGAGCCCAATATAGATATGTTAGTCCCAACCCCACAGGAACTCAGTCTAGGCAGAGAGACAAGTGATCATTTGTGGAGGTTAACATATGACTGTCATTTCAAAAAGGTCCGCTTTAAAACACTTAAAGGTATTTATATTGTTTGGAACCATGTGCGAAAACTCTTGGGACTCGGTAGGTTCTCCCACTATACCACCCTAGTTAGAAATTCCAATCTCCCTGAGATCTTTACAGATTATTGTATGACACGATGGGTAAGATCAGGAATCACACAGATTGGCTCGTTATATGACAGTACGGGCTTCTGCTCATTCGAATCCCTAAAAACTAAATTTGGGCTAGAATCGCATGACTTTTTTAAATATTTGCAAGTTAGGGAGTTTATTGCAAAAAAAGGGGGTGGCAGTAGGGCCATGAAAAAAATTCCAGCAATCGAAACAGTGGTGCGCACTAATAGTGTTAAAATTGGTGAAATTTATAAAGATTTAGTTGTAAGTCTCCCAGATGATTTAGACAAGCATATCCATTATTGGCAAAACAAATTAGAATTAACAGAACCCCTTACCCGAAATGCTCTAGAAATCTCAACTTGCTTATTAATGTCAACCAAACTTCAAGCCCAATTTTACAAGACGTTTTTTCAACTTTATTATACACCAGCTAGAATATCCAAATGGAGTATCGTTAAAGGCACATTATGTCCTCGATGTGCTCAGCCCGAAGCAGATTTGGTACACATGTTAGCTACATGTCAAACCTTAAATACTATCAGACAAGATATATCAACGTTTTTGTCAGGAATATTTGAGAGTAATATTGAGATCACCACTGCGGAAATTATACTGGGGGTGGATAGGAACGTTAGATCCGCCAACATGCAGGGATTACTGTTTATCTCAATGGCGGTACTTCGAATCTGCTTAACATCTGCATGGTTGGACCTGTACCCGCCTACATTCCAGCAATGGCGGGCATGATTCCTTGCTACCTATAGCCTGGAAATAGCCATATACAAACATAAGGGCCTTAAAAAGAAAAAAAAAGGGTTAGAAATATGGTATCCCGTTACACAATGGATCGAGAGATCAGTCTCGTAATGCTGATTAATTGCGTGTATATGAAAGGATTTTCTTTGTATGGTTTTGCACTTATCTGTTGTGTGTCTCGCTTAATATTTGCATAACGCCTAATTTAAAATATTTCTGTTTATATTCATTGCCTGTTTGTGTGGGGTTGTTTTTATAATTGGGTGGGATGGGTGGGAAAGAATGATCAAAAATTATCAATAAAGAATTGTTAAAAAAAAAAAAAAAAAGTTGGCAATCGCTTCCTTGCCATACACTGATAATTAATTGACCCACATATTACTTCACTCATTACATCCTCTATGACATCATTGATAATATCACTGCAACATTTTTAATGAAATTACTTTTGAGAAAACTGTGGATGTCAGGGCTATGAGTTATAGTTACTGTTGTAATGGTTCTTGTATATGATGTCAAAAGTGATGAGGTCAGGCGTACTATTCCCCTGTGAATGTGCGCACTTTTCTTTTTATGGAAACCTGAAGGGTTAATTATCCAAATTAATCACACCAGTGAATCAATAGATGCAGCTGTAAACCATGTTTCCCAATATTTTATATCATCTTTATTTTCAGAAGATATTGATTTTTGCTTGAATTTCTTCAATCCATAACAATATGTTGAACATCCAATTCTATTCAATCCATATATTTAACAACCCAAAGCATTTCGGGTCTTAAAAATGAAATAAAACAAAATTCTAATCAGTCCATCCTACTCTTTCAAAACATCACATATGCATTTTTACAATGCGAAAATGACAAACCATAACCACATGTTGATTTCAATCTGATTCATAATACATGATTCTCAGTGTAAACCCAAAACGTTCTTAGTTTACCTGTAGATGAATTTCAAATATGAAGACTATGTAACCTGTACTGTTTATCCTAGTGAAATGTGTGCATGCACAATTCTGTCAAATGCATTTTAAAATCACAAGATCTCAATGTAAAATAACAAGGTATCTTACATTCCTAGAGCACAGACTTATTTGTGGATCTGCCATGGCGCGCAGAGTGGCCCATAGTGTAACTTCATGATGGATCAGCAAATTCGACGCACAATGAAAATTAATTGCCCCCTGCGCAGCATGGAGCTGGGTGCATGCGGAAGTTGGGCTCAGAGTCTGGTCACCTGATGAAGGACCAATCCACCAGTCCTTTGGTCCGAAGTCCATTGAGGCCAGTAAATATTGATTATGACCATGTGTGAACCAGATATCAATGCAATATATTATAATGCAGAACATGACAGAATGTATATTTGTAAGGATGAATGATTCAGTGAACTGAGTCTCCTAGTGCAGCCATACAAAGAAGGACTACCCCTTATTTTGAATGAGTCAGCTTGTCTGGTATGTGCTCTGCAGTGGCACATTTATGTATTAATGCTGGCAGCTAAGGGCTGTCCAGCCCTTAGGTGCCAGTATTAATTTGACTTCTATGCCATTGATATCTATCTTTTGGTAAAAAGAGGGCCAGGTATTTCAGCTCTTTCCTGCATGTTGTTTACCCAACCTCAGAAACTTCAAGGGGAATAACCCGGTCCTGCCTGTTCGTTTAATAGTAACCGGAGTGCAGAAGGGTACGGATGCCTCAGAAGTGCTGAGCTGAGTACATGAAGTCCTACTGTTGCACTTGGCACCTTAGTCGGTTGTCAGTCACTGCATTATGCGTCCTCTACAACTGTATAGGGTCAAGTATGTACAGTTCATGTACACTGTACGGTTAAACAGTGACTCCCAAGCAACAGTCTGACAGATTTCCTCCACGGCCTCATATCAGAACTCTTGATTAGGCCACTACTTTGAGAACAACCTCAATACTCTGTTCCCTCCCCACTTCTTTTTAACGTATAGGTTGGCATGTTGCCTCGTTCTATTTAATCTTCTGGATTTTCTTTTGTATTAACGTTGGTGGCACTAAATTAGCACTACAAGTGGGGAATAATGTTGATGTTACCAAGAGTAACTACCCCTCTCAGGTTTGTCTCCAAACCACTGACAATTGAACACGCCAGAACTGCTTAAAATCAAACAGAATTTAAATGGAGATGCTGCTTCTGGATAACCAGCCGGTAAGAGCGTTGGGGCCAGGTGGGGGGATTTCGATAGACGATAAGGGAAAATAATTATTTTATTTAATTTTTCCAAGTCGCCATTTGTTGTTTGTCATCCCCCTCCCCCCTCACCTGGCCCCACTACTCTTACCTGCACAGGCCGCAGCTGCGGACAACTAGACTTCCTCATGGTGACACTAAATTTGGAATTGGTTAGTTGGCCTTACTCAGTTGTGAAAAACCTAGGGATGAGTAGATTCCAAGTTTCCCCTTACTTTCCGTATTAGCACATTGATTTAATATTTTTCCTATCTCTATCCACTCAAGACAATACTACATCTGTTTACGTTTCCACACAGAGTGCCTTTTTAACAAGTTTGTTTCATCGCCACTTGCTCCAAAATACAATATTTTGTAAAGTGACAATATTTAGGTAAGATGTTGTAAAAAACATGCCATCACTGGTCACATAGAATGTATCAGAACACAGCCCAAGATACTCACTTGAAGACTGCAGCATAAAACACTGAAAGATGTTGTGTTCAGAACAGATCTGGGTGAGGTTATGCAGTGATATAAAAAATTAAATTAAGGTAAAATCTCTAACGGAGGTGTTGTGTGTGACACCATGGAATTGGTCAGCATTGAGTATACAATGAGCAAGACAACAGGCCCTAAAGAGGCACTAAAAGAGACATAAAGCAAAGGAAGAAAGACATTTCTTAACTCGAGAGTGATGTCTTGGATCACAGCCCCACCTTGGAATGACTTGTTCAAGAAACACAGTGGAAATATTGGAGAAGTTTGAAAGTGAAACATATAAACACTTCTTACACAGGGAAGGCACCAAAGCGGTTAACAGTAGACCCCCCTCCGTCATAAATTAAGTCTATCTGAGACAATACAGGCACATTGATACACACGCAATATGGGATCAATATTTTCTGATTATTTCAAGTATTTATAGATAACATTTAGAAGGGTAGATGTTGAATTGGATTCCACGATACTGCCACATCTGCCGGAGGTACACAGATAGGCCTAGGATGTAGCCCAGAGGAGGCTTTTGATTTCTTTTTATCTGGGACTTTCAAGGTTTCATTATATGACCTTGGGTCCTATGTTTGTAAAATGGGCGTGGCTGCAAGCAAGAAAGCCATGGCATGTGTTTAAACCAACACTACCGTATCTGACAGAGGGTTACTTTTAAGGTGGTACTCGTCATGGCTGGCCGTTCTCTTCACTTCTGTTTGCCCTGGTAATGGAAACATTGGCAATACACTGTGGAATATACAAGTTGGCATTACCAATATAATTATCTCACTTTATGCAAATGACTCCTGTGTATTTGAGACAGGTGGTAAAGATAAATAGCCTAGTATAGATCATTTATCAGTTCGGCAGACTATCGGGTCTTGAAGTTAAAAGTACCATGATTTTATTAATAACTCGTCTCATTGATTCGGGAGGAAGCTACTGCCCTGTCAGCACTACCACTCAAATGAGAGACCAAAGCGTTCTGTTATCTAGGCGTCGTCTATCTTCCCCACTGTAGCTCTCACCTCTGAGATTCCTTCTCTATCCGGCAGAACCTGTTCCCTAGATGATGTCAAAAAAATCCTGCCAATATGGCTGCCCATACGTCAGTAGAAAACGGAAGGAACCATCACAACGGGAGGAACCATCACAACCTGTTCTTCTTTCTTTGCATCCTGAAGACCCCAGCTGGTGTCAGGTAAAGTGAGTTTTGTTTCCATTTATTGGGGGTCGCTGTCTTTCTTCAAGGATATCTGGACTCAGACTGTCTCAGACCAATGGGCTGTAAATTTGATATCAGAAGGTTATTACCTGGAATTCACAAATCTTCATTCAACACATTTTCAGCCAACTCACCTTCCCAGAGATTTGAGATGGCATCAGTGCCCTGTTAGCAAAGTGACCAGTACCACTTCAGGAGCAGGGCAACGGTTATTACTCTTTTCTGTTAATGGTACAAAAACTGTAGGGCAATTTTCACCCAATATTGGATCTAAAAGGACTCAATAATTTTCTAGAGCATGCTTCTTGAAAATGACAACACCCCAAAGTATTTTTACATTACTAAAACAGGGAGATTTCCTGTAATCACTGGATTTGAAAGATACTTACCTACCTCTGCCCATTTTTCCACCTTACCAAAGTTTCTCTGTGGGCCTTTAACTTTTCAATTCCAGGTTCTTCCATTTGGATTGACATAGGCCCCAAGGTTTTTTTAAAACATCTTGGCTCTTTTGGTGAGTATTCTACACTCCACAGATATCACAAAATATCTGTATTTTGATGACCAGTTAATCAGTTCTTCTTTTTTCTAATGTGAAGAGCAATGACCTCAAAGTGTGAAGTCTTTTCAAGATAAGGGATTTCTAATCAATGTCGAGAACTCCCACCTTCAGCCAGTTCTACAACTCCATATGGACAGGGAAAAAATATTTATCTCTCAGAAAAGAAATAAAAACTGGTGCTTCATCTGCGGACTTGTTACACCAACCTTAGGCCTCTGTAAAGCTGTGGTTGCAGAATCAGCTGGAGATGGCTTCAAATTTAATATATGTTCCCTAGAGCCGCCCCACTTGTATCCCTTGGTACATCACTTGTTGTCCCACTGGAACCCTCTATCCCAGAGTTACAAAGCTTTAATTCCAATCACACCACAGGTTTAATTGGATCTCCAATGGTGGCTCAAACCACGATCTCTGGCCAGGGGTAATCAGTTAAGTCAGTCCTCCCCAATAACAATCGTGACTGATGCCAGCAAATAAGGGTGGGGTCCTGTACAGCTCAGGGCAGGTGGCCATCTCAGGAGGCCAGGTCCTCATCCAACTGGAGTGAATTTGCAGCTGCCAAAGCAGCTCTCCTAACCTTTGTACCCCAGATCAAGCTCCAGCCACTATGCATTCAATCAGACAAACAAGTAGTAGTGGCATATCTCAAACACCAGGGAGGAACGCTTCTTTACTTATATCACCTTTCCATGGAGAATCGTCTGGACAGAGTCTAATCTCTGGTCTCTGAGAGCAGTATAGCTTCTGGGGAGGGAGAATGGCCTGCAGACAAGCACCACAGGAGATTTTCCTCACTGGTAGCTCTTTGTCTTTCACACACAGTGTTTCATCAGATATATTCCAGGATGAACCACCCAGGGTTAGACCTATTTGCAACCAAAGACAATGCTCTCCTGCCTCATTTCTGTTCCCTTGTTCCAACCAGGGTGCATGGGCGATAGATGCCCTTCAGTGAAGTGGCTGAAGGGTTTTCTTAATTGTTTCTGTCAAGGTCTAAAAACGTCGTCCCTTACCTTGTCTTGATATGAGACGCGTTGTGAATTCGCAGGGATGCAAGGGACCAACCTCCCTAAAGACTAACCCCTTCCTGAAGAAAGTTTAAAACACTACAAGATATGAGCTAGACAAAGGGGATGAGGGCCGGTACTGGACGTAGTTGTTTTTGCTGTCGACCTGCGAAACAACATGAACAACTAATTACTTCTCCTTGTTCTAATCTTTTTATAGGCACTTCTTCAATGACTTCTAATTCTCTTGCTAGAAGTTCTATCTCTCGCCTACCTGCGAACAGCTGTTGTCAGTCGTCCGTCCAGTATGTCTTTCTTGTCTTGTTGGTCAGTTTTGTCTGGAGGGGTTCTGTTGTCCTGTCCTGTTGTGTTGTCTTGTTGTGAATTCAAGCCTTTATTTTTTAGATTGCGTTCTGTGTCTTTATGTTCTTTGGTTTCCAGATCTAAAAATATAAGGTTTTTTATGGCAAGAAGAAACAAGCGCAAACACTAGGAACTCAAAGATACAACATTCGGAAATATCGCCTTTCCAAATCACCTTCTGACCTTTGATTCTATTTTAACCAATCCTAAATATTTAAATACCTAAATCAAGTTTCAATGTTGGTTGTTTCCTGAAGTCTTGTAGATCTTTTCTTGAAAGAAGTGTTCCAAAAATCGTTCCGATAACCTTTATTGCGAATGGCGCCTTAACTTAGAAAATAATAAAACGTATTGTTTTGTCTTTGCAGATTCTCTCGGTGCGATGAAAGAAGATGTTAGGCTTTATCTCCGGAGAAGACGGAAGGCCTCAAGGTCGTAAATCAGGTAGGCTGCCGGGAGTTCACACGACCTTTCTCCAGCGCTGGCGGAAGGCAAAGCGCCTTCCAGAAGGCTGGGTGCGGTTTAAATACCTGACCGCACCCAGCCGCACCTTACGTTTGCGTGCGCTCGGCCGGATTCAGGCAGGGCGCACGCGAAGGACCAAACACAAACGATACCATCCTGGAACAAGCCTGCATGATAATCTCAAGGGGCAAATTGAGTGTTTAAGGAAAAAAGGCACAATGGCATGAGACACTCACATTAAACGACATTAAACGGTAATTAGAGACTTTACAAAAACGGCAATCAGAGGCTTCATGTTTCCAAAGCAACCATTATTATTTACATAAGTACCAAACACATATCCCCACATTACTTCACATAAGGAGTGCTGGTGCACGGGAAAGGGGCGGGTTTTCATATGGCAAATTATGCCAATAAATAAGTGAAGCCTAACATACATAAAGGCTTCACACGGAATCATGACAGTACTCCCTCCTCAAGATCCCCCCCTAAGACTGTTGCTATAGGCCTAGGTTTTGAGGGATTCTGCATATGGAATTTTCTTAGAACTCTTGGAGCATTTTGCAGATGAGTGATTGGTTCCCATGAACTTTCCTCAGGGCCATACCCCTTCCAATCTACCAAATAGAATAGTTTGCCACAAATTCGTTTGGAATCCAGAATCTTCTTGACTTCAAATTCTGAATGACCATCAATTAAGACAGAAGAGGGAGGTCGAATCAACCTAGTTTGAGGGTCAAAAGGTTTGATCAGGGACACATGAAACACCGGATGAATCTGATATTTCTGAGGAAGTAGTAATTTTACACAAACTGGATTGATGATTTTATCAATGGGAAAAGGTCCTATAAACCTGGGATTGAATTTCTTGGTTCCTTTTATGGTCAAATTTCTTGTACTTAACCAAACCTTGTCTCCAGGACTGTACTGGGGTTGTTCACTTCAGTGTTTATCGGCAGCCCTTTTTTAGGATTCTTTTGCTTTGGCCAAATTATATCGAGCTTCCTCATGAATAGAAGACAACCCAGAAATATAATCATGAATTGCTGGAACAGTATCATAAACCTTAATGTCTTCTGGCAAACTTTTAAGATGGAAGCCATAATTACAGAAAAAAGGAGACATATTAGTGGAAGTATGTTCAGCGTTATTGTATGCAAATTCCAGAGTGCTTAGGAGATCTGACCAATCTTCAGACATGGTGGTTAACATACAACGTAAGTACTGTTCTATGGTTTGGTTTGTGCGTTCAGTTAAACCATCAGTTTGGGGGTGATAGCTGGACGACAAACGAATTTCCATTTGGAGAAGAGAACTTAAATTCTATCCAAACATGAGATATGAATTGAGACCCCCTGTCAGAAATTACTACAGATGGAATTCCGTGTAAACGAATGACATGTGTAATCAATGTTTTGGCTAGTTCCATAGTTGTAGGAAGTCTTCCAATGGAATGAAATGTGCCATACGTGAAAATTGATCTACTACAGTTAGAATAGTAGTATAACCACCTTGAGTCAAAGGAAGTTCCACAATGAAGTCTAAAGAAATGGAATGCCATGGTTGAGGAGGTATAGGTAGAGGTGTTAATAAACCACTAGGGGACTGATGAGAGGGCTTTTTTTGGATTTAAACACTACATGCGGTTACATAAAGTTGTACATCCTTGAACATTGTTGGCCACCAGAATTGTCTTTTGATCAGTTCGTATGTTTTGGCAATTCCTGGATGAGCTGAGAGAGGTGAATCATGAAAAATGTGAATAATTGATTCCTGAAGGGCTTTAGTGGGAACCATTACTAGATCATGCACATAAAGAAGTTTATCTTTTTCTTGAAGGTATGGATACTCTTTTCTCCATTCTTCAAGACTTTTTGTTTTTAACTCCTTCTGTATTTCTTCAGAAATACTCTTGATTGATAAGCAAGCTTGAAAACAAGTAGTGGGTAGTACAGGATGAACAACAGTTTCTTGATGCACACTATTTTCTCCCAAACGAGACAAAGCGTCAGCCTTTAGATTTCCTTTCCCAGGTCGATATGTTATCACAAAATTGTAATCATTGAAAAACAGAGACCATCTTAACTGTCTAGCTGATAAAGCTTTTACCTTTTGCAAGGCTTGCAGGTTCCTATGGTCAGTATAGATAGTGATAGGGTGATGAGCCCCTAACAAGTAGTGTCGCCACTCCTCAAAAACTGCTTTTATAGCTAATAATTCCTTATCAGCTATTGCGTAATTTACTTCAGCAGGAGACAATTTCCTTGAATAATAGGCAATGGGATGCATTTGACCTGTTTCAAAGTTTTGTTGAGACAGGATCCCTCCTAAAGCGAACTGAGAAGCATCTGCCTCGACAATGAATGGGAGATTAGAATCGGGGTGACTCAAAATGGGAGCTGATGTAAACTTTTCCTTTAAGTCATGAAAAGCCTTATCAGCTGATTCTGTCCAGTCGAATTTTGCTCCTTTTCGCAGCAATTTGGTAATGGGAGTTATAGTTTGTGAGAAATTTTGAATGAATCGACGATGGAAATTTGCGAACCCTAGAAAACTTTGTATTTGTTTCACAGATGAGGGTTGAGGCCAAGAATTTACAGCTTCAACTTTCTTAGGGTCCATTTCAATACCAGAGGGACTAATAATGTATCCCAAAAAATCTACTTTGGACACATGAAATAGACTTTTTTCCAATTTCACATATAATGAGTTGGAAAGCAGTTTTTGAAGAATGGCGTGAACTTGTTGTACATGTTCGTCTTCAGATTGAGAGTAAATTAAAATATCGTCAATATAGACCACACAACAAATGTCAATAAACTCATGCAATACTTCTTTTATAAAAAATTGAAAAGCTGCAGGAGCGTTACAGAGTCCGAAAGGCATGACTTGGTATTCATAAAGGCCAAATTTGGTACGAAATGCTGTTTTCCATTCATCACCTTTCCTGACTCTAACAAGGTGGTAAGCTCCGCGCAAATCCAATTTAGTATAAATGGTTGCATTCTTTACCTGATCTAAAAGAGTTGGAATGAGAGGCAAAGGGTATCTCTTATTAATTGTGACATTGTTTAAGGCTCTATAATCTATGCACGCTCTTAATTCTCCTCCCCGTTTTGGAATGAAAAAGAGTGAAGATGATACAGGAGACTTAGAGTGCCTGATGAAACCGTTAGCAAGGTATTCATCCAGATATCCCCGTAAGTGTTCATTTTCCTTCTCTGTCAGAGCATAGATTCTGCTGCATGGCAAGGTAGCCCATGGCACAAGATCAATCCTGCAATCAAAATCCCTATGGGGAGAAAGGGTATTAGCCTTTTTTTTATCAAATACGTCTTGTAAGTCTGAGTATACTGTAGGCACTCCTTCTAGGAGTCGAATACTTGAAGATTCTATGGGTAATTCAAAACCTTGAATTGTGTCTCCAGTCCTATTTAACAGAAAACATTGACTCAAACAATGATGAGATCTAAAGGTCACTGTTCTTGCCTGCCAATCAATAATTGGGTTCTGTAAAACAAGCCAGGGAAGTCCCAAGATCAGTTTAAATTGTGGGGCATCGATAACATCAAAAACTATTCTTTCTCTGTGGATAGGGGAACTGTCCATAATTAAGACCTCGGTTTGTCTTTTAATAGGTCCTGAAGTCAATTCTTTACCGTCCACTGCTCTGACTGTTCTGGGTGAGTTTTTAGAAGGGAGCTAAATCCAAGGTGTCTTAAAAACTGAGTGTCAATGAAATTCCCAGTAGCTCCTGAATCTATGATTACTTCTACCTTTCTAGAACTCCCAGAATTGGCCAGACTTTTCAATTCGACAATTACACAAAAGTGTTGACACCCCTTGGGTGGGACTGTTGAGGCCACACTGGAACACACACTCGATAAACTGACCTCCCCTTTTACCGAGTGCTCAAGTTTTCCGTTTCCTCTGATGTTAAAGCTAAACTTACAGACTTAGGTTTTCTCTTATTTGGTTTAGAAGGACATTCTTTCACAAAATGTCCCGTTTTCCCACAATAAAGACATTGATTTAACTTTCGTCTCTTTTCTTTCTCTTCCTTAGTTAAAGGCCCACGAATGGAGCCTATTTGCATGGGTTCTACAGAGTCCGATTTCTGGGTAGTTTCTCGAGGAGTAAAGACTCTATCTCTCTGAAACATAACTTTGTGATCCAACTTTCCTCTTTCTCCTTTTCTTTCTGATATTCTATGATTTAATTTTACAACTAGATCTATGAACTCACTGATCTCCTCTGGACGTTCTAAGACTTGAGTTACCATGTCCTTGAGCTCGTCCTTCAGACCTCTATAGAACAAAGACACTCTTTTTTGATCTGGCCAATCGGCTTCTAGAACCAAACGGTTAAATACTGATATATAATGTAGTAAATCAGACGAACCCTGTTTTAGATTTAGAAGCTCACTGTCCGCTGATTGTACAGAGACATGTTTTGCAAAAAAAATTTTTAATGACCTTTCAAAGGCTCTAAAATTATACAAAACCGGATCGTTTCTCTCTACCAGAGGGACAGACCACAGAGCAGCATCTCCTCCTAAGTAAGACAACATAAAAGCCACCTTGGAGGAATCGTCTGGAAAAGCTGTGACTTTGGCCAAAAAATGTAAATGACACTGATTAAGAAAGATGGTGAATTTATTAGGGTCTCCATAAAACCTCTCAGGTTGAGCTAAAGGCGTAGGAACTGGTGTGACAACCTAGATCTGGGTTTGAGCTTCAGAAGACGAGGAAGCTCCCCCCGAAAAGGTGGCTGGCTTTAAAAAAAAATTTTGTTGGTGAACTGTGTTATGGAGAGAAACCATGTCTCTACGTAACGCTACATTTTCCTGTTTTAACTCTGATAGCATGGCAGCTATATCTTGAAGAGAGACTTGGTCCATTGCGTCCAGGCGAATGAGTCTACTTGGGCTTTGCCTTCTGTCAAGGTCTAAAAACGTCGTCCCTTACCTTTTCTTGATATGAGACGTGTTGTGAATTCGCAAGGATGCAAGGGACCAACCTCCCTAAAGACTAACCCCTTCCTGGAGAAAGTATAAAACACTACAAGATATGAGCTAGACAAAGGGGAGGAGGGCCGGTACTGGACGTAGTTGTTCTTGCTGTCGACCTGCGAAACAACATGAACAACTAATTACTTCTCCTTGTTCTAATCTTTTTATAGGCACTTCTTCAATGACTTCTAATTCTCTTGCTAGAAGTTCTATCTCTCGCCTACCTGTGAACAGCTGTTGTCAGTCGTCCGTCTAGTATGTCTTTCTTGTCTTGTTGGTCAGTTTTGTCTGGAGGGGTTCTGTTGTCCTGTCCTGTTGTGTTGTCTTGTTGTGAATTCAAGCCTTTATTTTTTAGATTGCATTCTGTTTCTTTATGTTCTTTGGTTTCCAGATCTAAAAATATAAGGTTTTTTATGGCAAGAAGAAACAAGCGCAAACACTAGGAACTCAAAGATACACACTCAGAAATATCGCCTTTCCAAATCACCTTCTGACCTTTGATTCTATTTTAACAAATCCTAAATAACTAAATACCTAAATCAAGTTTCAATGTTGGTTGTTTCCCTAAGTCTTGTAGATCTTTTCTTGAAAGAAGTGTTCCAAAAATTGTTCCGATAACCTTTCTTGTGAAGGGTGCCTTAACTTAGAAAATAATAAAACTTATCTTTTTGTCTTTGCAGATTCTCTCGGTGCGATGAAAGAAGATGCCAGGCTTTAGCTCCGGAGAAGACGGAAGGCCTCAAGGTCATAAATCAGGTAGGCTGCCGGGAGTTCACGCGACCTTTCTCCAGCTCTGGCGGAAGGCAAAGCGCCTTCCAGAAGGCTGGGTGCGGTTTAAATACCTGACCGCACCCAGCCGCACCTTACGTATGCGTGCGCACGGCCGGATTCAGGCAGGGTGCACGCGAAGGACCAAACACAAACGATACCATCCTGGAACAAGCCTGCATGATAATCTCAAGGGACAAATTGAGTGTTTAAGGAAAAAAAGCACAATGGCATGAGACACTCACATTAAACGACATTAAACGGTAATTAGAGACTTTACAAAAACGGCAATCAGAGGCTTCATGTTTCCAAAGCAACCATTATTATTTACATAACTACCAAACACATATCCCCACATTACTTCACATAAGGAGTGCTGGTGCACGGGAAAGGGGCGGGTTTTCATATAGCAAATTATGCCAAGAAATAAGTGAAGCCTAACATACATAAAGGCTTCACACGGAATCATGACAGTTTCCCACCAATTCCCTTAAGTCCTCAGAGTTACAAAAGATTCAGGAAGACCAGGTTTAGGCTCTATTGGTGGCTTCAAATTGGGTCCGTAAACCTTAGTTTCCTGTGTTTATGGCAATGGCTGTGTTTCCTCCATGGATTTTTCCTCTCCAACCTTCTCCATTGAGCCATCCTTATTTGTCTCTTATGTGTCTCATTTGGTTGAATTTTGGGATTATGCTGTTGTATCAGAACTCTGGTTAACAAAAAACTGCTCTTTAGAGGTAGCAAACGTTAATCAACTGTCCTATAGACCTTCCATATGAAAATCATACTGTGGACACTGGCAGAATTTTGAAAAATGGTGCCTAGGCAAGGGTTTGCAGGCCTCTGTTTGTGATCCAGTTTGGATTTTAGACATCCTGAGGATGGTTTCAGGTTGGGTCTGGCAGTCTCCACTATTCATGCTCAGTGGGCAGTGAGTCAATCATTCAGTGGTCGAGGTACGGTAGCAGTGGCTCCTTTAGCTTCTTGTCTCTTGCAGAGTTTTTCACCTTCAATGCCCATGGATGCATTACGCGGTTTCCCCTTGGGACTTGCCTTTGGTGTTATGTGTTCTTTCTTGTCTCCCTTTTGACCCCTTGGAGTCAATCAATCAATCAATAACTTTAATCGGTTATTATACAAAAGAACAACAATAAAAGTACAATTATTCATAGTAATTCAAAATATAAAAAAAGCATTAATATTACAGCAAAATAGGCTTATTAAATTTCATGCATGAATTGATTTTCGTGATCTAAAAACATTTTTAAAAAACGCAGAGACAGATGCAATAGTTAATATATTATCTAGCTTCTGGATAGCTAAAAAAGCAGAATGACACTGTTTAAAATCCATGTACTTCAATATGGGCAAAATCCATCTTTTCCTTGGAATTGTGTAAAATTTACAAAATAACAGGATATGCATATCTGATTGATTGGACAAATCATCCAATGAGCATTTACTAAGTTGCCTTGTCCGGTCATTCATATTAGGAAAACTTAAAAGTCTAAATAAAATATTTAATCTAAAACGTGTTAATAAAAACATTTCAAAGTCTCTCATGTGTAACTTAATATACGGTTGGATATCACTTGTAATCATTGTTAACTGATGGGTACCCACTGTGTTTTTTTAAATTTCCATGTTGGTTCTAATATCCCCCAGGTACTTCATACATAGATTTTTCAGTTCTTTCCTAGGGACCTGACACATCAGTAAGGGATCTTCAGTCTCGGTGGCCTATTCGTATGAGGAACGTCTTTACATAACATAACCATTTCAACCTGTTAACATTATCGAGGCTCATCGCATCCCTCAAAATGGAACGGTTAAAAGCACACTCCTCGTGGTCCATACCCTGTACCACAGAAGAACTTAATGTACCTTAATGACGTCTTCTAGGTACGGTTGGGTAAGTTCAGCGTGGCAAATATAGGTAGATGAACTGTCCGGGACTGCTAAAAGATGTCTCATACAACAGTTTTCTGCCACCTGCAGTGCTTTCACATTTGCATATCCACAAATTCATGCACCGTATGTAGCAATTGCTACACATGTTGCTTTATAAACACATAAGAGTTCCCCAAACGTTTTTTTGCCTATTTTTCTTCTAAAAGTTATCAGGGCCATTATAGATTTAGAAAATAGCAATCTCTTTGTCTTTATTGCTGTGTTCCATAGGCCAGATTGATCAAACAAAATACCTAAATACGGAAAGGTTGGGGTAAAATCCAAAGGTTTAGAATTAATGTACATTACTTTTTTCTTTTTATCTGCCCTGAACCGCAGTTCATACAGAAAGTTTTCATACAATTAATTCTCAGATCCAAATTGGTCATGAAGTGAGAGAAAGATGTTACCATTTTTTGCATAGCCTGTGGTGTCCTAGCCATCAAGACCGGATCGTCTGGGTATAATAATGCTGGTACAGATCGATTAGATACCAAAGGCATATCCAAGCATTCCTGCAGCAATGTTCTTTCCAGGTCATTAATGTAGATTGTAAATAAGAAGGGGCCAAGGACGCGGCCTTGCCGCACTCCTTTTGCAATACTTAAAGGCTTAGTGCACTCTCCATTCTTACCAAATCTTACTGTTGCCCTTGCCCCTTTGTAAAGGTCCCTGAGGAAGAAGATTATATTTTCCTCAACCCCCAATCTTTCCAGTATCAGCCAAAGCTTGCTATGGGTGACGCAATCAAAAGCAGATGTTAAATCAACAAAGGTTAAAAACATCCGACCAACCTTAGCTTTAGTATATTTTTCTAAAAGTATATACAGGTTAAGGCCCTGATCAATAGTGCCAAGGCCCTTCCTGAATCCATATTGAAGGTCACTGCTTATTGAGTGTTCTTCTGCCCATATTTGCAATATATTTAAAATCACTCGACCAAAGATCTTAATGGTTGAGTCCAATAATGATATTGGGCGATAGCACGTGCAGCTTGTTCTATCGCCCTTTTTAAAAATAGGTATAATAAAAGACTCAAACCATAACGATAACAGTCCATTCGAACAGGAAGCATTAAAAAGTTGCGTGAGGAGTAGACCCCATAAGGCCATGTTATTTTAATAGATTTCAACCGAAACCCCGTCTGGGCCCGGGGCATTTCCTCCCAAACTAGCTTTAATACCCAAGGTCACTTCATTCAGGGTGATACCCAAATTCATTTTCTTATTATTATATGCGGTCACTTCCTCCTCTACATTAACGATGGATATTTGCTCCAATAGAATTGGTGCACTGTATAGATCTTTATAAAACTTTACCCATTCGTTCTCAGAAATGGCTATCTCTACCTTGGATTTATCATTAAAAAATCGGTCATTTACTGCTTTCCAAAAAGCTGCAGTATCTCGGCTTAAAGAAGCTTCACACAAAGAGTCCCATGCTTCCCTTTTCAAAGCATCCTTTCTCTTTTTTTTTTTTTTTTTTTTTTTTAATTTCGTTTATTATGCAAAGATAACAGCACAGTACAATGTGCGAGGAGCCCTTCGCCTACAACCCTTCACAGGCCGGCGGTGGACTGCCTCGCCATAGTCATGACACTTACATTTAGCAAGCAGAAGGACCTGTAGAGCAGAGCTTAGGTCTCAGTGGCAATACTGATCAAGCGGGGCAGCCCCCGCTCGCTATTCCTTACTGCGTTGCGGTGTGCATTGCGCGTATCTTAAACAAAAACTGTACATTTTTATCATTTTCTCCCAACTAACTTCCCAACCCATGAACCCCCCCCACCCACACCCGGTCCCGTGTGTGTGCTTCTCGTGTGCGGTAGTGTGCATCCCAGTGGCGTGTACGGCTCGTGTCACTCACAGCTTCCCAGCATCCCAGCAGAGGCTCTCTAATATCCCATACAGGCAGGGGAGTGGTGTCCTTTCCCCCTCGTGACGAGTTACAGTGCAGTGTAAAGGACTACCCTGGCCCCGTGTGCAGTTCGTCGTCTGGGTCTTCCCCCTCTCCCTCCGTGGAGGCATCCCCTTCTATTCTGGAGGTTAGGTAACACTGGTACAGCCCCCAGAAGTTCTTAGGGCGGCTTCGGGGCGGGAGGAGCTCGCTGTATGTGTCTGTTTGCGTGTTGCAGTATTTCATGTCGCAAGTCCACCTCTTCAGTGTGGGGAGGGGCCCCCGCAGCCAGCACAGTGCCACCACCCTTTTCGCGAGGAGCATGCCCATGCTCACCAGCCTCCTCACCGCGACAGGTATCTCCTTCGTGTAACCCATCAGTGCGAGGGCCGGGCTAAGGGTCAAGTCCAGCTCCACTATAGTACTAAGTTCTGCGAATACGCTTGCCCAGAACTTCTGAACTCCAGGGCACCACCAGGCTAAATGCAGGAAGTCCGCCACCGGCGCATGACATCTCTCACAGCGGGGCGAGTCACGTAGGCCGTATCTATGCAAGCGTTCCGGCGTGTGATACACCCGCTGCAGGAATTTAAAGTGGATCAAACGGTGCCGCCCGTTTAGGGAAACGCGCCTGGATGCCGCGCAGCAGTACCCCCACATGTTGTCATCAACTGGAGTCCCTAGGTCAGTCTGCCAAGCTAACCGCGCCCTAGTGTAGTGCAGTGCCGTGTGCTCATGACCTATCGTGTAAAGCCTAGAGATCAGTTTCTTCGGGTTCTCGGTACCTATGATGTATACTAGTTCCGGGACGTCAGGAGGTTCCTCAAGGTCGGGGCCCAACAGATCCAGCAGAGCACTCCTCACTCTATGATACTGGAAGCGTTGGAGCACCGTGGCACGCACCCCCTCGTGCGCGAGTTGGTCCCACGTCCTCACCTTCCCTTGCGCAAAGAGGTCACCCATAGTGCGTACGCCTAAATCGTTGAGGGCCTTGTAGACACCGGGTTCCGCCAATGTTGGGAGCCATAGCGCCCATTGTATCGGCATGTTGGATGCGTACATCAGGACTTTGTCTTGGCGCAGCAATATAGAGTGCCAGGCATGATTAGTGGACAGGAGGGAGTCCAGCACTCCCACTCTGCGGTCTTTGGGTCCGCATATGGTAGCTGGGAGTGGGGTGGGGTCCGCAAACAGCCGCTCCAGGATCACGTGTGGGATGTCTCGGTTACCGTGAATCCAGGTGTGCAGATGGGAGGCTTGCGCAACCCGGTAGTAACGCTCCAGATCCGGGGCAGCTAGGCCACCCTGCTCGTACGGCAACTGCAGCACCTTCCACTGCACTCTAGGCTGCTTGCCAGCCCACGCCAATCTCACCAGTAATTTGTTCATGGTAGCAAAGAAAGCCTTCGAGAGGACCATCGGGAGGTTATTAAAAAGGAACAGGAATCTAGGGAGAATTACCATTTTCATCATGGCTATTCTGCCCATCAGTGACAGCGGAAGCTTGATCCAAACCTCTACGTCATCTACAAGTTTGCTGTATGCTACCCCGTAGTTTTCCCTCATCAGCACTTCAGGATCTGTGTGGAGCATGATGCCCAAATACCTCACTGGTTCCGTGGACCAGTGGAGCGGGTAATCCATCTCAAATGGTTCTGTGATAGGGGTCAGTGGGAAGGCCACCGACTTTGGCCAGTTGACCTTTAGTCCCGAGAGCGCGCCAAACCTCACCACTTCTCGTAGGACCGACGACAGGTTATTGGCGGGGTCTCTAACGTACAGCAGAGTGTCATCTGCGTACGTGGATATGCCAAGCTTGTATGTAGGGTAGCTGATGGCCTCATAGGAGTGGTATTCCCGCATCGCGCACGCCAGTGGCTCCGCCACCAGTGCATATAGCAAAGGGGAGAGTGGGCATCCCTGTCTTGTGCCCCTGCTGATGGCGATCGGCTCCGAGACTGCGTCCCCTAGCCTGATCCTCGCCGTGGGCATATGATAAAGCGCGCCCAGGAGTTGGAGGAAGAGCTCCCCCAGTCCCAACTTTTTCAGAACCCTGCGCATGAAGGGCCACTCCACCGAGTCAAAGGCCTTCTCCATGTCGAGGAACACCGCCATGGCTTTTGTATCATGCCTAGTGTGCTGCATGGCTCCCAGAACAGTGCGGAGGTTGTAAGTGAGGTTCCGTGCTGGGATAAACCCTGCCTGCTCCGGGGCTACCAATTCCGGGGCCACCAGTGCCAGCCTGGTTGCCAGGACTTTCGCATAAAGCTTAGCGTCCACATTCAGCAGGGAAAGGGGGCGGTAAGAACCTGGGAGATCAGGGGGCTTGCCCGGCTTCAAAATTGTGACGATGAGCGCCTCTCTCATCGAGGGCGGCATAGCACCGTACTCGCAAATCTCGTCAAAGAGCGTGGAGAGGTAAGGCAACAGCTTGTCCTTGTATGCCTTATAGAATGCTACCGACAGCCCGTCTATCCCGGGGGCGCTTTCGGACCTCATGGTGTCGAGCGCGTCTGATATTTCCTCACGGAGAATAGGGGACATCAGGAACTCCCTCTGCCAGTCCTCGAGGAACGGCATCTTAATGTAATCTAAATAGTGGTCAATTTGGTCCTCCACCCCAGTGATCTTGGTAGTGTAGAGGTCCCCATAGAATCTCCTAAATTCCGCTAGAATGTCGTCCTCCGTGGTGACTCTCTCCCCCCCCGGAGTTTGCATTTCCGGGATTGTTTGCCTACGCCTAGCGCCCTTCATTATCCTAGCTAGCAGTGCTCCAGGCCGTTCGCCCTCTACATAAGAGCGCGCTGACGCATACTTTCCCAGGTGCCTAACCTCTCTGTCCGCTTCCTCCTGGAACTCTTTCATCAGGTCCTGCAAGGTCCCATCCCCGAGTGGTGTCGGGTCAAGGAGCTGGCGGCGCTCGCAGTCCGCAATCTGCCCCTCAAGGAGCTTAAGTCTGTTCCTAATAGCTTTGAGGACACTAGAGTGCTTCGCCATGGCGACCCCCCTGACGTAGACTTTGAATGCCTCCCAGACCGTCCCAAATCTGTCAACTGAGCCTACGTTAGTCGCAAAGTAGGTATCAATGTCCTCCCCCAGGTCAGCCCTAAATGCCTCATCTAGGAGTGAGTATGGCGGGAAGCGCCACGTGTACGGAGGGATCCTCTTCTTGGGAGTGGTCAGCACTAGCACTACTGGGGAGTGGTCCGACAGGGTGCGGGGGAGCACACTGCAGCCCTTAACCATGGGAAGCAGCGTGTGCGTGGACAGCCAGTGATCTATCCTGGTATGGATGTTATGGTACGCAGAGTAGTGTGTGTATCCCCCCTGACCGCTATGCCTATCTCTCCAAACATCTACCAGCCCTAGGCGCAACATTTCAGCCTGCATTTGCAGAGCGGCCGCCGCCGGGCGCCGGGGGGGGCCCGCCGACCTATCTAGCTCTGGGTTGAATGTGAAGTTGAAGTCCCCCCCCCAGAGCATTCTATCGGTGGGGCATTCAGCGCAGTGGCTCGCCACTGCCGCAAAGAAGTCAGGGGAATCGTAGTTTGGGCCGTAGATGTTCATGACCAGTATGTCGTGGCCCTTGCCTACGCACCTGCTCAAAACAAATCTACCCTCCGGGTCAGCTTTCAGCAGTGTGAGCGACAACTTGGATTTCGGGTTTACCCATGTGAGGACACCCCTTGCATGTGTGGTGAAGCCCGCGTAAGTGGCGTTTCCCTGAATCCCCTTGTACGTTAGCATCTTGCTGGTGTCGGGCAAGTGTGTTTCCTGCAGCAGCGCTAGATCTATGTGGTGTCGGTGTAGGTACTGGAGCACCTTGCGCAGTTTTCGGTAATCATTCAACCCCCTAACGTTCCACGTAACCGCCTTGAGGGTCTCCGAGTCACTCAGCAGGTCGGCATGTGGTGCATCAGCCATAGTCCCTAAAGAAGCAAAGTGTCATCAAGGCCCAGCCATTCACCGCACCTCTCCGTCCATAGCATGCACCTACGCCCTCCATGTAGCACAACAGTTCAAGGCACAGTTCGGACCCCCTCCCCAAACAGTTCTGAACCCACAGGCCCCGATTCCCCCCCCAACCACAGTCCGCCAACCCCAACCTGGCGTAAAAGAATCCCCCAACTCTCGCAGCCCCCCGCCTCCCACAGTCACTCAACCCCCAACCTGATGTGACCGAAATTCCCGTGTCCCTCCCCCCTCCCACATCCCTACTCAAGCAACAATTCCCCATTTCGGCTCAATCCGAGCCGTAACTGCAGCACGCGCTGGGGCAGAGGTAGCCTGTGTAGTCTTTTTGTCGTCCTCTTCCCCACCGGGACTATCAAACTGTGTCCTTCAGCTCGCCCCTTTGCCAGCGCCTCGGTGACCAGTCCTAGCAGTGTCCACTCTGCTTCCTAGTTCAACAACGTGTTAGCAATCCCGACCCCCTAACCCCCCCACGCCCAGAATCCTCAGCACATTGCAGTGTTCCGCTTTCGGGAGTCAAATCGCGCCAAGGGCAGTTTCAGTAGCATACATGCAGCACCCCCGCGGCCCCAGAACATAACACACAAATCTCACCCACAGTTCAGCGTGTAGCAGTCCAGGGCCTGTGGCCGCGCGCTCCGGGCAGCCATCACCCGTTAGTTCAGCAAGGGGACGCGGGGGCACTAAGGCGCTCAGGTATACGGGTTGCACTGCTTACCGCCCTCCGTGACTCAGTCTTGTTCCTCGAGATCCCCAGTGCAGGTCCGGTCCGCCGAGTGTGGATTCGGACTCCCCCGGGCCTCCTTTATCCAGACCTTCAAGGATTTCTGCAGTTCTTTAGGATCCGTGAAGAAGTGCGAGTGTCCCTGCCTGTTGATGCGTAGTCTCGCTGGGTATAGCATAGCGTAGTCCAGGCCCAGTTCTCTAAGTTGCTGTTTGTATGGAACAAATCTCCTTCTTTCCTCCTGGACCTTTGAGGTGAAGTCTGGATATAGCGATATGTCCATTCCCTCATACTGTAGCTTGCCCTTTTCCCGGGCCGCTCTGAGGGCAGCGTCTCTGTCCCTGTAATTTAATAATTTCGCTATTATCGGCCTAGGGCTGGCGCCCGGGGGAGGCCTCGGGCCGAGGGTGCGGTGGGCGCGTTCCACTATGAACATGGGCGAGAAGGTGTCGTCCCCTAGCATCGTCTTCAACAGTTTCTCAATAAACAACTCCATTTTGCCCGTTTGGGTCGATTCGGCCACACCTGTGACGCGGATGTTGGAGCGCCGGGAACGCGCCTCTAAGTCCTCCGACTTCTCCTGGATGATCTGGAGCAACCTACCAAATTGCTTACGATCCGAATCCCACTCGGTTTGGGCCTCCTCCGCCTCGGTGAGTCTGCGTTCTGCCATGTCCAGCCTCTCCGCATGCTTGTCCACTCTTTCTGTCATCCGGTCCATCCGGTAGGCCAGTGCGTCAATTTTACTTCCAATGGCTGACATACCTTCCTGCAGCCCCTTCTCCATAGTGTTGAGCATCTCCTTTATCTCAGCACATAATGAGGGGCTCTGATCGCTAGCCGGATTCGGAGATTGAGCAGCCGGTCTTTCCGTTTCCTTCTGCCGTCGCTGCTCGAACGCCAGCTTCGTTTGGGTCCGGTCCCCCTTGACCATGGTGAAAGTTCGAGGGGGGAGCGGCTCTCTCCGTCGGGGGGGGCCCGCTGTGGCAGGGAGTGTCGTCCGTGGAGTAACTAGGCGGGCTGTGTCTGGAGTGCAGCCTGCCAGGGCCTGATGGCCTCCAGTGTCTACTATATGGCCTAGGGCGGCAAGGGGGGTCCGCACACGTAGGAGAGGAGCTATGCCCACAGGAGTCTGCTAGCGCCCCGACCAGTGCCCAGTTCGCCTTATATGCGTGGCCGAATGGCGAGACATGGGGCCCGGGCCGAGCCTACCTCCAGTGCGCTCCGCAATTCCCACGTGGGCTGCAACCGGCTCCGCAGTCTCACCGGCGTCTCCACCGCTGCTCCCACCGGCTCCCAAGTGTGTGCCAGCTCCTCCGGTGCGCAGTTCCTCAGCGCGGGGCAGTCCGGAGGCCAGCCGCCATCCGGTGTTTTCAGACGCCCGGCCGACCACTCGCCGCCGCCGCACGTCGGGTGACGTCGCTCGGCCTCGCCGAGCAGGAAAGGCCGGGGATTCGGGCCTGGTCCGGCGTCAGCAGGGCAGTCAGGCAAAATAGGGTTTCCCTAGCTCGATTTTGGCCAGAATTGCAGCCGGAGGTCCGCTAGTATCCGCGGGGACGTTGTCCGCCGGTTTCGAGTGTGAGGCACCGCTAGAAGAGGATAGATGCCGGATAGATGGTGGCGCTGGCTCGGAGCTTCGCGCTTACGCGTCCGCCATTGACGCCGGCTAGCTCCGCCCCCTCCTTTCTCTTTTTCAGTGTTTCCTTATAGACCTTTCATAGTTCCCTGATTTGAGTCCGGTCATTATCAGGGACATTTAAGGCATGCTTAAGATTAGAGTAAGTCTTAGTGCAGGCTGTATCAAACAGCTTGCTACTTTTTCTTTAGGGTTTTTTATTTCTACCCACAGGCTAGTCTTAATTTGTGAGGCAATTATCATAACATTTTTAATAATCATAGAATTTTCTGAATTCTCATCCAGGCAGGCATTGATACTAAGGGGCTCATTAGGATGACGGGTGGACTTTGTCCGCCTGCCATCTTGTCGGAATTCAGGACCGCCCGCCATTAGGGCGGGGGTCCCGTGGGGAGTATTAGGATGTGCCCGCCACAGTGGCGGGAACATCCTGCATTTATAGCATTGTGGCGGGCGGTGCTCTCTGCAACGCCGCCACAATGCTATAAATGCATTTGCATAAACAAAGCGGCAGGCACTGCGCGGTGCACAAGTACGCCCCGTGTGCAGCTCCCACTTCTCCTTCACTCTGGGGGTCCGTAGGGGGCCCCCAGAGTGAAGACCGCATGCCTTTCCACGGCGGCATCGCCGCCGCGGAAAGGTATCTACACAAGCCCTGAACAAATAGGGGACTGGGGCGGCGCTAATGTTTAACGGGGTCCAGTGTATAAGCCCCTGAGGTAGTCATGCAAAAAAAATACACTGTTCCCCAACGGTTGGAGAGAGAGAAGAACCAAGAGCGGTGAAAGAGGGGGAGGCCCCCTTTCGGAACTAAAACCTTCACACACCCAGCAAGCTAGGTGTCATGCTTCATCATGTGGGTTTTGCTCCTCGTCAGACTGGCACTGAAATGTCTGATGGGCACCCGCGAAGGGGCTCTTTTGTTCCTGCCAATGGGTGCATGTGGGTATGAGGGTATTAGGTGAAGTGTAGGCGTGAAAAGTGGTGCAATGGTGCAAATTTAAAAAAGGCTAGATAATCCACAGGGAATTTTTAATAATGTGGTTGGCTACCTTGTTAAAAACAGAACAGGAAAGCACACACACCGGTAAAAAGATGTGGTAGGGTGTGCTTCACCTAGTGTTCGACTTGTTTCATGCTAAAACTAGCAATTCATCAGGACCTAGACAAACTGTCCTACACTTGTGCGGAAAGGGCAAGTATTACCTTCCTCCCGCAACTGATGGCAGGCCAATTGGTCCTGCCGTATGTCAGTGGAACCTAGGAAAGGGTGGAATGTACCGCTACCGCGCATGTGCGGATTTCCTCTGGACACCCTGCACGTGACCAGGGAGTCCCGGAAATAGCACTGCAAGTGATTTAAGAGACCAGGAGACCACCGTCTCGTTGCTCCGGCTTCTTCTCCTTCCTGCAAGTGTGTGGGTAGGTCTAACGAGAGTCCGTCCATCGGACAGGTAAGCGATGTGCTTTGGCAGCTTGTGCACTTGATCGCGTAATCCGTGCGGGCACTGATGGGACAGAACGAGTGACAGTCTCGTTTCTCATCCAGCCCGGTCTACTCATACACCTTGGACCGGGCCCTGGATCATGATATTTTCTGACTGGGGCTACATTGCCCACGAGGTTTCACCACTCATATTTGGGGCGTGTCAATTGGCTCTGTCTGGTTCGCATTTGGCACGGGCCACCGGCAGCCTGCCTGGCACGGCCCTGAGTGTGGGGAGTCACTTGTGGCAATAGGGGCCTCCTGTTAACAGAATGATGGCTGATCAGCCCTAGCTTAAGGTGATGTTTGGGTCTCCTTTCACCCCTAGTGAGGTGTTGAGGGCACTCCGGCTGTTTGAGAGATTAGTCGTCCTCAGTTTTGGCTACATTACCGCTGCATGATATTCACATGGCACTTACAGATCGCATCTGACTGCTGGGTTACCATGTCTTCTCTCCCTCACCTTGAAGGTACCAACAACAGTGGTGCCTACTCTCGGGAGAAGTCCAGTGATGCCATACATTCAATCAGTAGGGTGAGATTTATCCCCTTTAACCAGCACATCCATTCAGTGATCTAGGTCGAGTCGTTTTTTAAACTGGTTTTAACATGTTAGGGTCGTTTTTATTAGTCATAACTTCATGCAAATTGCAGCATAACAGTTAGAGCAAGAACCAGGCTCATTGTAATTTAGGTTATGAGCACAAGCACTACAGTTTAGAACCACTCCTGTTCTTTTGTCACCCTTTCCTAGGTTCCACTGACATACGGCAGGACCAATTGGCCTGCCATCAGTTGCGTAAGGAAGGTAATACTTGCCCTTTCCGCACAAGTGTAGGACAGTTTGTCTAGGTCCTGATGAACTGCTAGTTTTAGCATGAAACATGTCGACCACTAGGTGAAGCACACCCTACCGCATCTTTGTACCGGTGTGTGTGCTTTCCTGTTCTGTTTTTAACAAGGTAGCCAACCACATTATTAAAAATTCCCTGTGAATTATCTAACCTTTTTTTAAATTTGCGCCATTGCACCACTTTCCACGCGTACACTTCACTTAATACCCTCATACCCACATGCACCCATTGGCAGGAGCAAAAGATCTCCGATAAAGAGCCTATTCTCGGGTACCCGTCAGACATTGCAGCGCCAGTCTGACGAGGAGCAAAACCCAGATGATGAAGCATGACACCTAGCTTGCTGGGTGTGTGAGGGTTTTAGTTCCGAAAGGGGACCTCCCCCTCTTTCACCTCCCTTGGTTCTTCTCTCTCTCCAACCTTTGGGGAACACTGTATCCTTTTTGTCTGTCGATCTACACAAGCCCATCATAATATGGCTGGCGGTGTCTATTAGACACCGCCACCATATTAAACCTTTTCCGCCCGGTCGCAAGGCGACCGGGGCGGAAAAGCGGTCGATGGTTTTTCCATCCGCCGCGGTCCCCCCCGCCATCCTAATATGGCGGGAGGGAATTTAGGTGCTGAGGGCGGGCGGATTGCCCCCGCCATCCAAATGGGCCCCTATTGGCAAAGCCTAAGTCACAAGAAAAAATAATTTCATTCAGGAGGTCCCCGCATACAGTATGTTCAAAAGGCGTTAGATTAGTGACTTTATCCAGCATTATGCCACATGTCCCCTGTTCTCCTCTCTTGCATGATAAACAATTAATATCACCTCCCCAAATGACAAAGGTTTCTTCGGTTTTCCCTTCTAGCAACCATTTGATATCTATACTCAAGGTTTTCAGCATTACTTCCATTTCCTCCGCAGGAACATTATTATAAAAATTTACGATAATCAAACAAAGCATTTTATCAATATGTATCCTAACCATATCCTAACCATATGATAATATCTATTGTTACGGCATATCCCTATTTTTTCACATTTAAAAAGATTCGATACATAAGTACAAAGCCCCCCTTTAGCCCTGCCCTGTACTGAGCCTATTGCTTGCGAAAATATTCTTTTAAAAGCGCACAAATAATGTGCTTCTTTTAGCCAGGTCTCTTGTAAACTAACTAGGTCATATTCATTTATAAGTTTAACCCAGGTTTGATTGGTCACCTTTGTTCTTAGATCTGCAACATTCCTGAACATGATCGACCAGACGCCCTTCTTCGTCGTAATCTTCTCTTTATTAATAACACCTAGGTTATCATCAGCGTTATCAATATTTCCAATAGTGGTATTTACTACTCTGTCACTTCCCTTTAATGCACCAATCTTTCCAGGGTTAAATAACGCAGGTCTTACCCTTGAATCTACTTGTAGAGAGAGACATTGCTCTTGCAGGAGCATCTTCAACCACTGGTGTCAAATTTAAAGAATTAGACATCAATTTAACAGTGGCATTCCCTATACTCAGTCAGTCTACCCCCTCAAGCCCATAAAGCGTATCAAAATGATTGAATGTAGGGATATTAAATAGTTTTTTGTGCAGAATCATAGAGCCTCCTCACTATGTCCCAAAAGGATAGAAATTTGGTGGGGTAGAAAAAGAGGGAGGGTAAAAATAACTTAGGTCAAAAGTTTGAATACCACCTACTCCTCTTTGATGGTAGCAATCACAAATATATCGGACCACACGTCTGTCCCTGAAGTTAACAATGACACAATCCCCAACTAGGTCCTTTGTTCTGTGACCTACCCAGCATACTCTGCGAACATTCAGAATTTTAACATGTATATGGGGTGGGAGGGGTATATTTTTGTTTAACCAAAAGGTTATCTTGTTTTTTTAATTTGTGATAAGTTTCTGTTTTGTCATTACCCAACTCAGGGACCCCAGATAAGACAACTAAGTAAAGGGAAAGAATCCGGGGTAAGATCTATACATGGGTGGGTACTTTGATGTTTCCCTAACTGAAGGTATACTTTTTTTGACCTGTCCCACTTCCCCAATTCCCTTTGCAGCCCCTAGCCCGCTACCCCATGTCTTCCCCCCCTTTCAGGAATCATAGACCTGATTTCTGAAGTTAAATCACCTTGTATAGATCCATTTAATAATTGGGGTGGCATATTAGTTATAATCGGAGTGGGGAGTTGGGTGATTGTGCTTGTTGATTCTCCTATTGTGATGCTTTCTGCTACAGTTTGAGTTAATTTACTCTCAGCTAGTTTTTTCAGTATAGCAGAGTTGGCTGTGGTTGCTTGTTTAAGTATTCCCAATCTTTCACAAATTTTTTGACCTCTCTAATAAAGGTAGCATTAGAGGCTTAATTAATTGTTCAATTTTTCCCATAAGACCCTCTACGCTTTGAGCCACAGTCAGAGAGGGATCAACCGTTTTTACAGACAGTATCTTTGGTGAAAAAATAGGGGTCGGGTAGGTGACATAATAGATAAGTCCAATGTCGGCATTACAGCATTCTTAGTTGTTTTTGATGTTTTTGATGCTTTCGTTCTCTTTTGACAGCCACCCTTTTGTGGACCCCCACCACGTTTCCTGTTTGCAATAGGTCCTGATCCTAAAGATTGTTTTAGCAGTTGGGGATTAGGATTAGTTCTAGATATGGACCTAGTAGAGAAACGCGGCTCAATTACGTTAGGTGTGTTATCTGGGGATAAATCACTAGATAGGGCAGTAGCACTTGTCACTTTGGTCACAGATTGATTTGAAAACTCCTCTGAATAATAATCATTACTATCTCTCAGATTAGTATCAAGGTTAGATATATGATTTATTATTTGTTCTGGCGAGATAGCTGATATTAAACCCCCCAACGAGGATCGTTTCAGATACATGGGTTCTAAAGAAAGGCGGCGTTCAGTCAGAGCAATTTCATGCTCCAAGACTGATGTGGCCCTGGTTATAAATTGGTCCAATGTCCCAGTAACACTCCCGTCTGCCACTACCTTTTTCCCTTTTCCTGTACATGCCCCCTTAACCCCTGTGTGCTATACTATATATCACTGCCAATATTTATCGAACTCGCAAAGCAAACAAAACGTTCAATCGTAATAATTAGATATACAGTCTTACGGATATGGCAATGTTCGGGGGTGGCCCAGCCCAGTCTCCTCCAGTCTCGTACGGGCTCCAACGGGCCAGCCTTGGCCCAGGCTTCGCTCGGACATGCCCGCCCTGCGTGAGTCCTCCTCCGCTTATAAGCGCCGCCTGGCGCTAAGCAGTGACGCTCTGGAACAGCGCCACTGCTGCCCTCAGGGAAATGTAGTCTCCCTGTGGTGGGTGACAATGGCAGTGCTGGTGGTGAAAAGTGGCAACAGCCGTGAGAACAGCTGGTGTCCCCCTCCGTAACAGCCTGAATCAGCTGGGTGGCAGGGCAAGAAAATCTCCAATAGGTAGGCAAGGTTCACAGCGTCCCGCGCTGCGTGGGTCCTCCTCCGCTTATAAGCGCCGCCTGGCGCTAAGCAGTGACGTGCTGTAACAGCGCCACTGCTGCCCTCTGGAAATGTAGTCTCCCTGTGGTGTGCGACAATGGTAGCACTGGTGGTGAAAAGCGGCAAGGGGCCGCTAGAACAACTGGTGTTCCCCTAGGTAACAGCCCGAATCAGCTGGGTGGCAGGGCAAGAAAATCTCCCGTAGGTAGGCAAGGTTCACAGCGTCCCCTTGGAGTCAATAGTTTTCAAACATTTGTCACAAAGGTGGTCTTTTTAGTAGTTGTTTCTTCAGGATCAAGAGTGGGGAAATAAGGTGCTTTGCTTCGGTTTCCCCTTTTACTCGTTTTATTCTCAGCCAAAGTGGTTTTGCGCCCTAGCCCTACTTTTTGTCCCTCCTCCTTTCATTGCTTCCAGAAAACAGTTTTTCCTGTGTTTTTTCCAGAACCCTCCTTGGCTGAGAGCACTGAAGGAGAGCTTACCCTTCAGCCAATTCTTGCGAGTTCAAAGGAATGGCTCTACGACAACAGCCTTTAAGAAACACTCCAAGGATTTAGGCATGCAACTGGTGGCTCGGAAATATCCTCCCAGACTGGTCCATAGGTCCATGAAAAGGGCAATGAATAATAATCGGGAAGCCCTGCTGGAACCCAGATCTCCTAAACCTGACCTGGATCGCCTTACTTTTGTCCAGACCTTTGGAAGTCTCTCAAACAGCATCCAAAAGAGCGTCAGGAAACACTGGCCTATATTAAACTCTGGACACCTTACTCTTCCCCGCCCCTTGGTTTCATTCAAGAGGGGCCCTAACCTAAGGGACAAACTGGTGCACACCAGGCCTCGTGAAGATCCGCCTAGAGCGGTAGGATCACTGTGGAATCTCCCTCCTGTCCAGGGACACCACCCCTGTGGCAATTGTCAGGTCTGTGCGCAAACAACGAAGTCTTTGGAGGTTGACATTGGCACTGGAAGACCATGGAAGCAATTAAAATTCACCAATTGCAACAGTGACCATGTAATCTACCTCATTATCTGCCCCTGTGGCTACAAATATGTAGGTATGACCACTCGAAAGGTCCGCATACGGATATCTGAGCACAAGAGTACCATCAGGTGTGCCAGACAAGCCACCAGACTAACTGCCCACTTCCTAGAGGCAAAACACCTACCCTCTGAATTCCAATGGACGGTTTTGGAGCAACCTTTTATCCCAAAACACACAGCAGATGTGACCAAATATCTGCTGATGAAAGAACAAAGATGGGTACTCAAATTGAAGACTCACAAGGATGGGCTGAATGACGATATCCCTTGGTCTACTTTCTGATTCAACCATAGAGAACAGCAGGGTCCTAGAACATTTATCTGTCTGTACACTTTTACAAGCTGGTATATTGGGTTATGCCTGTAATAGTTACCCCCCGGTCTCTCATACCTGACTCTGTAGACCACCAGAGTACTACTACATGAGTTTACACGTTCAAGCATAGTCATCCGCCCTCCCAGTGACACTTTACACACTAGCTAGAGAGACAACATCCATCATAACTGTACATGGATCTATAGTCCTTATACATTTTTTAAGTTGCTCTCCTATGCTCATCATTTTGTAATTGCATACAGCCTGACTGTGTCGTAACCCTAGTAGTGTTAGAAGACTTAGCTTCCTAGCCCATAAGACAATTCTATCTTGCTTATAACCGTATATGGCCGTGTTGCCCTTATACATTTTAGAAGTTGCTCTCTTACACTCATTACTTGAAAGTGCATACAGCCTGACTGTGTTGAAACCCGAGTAGTGTTAGGAGACTCAGCCTCTATCTTGCTCATGTCTCCGGGTGTCATTAATCAGAAACGCGATGCTTTTCTCTTCTAGAGCGTTTTGCCAAGGTTTGTTTAACTTTCCCTGGCGAGTTTTACTCCCACGCCACCTCGCCCACGTAATGCTCGATCTGTTGTGATACTCGTCTCCTTGACGATGTATTGATCGATTGACCAATTACCACTCCCGGTATTCGGTCAAGCAGCCAATCATAACGGAGGTGTGTTCTAGCCTAAGCCAATGACGTTTGGCGGTGACGCGCCCCACGTGACCGCCTGTCCAATGAGAGCGCGACTTATAAACAGTCTCGCTCCTACCTCCCGGTACCTCCCCAGCCGGCCAAGACGCCGGCCCTGGAGTACCGACGGACAGGTGGGAGGGACCCCGCACTGAACGCTGTGCCTTTTCAAACAGTAGGTTACTCTGCTCAGCATTAGGACCCTGACCGCGCTACTGCAGGGCACGTTTATTTTAATACCATGCATTATCGGTACGAGGTATTGCAGTGTCCCACCCTGCACATGCTTATGCGGACATGATATTTATGCTGCGCGTTTTCAACTGAAAGTCCCTGATTGCTGTAGGAGGGTTCTCCGCTCTGCTACTGCATAATATATATTTAGCTCAATACACCGAGACCATTCATTTTCGACTATTTTTTAATAGGAGGTGTGATGTTTTCTGTATGTGCTCACTGTGTGTTACATGTGACTGACATGTCTTCTAGAGCGGTGCTTCATTTTCCCCTGAGCCGCTGCCAGGTGGGGTGAGGCCAGCCTACCTTACAGATCTAGGTAAGTGCTGAATAACATTTGGCTTATGAATTTTCTTTCCAAATGAATTAACATCAGGTTATACTCATTTTGAGTATCTGCATATCAATACCCTGAGTGTGATATTTTGTCTGATTTACATGAAATGGACTTTCTGTACAGCCCACCAGATAATGATAGCTACGCCTAACCTTCTTCTCTTCTCCTAGTGATCAACACAGACTGTAAGGGCACCCGGAACATTCAGGTGACCATATGCACTTGTCATTTGTCTTCCTGGTGTCATCCTTCACTTTATTCACATGGTGCAGTAGTTTTATATTTTGGTCCTGATGAATGCAAGGACGCAATAGTCCCTTAATTGCAGAAACTAGTTGACCACGTCTACCTCGGGCGGTCTACATAATCAGACAGCCCCGGGTTACACTTATTTTTAATATTGGTATGTTAGGCACACAGAGAATAAAGTTTGTTTAGTGCTCTTTCTGAACCAATTTTAATACACCCCTTTCTTGGTTTCTTCACTTCCACACACTTTCTAACACTGCACACCCCAGTCCCATTGTTGGCCACTCACAACACCGAGAGGCACACCACACCGTCACTGCCTACATCTGTTGAGGAACCCCCTTACCACCGGGTTGACCTCTGAATGTGGCACCGATCTTCTCAGACGGGTGGTACGGATAAAATCCCAAATGATGAAGGGCGGATCCGTTCGGTGACTGATGGGTACTTTCCTCATCCTGTTGAGAGCCTTCTGTGACGCATCTCTCTAGAGGTCAGGGATAGGTTGGCTTTTCTTTTTCTCTGGGCACATTTTTTGAGACCCTCTGGTACCATTGTTGTTTATAAGGAGGAGATTCTCCATATCTTGGATTTGAACAGAGCCCTTACCATATATTTGGCTAGAAAATGAGCACAAGTCGGAGGGGTTGTGTTTAGAGCTGCCATTGTCAATGGCTAACATGATGGCACTTACAAAACTGATTGTCCTTCCTCACTGTCTTTACTAATTCCGGAGCTGCATGCATTATGCCCTAGCTATACATTGAAGGGACAGGGTTTGTACTAACCAGAGTATGAGAAGCAGTGTGCAATTAGATACAAAGGAAAGAATGGGATCACAGTTGCCAGACATGGAGGGTTATTCTCCAGCCACCAAGCTAGAGTTCACTCCGGCTATTTCTCAGATTAGAGATCAGACAGGGAGCTGCTGATAGAAGTGGCGATTGGGATGTGAACTGGGCAATCATCTATACCCCAATTTTGCCGGGGTCTGACATTCTTTAATTGGGTACATTGACTTCACCCAGCAGTAGTCATTGGTGCTGCAGGGTGAACATCCATTACAATGCCACTATTACAACTCAGTACCATTTCAATGAATCCATTACAACGCAGGTGCCTTTACAACGCATGCTATTACTACACATGCTATCACAACGCAGGTGTCTTTACAACGCATGCTATTTTTATGTTTTTTTTATTTTAATTTACATTAAATTTAAAATATGTTATTATTTAAAATTATATAATATATAATTTAAACAAATTAATTTATAATTAATAAAAGTTAAAAAAGTTGTTATTTATTAAAATATAATAGGTTTATCACTTACAGATATTATCTATTTGTATTTGTAAATTAATTAAATTAAAAATATTAATAATAAAAAATAAATACCCAAGTATTAATACTCAAGTATAATATTAAGTGTAATATCTTTCTAATTAAATTTAATTATCAGTAAAATTATAAAATTGTGAAGAATATAATTAAAAGAAATTAATTTAAAATATTAGAACATTTAAAAAATAGTTATTTAATTAAATTATAAATATTATTAATATAAAAAATACTCAAGTATAATATTAAGTTTAATATCTCTGTAATTAAATGTAATTATTAGTAAAATTATAAAATTGTGAAGAATATAATTACATTAAATTAATGTAAAATATCAGAACATTTAAAATAATAGGTAATTATTTAAAAATTAATGAATTATTATTTCTAGTTAATATATATTAGTATTTGTTAATTATTTAATGTAAAAGATAAAAAAATACGATGTATTAATACTCAAGTTTAATTGTAATATCTCTGTTACTTTTTTAATTTATTACAAATTTTTTTTAAAATGTAAAAAATAAAATATATATTATGTATTATTTAAAAAATAGCTTGCGCTGTAGTGACATACATCCATGCTGCAGCACAGCAGGGCTGAGAATTTCCCACAGGCTCATTGTCGAGTTCACCCAATTTCCAAAAAAGCTGTGGGAGATATACATTTATCATCTGGGAAAAAGGGGGCTGTATTACTAGAAGTGACTTATTTGTGAATAATAATCTTACTTCTTATAAAGAGGCCAAATCTTCTTCTATTACCAGGAAAAGACAGCTTCTACACTGTAGTAAACTACTTAAGGCAAATAAAGATGTATGGACCGCATTACCCCAAACTACTCTACATTCAACATGGTGTCAGTCAGTCAAATATCTTTATTTGGCTGAAACGCAGCCATAAAAGAGACTGTTGTTTCTGCCGCAGGGGGCCGGACTACAAGTCCCAGCTGCCAACCCAGCCGCCAACGTCACTTCCTCAGTGCCAGGAGGTGCTTAAAGGCCACTGAAGGCTCCCGCAGCATGGGGAGCTCAGGCACTGTTGTTTCTGCCACGGGGGAATGACTACAAGCTCCAGCTGCCAAGTCGCTTAAAGGCCACTGAGGGGACGCGCCAGGCATAGCCCCGGCCAAGGGCGGGCCCATCTCTGCCTGTCCGTGACTGTGCAAGGCTGGGCTGGGCTCTATCTCTTGGCTTGGTGCTGCAGCCTTGCTTAGCGATCAGCCTTAGAGAAAGGATAAGGGGATGTGGAAGCGTAAATTAGACATGCCATCCACTAAGGATTGCCCATTAACCTCCACTATTACCAGTTTTCTCATTACAGCCATGGGGGCCATCACCAGTGAGAATGAATGTGTGGAGGAGAGAGTAGAGTCACAAAGCGGGTACTACATACAAGCTCTTTGGTAGAACCAGCTAGCTTACTACAGAGTCAGAAACCCATTGACTCTAAACGTCTTATGGAAGATGCAAAATCCAGCCATTCAGAGGTTTCCAAAAATACCCAGCAGGGTCCCTCTCATGATACCTTATGCCCCCCCCTTTCAAAAAAGGAAAAGGCATGCTGTAAATTTAAAAGATAGCTATTGCCACCTGCGGCCTGAAAAAAACAAACTTGGCACAAGGAAGAGTGCGAGGGCACTTGATTTGGCTGATCCAGGCCTTCAAGGCAAAGGAGTCTCACTCTTGCATGCTCAGTTTGTTCGCTCTCTAGAAACAATTGTAAAATCTCTTCTTGGCCTTTTTCCAAGTATCCTTAACAGAATTGATTCCTTGCTGAAAATTTTGATTGGATCGAGCCTCCCGAGCATAACCACTGGGACGAACAATGTAACAGAATTTGACCCTTTGCCCATGTGTTGTGCTTCTTTGCCCCCCTCTCCCCCAGAGGACAGTTTTGCCAGTCCAGGATCTGGCTACTGGCCCTCAGTCCAATATTACAACTAATAACATTCCACCTTGCTCTTCTCAACCCAGGGCACATGTTGTTTCCACCTTAGCGGACAGTGGGGGCCTTCCAACAATCTCAAATGGGTCAAATGAAATACTGAACCAGTCTTTAAAAGATAAGGAAAAATTGTGTTCTTCATCTTCCACGGGAAGCAACCCCGGTGGTTTTAGTTCTTACAAATGTTACACCTCTATCACCCAACAAGGAGGAAGTCTTGCTGCAGCTGAGAAATAAAACTGTACACTGGTTAGCAAAACCCATGGACTGGATCAATAGTGAAGACTTACTTAGGAATATAAACAATGTCGAACGAGTATTGTGGTTGGGCTCCCAACCTAAAATTGATACTGGTGATTGTGTTGTTGTCAATTTTAAAAACATGTCTCTATTACACTCACTCAGGAAAAGGCTTTCTAGGTCTAGAAATGTCAGTGGCTCTTTTGTGGCAGTGCCCCTTGGTTATTTTTATAAGCCCAGCCCACAGGTAGAGTCAAGGTCACATTATGTAAACCACAGTGCGCCATAATATTTTGCTGTTCTCACGCTTAATTGTTTTTCTCCTCTAGAACAGGTAGTTTTACTACATCAAAGGGCGCTGGGAACTATACTGACTACTACTTGTGACTCAGAGGGTAGCATTGATAGAATTGATATGCCAGTGACTAATGGCGCGGTACTTATAGGTAACCTTGTCTTGCCTGATTTGGCAGCATCAGTGAAACTCATCAACACCTCATTAGTTGACAAGAACCAATATATGATGCCTCCAAATATAGCCCAGAAATCCCAGGATGATTGTCGGATAGCTGGCCATGCAAGTAGCGAGAGTGCTTCTTCTGGCTATAATAATACAATTGTTTATGGAGGCCTGTTTTGGAATATTGCAGGTCTATTAAATAAGTTGAGCTATGAGACCAGGCACAACTTCATAAAAGATTATAGCATTCATAAAGTCTTTATTTCGATTTCAGAATCATAAAAGACAGCATTTTAGAAGTAACAACTTTTAAAACCAGTAAGGTAACATGTCATATAGCTGATTTCATAACACAGAGTGACATCAGGACGATATAACAAATTGTCATCCGTTCATCTACTAAAAAAATAATTTAAGTACATTAATTAGCGTGTAACATTCATTTTAACATCAGTTTTATACACGTTTGATTACACTATAAACATTTTTTAAAACAATTAAAAAAAAGGAATACAGAGGGTTCCATGTACAATAAATGTCCATATATGTTCTTTAGGTGGCATGATCATAGTATACATTTTTTTTAAGAAATACATAAATAATCAATGTAAACATGATTTACGTGCTTGAATTATCCACATCCAGTGTAGAAACTTTGCAACAGATATTACCACAGGCTGAGAGCTATTTGTTTTCAGAATCCCTAAAGACTCACAACCTGTTTTAAGTCCCAACTGCAAGCAGAAAGGTTTCAACCAGGTCTGCCTTGGGGCTTTATATTCGGGACAGATAAATAAAATGTGGACAATACTTCCCCGTTGAGTAGGGCAAAAAGGACAACTGGGGTTGTAGCCTCCGCTCCATTTGGCAGTGAAGGAATTAATGGGTAGCGTGCCGACCCTAAATTGGTGGTATCTATCCTCAGGAACAGTAATACAATTCCAATATCCCTCAAGAGCAGTTGAGTGTTTTAGTTCCAAAAAGTCCGCAGTTAATGACGGACTGGTACAATTACCAAATCTTTTCAATGAAACCATGCTCCGGTAAAGTTTTCTAAAAAAATTCTAGGTGGGAATATATTGGCTGTTGGATCTTCCCACAAACTGACTAGGCCCATAGCAATATATGGTGCCCTTGCCTCCCTCATCCAAGGGATTTTGTGTGCCCTATCAGCATCTCAAGAACTGCCAGTGCATACTGGAGAGATCTGGGGTGACCCACAGTCTCCTCCAGTATGCCACTGGTCTATAACGGGCCATATCCTCCAAACGTTAGGATCCCAGGTCATAGAATAGGGGAGTCAAGGGGGTAGATAGTGGGAGGCCCGTGATCCCATGTAAAAATTTATTTTGGGCCCTAGTCAATAGGGCAAGATTGCTGTACCCCCACAATTCTGCCCCGTAAAGAACTGCTGCACCAATCTTCGCATCGTAAATTTTGAGTGCTGGGACAATTGGCCTTGTGTGGGAGAGAAGTAACTCTTTTGTTAGGGCACCTGCTAACTGTGCATGCTTCGTAACCAACTGGGTGGTATGATGTTTCCAATCTAATTTAGAAGCAAGGGTTATACCCAGATATAAAAAACCTGAGTCTGTTCAAGTTGAACCCAGTGTCAGCATGGGCTCTTTTCGTTCAGCACCTGTGGAGCTCACCAAAGGGGTTCCACGGGGTTCATGTTTAAGCCCCACTCTTTTCAACGTCTATGTGGCCCCCCTGGCTGACCTCATGAGATCTCATGGATTTATTCCTGTGTCATACGCTGACGACACTCAGCGGCTCTCCCTTTTCCAGACACTGACTGCGGCAGTTAAACAGTCGTTTTCAGAGGGTATGAGGGCTGTCTCTCAATGGATGGCCTCGAATTTCCTGCAATGCAATGTAGGGAAAACAGAGGTTATGCTCTTTGGGGAGGCCCCTTTGTTGTGGTCTCCGGACTGGTGGCCATCAGATCTCGGACCCGTTTCCAGCCCTAAGCAGGTAGTGAAAACCCTGGGTGTCCGGCTGGACCAGGGGCTGTCTCTCAAGGAGCATGTTAATCAAACAGCTAGGTCTTGCTTTCATGTAATTGGATTACTCAGAAGAGTGTTTCCGTTATTGCCAGACTCTTCTAGAAAGACCCTTGTTCAGGCCCTAGTGCTTAGCCGGCTGGACTACTGTAATTGGTTATTAATATCAGCAAACGACAGCTTGCTAAGTAGACTCCAGGTGGTTCAAAACACTGCCGCAAGGCTAGTTTTAAATGCCCCGCCTAGAACTCCCTCACGCCCCCTACTTGAAAAGCTCCACTGGCTACCAATTTGTCAACGGGTTAAGTTCAAAACTTGCTGTATCATCCACAAGGGTATACACGGCTTGGGCCCCCCGTATATGGCGGAGAAGTTTGCCTCCTACAATCCCATACGTGCCCTCCGCTCCAGTAACCAATCTCTTCTACAAATTCCTCCTGTTAGAAGGGTAAGACTGGGCGGAAGGGCCCCTGCCTCTGGAACAAATTGCCTTCTACCCTTAGGCTCTGTATAATAATTTAGCCTTTAGGAAACTGTTGAAGACTTTTCTGTTTCAAATATAGCGCCTTTTTAGATCTTAAGAGCTCTGTCTTTCTTACCTGTAGGGCAAATTGAGCACAGAGATACTCCTCCGGGAGTCGATTCTAGCGTAAATAAATAAAAATAAATGGCCACCTTCCCTCTCACATACTTGGACTTGTGGAGAACCATGAACTTGGTCTTACTAACATTTATGGAAAGTCCATGGTCTTTGCAGAATACCTCAAAAACATCTATAGCAGGGGTACTCATAGTGCGGCCCGGCAAGCCTTCCCTGGTGGCCCGCAGACCGCCAAACATCGTACCCATGTTTTAATATATATATATATATGTTTTAAGAGTGTCAGCAAACACCCCTGCTGCAGCGCGAGTCAAGAGACAGCTGCTCTGTGGGGGCCGGGCGATTCCGTGGAGCTGCCGGGACCTACAAGGTGAACAAAGCCTCATTTACATGGGAATGGTCTTTTAAAGACCTGTGAAATGCTCTGGTGCGGCTGTGTGTGTGTGTGCCCGGAAGCTGTCTCAGCCCAGGCACACACAGGTTGGATGAGGTGAAGAGGGTGACAGAGGGAGGAAGAGGGGGAGAGAGACCGAGGGAGAGCGAGGGAGGGAGACAGAGGCACTGAGTGAATCACATGTATTGCACAGATATGTGCATGTTATGTTATAGCATACGCATTATTGATACAAGCTGTCCACAACTATTGTAATCCTACGGAACCTGATGTGCTCATACCTTTTTTTCTTGTCTTTGATTAAAATCAAATAAATAAATATTTGTTTGAAAACACCTTTCCCTTCTGGCTCAACTTTCAATGCCCTGGAGCATCGCTCTCGTCATTCCCACATCCAATGCACTCTATCTATGTTTCTCCTTTCCCTTCTCCCTCACTTGTCCTCTCTTCAGAATCCGGTGTCTGCTGTTGTCACCGATGCTGCTGAGCTTTGCTGCTCCCCTCAAAGCTGCTCTGAAAGGCTGGGGCTTAGGACTGATACACATCTCCTTTCCCCTGACATACACTGGGGTGAGTGTTGGGGGGCTTAGGACAGACACACATATCCCTCCCTGAGAGAGAGCGAGGGAGAGGCAGACAGAGGGAGAGTGAGGGAGAGGCAGACAGAGGAAGAGCGAGGGAGAGGCAGACAGAGGGAGAGCGAGGGAGAGCGCGGGAGAGTGATGGAGAGCGAGGGAGGGAGACTGAGGCCGAGGGAGGGAGACAGAGGCAGACAGAGGGAGACAGAGGCAGACAGAGGGAGAGCGAGGGAGGGAGACAGAGGCCGAGGGAGGGAGACAGAGGCAGACAGAGGGAGAGCGAGGGAGAGGTAGACAGAGGGAGAGCGAGGGAGAGGCAGACAGAGGGAAAGCGAGGGAGGGAGACAGAGGGAGAGCGAGGGAGGGAGACAGAGGGAGAGCGAGGGAGAGCAAGGGAGAGCAACGGAGGGAGACAGAGGCAGACAGAGGGAGAGCGAGGGAGGGAGGCAGAGGCAGACAGAGGGAGAGCGAGGGAGGGAGGGAGGGAGAGCAAGGGAGGGAGGGAGGCAGAGCGAGGGAGGGAGGCAGAGCAAGGGAGGGAGAGGGAAGGAGACAGAGGGAAGGAGGGAGAGGGAAGGAGAGAGAGGGAGAGGGAAACAGAGTGAGGGAGAGGGAAACAGAGAAAGGGAGAGGGAAACAGGTAGAGGGAAACAGAGAGAGAGAGGGAGACAGAGAGTGAGACAGTCAGAGTGAGTGAGACAGAGGGAGAGAGGGAGTGAGACATTCAGAATGAGTGAGACAGAGGGAGAGCGGGAGTGAGACAATCAGAGTGAGTGAGACAGAGGGAGACAGAGACAACCGGGAGACCAGCAGCGTGTCCAGGTAAAATTCAAATGCCCCCAAATGACTTCCAAACCAAGAATATAGCATTATATGCTTCCAA
The DNA here is from genome assembly GCF_964263255.1 of Lissotriton vulgaris. Classification (NCBI taxonomy): domain Eukaryota; kingdom Metazoa; phylum Chordata; class Amphibia; order Caudata; family Salamandridae; genus Lissotriton; species Lissotriton vulgaris. The sequence continues at coordinate 444,146 of NW_028246438.1, read as the reverse complement.
GAACCTGGACAAGAGAGACAGTTCACATTGATGGTTACGCTTTCATACATACACATGCAAAAACCACAGTTGATGGACAGAATGCAAAACAATGTCATACATTCAACCCAGTACAGAGATCTGGGCCTAAATCCATCGTTTATTTGCACTCCACACCACCCCAATTCAGACATGGCCATATGCAAATCAGTCTGACCCTGAGCCTCATGGGAACAGTCCAGCCCGAACTGCCAAGCCATGCCTTCCCTGGACCGGAAACAAGCTTCCGAGGACCGGTCTCTGGCATTCCAGCCTTCTTCTGCCCGGCTTGCTTGAATCCAGTGGTGTGGAGAGCATGGGACTCATGTCTGAGCATACCCATCCCACTCGGGGTAACAAATGCAAAAACCACAGTTGATGGACAGAATGCAGAACAATGTCATACATTCACCCCAGTACAGAGATCTGGGCCTAAATCCATCGTTTTTTTGCACTCCACACCACCCCAGTTTAGACATGGCCATATGCAAATCAGTCTGACCCTGTGCCTCATGGGAACAGTCCAACCCAAACTGCCATGCCATGCCTTCCCTGGACCGGAAACAAGCTTCTGAGGACCGGTTTCTGGCATTCCAGCCTTCTTCAGCCCAGCTTGCTTGAATCCAGTGGTGTGGAGAGCATGGGACTCACGTCTGAGCATTCCCATCCCACTCGGGGTGACAATTGCAAAAACCACAGTTGATGGACAGAATGCAGAACAATGTCATACAATCATCCCAGTGCAGATATCTGGGCCTAAATCCATCGTTTTTTTGCACTCCACCCCCCCCCCCAGTTCAGACATGGCCATATGCAAATCAGTCTGACCCTGTGCCTCATGGGAACAGTCCAGCCCGAACTGCCAAGCCATGCCTTCCCTGGACCGGAAATAAGCTTCTGATGACTCGTTTCTGGCATTTCAGCCTCCTTCAGCCCGGCTTGCTTGAATCCAGTGGTGTGGAGAGCATGGGACTCACGTCTGAGCATACCCATCCCACTCGAGGTGACAAATGCAAAAACCACAGTTGATGGACAGAATGCAGAACAATGTCATACATTCACCCCAGTACAGAGATCTGGGCCTAAATCCATCGTTTTTTTGCACTCCACACCACCCCAGTTTAGACATGGCCATATGCAAATCAGTCTGACCTGAAGAACCGGGTTTTAGAACCCAGTGGCGCCAGGGGCACGCCCAAAGTCTTAGGGTTCACCTGTCTTAGAATAGAGAGACACGGGATACTTCTCGGTGGCGTCAAAGATCGAGTTTATTGGCTGCAGCCAGAAACAGAAGTCCACGAAGTACAACACAGCGTATATTCGTAGGAGACTGCTCAAATTCGTAAGGCGAGTCATCCTCTTTTATGCCAAAAATCACATTCCGGACAAACACCCACTATTTACAATTTGTCCAATCATAGGTATTATTACAAAAGGTATCGCATGACGACAAACCCACTTTTCAGTTGTACGGCCCACCATTAATTATACAGGAAAGCCCAACATTCCTTCTTACACAAGCCAGACAAACCCATAATAAAAGGACCACAACCCATATCATAAAGAGGCCATAAAAGAAGAAACAGAAACAGATAAGAAGCAGGATAAGGGGTGGGTGTGTGTATAATAAACTTTACAATGTCCTGTGCTCTGATCCTCAATCTTGATCAGTTATGGAGTAGGGAACTGGCTTAGCAAGGTCAGCTTCAGGCAACGAGGTCAGTTCACTCGGTTCATCCAAAAGTCAGCACAAACTCGAGCTAACGTGTACGTGTACTAAGGACTCGTTCGGCCGCAGTCATTGGCCTATGTGAGGGCAACCACAAAATGGCTGCCATGCACAAAATGGAACCCATGGTTCGGAACGAAATCTCCAAATACATAGTGAATCCGTCGGTCTAACATGATGAAATCACTCGTACTTGCCGAACTCACTAGTTATGGTTCGCTACTATCAAATTCGTAACAAAACCATGACATTTATAAAACGGGTTCAAAATTCAAGGAACCTCAGACCCTCCTTTTGCCCATACACAGGCAATCACTCAGTCTGCATCTGAATCAATGTCAATATTCATCTGATCATCAAGATGCTGCTGGAGCATCATCCTATGACTCAGTACTTCTCTCGAGACAGGTCTCCTTACACACGTAGTAGCACAAAGGCCACATATGGCAGGACCACACTGTATACAGAGACAACACGAGAAAAGAATCGCTAAAGCCATCCCGATGATCATCAGAATCTTCCATCCCCAAGTGGATAACAGTCTCAAAAACCATCCAGTCAACGACCAATCTCCTTCCTCCACATGTAAAGACTCAGAGATCTTATGTAGCTTGGAAATGGCCTGGTATACTGTAGGAGCATTATCTGGTATGAAAAGGCAGCATCTCGATTGGATCAATTTACATACCCCACCTCGATCTGCAAGTATGACATCTAAAACCATACAATTCTGTAATGTCATAAGGCGATCCGCTTGAAGCTCAGCAGTCAAATTACTAAGGGCACCGGCAGTTTCATTTATGGTGGACTCAACCACTCTCGTCAATTGCCGTATGTTTCTACTATTAGCCATAGGTCCCCAAAACGGTAGGAAACCCTTGAGAAAGTCTCCCACCTCTTGTCCCATGGTACCTTCCTGATCAAAGACACCCCTAACAACTCTTGTTCTGTGGTAATCTGCAGCAGCAGTATACGTAGGAGGTAACAAATATGCAACATAACAGGTTCCCGAAAAATCATGAGGCAACCATGTGTATGCTCTGTCATAGCAAACAAAATACGTGCCCTTAGCTGCTAAAAACGGTGGGGAAGTCTGGGACGCAAAGACATACGTCTGAGTACAAACACTCTTCCCTAACTGAGCTCTCGGATTCTTGCCATTACCTTGCAGACAAAAATACCCATGATGGGGTATGATCCAAATCGGAGGTGACCTTTTCTGTCTCTGCTTTTCACTCAGACTAACATTATATCCAGTCACGTTCCATCCGATATAAGCTAATGCCTCATCCTTAGGAATAGTCTCATATGTATCGATATCTCTGATCATATCCGTTACTCCCTTCACTAAGGCACTATTACTCGAGTTATCTTTCATGGAACGCAGGGGGATAGACTTCGTTGGCATAAATAAACATCGTCTGATATGCCCATACAGACCCATTGTAACTAAATGGCAGAACCAAATAGGGAATACCTCTATCCGTAGTATGTGTTATAAGACCATACACCCAGCAATTAGTGGTGTTGACTACCAACTGGTGTAGATGGAGAAGCTGTACAATGGAATTATTAATAAACTCTGACCTCCTAATCAGTTCATGTTCAGGTAAAGTATGGAAAGAATGCAAAGAAGTAGTAGTAGGAAAAGACATAGGTTGGGAGGTGGGTACTGATGTCAATTGGGTAGCAAAAACAATCAAACCCACAAAAGACAACGTCATGCTAAAAAACACTAAAAGACACGTTATTAAAAAACATTTGCTACGAATCAATTTACACAATTTCGTCTTAAAGTTCATTCCTGCAACAACTCTCTCAATCTAAAAAAACTCCATCCTCTAACCGTACTGTTCGCGGCAGTTGGTTTTCTTCGCTCAGGTGTGCATCTCTAAGTCCAGGGAACGCCCTAGAATAAACCAGAACAGTCGACCTTGCGTCTACACGGTTTGCCACTCCAAGTCTTGATGCCGCAACCTACAGCTGAACCCGGGTGGCGGTTCGAAAAAGAAAAATAGAACAAAACAGCTTCTTGGATGAGAGAGTGCAGTTTTCGAAAACAGAAAGGAATTATTTTTGTATTAGTCCATTGTTTCTTGGTCGCAAATTATAGCGGCCTTTACCAGGCACAGTCTGATCTCGGAACAACAATTCAGGCTCAGTGGTGTTGAATCTCAAAGGCGGAGGCACAGCTGCTTGCAAGATATCGTCGTCCTCTCACTCAGACCTTGTCCATACCAAATGTGCGTCGCTAAACAGCATACATTTTGTCACTCTTTCTGTCTCTGAATCACCAATACCCTCACGGATCCACTGGTCGTACGGCAGAGGTAGAGGTACCCTCTTACAATGTACGCTGTGGATCAAATTCTTCCTGCCGTGGACTCTTACTGCTGTTCGTGTTGATAAAAGTACTTGATATGGGCCTGTCCAACGGGGCTGAACGTTCTTGGTCCGCTGAAAGTTTCGCAGTAGTACCCAATCTCCGGGATTAATAGTGTGACCTGGATCTTCAGATGCTTGTGGGAGATTATCATGAACCTGTTGATGTAAGACACACAATTTAGCCGTCAGGTCATACAAGTAATCAACCAACACAGGATATGCGATATCGCGAAACTTCGTTGGTCTCGGCACTCCCCACACATTTGCCGGGCGACCAAACACAATCTCGTATGGACTAAGTCCTAATCGGGAATGCACTGTAGTTCTAGTTGACAAAAGTGCCAACGACGACGCATCGGGCCATTGGAGACCAGAACTCGCCTGAATCATGGCTAACTTAAGCTTCAGGGAGCCATTATAGCACACGACTAAACCAGCTGATTGGGGGTGATTCGCAGCATGGAATTTCTGCCTTATGCCCAAACCCTCACACACTCTCTTTATGACCTGGCCCACAAACTCACTTCCTTTATCACTCCACACCATCCTGGGCAAACCAAACCTAGGGAAGAATTCCTTGAGCAAGACTTTAGCTGTGGATAAGGCAGTGTTATCTTTTAGGGGGTAAGCCTCTACCCATCTTGAAAAGGCACAGACAACCACAAGGACGTATTTCAGATTGTTACATCTCTCCAAGTGGATAAAATGCAATTGCAGTACCTCGAACGGATACGTCGGAGGTGCAAAGTCACCAGCTGGAGTTTGGGTTCCCTTGCCAGGATTATGCATCAGACAAACCATGCAATTCTTAACCAGATTCTCCGCACACTTTAGAATTCCACCATTCTCCCACACTGGAGCCAACAACTTACAAATCCCTTTCACACTGATGTGAGCCATTCCATGTGCCATTGTAACCACTGGAAGAACATACGCGTCAGGCAACAACCATCGCTGGTGTTCTGACAACTCAATCCAACAACCAGTCGAATCCAACATTCCCGTACTCTCTCTCAAAAAAATCAACACTTTCTTAGTAGCTTCAGCCTGAATCGATTTCACACTCTCTATTGTGTCTTCACACATTCCTCTATCTGGAACCCTTCTCGCAGGGCCTGCAACATACATTCGACTCGTCACATCTTTCGCCGTTTCTCTCGCTACTTCATCCGCAAACGCATTACCATGACCAACGTCATCTGTAACCTTCTTATGTGCACTGCATTTCATGATCGCGACTTGCGTCGGCAACGTAAGTGACTCAAGAAGTTCATTCACCAACTGTCCATGCTGAATCTTCGTACCATGCGAAGTAAGGAATCCACGTTCCTTCCACAAACGCCCAAAGCTATGGGCAACACCAAACGCATATTGACTATCGGTATACACAGCCACTCTCTTTCCTTTCGACAACACACACGCTCTCGTCAGTGCAATCAGCTCTGCTGCTTGAGCTGAATTCTGTGGAATACGTGAAGCTTCAACAATCGTATGCAAAGTCGTAACCGCATACGCTGCAGTCGTATCGCCATTCGGAAGCTTAAAGCATGAACCATTCACCCATAAGGTACCATCAGAATTCGAAAGAGGAGTATATTTCAGATCAATTCTACCCTTCGTTTCTTCCTCTGTCCTGAGAAAGCAATCATGCTGCTCTTGAGAATCTGTCTCTACAGAAATCGGCAACAACGTAGCTGGATTCAACGTGTTGCATTGCTTTATGTGCACATGACTCGCCAAAAGCGTCAACTCATAACCTGACAACCGCGCACTAGTCAAATGCTGAGTCTTCGTTCCATTCAATAAAGTATCCACTGCATGTGGAACCATCACAACTAACGTATTATCCATCACCAAACCAGCAGACTGTCGAATAGAAACAGCTGCTGCCGCTGTAACTCTCAAGCAACTCGGCATTGCTCTGGCTACCGGATCCAAAGTCGACGAGAAATATGCACATGGAGAGTGCTTGTCACCAAACTGTTGCGTCAAAACTGACAATGCACAACCCTCTCTCTCGTGAACATAGAGTGTAAAAGGCTTACTGTAGTCTGGAGTACCCAACACCGGAGCAGAAAACAATGCATCACGTAATTCAGAAAAACTCTTCTGACATTCGTCAGACCAAGCAAGAGGATTCGGAGTATCCTTAAGAGTAAGTGCCAACAGAGGTTTTGCAAGTAACGAAAAGTTCGGAATCCACTGTCTACAGTACGAGGTGATACCCAAGAAAGCACACACTTCTCTCTGTGTGGTTGGCACAGTCATTTGCGCAATCTTTTGAATTCGTTCTGGGGTCAACCTTCTTCCCTCCTTCGATAAGAGATGACCTAAGTAGGTCACTTCTTGTCGACAATACTGCAACTTCGAAGGTGACACTTTATGATGAAGGTCAGACAAATGTCCCAACAAAGAAAGAGTAGCTTCTTTACAAGTTTCCTCATCATCAACAGCAACTAACAGGTCGTCCACATACTGGATAAGAGCAACACCAGCAGGCAAGAAAATCGCATCAAGCTGTGTTTTCAAAGCCTGACTATAGATAGAGGGACTTTCACAATAACCTTGAGTAGCACGCTTAAACTGGAAGCTTCAGCCTCCTAAAGAGAAGCCAAAAATATCTCTACTCTCCTTGGCAATTGGGATACTGAAGAAAGCATTCTTCAGATCTATAACCGAAATCCAGGCAGCTGAAGCAGGGATCATAGTCAGCAAAGAAGTAATGTCCGGAATAACAGGAAACTGTGGCACAACAATCTTATTAACCTCTCGAAGGTCGATCACAAACCTATACACAGGCGGCTGAGAAGAGTCAGTACGCTTCAGGACAGGCAAAACAGGACTGTTACACACATTACCTCTCGTTTCTTCAATCACACCTTCCTCAATCAGATCATAAATGATCGCTAAAAGCGCTCTTTCACCATCGCTAGAAATCCTATATTGGGGAATACGTGACAATTTAGCATTCGCTTTAAGCGTCACAACATAAGGTGGAATCTCCAAAAGACCCACGTCATTAGGACCAGTAGCCCAAAGAGTGTCAGGGAGAGAACGCAATTCCAGTGGAAGCCGATCTTTAGACAAATACATCGGAGGGATCACTTTCTTACCCAATGTAAGCTGCACTCCCGAGGAGAACAATGCAATAGCGCATGCAATCTCTTCAACAAATCCAAACCCAACAAATTCTCACCACAACCTGTCGTTAAAATAAGAGGTGCTTCCAATTCACAAGGCCCGATAGAAAGAGACAAGGGACTAGAAACTGGATTACGAACTGGGGAGCCAGAGAATCCTACCGAAACATTCGTTAAGCCAGACAAAGGTGCGCCAGGGAGTTTAGAGTGCATGATAGAACTCTTCACTGCACCAGTATCCAAAAGAAAAGGCTCTACCACACCCGATGTAACTACTGCAACATAAGGTCCACTCTGGTCTACTGGAACTGACACTACTCCCTCTCTTTGTCCATGGCTGTCCTAGCAATCATTACAGTCAGCATTCTCACTCTCAACATAGTAATAATCAGCATAGTATTGAGTCGACTGACCAGACGCAACATTCTGTTGATCAAAACAATTCATAGAATTCTGTGGGGGAAAGGAACGTCCATTCTGGGGGAACACACCATATCCTCTACCTCTAGGCACTTGCTGAACACCTCGACCTCGCACACCAGACACACCATTCGCACGCTGTAGCAAAATCGGACAACTATTCTTGAAGTGGCCTTCTTCCTTACAGTACGCACACTGATTGGGGCCTACCGGAATATGCTGCTGAAGCGACTCGGGCTTCTGCAACAATCTCTGAAACTGCTGAGGTTGCTGAAACTCACGCTGGTTAAAGCGAGGCGGATACGCCTGTTGCAAAAGAACCTTCGTCTTTAATTCTTTAGTCTTTTTCTCTGCTTTATCTTTCTCATCTTTATCTCTATTCTCGTAATATTGTGCAGTAGCCAATATCTGGGCCGAAGAAGAAACAGCCCATGAACTCTCAGAGTCCTTCAACTTATTACACAACTCGGGAAGCAAATTATGAACAAACTTATCCACAAACAACCTTTGGCCACCTTCCGTACTCATATCTTGCCCACTATGATCAATAAACGTCTATTCAAACCTAGTGAAGAAATCAGACACACTTTTGTCCTTCTTCTGCTTACATGCTGCTAACTTATCCCAATTCACTCGCATCAAAGGAATCAAAGTCTTCATGAAAGTAATAATCCTACCAGGAAGTTCCGCAACTAAAGGCTCAGGTTTAGCCCCTCCACCTTGACGACCTGCTGCGGCAGTAATATTAACCCATGTATCTCCTAACTCTACTGCATGATCCTCGTGACGGATCTTCGCCCACAAAGTTTGAGGGACAACATTCCCCAAGAACATATCTATGTCAGCTAAATTCATAACACACGCATCAACTGTCTGGCACAACTCCTTATAATATCCTGCAGGATTCTTACGGGGGTGAGGTAGAATCTGCTTAAGAGCCAGAACCTCAGCTCTCTTCCATGGAACATGTACCCAGACACGCTGAAAATGAGCTGGTACACCCAAGATACCCTGATTACTATTAGCCACAACTTCCTCTTTCCATACCGGAGGAACTTCTCTCATGGGATACTGCTTCACTTTTCTCCTAACAGAAGGATCAGGTTCAAACAACGGCTGAGAAGGAAGTCTACACCTGAACGCAAGAAGCGTCTCTACCGCTTCTTCAACATCAGGACCCACTATCGTCCCTTTCGCAAAATCGGACTGAACATTCAATAACTTCGACGGAATAGGACCCATTTCAGTATCATCCCACTCTTCACGAAGAAAAGTACACATAACATCAAAAACATACCTTTGCTTCGGTGGTTCCCACTGTAGAAAATCATCCATAACCGCTTGCAAATCATACCTGGAAGCATTCAAAACCCATCTACGAGCAAGGAGATCTAACACTGCTCGCTCCTCGAAACTCGGGAGCTGACTACGCGTTTGTGTCCTCACCGAAACTGGGGTCATATTAAGTGACCCAAAAAGAGGAGACAAAAGGCTAGTAACAGTTTCAACTATTCCTTGTCGAGTAGAAGGAGAAGAAGTCGACACGGGAACAAGAGACAAAGTATTCTGAGAAAACGGGATACTTTTCGGTGGAGTCAAAGATTGAGTTTATTGGCTGCAGCCAGAAACAGAAGTCCACGAAGTACAACACAGCGTATATTCGTAGGAGACAAATTAAGGCGAGTCATCCTCTTTTATGCCAAAAATCACATTCCGGATAAACACCCACTATTTCCAATTTGTCCAATCATAGGTATTATTACAAAAGGTATCGCATGACGACAAACCCACTTTTCAGTTGTCCGGCCCACCATTAATTATACAGGAAAGCCCAACATTCCTTCTTACACAAGCCGGACAAACCCATAATAAAAGGACCACAACCCATATCATAAAGAGGCCATAAAAGAAGTAACAGAAACAGATAAGAAGCAGGATAAGGGGTGTGTATGTATATAATAAACTTTACAATGTCCTGTGCTCTGATCCTCAATCTTGATCAGTTATCGAGGAGGGAACTGTCTTAGCAAGGTCAGCTTCAGGCAACGAGGTCAGTTCTCTCGGTTCATCCAAAAGTCAGCACAAACTCGAGCTAACATGTACGTGTACTAAGGACTCGTTCGGCTGTAGTCGTCGGCCTATGTGAGGGCAACCACAAAATGGCTGCCATGCACAAAATGGAACTCATGGTTCGGAACGAAATCTCCAAATACATAGTGAATCCGTCGGTCTAACATGACGAAATCACTCGTACTTGCCGAACTCACTAGTTACGATTCGCTACTATCAAATTTGTAACGAAACTATGACATTTATAAAACGGGTTCAGAATTCACGGAACCTCAGACCCTGTGCCTCATGGGAACAGTCCAGCCCGCACTGCCAAGCCATGCCTTCCCTGGACCGGAAGCAAGCTTCCAAGGACCGGTTTCTGGCATTCCAGCCTTCTTCAGCCCGGCTTGCTTGAATCCAGTGGTGTGGAGAGCATGGGACTCACGTCTGAGCATACCCATCCCACTCGGGGGGACAAATGCAAAAACCACAGTTGATGGACAGAATGCAGAACAATGTCACACATTCACCCCAGTACAGAGATCTGGGCCTAAATCCATAGTTTTTTTGCACTCCACACCACCCCAGTTCCGACATGGCCATATGCAAATCAGTCTGACCCTGTGCCTCATGGGAACAATCCAGCCCGAACTGCCAAACTATGCCTTCCCTGGACCGGACACAAGCTTCTGAGGACCGGTTTCTGGCATTCCAGCCTTCTTCAGCCTGGCTTGCTTGAATCCAGTGGTGTGGAGAGCATGGGACGCACGTCTGAGCATACCCATCCCACTAGGGGGGACAAATGCAAAAACCACAGTTGATGGACAGAATGCAGAACAATGTCATACATTCACCCCAGTACAGAGATCTGGGCCTAAATCCATCGTTTTTCTGCACTCCACACCACCCCAGTTCAGACATGGCCATATGCAAATCAGTCTGACCCTGTGCCTCATGGGAACAGTCCAGCCCGAACTGCCAAGCCATGCCTTCCCTGGGCCGGAAACAAGCTTCCGAGGACCGGTTTCTGGCATTCCAGCCTTCTTCCGCCCGGCTTGCTTGAATCCAGTGGTGTGGAGAGCATGGGCCTCACGTCTGAGCATACCCATCCCACTCGGGGTGACAAATGCAAAAAACATAGTTGATGGACAGAATGCAGAACAATGTCGTACATTCACCCCAGTACAGAGATCTGGGCCTAAATCCATCGTTTTTTTGCGCTTCACACCACCCCAGTTCAGACATGGCCATATGCAAGTCAGTCTGACCCAGTGCCTCATGGGAACAGTCCAGCCTGAACTGCCAAGCCATGCCTTCCCTTGACCGGAAACAAGCTTCCGAGGACTGGTCTCTGGCATTCCAGCCTTCTTCAGCCCGGCTTGCTTGAATCCAGTGGTGTGGAGAGCTTGGGACTCACGTCTGAGCATACCCATCCCACTCGGGTTGACAAATGCAAAAGCCACAGTTGATGGACAGAATGCAGAACAATGTCATACATTCACCCCAGTACAGAGATCAGGGCCTATATCCATCGTTTTTTTGCACTTCACACCACCCCAGTGCAGACATGGCCATATGCAAATCAGTCTGACCCTGTGCCTCATGGGAACAGTCCAGCCCGAACTGCCAAACTATGCCTTCCCTGGACCGGACACAAGCTTCTGAGGACCGGTTTCTGGCATTCCAGCCTTCTTCAGCCTGGCTTGCTTGAATCCAGTGGTGTGGAGAGCATGGGACGCACGTCTGAGCATACCCATCCCACTAGGGGGGACAAATGCAAAAACCACAGTTGATGGACAGAATGCAGAACAATGTCATACATTCACCCCAGTACAGAGATCTGGGCCTAAATCCTTCGTTTTTCTGCACTCCACACCACCCCAGTTCAGACATGGCCATATGCAAATCAGTCTGACCCTGTGCCTCATGGGAACAGTCCAGCCCGAACTGCCAAGCCATGCCTTCCCTGGGCCGGAAACAAGCTTCCGAGGACCGGTTTCTGGCATTCCAGCCTTCTTCCGCCCGGCTTGCTTGAATCCAGTGGTGTGGAGAGCATGGGCCTCACGTCTGAGCATACCCATCCCACTCGGGGTGACAAATGCAAAAAACACAGTTGATGGACAGAACACTGAACAATGTCGTACATTCACCCCAGTACAGAGATCTGGGCCTAAATCCATCGTTTTATTGCGCTTCACACCACCCCAGTTCAGACATGGCCATATGCAAGTCAGTCTGACCCAGTGCCTCATGGGAACAGTCCAGCCTGAACTGCCAAGCCATGCCTTCCCTTGACCGGAAACAAGCTTCCGAGGACTGGTCTCTGGCATTCCAGCCTTCTTCAGCCCGGCTTGCTTGAATCCAGTGGTGTGGAGAGCTTGGGACTCACGTCTGAGCATACCCATCCCACTCGGGTTGACAAATGCAAAAGCCACAGTTGATGGACAGAATGCAGAACAATGTCATACATTCACCCCAGTACAGAGATCAGGGCCTATATCCATCGTTTTTTTGCACTCCACACCACCCCAGTTCAGACATGGCCATATGCAAATCAGTCTGACCCTGTGCCTCATGGGAACAGTCCAGCCCGAACTGCCAAGACATGTCTTCCCTGGTCCGGAAACAAGTTTCCGAGGACCGGTTTCTGGCATTCCAGCCTTCTTCAGCCCGGCTTGCTTGAATCTAGTGGTGTGGAGAGCATGGGACTCACGTCTGAGCATACCCATCCCACTCGGGGTGACAAATGCAAAAACCACAGTTGATGGACAGAATGCAGAACAATGTCAAACATTTACCCCAGTACAGAGATCTGGGCCTAAATCTATCGGTTTTTTTGCACTCCACACCACCCCAGTTCAGACATGGCCATATGCAAATCAGTCTGACCCTGTGCCTTATGGGAACAGTCCAGCCCAAACTGCCAAGCCATGCCTTCCCTGGGCCGGAAACAAGCTTCTGAGGACCGGTTTCTGGCATTCCAGCCTTCTTCCGCCCGGCTTGCTTGAATCCAGTGGTGTGGAGAGCATGGCACTCATGTCTGAGCATACCCATCCCACTCGGGGTGACAAACGCAAAAACCACAGTTGATGGACAGAATGCAGAACAATGTCCTACATTCAGCCCAGTACAGAGATCTGGGCCTAAATCCATCGTTTTTTTGCGCTCCACACCACCCCAGTTCAGACATGGCCATATGCAAGTCAGTCTGACCCAGTGCCTCATGGGAACAGTCCAGCCCGAACTGCCAAGCCATGCCTTCCCCGGACCGGAAACAAGCTCCTGTCCGATAGCCTGGCTGATGAGGATTATGAATCCGAAACTGGTCCCAGGATGCTTGTTTCTGGTCCAGGGAAGACATGGCTTGGCAGTTGGGGCTGGACTGTTCCCATGAGACACAGGGTCAGACTGATTTGCATATGGCCATGTCTGAACTGGGGTGGCTGAGTGGGCTAAAGAATGGTGATGGATTAAACCCAGATCAGTTGACTGGGGGTGAGTATTTTATTTGCTCAAGCGCTCCGTCAATCATCCCCTTTTGTATCGCTTCATACATACACCGGTAGGCGCAGCTTTAGGTTGCTTCTCAAGGGTGGCCTACTCACTCTAGTAGCAACCACATCAGCTGATAGAGTAGGCAAAACACAACTTGACTCACTGCATTTCCAAATTATTAACATCCTTTATAACCAGAATGTAACATTGGCCATTGTTAACTTGTATCATAACAACTTTGTTCTGAACAACACTGCCATTGCTGAAGATCTAGAGAAATCATTAGGCAGGCACATACAGGAATTAAATACAGATTGTATTGTACTTTGGGGGCTGATTTTAATTGTAAATTATGTCCCTTATCAAAGCAGTCTGCAGGTTGTCTAGTAGACGGGGACAAGGATGGTGGTTGTCATTTTTATCATAATCCTTGTGGCAACATTGTAAACTCGCTGCTTTCAAAATTTTCTCTTTTTCTTATAATAGATCTTATCCAACTATTAGGCCCAGATCATGTCTCCTTAAATGGTAGAGGTCAAGGCAGCCTTGTTGACTTCTTTGCCTTTTCAGAATACTTCAAGCCCCAATCTTTGGCATTTTCTATTCTCAAGGTCTATTTTAGTGACTACTTTCCCCTGGCCATTTGTTTAGAGACCCAAACTGACCAGCTCTCGGGAAAACAAATCTGCACCCCATAACTCATAGTAAAAATAAGGGTCTCTTGCGTAAGTGTTCCATGGTAGATCCAGATCTTGCTCTACAGTGGATTTTAACCACCAACAATGCACACATTTTAGAGTGTCTTGAAAGTAGTTTAAATCCCTCATTCATGTTCAGGGCTTTCGCTGAAATAACTGAGACCATCAATGCTGCTTTACGAGGTGATAAGAATCCTAGATCCCAGAGGTTAAGTAAATGGTTTGATAGTGCCTGCTTACAATCTCATAACATACTTATGAAGTTGCCGGGAAAAAACTCTGATAATCTAGCGGTAAAACAACTTCGTAATGAATACAAACGGGCTGTTGAGAAATGTAAATTGGACATAAGAAAGGAGGCATGGGAACAATTCTATGAAGCAAGTCTAAATAAAGATCCTTAACTGTTCTGGAAAAATGTTAATTCAAACTTTTTCCAAAGCTCCCACAATAGAAGCATTACTGCTACAATCATGCCTGATGCTTGGGTACAACATTTTTCTAGTCTATATAGCGTTAATAGTGAGTTTTGTCCAACGTCAAATTATTGCAACATTCAAAATGGCCAGTGGACTTTAGAGCTGGCACACCCAACGCTAGATGAAATTGAAAGGTCATTAAATCAAACTGTAAAGAATAAAGCATCAGGCCAAACCTGTCCTTTGGCTCCCTCTGCTGACCAATATTTTAAGCTGCATAGCTTCCCAGGGTCCTCCTAAATCCTGGGGCATTGTGATTATAGTTCCCATTTAAAAAAAAAAAAGGGACAGGTCGGACCCAAGATATTACCGCCCATTCTCATTAGTTGATTGCACTTGTAAACTGATGGGCAGGGTCCTAATAGATCGCCTGGAGACTTGGGTATCCAAAAGTGGGAACTTTTTGGACCTACTAATTGGCTTTAGGAGGGGTCTAGAAACTGTTGAACGGGTTCTCAATCTGCACCTGGTCATAAGCAAGTACACAATAGGTAAGACCGAATTCCTCTATCTCGGATACATGGATCTTACATCAGCTTTTGAGTGGGTGCAGAGAGGGAAATTATGAGAATTAATGCTGTATCTGGGCATTAATCCCTTTTTAGTTTATTTTTTAGCCAGATGCATCACAGCCCCCGTTAAAATGAATCGTGGGGATCAGCAAGGGTGCATCGTTGTATCCTTTTTATGTTGTCTTTATATTACTGAACTAGAAAGTCATCTCAATCAATGGCATGCTGATGTTTCCAAGATAGGCACTAAAAATCTTCCGGAATTACTCTATGCTGTGTATTACTGTCCAGAACCAATTTGGGCCTGCAGAACCTTGTCACTAAATGTGATGATTTTATGGCTGAACTGAGCCTAAAGACTAAACCTGCCAAGTCCTACACCATGGTCGTAGGTAAATATCCCCCTTTTAAAAGCATGTTTTATTAATAATGAAAGGTTGTCCTATGTCCCAACTTTTTCATATTTTTGAATATCTTTTGACCAGAAAAGTACCTGGCACCATTTAGTTGAAACAAGGGTCAGTAGTTTCAACCAAACCTGGAGGCTCTATTTAGGTTTACAAAGAAATTAGGCCCAAGACCGATTAACTCAATAATTAATATTTATAAGGCCTGCTTGTGTTCTGCTATTTTGCATGGGGCCGGAGTGTGGGGATTTTGCAATTCGGCTTGCCTCCAAGCAGCTGAGAACAACTTTCTGAGATGCTTATTACCAGTTCCACAGTTGGAAATACAACGCATCACGTCATTGCATTTTACTTTCACAGTTGTATTAATTCAACTTAATTTCAAACATCCTTTAATTTTTTTGAAGTATGAAGAGAATACACATTTCATTCATTTATACATTCCTCATGAATAAATGTTAATAAACACATAAAAAACTGGACAATTCAAAAACTTAAACATGACGACAATAAATTCAAATCTAACGATTAATTCAAAAAATCAAACAGGTATACTGCGGGAACAACTTTCTCTGGAAGTGAAATTCAATCTCCTAATAGTATCCTCTTAGACACTGGAGTCTTCGTGTTTACTTGCGATGCCTCTAACCTTGTATCCTTATTTCTGATTTAAATTGAGCCAAAATACTTCATTGAGGGCTTTACATTCCACCTTGTGAATGTTATAATCCTTTTTCAGGGAATTTCTGGCTCTTCTTAAAAGGTTATGACTTCCTGATGGAAATGTAGGCGATATTCTTCAAGCTTCACTTGGCAAATGGCATCTCTCCACAAGCATTCATCATGAATTTCGGGCAAAGAAGATAAGATTACACCGTGGTCTAAGCCCTGATGATAATCCCCTGAGGCAGAGGGGGATTGGAAACGCGTCGGCACGCTAATATTTTGCCTGCGAGGGATCCACATTAATTGAAGCTCTAGAGAGGGTGCCACTACATGAAATATACCCCGAGAGCAAATCACTTCCAGAGAAAGTTGTACCTGCAGTATACCTGTTTGAAGCGCTTAACGAACTGAACAATACTCAATGTCATAGCGATTACAGGCATTGTTTGAATCACCGACTGGTGTAATTGTTTGAATTAATCGTTAGATTTGAATTTATTGTCGTCATGTTTAAGTTTTTGAATTGTCCAGTTTTTATGTGTTTATTAACATTTATTCATGAGGAATGTATAAATGAATGAAATGTGTATTCTTTTCATGCTTCAAAAAAATGAAAGGATGTTTGAAATTAAGTTGAATTAATACAACTGTGAAAGTAAACTGCAATGACGTGATGCGTTGTATTTCCAAATCTGCATGAGTAACTAGCAGTTCCAAAACTGGTGGGCAGGTAATTAAAAAAAAAAAAATATTGTAAGTCCTACCGGGCCCCCGAAACGGACGTAACCCCTATAGTTTAAAGTTATTAACAGTTCCAAGCAGTCTCCCCGTTATCCTTTGCCTTAACGAACTTGGTTTGATTCCTTCAACTCATCGCATACAAACTGTAACCAGTTTTATTATGGCACTCAATTTGGCCAAAGATGAGCCATACCTTAATTACACAATTATATTTAACTGTTTTAAATGTTGAAGATAACATGGCTTAATTACATTAAAAAAACAGCTAGAGATAGTGGGGATGGTAGAATGTTCTTATAACCCAGCGGGCATTATAAAGATCTCACAAATCCAGTTGAAGGAGGACTTTTTATCCTGTCTAAAGATAACTAGTGAGCTCCTGGAGATAAGGAAAAAAGGGAGTCTCTGAAAATGTGCTTTTGGTACGCTCTCTAAGTGTTGAGCCTTATCTTTCAATTTCTGTCTTGTCAAAATGTTTTATCTTATTAGATTACGGTTTGGCATTGCACACCCTCTGGTCTCTTATCCTCACAAAGCTTACACCAAACTGCAAAATTGCCAGCCTACAAGTATCTCCAAGAATCTATTAAAACCTTAGGCTTGACAGATGCCTGGAACATCTCAATCAGCCACTTGGAGTTTAAAAATTAGTAACAAAGACAACAAGGTTAATATCATCAATAGAGGACAAGAAAACATTGTCCAAACGTGCTCACGGTTGGGCTGTGCTTAATAACCATGAAGTCCTCAAACTCCAACCCTACCTTATGGCACATGCAAAGATTCCCACCAAGGAAAAGTTCTTAAGACTTCGGCTGGGAGTTGCCTGATTAACCCATTTCTTCCGCCTTGGGAATGAAAGGGAGGCGAACAGTCTTGTCGTCTGTGCACCTGCGGCACGGAGAATCTCATCCATATTATATGTATCTGCAAGAACTTGAAGGACATACGAATCTCCTTGTTGAAACCATTCTTTAATCTGCACGGAGTCAGGTCTTGCAGGCAGGCGGTGATGCTGTGCTTTAATCCAACTTAGTACAGCTCAATAGCCGTCTTGTAAAATTCTTTGAACTAACAGAAAAAAGGCTGAAAAATGCATCCTCAGTTGCCATTGACTAGATCCGCTCAATGGCCCTGGCTCTTCAAGTTCTTGCCTAGTAAAGGTATCTCATGGTTTCCTAAATTGGTACTGCAAATTGCAAGCAGGGCCATCAGACAGCTGTCTCATGCCGCGCAGACGCTTCTCATCAGTTCAAAGTGACATATTTTATCAAACTGACTTTCAGTGACTGAGTATTAATTGCACAAATGTTTTTTTTTCTTTTTTAAACTAGTCATTTTAGTCTTGTAAACTCCTCATTTATTGTAATCTTGATTTTATTGCTATGTGCTATATGCAGGTTTTAATTAATCAAGCATAATAAATTACTTACTTACTTACTGCGACGTAAACTGGATCTTTGCCCTTGTGACTTCAAATCTATACAGAATGTGCTGCATTTCCTGTTTTCTTGCCAACTTTAATTTCAAATGTGTTTTATTGATTTTAAAAGCAAAAATAGACATCACGTTACAATGGAAAGGCATTAGGCATATAAGGCGAACGAGACAGACAGGCACGTCTTCTCTGTAAATTGAATGGAAGGCGAGGTACATATGCCAGAGCAGAGGTATGATACCAAGGAGACAAGTGATAAGCAGTGCAAGAGAGCAGAACCCTAAAACCAAAACCCATAAACTCCCCCCCGTTCCCAACCCACCCCTTCCTCCCCCATCCCAACCAGTGTGCCATGTGCAGAAAACAATTCCAGAAGCGGTCAAATAGTGGATATTGCGATCATACATGAGGTCACGGAGGTTCATGCGTAGCTTCAGTAAGGCGCAAAATGCGAAGATATCTGGGGCATGTGGTCTCATTAAATTCTTTGTACAAGAGAGATAGCAACAGAAGCCAAACCTTTTGAAATGCAGCAGTGGTATGTGTAAGTGTAGCCTGGATGCGTTCCATCCCCATGGTGAACCAGAGTTTATGTAGCCATCCCGTATGCGTCGGCTTGGTGGTCGAGCCCCAGAGCGATAAGATATGTTGTGTAGCTGCTTACATGGCGATCCCCATTTGGCGGCCCGGGTAGATTTCAAGGGAAAAGTGAGTGCGTTGGGTAAGCCCAGGACAGTGTCGGCTGGGAATCTCAGGATTTCGGTGTCAAAGGTGGAGTCAATGTCATCCAGGACCGTCTCCCAATAGCTCCGGACCTCACAACAGTACCAAAGGAGATGGGTTAATGTGCCTTGCTCCCCACATCCCCTCCAGCACAATGTGCTGCTCGTCGGGTTCCCTCTATGAAGCCGGGCCGGTGTGAGGTGCCAATACATTGCCAGCTTCACCGCAGTTTCCCTGCCCGCGGTGTTGCGTGTAGTATGTGAGGTCCTGTAGTATATGTAGCTCCATTCTTTAGGTGTTAGTGCCCTACCCAATTCAGCCTCCCAACGCTTCTGACCCACCGTTTTACCTGGGATGGGTTGGGGCGTGAGCATTTTGTAGATGTCAGAGATAAGATGTCTATACGTGTCTTTTGTCAGCAACCATTTCTCAAAAACTGTCATCGGTCGACCCACTAGAGTGACGGTGACCAGGTTGGTGAGCCAGTGTCAGAGTTGGAAGCATTGGAAAAGGTGATGGTTCGCTACCTCGTAACCTTGCCTAATGTCCGAGAGGGGAAGAAAGCCCCGTAGGTCGAAAAGGTCGCCAGCAGAACGGCAGGCGGTACCACGTCATTGCAAAAAGGCATGAGGATCATTGCCCGGCAGGAACTCCGGGTTGTCCAGGATGGGGGTAAACGGGGAGGGAAAGGTTGTCAAGCCGTTCTTGACAGCGACCGTGTCCCAAACCCGCATGATGGTGCGGGTGATAGGTGAGTTCAAGATGTATCGCGACCGGTGCTGCCGGGTGAGGAAAGAAACCCTCCAGAGGGGCGTCTGAGCCATAGCCCTGTCCTCGAAGAGCCATCTCTTCTCGGATTCCGGCCGATACCATTCTACCAAATAGCGGATTTGAGAGGCTTGGAAATATTGCAGTAGGTTGGGGACTCTGAGACCCCCCTCATCCATGCTCCTGTATGCCATCTGCTTATGTAAGCGTGCTTGTTTCCCCTCCCAGATGAAATGGTGGAGGGCGGTCTGCAGGTCCGTGAGGGCGTTTATGGGAGGTGTGACCGGGAGGGTCTGAAAGAGATATAAGATCTTAGGTAGGACTGACATCTTCACCGCCGCAACTCTCCCTAGTAGGGAGAGGGGCTGCTTTGACCAACGCGCGAGGTCTGTTCGGATCTGGGCAGCGAGGGTCTTGTAATTAAGTGCTATCGTCGACTCTGTCGAAGAGGTGAGGGTGACTCCCAGATACGGGAGTTGTGTGGCGAACTGGAGATCGCTCCCATATGTAGAGGCAGACCTGTTGGAGTGGGCGTTTTGCCCAGAGGTAATATCAGGGATTTCCCCCTGTTGATTCTAAAGCCCGAGACAGCACCGAAGGAGTACAACTCCTCTAAAAAGGCGGGTACAGAACGGTCTGGATGATCGAGAGCTGCTATTATATCGTCAGCATAACGGCTGATCGTGTGGGGTTCCCGGCCGAAGGTGATGCCCCGGATGTCAGGGTTGTCCCGGATCTTCTGCGCTAGGGGCTCTATGTACAGGGCAAACAGGAGGGGGAAAAAGGGGACACCCCTGTCTCGTGCCGCGTTGGATTTCAAACGGGTTTGATCCAAGGCCACCCAAGCGGATCCGAGCTTGGGGGCGGTGGTAACATCAGGCGATCCAGGACTGAAAGCGGTCTCCCAGCCTAAAACGTGCCAGGACTCGCTGTAAATAGGTCCAATCGACACGGTTGAACGCCTTTTCAGCGTCGATGGCTAACAGTGCGGAATCCGAGTCTTGGAAATGGGCCTTGTCTATCAGGAGGAGTACCCGTTTGGTGTTATCGCTGCATTGACGGTTAGGCACAAAGCCTGATTGGTCAGGCTCCAAGATCCTAGGCAGGCATGGACCAAGACGCACAGCTAAAATTCCGGTGAAGAGTTTCAGGTCTAGGTTTAGCAACGAAATAGGGCGAAACGCTGAGCAATGCGTGGGTTTCTTACCCGGTTTAGGCAGCACCACCACTTCGGCTGCCAACACATCCAGGGGAATGGAGCTTGGGCCTTCAAAGGAGTTGAAGAGCCGGGTAAGGACAGGAGCTAGCAGCTGGGTAAAGGTTTTGTAAAAACCGGCTGAGAAGCCGTCCGGTCCCGGGGATTTAAGCGGGCGGAGGCGGGATATAGCGGCCCGCACTTCTTCCAGATGGATGGGGGCGTCTAAAGCATCTGCATTTGCCTGAGATAGTTCGGTGATCGCCGCCGTATCCAAATACGCATCAACCTCCTCGAGGGACACCGCCTCGTCCCCGTATAGCGAGGCATAATAACTCCAAAACACCTCCGCAATCTGAGACTCCTCAGTGAGAATGGTGCCAGAGTCGTCTGTGAGGCCGTAGATCTTGGAGCGTTGGGGCTTAGCTTTCAGAGCACTGGCAAGTAAGCGGGCAGTTTTGTTATCTCCAACGTAGTACCTATGGCACAGGCGGAGTGCAGCGAATTCTGCCCTGTCAGTGTCTAGACTGGCCAATTGGGCCCTAGCCGCCTTCAACTGTCTCCAGACCCTTGGAGCGCAGGTGAGGCTGTGGACCCTCTCCAGTTCAGCCACCTGAGCGGTGAGGTCGTCTCTTTTCGCCCTCCGGTCCTTGGCCTCTGCCGCGGCTATCGCGATGAGTTCACCGCGGGCCACCGATTTCAGGGCCCCTCACAGAGCCGACATCGATATCTCCGGTGTATCATTAATGGTTAAGTAGTCGACGATGCATTTGTGAAGCCGTTTGGTGACCTCCGGCCTCTGTAGGAGGGTTTCACGTAGGCGCCACAACCCTCGGGGCGAAGGGACGCAGGGATTTTGAGCGACAGCTCCACCACGTCGTGGTCTGAGATGGCCGCAGGCACTATGCAAACCTCGTCGAGGGTTGTTAGCAGTACAGAGGAGCCCAAGTAATGGTCTAGCCTGGCATATGTGCGGTGCACGCGGGAGTAGAAGGTGAATTGCGTTGCGTTAGGGTGTTTGGCCCTCCAGAGGTCCACTAGGCCTCACTCCCGCAGCCATTCTATTCCGGTGGCCGTGATAGCGCCCGAATCTCCATAGCGATGCCCTGACCTATCTTTGTTTGTGTCCATGATCAAGTTGAGGTCCCCGCCCATGAGCAGGAGCGAGTTAGAGGGTTTAAGTGACTTAGAGACTGCGCCTTTCAAAAATGCCTCCTGTCCCGTGTTCGGGGCATAGATGGAACCGATCTTCAGGTGTCTGTCACCTATCAGAAAGGTATAAGCTAAAAGGCGACCCTTGACCTCTCCTGCTTTGTCCCTCACCTTTCCCCAGAAGTGCCTAGATACTAAGACTGCCACCCAGCCCTCTTCGTTGGGAGAGAAGAAAAGAACTGCTGTGGAAAGGCACGGGAGCGCATTCTGTGCCAGTCTTTGGTAGGAAATTACAGCCCTTCTTTTGAAAGGATTATTCAACCTCTTCACATTAAGGGTCAGCACTTTCAAAGTGGAATCAGCCATAGTAAGGAGGGTAGGTGGGGTATCGCATAGTCATAGGCATGTATTCGTGGCAGATAGGAGTGTAATGGCTAGTCGGCATGAGGGAACACCCTGAAACCCCGGCCTCGGGGGGGGAGTGTGCGTGAAGCGTTGTGTGTGGCTAAAGACATCTCTAGAGGTGAGCCGAAGAGAAGCGTTAGTTGAAGAAGTGAGCGAAGCAATGGGAGACAAATGTAAAGCACAGCAATTCCATCACTGACAAAGCCCTTTTGGCACACTGGTTCCCACCCGCAATCCCACCCGCTGTCCCAAACCAACCCCAACTGAAACCTTGTCCCGCCCTCCCCCTCCCCATTCCAGGCCCGGGAGCTCAAAACGTGAACCCCAATTCCCAGACCCAACTGCCCATTCCCCCCGCCCACCACCCACTCCCCAACTCGCGAACCATAAGAATGCATAGTCCCAGTCCTGTCAATCCACACAAGGCCGTGGTAAAGTTACTTACAGGGGTCATGTCCATCCACGTCCATCGTGGCCCCACGCCCGGCACCCCCCCCAGCCCACGGGCATGGTATGAGTTATAAACAACCCCCCCCACTGGGTATAAAAATCATTTAGAGGGTGATGTTTCCCTGGCCACCTCTGCCACTGCAGTCGCCCTCTCTTGTGTAATGATGTGGGCCTCAGGTTTCAAACGTTGCGACGGAGATCTTCTGCAGCTCACCGTTTGCCATCCTCCTCTGGGGGGCCCTTGCAAGGCTCTCACCAGTGGCGTGTCGTCCTCTAAGTCAAGTCCCAGTAGAGCACAGGTGTCCTTGAGTGAACGGATTTGATGCAGGGCCCCATTCCATTTAAATATCTGCCGCAGAAAATCCGTTGCTTCTTTAAATGTTTTCCTCTTTTGTAGTGTGATGGCCGAAAGATCCTGTTAGAGGGCAACAGGATGACCTTTAAATTGAAGTGGCTGTGCCTGTCGGGCCTCCCGAAGAACCCTCTCCTTGAGCGGAAAATCAGGAAGAAAGGCTAAAATGTCCGGCGGCGGGGCGGCAGCATACCTGGGAAGCCCCACTCTGTGTGCCCTGTCGATTCGAATGACAAAGTCATCAGGTTCCCCTAAGATGTGTCGAAAAAGGTCCTGTAAGTAGCCGGAGACATCCGCCCCTTCCGCTTTCTAAGGGACCCCCCGGACCCGTATGTAGTTGCGACGGGAGCGGTTTTCGAGGTCCTCCGCATGAGCCTGGAGGTCTAGCTGCTGATCTGCAAGTCTCAGGAATTCCTGTTGGAGCTGTTCAATTTCGCTGCTCCTGGTCTGGGCAGCTTCTTCGATGGCGACTACGTGCTCCCCAAGACCCTCCATGTCCCTCCTGAGCTCTCAAACCTCTCCGGCTACTTCCTGTTTCAGGGACTTGAAGTCATCTCTGAGGGAGTTGAACAAGGTCTCCAGGAAGGACCTGGTTATAGGCACGAGGTCCTCAGATGGCTCCGGCGATGTTCTTGCGACCTCCGAGAAGGGTGGTTCTTTGCCAGATTTGCGTTGGGTTTTCGCTAGCATCTCCGGGAGAGTCTGAGTCGCTTTTTCCCCCCTGGGGTTTGCCATGTCGTGTCCAACCGCTAGAGTGGTCTTGCTCGTAGACCTCCAGGGGGGGTTGGGAGTGAATGAAGAGGCTTGGGGGTGTGCGAGGGTGAAGGCAATTTATGGTACAGGGATGTGGCTCCGTCCCCGCAGTCCCAGGGGTCCGCAACAGGGGTCCAGGTGACCGGCCACCGCGTCTGGGCCGGTCCGCACGCTGCTTCCCACCGCCGGACCACCGTTAGTCGCTGAGGGAGCGCTCAGACCCCCTTCTGGGGCTCGTCGTGTCACGTTGTAGCCTCCGATCCGTCCTCTATGGTGGTGGGCAGGGAGCTCGGGGAGGACCGAGGCCGCCCGCGGCAGAGCACACCCACAGACCACGCCGTCGCGTGCGTCAGCGTAGAGGAGAGGTCAAGGGTCTGCAGCCACAGCTCCGGGGACATCAAGGGTCAGCAAGGCAGTGGGTGGTTGTCTTGGGGATCAGGCGCCCCCCGTGGTCCACGGTGAACCCCAGCCAGCAGGGGGGAGCAGTTGGACGAGCCCATGACCCCTGCAGTAGCGGTCGCTCCTCCCTGGTATCTCCTCTTGGTATTGTAGCGCTTTGCTCCCTGCTGCTGCCAAAAACAATTCTGACCAGCCTGACTCACATTTAATTGTTGCCTGCTCAGTTTTGTAGCGCTTAATTGTCTGCTCAGTTTTGTAGCGCTTAATTTTGCTCAAGCGCTCGCATTGCCTATAATAATATTTGTGCTTAATTGTGAATTGTGCCTGTGTACTATCATAGCGCTCCACTGCTCGCATTGCCCGCATAGCTTCCTTAGTTTAATTTGTGCCTGATTGTGCCCATAGCTGCATTTTCACATCATGCCTCAGTCTCGTCCTGTTTGCCTTGTTGTCGCTGCCAGTTGGTGGTTGTGCCTCCAGCCCGTCCCCCCACCTCGCTCCCGCCTCCCAGCTGCCCCTCCCACCCTCCGCCCCCTCCAATATCCATTTATGACAGATGGACCTACGTGCAGCGGACGCGCCCCATGCGCGCCGAAGGTAAGCCCGTCTACGGTGGTCTATGCCTGGACCGCGCCCAGCGCCAGACCCCCTGGTCCTCGCAAAACCCACTCCTCCCGCATAACGTTTGACGCCGCTACCCTCTTTGCCCTTAACCCCGAACACACACCACAATGCTGCGAAGCTGCCCCAGGACACACCCATGGTCCTTTCGCCTGCCACTCCTGCAAGTTCGCCTGCACCAGGACCCACACCAAATCCACTACCTCCAAACACAGCTCCAACTCCAACCACCGGAAGTGCATCCTGCTGAACACCTGCTCGGTCCACAGACACGCCACTGAACTCTGGGACCTACTGGACACTGCATCGCCGGACGTCGCCTTCCTTACAGAAACCTGGATGAACCCTTCATCAGTGCCCGACATCGCCATAGCTATCCCGGACGCTTACAAGATCATCCGAAAAGACTGCACCAACCAAACAGGAGGAGGCATCGCAATCGTCCATAAGAACACCATCCGAATCACGACATGCTCCGACGATAACCTAGCGACCGCCGAACACCTTCATTTCCAGATCCACACCGACCCCAGGACCACACTTAGAGGCACCCTCATCTACAGACCACCAGGAACCCGCACACAATTCAACGAAGACATCACCGACTTCATCAGCCCACATGCCCTCACCTCCGAGAACTACATTCTACTGGGAGACCTCAACTTCCACCTGGAAAAGAAAAACGACACCAACACCACCACCCTTCTGGACAACCTGGCCAATATCGGACTCAAACAACTTGTTGACACCCCCACCCACCTTGACGGACACACGCTCGACCCTATATTCACCTCCAGCAAACACATCTCCTTCGATCACACCACAGCTCTCAATTGGACAGACCACAACTGCGTTCACTTCAGCTACAAAAAGACCTCGACCCACAACCCCCCACAACCTATTCCTCGAAGAAACTGGAACAAAATCACCACCGACCAACTCTTCACATCGCTAAACCAAAACCCTCCTGCCATATCATCGGACCCAAACCAAGCTGCCACCAAACTCACACAATGGATCACCCACAGCGCTGACTTATTAGCACCCTTTAAAAACCATCAGATCAAACAAGGTAGCAAAAAGGCCCCCTGGTTCAACGATGACCTTAAGAAATCCAAGACGTTATGTCGTACCCTCGAGAAAACCTGGAGAAAAAACCCAACCTCTGACAACCTGACCACCTTCAAAGACGCCACCCGCAAACACCACCAATTGATCCGATCCACCAAGAAATCAGCATTCAAGGATCGACTCGACAACAACGCCCACAACAGCAAGGAACTATTCAACATCGTCAAAGAATTTACCAACCCCACGGCTGGCACCAACGACATCACTCCCTCCCAAGACCTCTGCGACTCTTTATCCTCTTTCTTCCACAACAAAATCGCCGACATACATAACAGCTTTGAAAACCAGTCCGATGAACAGCTCACTCCACCCACCTCCGAACCAAAACAGCACTCTCACAACCTTTTCGCCTGGAACCCAATCACCACTGAAGACACCATCCGCCTGATGAACTCCACTCACTCAGGATCGCCAACCGACCCATGTCCCCACCACATCTTCAACAAAGCAGACTCCATCATCGCACCCCATCTACGCGATGTCATCAACTGTTCCTTCAACTCCGCTACCTTCCCGGAAAGCTGGAAACATGCCAAACTCAGCGCCCTTCTGAAGAAACCCACAGCAGACCCCTCTGAACTTAAGAACTCCCGCCCCATCTCACTCCTCCCATTCCCTGCCAAAGTCATTGAGAAAGCCGTCAATAGTCAGCTCGCCGCCTTCCTTGAATCCTACAATTCCCTCGACCCTTCACAGTCCGGCTTCCGAGCCAAACACAGCACCGAAACCGCCCTCATCGCAGCTACAGACAACATCCAAACGCTACTGGACAATGGAGAAACAGTTGCCCTCATCCTACTCGACCTCTCCGCCGCCTTCGAAACAGTATGTCATAGCACACTCATACAACGCCTCAACAACGTCGGAATACAAGGAAAAGCTTTGGATTGGATCATCTCATTCCTCGCCGGAAGAACCCAGAGAGTCCACCTCCCCCCATTCAAATCCGAGGCCACCGAAGTCATCTGTGGTGTACCACAAGGATCTTCACTCAGCCCCACCCTCTTCAACGTATACATGAGTCCCCTCGCATCCATCGCGCGCCAACACAACCTCAACATCATCTCCTACGCAGACGACACCCAGCTGATCCTCTCCCTCACCAAAGACCCAAACACCGCCAAAACCAATCTACACGAAGGAATGAAAGAAGTAGCCGAATGTATGGAGAACAGCCGTTTAAAACTTAACTCGGACAAAACGGAAGTCCTCATCTTAGGATCATCCCCCTCTGCCTGGGACGACTCATGGTGGCCACCGGCCCTGGGTACAGCACCCATACCTACAGATCACACACGTAACCTGGGCTTCATCCTAGCCTCCTCCCTCTCGATGACCAGACAAGTCAACGCCGTCTCATCTTCATGCTTCAACAGCCTACGCATGCTCCAAAAAATCTTCCGCTGGATCCCCACCGAAACAAGACAGACAGTCACCCACGAACTGGTCACCAGGCGACTGGATTATGGAAATACCCTTTACGCCGGGACCACAGCAAAACTACAGAAAAAACTCCAACGCATCCAAAACGCCACAGCCAGACTCATACTGGACATTCCCCGTCATGCTCACATTTCCGGTCACCTGAAGGATCTCCACTGGCTCCCCGTCAACAAGAGAATAACGTTCCGTCTCCTCACCCACGCACACAAGGCCCTCTACGACCTAGGACCCGAATGCCTCAACACACGACTGTCCTTCTACACACCCACCCGCCAACTACGATCATCCAATCAAGCCCTCACCGCAATTCCGCGCATCCACAGATCCACCATGGGAGGAAGATCCTTCTCCTACTTAGCGGCCAAAACCTGGAATTCTCTCCCCACTCACCTCCGACTTACACAGAACCACCTCTCCATCAGAAAGCAACTAAAAACCTGGCTATTCGATAAGTAATGCACCCACCCTCCCTCAAGCGACTTGAGACCCTCTGGGTGAGTAGTGCGCTATACAAATTCCTGAACTTGAACTTTTATCAGCTCTCACCGCCGGGTGACCCCTGGGTGGCCAAATGCGCAGAGGGCAGGCACAGGATAGGGCCTCAGCATCTAGGGGCTCCACCAGAGTGCGCGTGGCCCCACCACAACCCCAGCAGCGCAGTGTGGCCCTCAGGCCCAGCCAGCTACCGCACCGGGAGCTCGATTATTCCCCCCGAGGCTCCTTCTCAGAAAACCTCTGCCGCGCCTCTCACCTCCATCCGCTGGTCTGCCGCGGCTTTTCTCTCTTGAGAGCCCCCAGGCCACATGCCGCCTCAGCTCTGGTCTACCGGCTACGCCCGCTATCTCCTCGGGCTGGCTTCTCCACTCCTCGCCTGATGGTCGCAGCGGCCGGCTCCGCTCACCGCCCCCACCGAAGCCACCCTGTGCCTTACACAGTAGGTCTACTGGCCCCGGCAATTGCCCAGGCCCGAGGCCGGAATCTTCAGTCTCGCTACCCCCGACTGGGCTGACTCACGCCATCAGGGGTATCGCGACGTGCAGGACGTACTCTGGGTGCCGCCACCGCTCCCCGGGGACAGTCAGGCAAGGCCACAGCGTGGGCAATGGCCGCGCGTCTCAGCTAGGCCCAGGACCGGGGTCTCGATTTTCGTGGCTCTCGGCCGGCCCCTCCGCACTCCGCCGGCCGAGTCACAATGGTGGCAGCTGGCTCTCCGCTTGGACCCCGCACCCGGAGCCACAGATGGTGAGGCTCTGTTGTAGGCTCTGCAGGCCGCAGCCCGGGCGCGCCGATACTGGAGACGGGTGAAAGGCCGGCGCGAAACCGGTCACCACTTCAGGGCAGCCGCCATTTCAGGAGCCGCGGTCGCGTAGCCCTCCGTCGTCCAAGCAGTCCCGGGGATCGCACAGACCAAGCGACAACACCTCGGGCGCCAATCAATCACAGTCACCAGGCAGCTAAGATTTGTGGCGCTCGGGGGGTTAGGCTGTAGTGCAAGGGGCTTCAGGAGGAATCAGGGCAGGGAGCCACGGAGACCTGCGTCCGATCAGGTCGCCATCTTGGCCACACCCTCTTGCCAACTTTATACAAAGCCGAGGCAGGATGTTATTGTCCCTGTCATAAAAATGTTAAATATCAGGAAGTGCTGGCCGACGCTATCTCACCTCCAACTTTTAAATGATGAATATACATGTTTAATGGTCTATAGATATATCTCCACAGCTGTCTATTTACAAAATGTGGTTGGGAAATGACTTTTTTGAATATGGATTTTAATTAATTATCTTTAGATTTCATTGTTTTAGGGACAGGGGGTTACCGTAAAGCCCATTATACGTCATCCGCACTTCATGCTGCTATTTGTCGAAACATTCACTTAATTATCATTGTCACATTTTTTTATTATTATTTTCTATTGTCATGAAGTTTATGGTATCAAATTGTTATTGCTTTAAATAATTTTCTTTTTATGTACTCTTTTATTGTTGTGTGTCAGCCGAATAAAGATATTTGAATGACTGACTGACAACATGCTGTCATCTGTAGAAGACAGGAAAACAGTAACGCTATAGCCTCATTGTACAGAAGCCTAAGAAGCAAACTGAATAAAAAAAATAATGACAATTCTGGATGAATGGAAGACTGTGGTAGTGGGTTTTCCTCTAGGGAAATAATATCTGCTAAGAAGTCCTCGAGATGTCAGATTTCATCTTACTTTATTTAACACATTTTTCAGGATCTATATAATGCCCTCCACTGTCTCAAGTAAGAGCTGAACATGCCAAGGTGTATATGTTCTACATTTAACTTGGAAATGTCCCAAGATTGCTTTTTATAGGAGATTGATCAACATTACGCATACTTCTAGTGGCCAAAATAGGGATAGCAATAGATGGCTCAGTCAGGAGGGGCCCACAACTAACTGCAAGATGTTGGAGAGTGGTACAGTGGTAGAGATACATTTCAAACTAGTATGTAAAGACGATAAGACAGCAGAAGATTTTGTTGATTGGAGATCCTACGTACAAAATCAATTAAACATCAAGACTACACCATTTACTAAGCATGGGCGGAAAATCCGTTCCGTTCGCGGATTTTGCGGATTTTCGGTAAATTCGCAATCTGCGGGATTCGCGAATTTCCCACAAAATCCGCGAGCGGAACGGATTAGGTCAAAAGTTCAAGCTGACTTTTTGTAACTATTTTAGAATGGCGCCGGCAAGCTGCCAGAGCCTCTAAAATAGTTACAAAAGTCAGCTTCAACAGGAAGCACTAATAGATAAAGTAAAGCAGGTGCTAGAGTTGAAGCTCAAATTCAGTTACACAATCATTAATCACCCCAAACTTGGTGATGAACCAGGCATAAAAAAAACAGCGAACAGGCAAAGCGCCCCGCGAACATGCAAAGCTCCCCGCGAACACCCGCGAACACGCAAAAATAAAAAATCCGCAAATTCGCACAAATTCGCGAATTTTGCGTATTGCGAATTCGCAAATCCACAAATTTGCAGATCGCGAATTCGCAAAATTCGCCCATACTTACCATTTACCTCCATAAAGCAGGTAGTCAGTATGTTTAACATATCTTATGTCAGTCCATCTGTCTTCTAGTACCAGGATGTGCATGAAGGACCAATCTAATACCTGGGGATGATATATATAAGAGCTGAGTTTTTGTCAAACATGGTTTGTTGGTTTTGTTGTTATTGTTTAGGGAAATCAGTAAAAAGTATGTAAATAATATCGGGCCAAAAATAGATACACAACACAGGTAACTACTGCAAACACATGGATTTGGATCCTTGAACAATTTACCCATTATTGTGTCTTACACCAAACCCTGGCCATTTTTCTTCAGCTCAGATCCAAACCAGGGTGAGGCAGTCACTGGGAGCCTCTAGTACAGTGATTTTCCAAACAGGGTAGTGTTTCTGAAGAGTGGTTCTGAATACAAATAGACCCTCCTCTGCATTTCTCTTAGTCAGTGGCTGGCTTGGGAGATCTCCAACACCACAGTATTGGTGATGTTTCTCTACTCATTTATGTTATGTTATGTTATGTTATTAAATTATTTATTAAGCGCACTAACACTGATTAGTTTCTTGGCGCTGAATTTGACAGTAACACAACAGGTAAAAAAGTAGGATTTAAAAAGCTTGTCTGAAAAGCCAAGTCTTCAGTGCTTTCCGAAAAGGTAGAAGATTTTGACAGAGCCGAATTTCTAGTGGCAAGGTATTCCATAGGCGGGGGGCAAGTGCTGCAAACCTACGTCCACCAGAACGTTTCAGCTTGAACGGGGGGATCTGGAGAAGGCCCAAATGGAGTGAGCGAAGGTTGCGGGGGGGAACATATCTGGTGATTATTTGATTAATGAACTTGGGGCTTTTGCCATGCAGTGATTTAAAAATCATGCAGCCTGCCTTAAAGGCACAGCGTTGTGTAATCGGGAGCCAGTGCAGTTTACTTCAGTATCATCCTGGCAGCATAGTTCTGTACCATCTGGAGACGCTTGAGTAGAAAGACTGGAAGACCCAAATAAATGGCGTTCGCATAATCCAGATGGGACAGAACAGTGGCGATCACAACCTGGGTAGTGGCCTCTAGCGTTAATAATCGCCGAACCTTCCTAATTTTTTTTAGCTGATAGAAACACTTAGAAACCACCTGGCCCACTTGTGCCTTTAATGAAAGGTCACTGTCCACGATGACTCCCAGCGTTTTAGCCGATGGTGATGGTTGTGGAGCTTGACCCAGGTCTAAGGGCCAGTATTGAGGGCCCCAGTGCTTAGCGCTGTCCCCAGTCAATACCAGTTCTGTTTTCCCCGGGTTCAATTTCAATTGATTTTGGTCCATCCAGGATTTAATGAACCTCATGGTTGACTGGAAGTGACTGACGGATTTTTCAGAGTTATCAATGGTGAAGAGTAATTGCAGATCATCTGCGTAGTTAAAAACTTTCACCTGTTTGTCCCTCAGCGTTTGTATCAGGGGGAGTATATATATATTGAAAAGGTGAGGTGACAAGGAGGAACCCTGTGGCACTCCGCATGAGGTAAGCTGTTTAACGCCAGTTAGATCCCCCAGGCGTACCGCTTGTGAGCGGTTCTCCAAGAAGGATCTCAACCAGCAGGCCGCTGTGCCCTGTATGCCGGCCTGTCTGACACGGTCGATCAAGATATTGTGGTCGACCGTGTCGAACGCTGCGGACAGATCTAGGAGCACCAGTGCCTGGGGAGAGCGTCTGTCTGCGCAATCTCGGAGAGTGTCCAACACCGCAGTGACTACTGCCTCCGTAGAGTGCGTAGGGCGAAATCCAGTCTGATGGGGGTCAAAGCAGGAGGACTCCTCCAAAAAGTTGGAAAGGATTTTCGCCACGTGTGCCTCTAAGATTTTTGCTAGGTAAGGCAACAACGAGATGTGCCTGTAGTTTGCCTTACATGCCGGGTCAGCCCCAGATTTTTTCAATAGGGGTATGACCGTTGCTTCTTTGAAAGCAGACGGGACTATGCCCGACAATAGAGAGTCATTAAGGATAGCAAGAACAGGAGTAGGATAGGCGGAGAAGCATTCTTTCAGGATGCGAGGGGGACAAATATCCAATGGGGAGCCAGATTTAACTCTCGTCAGTAGCTCCGAAAGCTGGTCCTGAGTTATGGGTAAAAGGTTGGTGAGAGTGGTAGAACCAGTCTTGATTGCCATGCCAGTCGTGATTGGAGTTTTTGATTGGGGAATGCTAGCTTTTACATCTTTGATTTTGTCACTGAAGTAAGTGTTGAGTGAATCACACAGACACTGGGTGGGAGTTACTTTAGGACGAACATTCTCCAAATTGGTTAGTTCATTAAAAACCGAAAAGATATCTTTAGACTTGTTTGTTGATTCTAGGATACGGGAAGAGAAATATTCTGTCTTCGCTGCAGAGATGGCATTCATGTATTCCTTCCTTGCCCTAGTATATTTAATTTTCCCCTCGGTGTCATAATTACGGCGCCACTGGCGTTCAAGCTGGCGAAGGGCCAGTTTCCTGATTTTCAAGTCGGCTGAGAACCATCTGTTGGCGTCCGTACGGCGTGCTAATCTGATTGTTTTATAAGGAGCATGAAGGTTACTGGCCTCTTGTAGCCAGTTGGTTAGCGTAGCACTGACAGATTTATGTCATTATCCATGGAAGGGACATCCTTGGCTAGTGACTGTAGGAAAGCATCCTTATCCATAGCATTCCAGTTTCTGGCTAGTTTGCCAGTGATTGGCACCGTAGTTCTGATATACTCAACACAGATCTTAAATCTGAGAATGAGATGATCTGACCATAGGCAAGGCAGGATTGAAGGAGATGACACACACGTAGTGTTAGACCACACTTGGTCTAAAATGTGTCCTTTAACGTGAGTGGGGGAAAGCACCAGCTGCTTAAAGTTGAGGTTAGAGAGAAGGTCAGTCAGTTCTGCCGATTGGGAGCCCTCTGCTGGGTCTTTGTACCAGTAGTTGAAATCGCCAACTAATATGACCCTGGTATGGTCCAAAGCCAAATTGGCAACTTGCTCGCTCAGAGACATAGGAAACAGTGGCATTGAGGTGGGTGGTCTATATAATAGAACACATGCTATAGACATGTGGGGAGTAGCAATCTTTAATACCAGATTGTCTGTATTAAGTAGCGTCAAGCAGTTGAGAGTGGTGACATCCAAGCTTGAGTGGATAATTGCCGCAACTCCACCTCCTCCTTTCCCGGTAGCGCGATCAGCCTGTATAATATAGTGGTCAGGAGGCAGTGCTGCTATAATATCGGGTGCTGAGGTAGGGGTTAGCCAAGTTTCTGCCAGGAAGAGAATGTCTGGCTTTTCTGTGTCTAGTAACAGGAAGATGTTCATCTGATGCTTGACAAGAGAGCGAGTATTGAGATACAAAATAGCGAGTTCATTGGTGGGTGAATTGGGCGAGGCCAAACATGCTGCACGAGTTGAAAGGTGACAGCCATGGCTCAGGATACCATGCTTGCAAAGCTGATGGAGTGTATCCCTTGGTAAAAGGAGAAGGTCACTGTTTGTATTACAATCCATAAGATCGGCCCAAGAATAGTGAATGGTTTGGGTATTATGAGGTGCCCCTGATCCCGGTCGGTCGCGGACGGGCGCAGACGGGCTTCCCTTCGGCGCGCCTTCGTCGCGCAATCGTCGCGCCCGCTGCGCTCGTCCGCTGCGCTTCCGAGGGAAACACATGCTTTATGGAAGTATGGGCGGAAAGGCTGGGGGCATGGCCTGCGGGCAAAGCGAGGCGCGAGTGAAGTGTTCTGCGCCAGGTGAGAGCGGCGCTTTCCGCTTTTTCCGAGGTGTCAGAAGGTAAGGGCACAGTTTAAAACACAACAATAGCACCAGTTTTAAAAAGGAACTAACTCCCGGCTTTCCGCCTCAGGAGTGTTACTATCAATGGCGGCGCTCGTACATTAGCATCCCAATATAGTATGAGTTGGGGGGTTTACCAGTAAACCATTAAATAATCATTTTGGAAATTCTGTCAAATTAACGATTTTACCTACAGGAGGTCTGATTGACAAAAAAAGTATAAGATACCCTAGGGTCATGTTTGCTTTACATAAAACTCTCAATAAATAAACCAATATAGCAGTGAGCACAGATAAGCAGGAAAAGCAGATCAAGCATTTGAAAACAATACAATGGAAGGTAAATCTAAACTGGGCTGAAAAAAGGCAAATAATTCAGCAAGCTAATGCAAGGTGTGAGTTTGATGACAGGAAAAAAGAAGAAAAACACACAGGTTTTGAATGCTCTTAAGAGGAGCAAACATGTATTAGGGAAGGCCAACGTACAGAGAGGAACAGTAGTTGAAGCAAAACACAACCTTACATTGAAAAAGTAACAGAGAAGAAAATAAAAGAAAGGAATGGTTTGGTTTTATGAATATTGTACAAATGAAAGCGGCATATCCTGGCAGTTGACGAAACCTGAGAAAAAACATGGAAATGCATAAAACACAATGCATAAAATTACACGCTGATGTATGAAGTGGAACTATTCACACTGGAGTAATTCTGAACAACTGGAGGGCCTTGTATTGATCACAATATGGCTAATAGCATATTACTCAATTGGGCATGCAAGAAGGAACAGTGGAAGGATGTATGTCGAAAAATTGACTACACAATCATTGTGCTACCAAACTATTGTGGCCAAAATATCGAGAACCACAAATATACTTCCCTATATATGCTTGCCTTGTTGCTATTTTGCTCCTTACTATTTTGTCTATGATATGAGGGCAGCACAGTATAATTGGGTCAATATTAAGGTGGAATAAACAGTGGAAAGGTAGCAATATATCAGTAGCATATTGAAAATTGTTTATGGATGATAATGTGTATGAGAGAGAGTTGGGTGCAATAGATATTGAAATGGCCTGTGTAGAAATTGGGTGAGTTCAGAACAGAAAGGTTAATTCACGTCAGCAATAAGAGCTGAATATGTATAAAGGTAAGAATAGTTGATTACAATGTGTACAGCATATTTTAGAGTTATTTGCAGCCAAAATACTAAGAAAACAAATCTGATCTGCGCATTTAAGGAGACTTTCTCAAATGCCATTTAGAAATGGGGGGCCTCATTTACAAGCCCCTTGTGCCACCAATGCATTATTTTTTGATGCAGCGGTGACACAATCAGTGTGCCACACTGTGCCATAGCTAAAAGCTGACACATTGAGTCCAATGCGTCAGTTTGTAGAGCGCTGAATCACATTATACCTGTGCCAGGTATAATGTACATAGGGTAGGCGTACCCAGGCAAAAAGGCCACGTAGAACTTATACAGTGAAATTTATAACATTTCACTGCGTCACTCTACAACTTCATTGAGTCAAAATGTCTACAGGAAATGTGGGCTACTGAAAATAGCTTTTTCTTGTAAGGCTATAAAACCTTCTTTGTACGAGCTACCCCCTCTAGCGTGGGCATAGCCAAGGGGGGCCTGGTCAGTTTTGCCTAACTGTTCAAGGCAGTCTTGCTGTGTTGCCCACAGAATTCTCTACTTTGCAGGCTTTGTTGCATTCTAGTGGGTCGAATAAGCTTTTGCTCCTGAATTTTTATAACGCTGTATCCTCTCTCCCCAAAGTTTGTAATATCTCCTGATTAGGCTCCTTTTTGAGAAAAATTACACTGCATAAACAGAGCTGTACCAACCTTTTATTTGCAGGAGATTTTAATGTTCACTTATGTGGGGATCAAAGATATGGGATGTGCACTCTCCACAGGCAAACATGTGTAACACACTCACCAGGGTAGCCTACTTAACGTCATTGTAAACAAGTTTGATTTAACCTCAGCCATGACAAGCTGCCCCCAGACAAGAAGAATATTAATCCCGTCTTTACTGGAAAAGGGTGTGAGTTGTTCATTGACTTTATTTTTGTTTCTACACACTTTTTCTTATATCTCATGGATTTTACTATCCAGGTGAGCTCTCACAGTGGCCACAACCTGATGTGTGTCTCGACTTGCTTGCCCCAGGCAATACAACTCTACGAGGGTGGCGCTTGGGGGTCCATGATCACTGTGAGTGACGGTAGGAGACTAAAGTGGGTCCAGATTTCCCCAAATACATTCTACGAGTACCTGTTTTCTCATTGTCATAAGGAGTTTGCTACCTGCTTAGATGGGCAGGCTACGCCAACAGATGTCATAGAGACCTTAAGTGTTGTATCAGGTGCTGTAGCAAATCTTTTAAAGGCCCCAGTGAGGCGACGCCCTTGCTTAGCCTGAGCTGGTTTGACTCTGAATGTTCACGTGCCTCCAGGAAACTGAAGGAAGCCCTTGGTACTAAACCAAGGAATCCCTATATTGTTAAGGCATGTCATAGGCAATACAAGACTGTTCTTGCAAAAGGTAAGACCGTATTGAAGGATGAGGTCTGGTTAGATCTCACTCAGGCTAGTACTTTGAAGAGTAGCTCAAAGTTTTGGAGAATCAAAAATAACTCCTTTCTGGCAGCAGATAGTGCCAACCCATTGGATGCTCATTTAACTGAAGATGACTGGGTAAGGCCCTTTGAGGACATATTCTAGTCCTCCCCTATTTTGATGGATTATCAGTGCTCAGGCGAAGGAAAACCCAAAGTGGCATTTACAATGGAGGAAGTAAGAGAGAGTACAGCAGGGCTGTCAAAATATAAGGCCCCAGTCCCTGATGGGATCCCCCAGACCACTTTGTTTTGAATATAGACATCTGGGTACCGGCCTTCACCTCGCTTAATAATGCTGCAATTGTGACAGGCCATCCGGTACCTGGGCTTTATCTACCATTGTCCTGGTTTTCAAAAAGGGGGACCGAGACAGTGGCCATTGTTATAGACCCATCTCCCTACTCGATTCTGTGGTAAAGGTGGTGTGACCTATGGTACTAGATAGGCTCTCCAGATGGGCAGACAATAACAGCATCCTGTCGGAGGTCCAATTTGGCTTTCGTCCGGGACGGTTAACTGTGGACCAAAGCCTGAATCTCTACATGGTTCTCAACAAGTACCAAGTTGCCCGCCCTGGTACATCTAGCTTTCAGGGATCTGTCTTCAGCTTTCAACCGAGTCAGCATGCTGTCCATAGGAGTCAGTAGAGATATCGTCCTCTTTTTAAGGGATCTCCATCGAGACACCAAAGCAGTGGTTCACTACTCTAAAGATCTCAGAGACAACCAACAGTTTTTGATTCAGAGAGGGGAAAGACAGGCGTGTTTTTGTAACCTGAACATCAACAACTTGGAGCAGGTCCTTTTGAAGCTAAAAACTGATGTACTCAGGTGAGTCGGCAAAGTCTACCCGTACTACTCTACACTGATGACACAGTACTCATGGCTAGGGCAGCTAGGGGGTTGCAATCTCTGTTGAATTTTTTCATTCACTTCATGGAGGACCTGGACCTGTTGGTCAACAACAACACATCCTTTGTAATGCAAGTGGGTTCCCGTACAAGTGAACCGTACAAATTTGTGGTGTGGTCTACGCCGGTCCCGAAGACTGACGTCTTCTCATACCTGGGGTAGTGTTCGATGCCACCCTGAATTGGCATCCTCTCATAAGTAGAAAGGGACTTTGTTAGGGCCAATCTCGCTGTTGCTAACTAAGACTCCAGACTGGGCAATAGACCCATCAGAGCCCTTTTACAGGTTTACAAGGCCAAGTGTATCACTAAGGTGACTTATTGTAGTGAGATCTGGGGTTACGTTTGGAATGAGGAGCTGCAAATTGTTGAAAACATATTCCTGAGACGGTTATTATGTCTACTTGAGGGCATTTCCACCTTTGTAGCCTAAGAATAATTGGGGATCACTTTTCTTTCAGACGTGCTGACCTATTATCCCCTATTGATGTGGATGAAAATGTAGCTTAGGAAGGGAATTGCCTTAAGCAAGGAGATTCTAAGGGATTGTCTTTCTCTTGGCCATTGTTATTGTATCCCCTGGTATAAGTATGTCAGGGAATGTGTTATGAGCTTGGGAATGGCTAACCTATTTACCAACCCAGAGAAAATTTGTAGGAGGGACTTGTGTTGGGTGAAGGAGACCTTTTTTTAAAAGCGGATGCTGGAAAGAGAAGAATTGGAGCTGAGGAAACCCAGCACCTGCAGTCATTCCATCTTCAAAACCGTGCTGTTAACTGAGCCTTACCTTTCAAGGTTTAAAAGCTGCAATGATTGTTTTTCATTGACCAGATTTGGCCTGGATCTTTTTCATTACCTCCTGGCCCTACGTGGAATGCATAAAGGTCAGAGTTTCCTACCCTGTGGCTGCAATAGTAAGTCTCCCCAGGACATGATGAATTTTTTAATGTTTTGTAACTTTTATGAGGTACCAAGAAAGTTATACATCATCCCTATTTTAAAAAAAGGCAAATATTATGTGGGTTAGACCTGCTTTTTTTTCTATAGATGCTTTCAAGCAACACAGTATTATATGTCCTCAGTTTTTTATGGTCTGCAGTCAGGCTCATATCTAGTTGTGATTAACCTACGAGGGTCAACTCTGGCCACTGTGGCTTGACGAGAATGTTTTATATATGAACTGACCTGTCTATGTTATAGACCTTGGTATTAATTCTGCAAATTAGGGGACTGTGTTAGATGCAATGTACTGTTATAAGTTATTTATTATTATTATTATTAGGGAGTTTTATAGAGCGCCTGGTTTACGCCCAAAGGCGTGTCCCCGCGCTATGGTAAGTAGGGTAACAGTTATATAATGCACATTGATGGTTTTAATTTGAACTTGACTTGACTTCTATGTTTTTTTGCAAAAAACGAATAAAGTTTGTTTGTTGTTGTTGAGTTAAAATCCTTATGCTTGTGCAGACCAGGCGTAAGGAATAATGCAGTGCTTTTACAGTGCCACTCACCTATGTGTTCTGATGCATTGCTGGAGTTGCGTCAGTTTTACAACCAACTCCAGCAATGCATCACTTTTGCACCAACAGATGTGCCAGAATTTCTGACACATGTGTTAATCCATGCTCCATGGAGCCCAGTATTGTAATACAGCGCATCCATGGTGTTGAGAGGACGTTTGGCACAGCGCAAGGAAATTGATGCATCAATGTTGATGTGTCAGATTCTTGTAAATGAGACCTTGTTTCTTTATTAGCTTCCATGACTGAGACCCAAAGTATAAAAAACGAGGACTTCTCTCTGTGTTCTTCTACAGGTTTAACTAAAGAATAGAGCATTTTATTTTTATGTATTATGTATATAAAATCAGGTGCAAAAAATATTTTGCAACTTATACTGTTAAGATCTGGAACAATGAAGTCAAAGCATGCTATTCCAATCTAGAACTAATTTAAATTGCCTGGGTGACAAGACTGATTCACTGTGCACACCATTCTGCTTTCCATACTACATATTTGATGTTTTATACTGGGATTGGAACACTTGAAGGAATAGTGTTATCTCTTTATGATGTGGTCAGCACCCTTACCAGTGTATTCCATATCGGCTTGCCCTGGTAGGTTCCATACCAAAGTGCCCCTTCTAAGCAAGACTTAGCCAATGGTAATCTTTGATCTGGGGTGGTTGCTGAGCTTTGGGGGTTGCAAGAGAGAAGATTTGATTGCTCATGATACATGACGTCTCTGCTGGCATTGGAATTGTGACATCTTAGATACAGCACAAGGATCTCTACAGCTTTCCTCAAAAAAGGCAGTCATCTTAAATTTGGGAAGCATATTACAGATGAAGAGCAGCTTATGTTTCTGTCAGGACAGGTGGTGACTGCTGGTTTCTCCATTCATGAGGGAAAGCTAAGGGTTTCTTCTTCTGGGTCCTTCTTTGTAGGGACCATATGTTACCTAGCTAATCCATGTCAAACTAGAGGGAATTTCCCTTAACTCCCAGGCAGTTTAAGTATACCAATTTAGCATGTGGGATGGGAAAATTAGGCAGGTGCACAGTGACCCTCTGCTGAACTTACCTGGAAGGGCTCCACATTAGAAACAGACAATAATGAACATAACATATTTCTGGGTTTCTATTACAATTCCCCCAAAGCGAGGACATATGGAAAATAACTGGACCAGTATAAATCAATCAACAGTATATTAATAAATAGTATTAACAATTTAGCTGGTATCATTAGTGACTTTCATTAGAAGCCAAACTAGTGCTGGAAAGATGCAAAACGAATACAGATAATATCACACTTATAGTGCCAAAAATAAATGAATAAAACATATAATATTATGAAAATAGCTAATATATTATTTGTGACTATGCTTATTCCTTCACAGTATCTGCAAACTAGAATTAGTACCAAAAAGTCTGCTGTTGAAAGAGGTACAGTAGTTACTGAATACCTGTTAAGTCCAGGCAGCCTGCCCTCTACTTGCAAAGCCCGGCTCTGTCAATGAGAGCCTGGCTTGTTATCAACCAGTGCCATTGGGGGAGAAACTAGCTCTGTGGTATCAAGCTTGTGCAGTTCTTTGTCTCAGAGAGATAAAAACATTGTATTTGTACTTTTCGACTGTTCAATCATGAGAATATGTCCTGATGATTTCAGACATGAATATAAGAACTGCGAGCACACTATCATAAATAATTGAACATAAATGAACACATTGGGACTTATTTACAAGACCCTTGTGCTTCCTTTGCATTACCTCTTTTGACGCAACTGTAGCGCAACCTGCTGCCCCATATTTACAAGGACACATAAAGCCACCCTGCGTGGCTTTATATGTCCCTTTAAATATGGTTGCTTTACACGCAACACTTTGTATGAAAGGGGCGTGCCATGGGTTTTGCTGTGAGTGTTCCCATGCAATACCCATGGCCTCTGCCACATTGTACGAGAAATTGTAAAACTTGAAATTGCATCAGAATGCTATGCCTCCACAGGGGATGTGTAGGAAGGCGCAACGAGGACAAATGTTTTCATTTCTCCTCTTTTTTCCCTCTTTCTATGCGTGCTGCATTCTGGAGCTCATATAGAATGAGGAAATAACCTCTTGTGATTGTTTATGTGCAGGAAGATGTCCCTTCCTGCACATAAACAATTATTTCCCTCAACGCAGACACCCTCGTATCCCCGTGCTTTGGAATTAATGCAGCGCTGTGCAGTCAAATGGCTTGCGGCACCACGCTACGTTAATTCCTTGTAAATTAGGTCCATTGTTATACAGCTATAAGCATAATGCAATAAAAGCAATCAGCTTAGTAATTCATATTAAGGGCTCTTTGGGCACAGTTGAATGGTGGCCAGGTGCATGATGGGTCCTAATCCCAATAATGTACTAATGTACACACTTACGACAGGACAGTAAAAGACACCATTTAGTCAAACAAACACTGATTGGCAACAGTGTGTATTTGTGTATTTAATCACTTCTGTATATGTTGTACCCAGCCTGCCCTTGATTCTAAGATGGCTGCCAATGTGGTGAGATAATTTGTCCTTCTTCGATGTTCATGTAAAACTTTATCAGTGTGAGTTGGTTTCTGACATGTCTACACGTGAACAAGCTGCAAGGCGAAACGTGTTGTGTGAATTAAAACCTGTGAAAACTTTACTCGTGGTACTTTACTCATTTCCTGAGAGCGCATGATACAACTTTGTTTTTAAGACTTTGGATTGTGATTTACCGGCACGCTCCGCTGTTGAGGGCCAAAAGAAATTGCAATACCAACCTGGCCTTTAAGGAAGAGAGTATGAACATCGTAGAGAGATTTCTCAAACAAGGGTATCCACAGTGGGTCCTCACGAAAGCGCTCAAACGAGTTGCTGGTGTAGAAAGAACTGAAACTCTCTGTGATAAACCTGAGGATGAATCATCAAGGGACAAGGATGTCACACGTGTGATCCTCACTTTCAATTCTGACTCACATAGAGTGAAGAAAGTTATCACTAAGAATTGGGATATCCTAAAAACTGATGTGATTTTATGAAGTTCCATACCCAATAGACCTAACATCACTTACAGACATAACAAGAACCTACGTGACCTAGTGGTCAGAAATGATGTTACTGTTTATCCCTCTAATACACAGCATGGTCTGGTTGGCTTCTACCCTTGTGGCCATTGCAAGGCCTGTATAAACAGCAAATATAAAGGCACGGTGGAATACAATGGGGTCACGAAGAAACTCACTCAATTCTTAACATGTGGTACGAATTTTGTTATCTATGTAATCGAATGTACTTGCAAACTATGGTACATAGGAAGTACCACCTGTGCAGCCAAGAAAAGAATTTTGGAACATCTTAGGGCCATAACTAATCATGACTCTAAGTACCCTGTTGCTAGACATTTTGAGGAATACCATTTCTCCAACACTGCAGATTGTAGTTATATGATCTTAAAACACATTCCTAGAAACCCGAGAGGGGGGGCAGAGTTCTTTCTCTCAGACAAAGAGAATCACGCTACATAATTGACTTCCAAAGTAGAATTCCGGGTGGTCTCAATATGGACAAAGAATTGGCAATACATTTAAAAGAAGGATCATAATTATATTGTTTACTTGATTGTCCCAGAGCTGTTTTCTGCATGATTGTACACAATGAGCATTTAACTATTATCTACTATGTACAATAACTTTAAACTGTAACCACACTCACTTGTGTGCCAGTTCTTTTAAGATCTTCTTTTAACTCTTATTTTCTCTGTTTTTTCTCTCTCTTTTTCTTTGTAGGAGGAAAAGAAGGGGCCCAATCACGAGCATTCACTTTCACAGGCGTACCTAACCTTTGCACTCCGATTTAGAGATCATGTATGTCACAATTATAACATATTTTCCCACTGGTTTGAACAACCTTGATTTTTAGTGGACTCCACGCTGCTTTTCTTATGAACGAAGTGTGGGGTTATCAACCGATTTTATTGATATTGTTTGTGTATATTAAGTAGAGCATTGAGATTTGGAGATAAATAAGGCACCTGCCATCAGTTTGTTATAGTACATACTATACTGCAGGCTTGCATGTCTATAGTCAATTTCATATTCTCATTCAAGTTTACGCATTAGACGGAATACAATCTTTCTGCAAGAAGTAGTCAAAAACATCAATATTTATTGTAAACATTCTACTTCACGCTTGAAATGCAATACCTGTATATACTTTGTTTATTCATTGATATACGTTGCCTTATTTCATGATTTCTCCCCATATACCTCTCTCTATATTTCACTGATACATTTTGCCATTCTAAGATGGCTGCCAATGTGGTGAGATAATTTGTCCTTCTTCGATGTTCATGTAAAACTTTATCAGTGTGAGTTGGTTTCTGACATGTCTACACGTGAACAAGCTGCAAGGCGAAACGCGTTGTGTGGATTAAAACCTACGAAAACTTTACTCGTGGTACTTTACTCATTTCCTGAGAGCGCATGATACGACTTTGTGTTAAGACTTTGGAGATATATATATTGGAGATATATATATATATATATATATGACAAACAGCATTCCTCCACTCTCTTGAAAGAAAGGCACTGCTCACGGGACTTTCAGGCACACGAAGGTTTAATCTTCATTACAACAAAGTGGCAGTTTGCAGCAAGTCCTTTACAAAAACCCAACGCGTTTCAGCTGACTCAGCAGCCTTGTTCACGGGTAAGTAGCTGGATTGTGGCGTTTTGCGCTCGACTGCGCGCCTTATGAAGACTACCAGATTCCAACGTAGTCCTCGTCTACTACAATCCCCAGCATGCACTGTAACACCTTTCTCATTTCTATTCCATTTTGGTGCAATTCATTTTCCCATTTATATTTATTTCGTGGACTTTGCAGTCATTCAGGAAACTTTTAGCAGGTGTTCAATGATGCATATAGTTTTCAAATGTTGCCGCTGTGCCACTCTTTCAAAGTCTATAAAAACCCCACCTGTGGCCTCCAGTCCATGGTGAAAGAAAACTCACTTTCACTCACTTGCCTGCATCTCGCTTATTTTAATCGGTTGAAACCTTCATACCTTTATTTTCACATAGCATCATGTAGGCGGGTCGGGCTCCTTTTGGACACAAAGTCCGAAAATAAACCTCCTTTTCCCCTTGTGAAGGAGCCTCAATCCCACAGGGCAGGCAGTGCTAGGGGACGGAGCACCCCTATTAGCACGACAAACACCATTCCTCCACTCTCTTGAAAGAAAGGCACTGCTCACGGGACTTTCAGGCACACAAAGGTTTAATCTTCATTACAACAAAGTGGTAGTTTGCAGCAAGTCCTTTACAAAAACCCAACGCGTTTCAGCTGACTCGGCAGCCTTGTTCACGGGTAAGTAGCTGGATTATGGCGTTTTGCGCTTGACTGTGCGCGGATGTTATAGTTAAGCTCA
Source organism: Lissotriton vulgaris (assembly GCF_964263255.1). Classification (NCBI taxonomy): domain Eukaryota; kingdom Metazoa; phylum Chordata; class Amphibia; order Caudata; family Salamandridae; genus Lissotriton; species Lissotriton vulgaris. Next base: position 399,256 of record NW_028246438.1, on the reverse strand, counting down.
GATTTGACTTGTACAAAACCAGTGAAATTCAGCAGGCATAGTTACTTGAGCTAACTGTAACGTATGCCCCCACAATGTACTGCTTATGACCTTGCATATTTGCATCTCTCATGACATGCTCAGTAATGTAATATGTGAGGTCATAAACAGTGCATTGCTGGGGTACAAGTTATATTTAGTTCAGCTAAGTAACTGCTGAATTCTACTGGTTTTGTATGAGTGAAACCTGAGCCTAACTAATAAGTCCATGTAACCTTTTATTTAAGGTATATGCACGTTGCTGAGTCAAGAATGATTTTCAAATGGCTGGGTCCAAACTGAGGTGGTATAGTGGGTGAAAAACAATGGATTTGGGATATGGCCCGAGTGACTGCCAGTGGCTGAGATTGATTTAAGCATCCATCACCTTATTGTAGTTGACTCACTAAGTGCCATGTGTATGCCCAGACGTGGGTTCCATGATCATTGTGCCACTGGAATCAAGCTATACCTTGCTGATGAGCCCTTAGCAGGGAGAAACCAGCCCTTGGTTGCTTGTGTTCAAGTTCAGGGAGGAACTAGCTTGATAGTTCAATCTGGACTGTACCCACTGGAGAATCGGGCCTGGCAGTTCAGGCTTGGCTGTTCCATACGTCTGAGTCCAAATTGAAGTGGCAGGCGGGGTGAAAAAAGATGGATTGTGATGCAGTCTTGAGCGATCACCAGTGGCTGAGATTAATTCAAGCATTCCATCTGTCACTTGTCCATCTGTATCCATGTCGGACCTAACCCCCTACTATGCTGCTTGGCAGGATGTACATGGGGATAACTACTGTCTGTCTGCCGCAGGAGAAGAAACCTGTAATTTACGCATGGCTTTCTCTAGTGGCACATTTTTATTCACAGTACAGCATGGAGCCACAAACAAATGATTGTCATTACTTAGGTATTACCACCCTGACCCATAGAGTATCCTTTATCTTTTGGTACAACCACCACCCGCTACTGCAACTAATGTCATTCTTTGCAATGCAAGACCTGCCGGTTGTCACTGATCTCAAATCTATGACCTAAATGTTGAAAATTAGAACTGTCATTACTCACTAAGATTCGGTTGAGGGAAGAGAGTGCCCTGTGATTGATGAGTTACTTTTATGCAGTAAGATAGTGCAGTTGGACAGCATATATGCCAACACTGGGACAGCAGGAAGAGGGAGATTTAAAAAGAATATCTGGGGACTGTATTTTCCCCATTGACTAACATTGAAGTATAACCAATTTCCACAGACAGAAGAAAGCTAAATTAAAACAATGTTTTACCTTAAAAATCAGGAATCTCCAGTCTGAATCAGGTCTGTTGGCATGTATGGAAAAGACAAAGTTAAAAAAGGGAGTGTGTTGCTGGTCATATTTTATACCTCCCTCACAATAACTTTTAATCAAAAATGCTGCAGGCTAAGATGTAGAAGTAATGAAGCTCATTTTCAAATGTAATGTTCAGCACCTTAATTTATAACTCTCCTCCTCAAATATTTGTCATCTGCATTAACAGAGGAATTAATGTCTGTAGCTTTAAAAGACAATGACATCATATCATAGTGATGGGTGAATTCAACTTGTGCTGTAAAGAGTTTCCTGGCACCACAGGGAACTGTTTTGAAAATCTTAAAATAATAGACCTACAATCACAGAATTCAATTACTGCTAGTAAAATAGGCAACTACTCTTCCACCAACCGGACACTGTCAGTCAGTTACAGGTTATCAAATACCTTCAATAGTACACTCAACTTAGCTCCTTGATATCGTATCACGTTCTGGTGGTTTAAGCTGACTGATAGCCTCAGCCGATCCTGAATTCTTATGCAGGGGAGCGAGATGAAATTGCAACCTAATGTAGGAATCTGCAAAAAATATAGCGAGAGAAAGAGAGAGAGAGAGAGAGAGAGAGAGAGAGAGTAAAATGACTAGATTTCACTTTTTGGAATGGAATCTTCCCACTTATGGTTTAGCATAACACTACCTCAATGTCGGAGGAACGCGTTGGTGATACAATACAGAGGTAAAAAATATCCTCTGAAATATTGTTTACTAAAATATCATGTCCCTATACTTATAATGGGAAGTAAAAGAATATTGGAAGAACTATATTGTCCAAAAGTGTACAAATAAATATCCTTTCTTTCTAAAATATATTGAGTTTAAAGTAGTAAATGTTAAATATTTGAATATAAAAAGTTAATATAATGTACTTTAAACACATTCCACTAATATTTAATACTATTTATAAATATATAGTTATATAATCACACAAACACACATATATATATATATATATATATATTTGTGTTGGTGTTTATTCTATATATATATATATATATACACACACACAAACACACATATATTATAGATGGTGTAGCCTAATTAATAAAATTATTTATTTTACAATATATTATATTGTTTAACATTTAAAATTAATTACTATGAAAATAAAACATATACAATACATACACAATAAAAGCATAAAATATATATACAATTTAATAACAAAAATATGTTAATTCATTTAGATAATAAATTAAGTATTACAAATTTAAAACTGCAAAAAACACATTTACTAAAAAATACCATAAAGAGTAGGGAAAGCTTTGGACTTTGTAGGGGTTACATTTGCTATTCCCACTCCAGGCTGTACATGTTTAGAGAAAGTATTGGATTTCGGAGGGGCAAAATTGAGCATTTCGACTCCAATCTGTGCTACAGTAGGGAAAGTGTTGGACTTCGGAGGGGGGAATATTTACTATTCCCACTCCAGTTTGTACAACAGTAGGAAAAGGATTGGATTTTGGACCGGTTTGATTTACTATTCCCACTTCAGACTGTGCAACAGTAGGGAAACCATTGGACTTCAAGGGGTTACATTTACTATCCCCACTCCAGTCTGTACAACAGTAGGGAAAGTGTTAGTCTTTGAAGGAGTAAGATTTACTCTTCCCACTCCAGTCTGTGCTGCAGTAGGGAAAGTTTTGGACTTCAGCGGGGTTACATTTACTATATCCACTCCAGTCTGTGCAACAATAGGGAAAAGGTTGGACTGCAGAGGGGTAAGGTTTACTTTTCCCACTCCAGTCTGTGCAAGGTAGGCAAAGCGTTGTACTTCAGGAGGATTACATTTACTTTTACCACTCCAGTATGAGCATAAGTAGAGGAAGTTCTTATCTTTAAGCACACTACATATTTAAAGAACCCTATTATTTATAAAAAAAATTGAAAACTCATGGTTCTTTAATTATTACTTAGTTAATTTCTTACCCTATCGCCTACAAACCTTGCAGCCCACCCCTAAAATATAACTAAAATAAATATTACAAAATTTACATAATTCATATTCAATTACATAATTAATTAACAATTAATATTAATTGTTAATAAATTCTTACTTAATACACATTGAAATCTATACTCCTGCAAACCCAGCAACTCAAGTCTACAATATAATTAAGATTTTGAAAACAAAGTGCCCTGAAGCAATGAGAAGGCACTCAACAGCATTCTAACAATTTGATGCAACCTGCCTTCTTTCTCCAAAGTTAATTAGTCATCGCCAACACGTTTCAAGGTCACAAGCCCCTTCAGGGCACTTTGTTTTCAAAATATAATCAAGATATGGCATTATTATACAATATATATATATATATATATATATATATATATATATATATATATATATATATATATATATATATATATATATATATATATATATATATATATATATATATATATATATATATATATATATATATATATTCACTGAAAAAACCATAGGTTTCACACCAGTTATAGTTAGGAATTAGCATTTAAAAAACCTATTAAATTCATTGAAAAAACCATAGGTTTCACACCAGTTATAGTTACCTGGAAATTTTACTGACCATTGAAATTCCCACGTTATAGTTAGTTGGACTCACTATAACTTGCGCGCCTGCAATGCAATGCTGATGACGTCACATATTACATCACTCATGACATGGTCAGTGACATCACTCATGACATCACTGATAACACCATCCAGTGAATGTTTGTCTTTCTTAAAAATTATTTTTTTTTATATGTATTTGTAAAGTACGATGCAAGAATAAATGGTTAAATAAGTGTTTAAATGGATGTTTGTTTTTAAAATAATTGATTGGTTAACTGCCTTATTAAGTGTATCTTAGTGAATAAATATATTAGCAAGTAACTTTTATATATTGAAATGTATGTATCAGTGTTTCACTTTGTGTATAAGTGGCTGTATGGGTTGGTGACTGACTCACTGTTTGTATGTGTTTTGAAGACAGCATATGTACAGGACTGTATAGATGTATGAGTGTGTATATGTGTATGTTAGTGAGTAAACAACTGTCTCACTAATGTCTTTTTCAGTAACGACATATGTTTTAATCTAGTATATGTGAGTATTGATTTATAAAACTGAGTATATGTGAGAGTGAGAGATTATAAGAGTTCCTGTTTAAATTAGTATGTGCTTATATAAGTGATTGTTTAAGAGAGTAAGTATGTGTAAGTATTCTTCGAAGTAAAGTGGTAGTATGTGTATAGCTGTATATGCAAATAAATGAATGTTCATTAGTTTTTTTGCATGTGTGAATATGTGTGTGAGTAACTTTTGGATGACTGTCAGTGTGTAACAGGATGTATAGGCGTATCACTACATATAATGAGTGAGTATATGTATGAATGACTATATAGAACTGTTTGTGAATGAGTGGATGTGTATATAGATGGTGGAATTACTGAATTGTTTGTTGTAACTGGTATGTGTATCTCCACTTTTTTGAAAATGTTAAATACTGTTTTTGAATATGTGTTTCAAGGCTTACATTACACTGAAAGGAGGTCTGTCACTCTGTCACAAGGATGGTGTCATCAGTGATGTCATGAGTGATGTCACTGACCATGTCATGAGTGATGTAATATGTGACGTCATCAGCAGTGCATTGCAGGCGCGCAAGTTATAGTGAGTCCAACTAACTATAACGTGGGAATTTCAATGGTTTTATGTCAGTAAAATTTCCAGGTAACTATAACTGGTGTGAACCTATGTTTTTTTCAGTGAATTTAATAGGTTTTTTAAATGCTAATTCCTAACTATAACTGGTGTGTAACCTATGGTTTTTTCAGTGAATTTCATAGGTTTTTTAAATGCTAATTCCTTTCTATATCGAGTTTCTAACTTTTTTTTTTTACAATTTGCTGTTTTGTGTAAGTATTCATTTTTGAGTTTTTTTTTATATCATTTTTTTCTTTTGCGCTCTGGGTGCGCGCTCCGGTAAGCTCTCCGGTAAGCTCTCAGGTAAGCTTTCCGGTAAGCTCACCGGTAAGCTCACCGGAAAGCGCACCCAGAGCGCTACTTTCGTTCGTGAAAAAAAATATGAATGAAAAGTTAATAATAATGCAAAACATTTCGAACCATACAAATAAAATAATTTTTTTTTTATAAGGAAAATGATTATGCATTTCCGTAAAGTATGATGACGTCACTTCGGCGCGCAACGTAAGCGCCCTCGGATGCGCCTACGCTTGCGCTGCGTATACGCCCCCGGAAGCGCCTACGTTCGTGCCACGTATGCGCCCCGGAAGCGCCTACGTTCGCGCCGCGTGTGCGCACCCAGAAGCGCTCCGGAGCGCGCAGCGTAAGCGCGTTGGGTCATGTGACCTTAAAATAACACTTTTCATTGGTTGCTAACAGTTTTTTTTACAAAGAATGAAATCCCCACCCATTTCCTTCACTTCTTCTTTCACTTTTGTGACTGCAAGACCTGCCTTTTTGCTCCTGGATATTTGTTGGTTTTACAATGGCTGTCAGACAATCCAGCAGTGAGGATGAACCAGAATTCATCAATGAAGAGCCTCCTCAATGAAAAGTTAAGGAACATTTCATTTGGAAATTTTTTAAAATCCCACCTAGCCAAAAAAAGGGGAATGCTCCAAAAGTGGAGTGCAGGATCTGCAAAGAAGAGCTGTCACGGGGTAACCCTTTAAAAAAGTACTCTTTTGGGAACTTCACAATGATCCGGCATGTGGAGAGGAAGCACCCCCAAAGTTTTGCCCGGGAAAGTGTCAGGGCTCTGGCACAAGAGGTTCCCAGTGATGGGGCCTCTACATCAACCGGAGGAGCAACTTTTTCTGGGAGGGGGAGATCACAAGAGCTTTTTCCGAACATTCAACCTGCTTTTAACCATGGTGCCCTCAGATGCAGATACTGCAATCAACTGTTTACCTTTGGAGAACAAAGTGTACAGCTCATGGTTCGAGCATTAGAAAACCATCGCTGCTCTTCCCACCCCTAATTTATTTTGTTTTTTTTGCTCCTGTTGAGCAGTTTCCATTCCCTGTTTTTGTTCCTGTTTAGAAAAAAGAAGAAAACCAAAAGTTCTTTTCAGAACTACCTCCAATTCTCATCAAAGAGCTATATTCTAAAAAAAATGAAAAAAGAGTAAGTGAAATAGAGTGCATTGATAATGGAAAGGAGAATGAGTAAGAAAGAACAGAAAGGTATGAGAGTAGAAAGGAAGTGAAGTAGGAGGACTGAAAGAAGGTGAGTGTTAGGAAAGAAAGTAAGGAGAAGAAGAGTGAATATGGGGAATGTTGATATTCAAAGAAAATTTTGAAAAGGAACAGGGGTGTGGAAGGATAAGAAAATATGCATTGCTGGAGTTGAAGGCAGTGGGCCTCATTTATGAAGCCATGCGTCACTTTAACACCACCAAAGCATCACTTTTTGTGACGCATCAGTCCAATAAAAAATGCACCTCATTTATTCATATTTACAAAGTGGCGTTTCTAGGTAAATACGTCACTTTGTAAACCCCTGTGCCACATTATTCCTACGTCAGGTGTAATGTATGCAAAAGGGACGTATTGACGCAAGAAAGGGTCGTAGAGGTGACACAGTGAATAAACTGGACGCCTCATTTCTGAAACGTGACGCATCGCTACGTGAAAACAGCGATGCGTCACTTTTCTGTGCGCACTCCTTACGACATTCCAGATGTGTCATATTTAATGTATGACGAATCATGTCGCAAGGAGTTACAGATACGTGAGTATTTCTGACGTATCTGTAAACACAAAAGTGACGCGTTGCTGGAGTGCGTCACAAAAGTGACGCAACTCCAGTAATGTGTCCTTTCACATGGGGAAAGCACCATGTGAAAGGTCTTGCATCAGTTTTACACCTGCTGTGAGGCAGGCGCAAGATTTTGACGCAACAGCATCCTAAAAGTGACGCAGTGAAATCTCATAGATTTCACTGCGTCGCTATTACCAAGCTTTTTGCGGGGGAACGCCCCCTCTGCATACATTATACCTGACGCAGGTATAATGTGGCGCAGGGTTTTAAAAAGTGACCCATCTACCTAGATACGTCACTTTTTAAATATAGCGCAACGAGGCGCATTTTTTACACCGCTGGTGCGATGCGTCACTTTTCTGTGCGCACTCCTTACGACATTCCAGATGTGTTATATTTAATGTATGACAAATCATGTCGCAAGGAGTTACAAATACGTCAGTATTTCTGACGTATCTGTAAACACAAAAGTGACGCATTGCTGGAGTGCGTCACAAAAGTGACGCAACTCCAGTAATGCGTCCTTTCACATGCGGAAAGCACCATGTGAAAGGTCTTGCGTCAGTCTTACACCTGCTGTGAGGCAGGCGCAAGATTTTGACGCAACAGCATCCTAAAAGTGACGCAGTGAAATCTCATTGATTTCACTGCGTCGCTATTACGAAGCTTTTTGCCGGGGAACGCCCCCTCTGCATACATTATACCTGACGCAGGTATAATGTGGTGCAGGGTTTTAAAAAGTGACCCATCTACCAAGATGTGTCACTTTTTAAATATAGCGCAACGAGGCGCTGGAGTGCGTCACAAAAGTGACGCAACTCCAGTAATGCGTCCTTTCACACAGGGAAAGCACCATGTGAAAGGTCTTGCGTCAGTCTTACGCCTGCTGTGAGGCAGGCGCAAGATTTTGACGCAACAGCATCCTAAAAGTGACGCAGTGAAATCTCATAGATTTCACTGCGTCGCTATTACCAAGCTTTTTGCGGGGGAACGCCCCCTCTGCATACATTATACCTGACGCAGGTATAATGTGGCGCAGTGTTTTAAAAAGTGACCCATCTACCTAGATGCGTCACTTTTTAAAATATAGCACAACGAGGCGCATTTTTTTACACCGCTGGTGCGATGCGTCACTTTTCTGTGCGCACTCCTTACGACATTCCAGATGTGTCATATTTAATGTTTGACGCATCATGTCGCAAGGAGTTACAGATACGTCAGTATTTCTGACATATCTGTAAACACAAAAGTGACGCATTGCTGGAGTGCGTCACAAAAGTGACGCAACTCCAGTAATGCGTCCTTTCACATGGGGAAAGCACCATGTGAAAGGTCTTGCGTCAGTTTTACACCTGCTGTGAGGCAGGCGCAAGATTTTGACGCAACAGCATCCTAAAAGTGATGCAGTGAAATCTCATAGATTTCACTGCGTCGCTATTACCAAGCTTTTTGCGGGGGAACGCCCCCTCTGCATACATTATACCTGACGCAGGTATAATGTGGCGCAGGGTTTTAAAAAGTGACCCATCTACCTAGATGCGTCACTTTTTAAATATAGCACAACGAGGCGCATTTTTTACACCGCTGGTGCGATGCGTCACTTTTCTGTGCACACTCCTTACGACATTCGAGATGTGTCATATTTAATGTATGACGAATTATGTCGCAAGGAGTTACAGATACGTCAGTATTTCTGACGTATCTGTAAACACAAAAGTGGCGCATTGCTGGAGTGCGTCACAAAAGTGACGCAACTCCAGTAATGCTTCCTTTCACATGGGGAAAGCACCATGTGAAAGGTCTTGCGTCAGTCTTACACCTGCTGTGAGGCAGGCGCAAGATTTTGACGCAACAGCATCCTAAAAGTGACGCAGTGAAATCTCATAGATTTCACTGCGTCGCTTTTACCAAGCTTTTTGCGGGGGAACGCCCCCTCTGCATACATTATACCTGACGCAGGTATAATGTGGTGCAGGGTTTTAAAAAGTGACCCATCTACCTAGATGCGCCACTTTTTAAATATATCGCAACGAGGCGCTGGAGTGCGTCACAAAAGTGACGCAACTCCAGTAATGCGTCCTTTCACACTCCTTACGACATTCCAGATGTGTCATATTTAATGTATGACGCATCATGTCGCAAGGAGTTACAGATACGTCAGTATTTCTGACATATCTGTAAACACAAAAGTGACGCATTGCTGGAGTGCGTCACAAAAGTGACGCAACTCCAGTAATGCGTCCTTTCACATGGGGAAAGCACCATGTGAAAGGTCTTGCGTCAGTCTTACTTCTGCTGTGAGGCAGGTGCAAGATTTTGACGCAACACCATCCTAAAAGTGACGCAGTGAAATCTCATAGATTTCACTGCGTCGCTATTACTAAGCTTTTTGCGGGGGAACGCCCCCTCTGCATACATTATACCTGACGCAGGTATAATGTGGCACAGAATTTTAAAAAGTGACCCATCTACCTATATGCGTCACTTTTTAAATATAGCGCAACGAGGTGCATTTTTTTACACCGCTGGTGCGTCACAAAAAGTGACGCACAGGCGGCGCAAAACTGGCGGCGCAAGGCCTTCATAAATATGGTCCTGGATTTTCCCCTTACTTCGCTCTCGGTGCGCTTCCCAGTGCGCGTACTGGGCGCCCCCCCCGCGCAAATCGATTTTTTTTTTTTAAATGCCCCGCGGGACCCTATTTTAGCCCCCACATTAAACCTAGGGGGTCAGGAGGGGGTCTAACCTGCCCCCTTATGGTCAATTCCCCCTTTGTTTTTGCCACCTCTTGTGTCTCGATTTTACCGAGACACAAGATGGCGGCCGCTCCAGACTGTTTAGAATGTTTACAGACACCCAAGAGCCAATCAGCTTTCTGCGCGATAGTCGCGTGGCGCGCCCGGTGCGCTCCCCGGTGCGCGTACCGGGGAGCGCCTATAGATATATATTTTTTTTTTAACCTAAATTACTCAAAATCCACTGGAGCACATATCTTGAGACATAGCAAAGGCACATCGGGCTACTAGTCCCTACAATTTTGCCAAGTTTGGTGTAAATCCATTCAGCCGTTCGAGCTAAAAGTGAAATCGACCGCCCTATAGAAATTAACATGGGGAAAACGCGTTTTGGGACCCCCCTTTTATCTCGGACCCCGCTTGACGAATCCCCCCCAAACTTTCAGGGAAGGACCGGGGCGCCGCGAGGCCATTTTGAGGAAATTTTCAGGCAGATTTGTCAACCGAAGCCAAAGTTATTCCAAATAGAATTTTGAGATTCAACATTGAAAAAAATCCTAACTATAACTACCTACTGGCGACCGCCAGTAGGTAATATATATATATATATATATATATATATATATATATATATATATATATATATATATATATATATATATATATATATATATATATATATATATATAAATATTAATCAATTAACAACTAAATATAATACATTTTTGCTTAACTTCCCACCCTATAGCCCTATACACCTAGCAACCCGCTCCAAAAAGAAAACTAAAATAAATCAGTATTACTACATGTACATAATTAATATCAGTCACATACTTGCTTAAAAATTATTAATGAATACATAACATAATTATTTATTACTTAAATTCCCATTCTATCCTTTTACATATCTAACAGCCCGGTATGACACTTTAAATTAACATTAGCAATTACATTAAAAAAATCAAACCACTTAAAATTACAAAGTATGTTAAAAAATTAATAACAATTATACAAACAATAATAACACACTCAATTGATATGTAAACTTAAACACATTAAAACATTTTTAAATACAATATTTTGTATAACTTTATTGAAAATCATATAAACAACGTTACTCTTAACATCAATATTACCTTACCTAATAAACACAATATTTTTGACAATGATTTGTCTGCATCACAATATTTTTGTATCACAATATTGTTTTTTCTGATATTTATGTCTCCTAAAATAAAAACTCGATAATTTGGCCATACACCTGGAGGGAACAAGAATCAAGGAACTGGCTGTAGGGGAAGCAAATGACAACAGATGTGTAGGAAACATGGCCAGGCTGAAAGCACACCATATATTAGTATTTTGAAAGGGTTACCTGTTTTTACAATGGAGGTTGTTTTTGGAGTCTTAGCATCTCAAGTTGCCAAAGCAAACCCACTGGTTGGCGCCAGGATTCAAGTGAGAGAGAGACCAAGAGAAAAACAAAAAACAGCACCAGGAATAGAGAAAGGCCTAATGAAAAATCTACAATGAATGAACAGAGGGGGAGTAGAAATAAAAGGGAGGGATGGATAATAAGTATGAACTGGCATGGAAACATACAGCCACAACAACTCACGACTTGTTGCCAGGCAGCAGCTGTATTTCACAAATGGTTTTAAATACTGCTCTGCCAACAACGACCAGGAAGCGTACCCAAAACTATGAAGTAAGTACAATCAACGGTCTGTCAGTTAACAGTCTAGTGGTTCTAGCCTCTTCGGTTTCCTCCTCATATTACGCGCTTATTCTTAGCCTGAATCCTGACACATCCTCTTCTCCAGGCCTGCCCCAAAATGAACAGTGACCAAAAACATCACACAGATGTCTGGTTCGTGAGTGAATTTGCAAAAGCCAAAGCACTAACTAGACAACTAGAGTGGAACTGTCGGTGGACATGATGCTAATCTTAAAACAAAATATGTGGAGGCAACCAAGGTTTACAACCCACTCATTAGGAAAATGAAAATGATTTATTTTTCCACTTGCATTGCACAGGTCCCTAATCTTTAGAAAGAAGTTTAAAGGGTGACAGTAGAATTTTAAAACCGTGAACGTTGTCATTCAGGTATTCCCATCAGAAGAGCGTTAGTTAGAGGAAACAACAAGGGGAAATACAGATATTTCTCCACTTTCCACTTCTGAAGGGGGGTGTACAATTCTGTCACATTCCCAGGTCTACCCGCATTGGTAAATCTGGGAATTTTTCAGAATGCATTGGTGAATTCGTTGGAAGACCTGTGCTCCACCCATGGCATATCTCCCTGCCACAGAGTAACCAAGGAAGCAATTTGTTCTGCCTTGCACTACACTAGATGTATCAAGCCATGCAGGTTTACTCAAGGTGGCCTTGGGTAGTCTGGTAAATCTCATTTAGGTTTTGCGAAACCCTTGCCTGGTGCACTAGTGATGCAAAAACTTGATAAATGCAGGCCATAATTGCTAAAAACTTCCCCCTTTAGGTTCCTACCCAGAATATTTGTCCTGTTAGATTCATGAAACACCTGTGCCTCCTCCAAATGTCAATGATTCTGAAATCTTTAACAAATTCTTGCTAGTGGAAGTGTCACTGATGAGTGGAAAAGTGCTACAGTAAAACCACTACTAAAAAAACAACTCTCAATCTAGAGGACTTCAACAAGAATAGTCCTATCTCTGTACCTTAGCAAGTTCCTTGATAGACTAGCATATACACCACTCCATATGTTGGCTGGCTGGCTTTGACTCTCATAGGAGTACAGTAGCAGTAGTACTGATGGTCCTTGAGGACCTACAGTACCTTGGATACCTGTGGTGTAGGAATAATGGTATTGTCAGAGCTCTTTGCTGCCTCTTACACCATCAACCTTCACATGGATATAGACATTGAGTACTAGGCCTTAGCCTAGATCAGTTGTACGTCTCAGGTAGGCTAAATATCTTAAGTACCCCTCCTTTTTCTTCACTGTCATCGAAGGTTGCTTGTGGGATCCCTCAGGAGTTCATTCTGTCACTTCTAGTTTTCAATATATATAATTGGCTGTTAGCCAAGCCATTTTTTACATGTATGCTGATGATAATCAGCTTAAAATCACAAAGGAAGGACAGCATCATGGTATGGACCTACTAGTGGGCCTGTAAAAGGGGCTTCAACAGTCTCTGTGCTGGATGTTTACAAACATCTTAAAAACGGACCCTGCCAAGACACAGATTCTCATCACAAAACAGGTCGTCACCAGAAACCTGCTCACATTTTCATAAGGTGAACGTTCGGAAAATGGTTCTCTCCTTTTTAGCACCTGTTATCACATTCCTGTGGTCAGTACTGTTATTCAATCTCAGCCTGACCATGGTAGTGCAATCTTTTAGGGGTTGCCAGTAAATATCTTTGCAAGGCTTCAGTTGATTCAGGGCACAGCCACTTGGCTGCTGTTTGGATTCTAAACACAGGACCACCATAGCTTTGCCATCAAACCTTTGCGGTGACTGAATGTTAAGCAGAGAATCAAATTCATAGCTCTGGTTATTTAATAACAAGGCAGTCTACCAGGCTATTCTCAAATTTTTGGCACATGAATTCAAATGGTACTCAATGCTCAAGTCATCCAAGTCAGTATAAATATACAAATTCTATGTATTCAAGACCCACACTGCAACTTTTGGTGATCAGACCTTTCATATCCTCTTGTCAAGGCTGTAGAATACCCAGCCTCCAAAATTGCAGGCAGAAAACAATACAAATTTGTTTTCCCCGAGATCAAAATCTGCCTCTATATCTTGTCAGAATTAGGGCCCCATCAGATGATGGCAATTAGGTCTCTTAGTTTCATATACAGCTCTTTTGTTTCTTTCATTTAGGTATTTTTTCTTCAGTGTGTTTATTAAGGCAGGCAGTGTGCTCCTTCCCTACTTCTTTGATTGGCTCCTTGTTGAGGCTTTTCTAACAAGCATTGGGTGTGCTACATAAACCCGGAAAGACTGTGAGCAGCATTGCCAGCACCCCCACAATTAAGTTGTCACTCTCTACAGAAAAAGGACAACTATCCTGAAGGACAGGTCTAGAGATACACAGCATTGACTGTGCCAACAATGTTGACTAATAAAGACTTTCAGCTGAAGTGAACGCTATCATGCACCGCACAATTCTATGTCAGTACCGGAGGCTTCAGATTATGCTTTTCCTTCTTCGCTGTTTATTATCATACAAAACTCACAGCAGCCCAGAAAAGCTCCACAAAATGCTTATATGTTCCAAAACAAAGGAAAAAAACATTAGTCCAAGAAAACAAATATAATTTGGTAACAAAACTACAAATCCCATCAATCCATCGTAACAACGGTAACATCAGTCCTTTCACAGTGTCCGTGACATCCAGTTAGGGCGTCCATCTTGTGTCTTCCTCCTCTTTCTTCGCTGCTTCGCAGCCAGTTAAGTAATTTTTCTTATATGCTCTGTATACTTCACTGATTTATGTGGTTTACTTTGCTATTGTTGTTCATGATGGGGTATTTTGATATGCCTTGTGATTATTTCAGGGGAGGGCTCTGGGATATGTAATTGCTAATTACTGTTTTCATTGTACAGCCCTTTATGTTCGCGGGGACGTTTTCCGTCTCTTTCGCGATCTTCCATTGACTTCTGCAGTGATTTATTTCACCCACCAGGGGTAGCCCTTGCGTCTCGCTGCTCTCGGCGCAGCTTTCCTCAGAGTTCGGAAGCCGCGCTGGGGAGAGAGATGCTCCGGTGCCTTGCCCCGCCGCCTCACCTGAACGCCCTCTGTGTGGGGGTCTGTATTGCCCCAATTATTCTACGCCCGCAAGGGTCCGTATTGCGGTAATACAGCGCTGCCGCCTGCGGGCGTATTTAAGCACTGTGTAGCGGTTTTTAACGCATGTGAGCCCAGAGCTGGTTTAAGCTATTGTTTTGAGTCCATGAGGGAGCGCGCAAGGGGGCGCGGCTGAGACCCGGTCTTGAGTGAGGGTCGGTGCGCTCGGGGGCTAGTGCTTCCCCTATTTCTGGTTTCCAACCAGCCATAAGTTGTTGCAAGCCTAAGGCCTGCCCATAAACTGATGCTGAGGCTTCTAGCACTGTTCCTCATCCTCATCTTCTATCAGGCCCTTAGCTAGTCTCTAGGCATGGAGGGAGAGTACTATGAGGAAGAGGAGGAAACTCATCAGTATCTTAATGATGAGCAGTTCTATAACGCGGTGGATAGCTCTATTTACCGCTGCGTGACAGACATTGTAGGCCCTATGGAGGAGCGCCTCTCCACCCGTATAGCGGAGGAGTGCGCCAAGTGGGCGCAGGCGCATTCAGGTCCCCCGGCTCATGACCCGACCCCTTCAGGGGGAGACCCACCTGCTCCTAAGAGACTTTGCAAGGAGGGGAGCTCGGGGGGGACGCAGGGTGTGGATAGGGACGCCTTTGAACGTCTGCGAGACGCTTTTTTGGCGAAGGCGACCAACCCCACCCCTGCGCCACCACCGGCATCAGCTCCATCAGTGTCCTTGCGAACAGCTCCTTCATCCCCGGGGGGATTGTCACTGGTAGAATCAGATGAAGACGAGGGTTCGGTGCGGTCTTGGCGGCCGTCCGGCTCCGCTGCCGAGTTACCCCAGGACAGCTCGGGCATGTTGGACCTGGATGAAATTATTCATCCGCGGTCGGCTGCCTGGGCGCCTGGGGACAAAGTGGCGAAGTTTGTGGCGGGGCGCCTCCGTAAACCCTTGGAGAAGGAGGCGAGGAGCTGTTTGTGGGGTGAGTATCCATGCCCAACATTAGAGGGGAGGTCGCTCAGACACCGGAGCTGGATGCCAATATGGCTACTTTTATGGCTAAATTTGTTAAGGATCCACGCAAGGGCATAGACCGCTCCTGGCGTAGCTGTCAGGACAAGTTGCTTGATGCAATAGGTCCTATCACTAAGATCCTGGGCATGGCAGAGGAAGTGAAGGTGTCCGGTGCTGCCATCTCCCCCGAGGTCCTGTCGAATTGGGCGCAAATGGTCGTCATCTTCTTGGGGAATGCCAATTGCGCCCTTTCGACGGAGCGTCAGCGTTCCTTCTTGATCAAGTTGGACCCGAAGCTGGGTGACTTGGCCTCCTCGGAGGCAGGGACAGTAGCCCAAGGGGGCCTGTTCGGGGACCCGTTTATCAAGGAATTAGGCAAGTTTGTCTCAACCTTCACATCCTTTGAGAAGGCCCAATCCAGTATCAAGCGGGTGTTTCAGCAGTGTTTTTCCCGAGGGACCGGTCGCGGTAGGGGCCACGCGACCGGCCGTGGCGGTCAAAATTTTGCCAACAAGGGGCAAGGCTCCGGACGAGGTCAATACAATACCTCAGCGAACTATACAAACTTCTACCCTACGAGAGGCCAGCGCTTCAGGGGGCGAGGCGGTTTCAAGAATAACGCCGGCAACACCAATTCCAACGGTAAGTCTTGTATTGACGGACCAGGTCCAAATTGGCGGTCGGTTAGCGGTTTCCCAGAGGCTTGGGCAACAATTACTGCGGACGCATGGGTCCTACAGACTGTGCGAGGGTTTCATATTGAGTTTTACGATCAGCCTCACCAGACAAACCCTCCTCGCCCGAAAACCTTTTCACTGGCCGATACGCAGTTGATCGACGAGGAGGTCTCAGCACTACTCTGCAAAGGGGCCATCTGTCGATCAGCGCGTCATCCCTCGGGTTTCCTCAGCAATATCTTCCTTGTGGAAAAAATGGATGGGGGCAAGCATCCGGTCATCAACCTCAGAGAGTTCAACGGATGGTTGGTGTACCGTCATTTCAAGATGGAGGGGATCCATCTCCTTCGGGGTGTGCTCCTCCAGTATGATTGCATGGTCCGCTTGGACCTCAAAGACGTATACCTAATGGTACCCATCCATCCGCCTCACCGTCGGTTTCTTCAGTTCGTCTGGAAAGAGCAGGAGTTCGAGTTCACTTCCCTTCCTTTTGGGCTTTCCTCCGCCCCGTGGTGCTTTACCAAGCTACTGCACCCGGTGGTGGAAGTCTTGCGGAGCCAAGGTATCAGGATGATCGTATATTTGGACGACATCCTCCTGAAGGCTCAGTGCCCTGAGAAGCTCAAACTTCAACTTCAGCAGACGATATCTTTGCTGCAGGGTCTAGGTTTCATCATCAACAAGGACAAATCTGTGTTTTCTCTGCCACAGAGCTTGGTATTCCTTGGTTTCGTCGTGGATTCGCTGAAGGCCTCCTTGAGTCTTCCATCCAGGAAGGTGGCCAAGATTCGGCACGTGTAGCGACAAACAATGGCGAAATCACACACTTCCCTACGTCAGATCGCCAGAGTAGTGGGGCTTCTCTCCTCTTCCATTCAGGCGATTTTCCCGGGTCCCCTCCATTATCGGGCCCTTCAGCGTCTCAAGGCACATCTTCTCAGGAGAGGTGTGTCTTACGACCAGTTGGTACCCCTTACGGGAGAAGTGAAAGGGGAAATGGCCTGGTGGCTCACCCATATGGAGGCCTGGAACGGCTGGGCGATCTTCGGTTCAGAACCGGACCTGGTGATAGAGTCCGACGCCAGCAGGTGGGGCTGGGGCGCCCGCAGCGGGGAATTCTCCACAGGCGGCGCGTGGTAATCCGAGGAACAGGAGTTGCACATAAACTGTTTAGAGCTTCTGTCGGGGTCCTTTGCAGTTCGTTGCTGGACCAGGGAATCAGCGAGTTTGTGCGTTCTCCTGAGAATGGACAACGTCTCAGCGGTTCGCTATGTGAACCACTTGGGCGGTCCTTGGTCCCGAGCATTGGCCAATCTAGCAAAGGATTTTTGGGACTATTGTCTTGACCATCATGTATCCGTGACAGTTGAATACTTACCGGGGCGGGCCAATCAGGTGGCGGATTGGCACTCCAGACATCTGCGGGATTCCAGCTTGTGGAAGTTGGATGTTCTGGTGTTCCGTCAGCTGGACGATCTTTGGGGCCCGTTCTCGGTGGACCTGTTTGCGCCCCGCTTGGATTATCAGCTCCCGCGGTTCTTCAGCTGGAGGCCGGATTCTCTTGTGGAAGCCACGGACGCTTTTCTCCAGGACTGGAGTCAGGAGAGTGCTTATGCGTTCCCGCCTTTTGCGATGATTGTTCAGATGGCGGCCCAACTTCGCCGCCAGGGAGCGGAATTGGTGGCGGTGACACCCGTTTGGAGGTCACAAGTTTGGTTTCCAGTTCTTCTGGAACTTTCTTGGGATTCTCCAATCCTACTTCCCCGGTTTCCTCATCTTCTTCTCAATCCGGAAGGGGAACCGCACCACCTTCTAATGCAGGGCTCTCTCCGCCTCATGGCGTGGCGACTTTCAGGCGACGTTGGTCGCCCCCCAGCCTTTCGAGATCAGCTGCGGATCTCTTGTCAAAGGCGTGGGCACCCAGCACCACTAAGAGATTTCGATCCGCTTGGACCAAGTGGGTGCATTGGTGTGTTCGACGGGATTTGGATCCCTTGGTCGTGGGCGTCGTGCCAATTCTGAATTTTTGGGCGGAACTGGCCTCCGACGGTCTGGCGTATCGTACCTTTAACGCAATGCGTTCTGCGATCTCGGCTGCTCATGAGCCGATAGAAGGGGCCCCAGTGGGAGAACATCCTTTTGTATGCAGGCTCTTACGCGGTATTCGGCTTTCGTTACCCCCGGAACCACGCTATTCAGTTCTTTGGGACGTCAATGTCGTTCTGAATCTCTTCCTTTCATGGCAACCTAACAAATATCTTTCTTTGAAAGAACTGTCAGCGAAACTGGCCATGCTTTTGTGTTTGGTGTCCTGTCGGAGGGTTTCAGATGTGCAGGCCCTCGACATTTCGGCGAGTGTTTTTTCACCGGATGGTGTGACCTTCACAGTGGGTCGTCATACTAAGTCCGCATCACGGACGATTTCCTACCCAGCTTTTGTAGATACACCCAAGTTGTGCATAGTGCAATGCCTCAAGGCGTATGTAGACATGACAATAGACCTTCGTCCTCCAGGCGAAAGACAATTATTCATTGCTTTGCGAAAGCCACACAAGGCGGTCTCCTCCCCCACTATTGCCAGGTGGGTGCGTCGGGTCTTACAGGAAGCAGGCATTGACGTTAAACAATTTGGAGCTCATTCGGCTAGAGGAGCAATGGCTTCGAAAGCTTTTTCTTTAGGTGCTCGTTTGGAGGATTTGATGCGTGCTGCAGACTGGTCCTCGGATTCCACATTTAAGAGGTTTTATTTCAAACCTGTGGTGGACATTGCACAGTTGGGGTGAGTAAGCTTTGAACTAGCATAATCTGAAGCCTCCGGTCCTGACATGGAATCGAAATTTGCCTAGCTTAGTAACGGTAAGTTTCAATTCTATTAAGGACAAGGACGCGAGGATTATCTCTCCCAGGCTTTCCGGAGAAAGATCCTGCCCGTAGTGCAGTAAGTAGCCTGGTTTTGAGATTTCTGGAATGTCTTGATTTATTCGGCTGACATTACATTTGCAATTGACTTTAAACTGTTCATGTGAAGCTCCATGGTGTTGTATAAGCGTAGAGTTTGGTCTACAACGCTTACGCTGTTGTGTCTCTTCCGCTAGGGAATGAAGGTTCCAAGCAAGATTTGTGAGAGGTCGGCATGACTCGCGCAAAGAAAGAGGAGGTAGACACAAGATGGACGCCCTAACTGGATGTCATGGACACTGTGAAAGGACTGATGTTACCCTTGTTACGATGGATTGATGGGATTTGTAGTTTTGTTACCAAATCACATTTGTTTTCTTGGACTAATGCTTTTTTCCTTTGATTTGGAACATATAAGCATTTTGTGGAGCTTTTCTGGGCTGCTGTGAGTTTTGTATGATAATAAACAGCGAAGAAGAAAAAGCATAATCCTCGCCTCCGTGTCTTTAATAGAATTGAAACTTACCGTTACTAAGCTAGGCAAATTTAGATTCACCTGCACAAATTGTGTGCTGGCATGCCTGTCAGTGTACCCACTTTTCGGAATAACATAAAATACCAATAAATTACGTTCCTGGGAGCCTAAGGATCAATAATAGCACCACCCTGCATATAATTCTGCTCAAGTATCTGACAGTTCTAGTTAAAAACCTAATCAGTTAAAGTAATGTAAGCATTTATTCATAACAGTCACAAAAATAAAACCAATAATCATAACAATAATTAATGAATTAAAAACTGCATTTGCAAGGCATAAACAAGGCACCATCGAAAATATCTCTTGCTGCTGATGAGGATGATAATAGTAATGGTAATAATAATAATAATAACAACAATAATAATACTAATAATACAACAATAATAATAATAACAATAATAACAATAATGATAATATAACAACTACTACAATAATAAGGGCAATAACTACAATATTATTACTAATACTATTATAAAACAATAATAATAATCATAATAATAATAATACCCAAAATAATAATATAACAACAATAATAACAGTGAGGGTAATAACTACAATATTATTACTAATACTAAAAAACAACAATATTAATAACAAAGGGCTATCATATTAAATATTATATCTATCCATCTATCTATCTATCTATCTACCACGCCACCTGGTAAACAGCATTCCGTATGGCGAAATGCTTAGGCTTAAGCGCATCTGCAGCACCAACAGCAAATTATTAGTGGCCCAAGAAGAGAGTAGGCAGCGATTTTTAAATCGTGGTTATTCTCCTAAAATTTTGGAACAGGCCATATCTAAAACACAAACACTAGACCGCAACTCTCTACATGTTGGTAAAAAAAAGATGACCCCTTATTGTATACTATCTTAGAAGGCGAAAAACCAAATATTCCGGTTTTTCGCTTGATTATGGGGTACAGCAGTCAACATGAAGAAATTGACAAACTAGCTGGCCAATAGTCCTCAATGACCTGGTGATAGGTCTCCTTCTACCGCAGAGGGTATCCATTACCCATATTAGGACTCCATCCATGAGGGACTGGTTGGTTACTCCGAATCCAGAAATTATTGCCAACACCTCGTGGTTACAAATTCACAAGGGATTTTTTCGGTGCAAAACAGGCAAAGCATGTTCCCATGGGGTTAACACCGTTACTTATAAAACTCCCTTTAGCCAAAAGCCCTACAAAGTATCAAAATTATTAACCTGCAAAACAGAATACACCGTCTATGCTCTATCCTATACTTGTGGCCTACGCTACGTTGGTAGCACCAAACTCCAGGCCCATGTAAGAATTCTCCAACATCTTCGAGCAATTAATAATGCCGACAACACATGCCCAGTAGCGAGGCATTTTAAAGAATGTCATCAATCTAATAACAAGAGTCCCAGGTACTTCCTGATTGATGCAGTTCCACCAAACAGAAGAGGTGGCAATCGGGAGGGTAAACTCAGGAAGTTGGAGACAAGGTATATCCTTCAATTAGACACCAAGCACCCGAATGGCCTTAATATTACGGAGGACTTATACATATTTCTTTAACTTTTACTAACTCTTATAATTTGGATACCATTTATTTATGACCCTTTTATCACAAATCAAATTCATTTATCCAGCGATCCCATTATCCTCATAGGAGTGAAGGTGCTTTTAGTTATTTAATTTTGATAATTTCACAAACAGATACAAAGATTAAAAGATAGTATTAGTGCCACTATATTGAATTTTAATGGATATTCATTATTAATCCTATATTTAGTATTTAATATTTAATATTTAATGTTTTATATTTGATAATCAATATTTATTATTAGGGAATCTTCAATATTTAATGGTAATTATAACAAATAGGAAATTATCTACATTCGGTGTGTAAATATATCAGTTTTGTTTTATGCACTACTGCACTTCATACATGCTATCGAATGAACTATTTCTCTGAGAAATTATTTATTGTGATTTCAAGTGTCATTCATAAATTCCAACTCTAGTGTTTAATATCCAGTTATATCCTGTTGGTTCGGGTTCAACCTCCTGTTGTATGGGCCTGGGAAAAATACCAAAATATATTTTTGCAAGACTCCATAAACCTAACTTTCACAAGCGGGGATCCGTGGTGAGGTATCGGGTTTTACCATTTCAATAGAAGGATTCATTCACATTATCTCAAGGTGCTATAACCCTAAAAAATGATGAACTTTGTATTGGACATTGATATCTATTCAACTGCTGCTAGTTTAATAGAAAGTTGATTTTTTGTATTACACTTGCACATCTTTGCACTTCCTTGCACAATTGAATTTTTAGCCCACGTGGTCAATATAAGAGTATTTATTTTGATGTGAGGGATAGTATTTGGTAATAATGCATGTAAACAATGAAAGAACATTTATTTATTTTATGTACACCACTATTTAAGTGTGATGCTTACATTATGTTGAAAAATTATGGCTATGTATTTTACATGCATCTTTTCCAATCTCGCATAGATTGCTCAGTATGCCTTCTAGCTCTATTATGGAGCTGATCACGTGGTCATTGGTTTTACAATCACTGTCACTTTAAAAGCACTCTCTATGCAACTTAAATTTGTTGAGTGAGCAAGCGCTACTGGCTGCGAAACGTGTCGTGGCATAAGGGAAATAAAAACATCCTAAAGCACAAACTTACGGGTCTGTATCCAGTTTGCAGCAAGCGATGCGAGGTATCCTGCTGGCGTGCAGCATAGTCTGGATTTTGTTCACACATATATATATATATATATATATATATATATATATATATATATATATATATATATATATATGTATGTATGTATATATATATATATATATATATATGTGTATATATATTTATATATATATATATATACCAAACAGAATCCCATAAAGCCTTCACAATGCGAGAACACAGGCCCTCGTTTTTGTCATGAGTGACGTGTCCAGGTGGGTCGGGTCAGAGGCAATACATCACTGCAGTTAATTCAGCCAACTACAGTGCCCAGAATGCTCCTCTCACAGGCAACTCTGAAATGTCTCGTATACGGCTCCCTTTATCCCTCATGGGTGCCTGGATACAGAATTGAAACGGGGTATCAGTGTTCTGGCAGAACGTTGTGGTCAAAATCAAGTTCATCACCCCGGCCCCCAAAGACGCCTCAACCGTTGAAGTCCCCATGCAGCCATGCCTGGAATTGCGGATGCAATGTTCTGAAACTCCTCCGTGCAGTCACGGACTGCAAATCACAGCGTCACTGTTTCTGGAAGGGGATGCAGTGGGATGGTGCACTCCAAATACCTTTGGACGAAAAGAAAAATGCCGAAGCTGAACCTGCGACTCCATCCACTTGACGAGGCAAGTCTCTTCCTAGCGTGCCCAGGACACAGCGCGCAATTTATGCCACAAAAGTTCCTGCTGTGAGAAGAACTGGAGAGACACAGCGGGGATTCCAGGTGAGTAACTTTATTTCAATACAGCAATGGCATGACGCGTTTCGACTTAATGTCTTCCTCAGATGCCTGCCGCCACCTCGTTTGATTGCCAGAATGCATGTAAGTACCTCCCCTCGTTGTTGTCCTGAGTGACGTGTCCAGGTGGGTCGGGTCAGAGGCAATACATCACTGCAGTTAATTCAGCCAACTACAGTGCCCAGAATGCTCCTCTCACAGGCAACTCTGAAATGTCTCGTATACGGCTCCCTTTATCCCTCATGGGTGCCTGGATACAGAATTAAAACGGGGTGTTAGTGTTCTGGCAGAACGTTGTGGCCGAAATCAAGTTCATCACCCCGGCCCCCAAAGACGCCTCAACCGTTGAAGTCCCCATGCAGCCATGCCTGGAATTGCGGATGCAATGTTCCGAAACTCCTCCGTGCAGTCACGGAACTGCAAATCACAGCGACACTGTTTCTGGAAGGGGATGCAGTGGGATGGTGCACTCCAAATACCTTTGGACGAAAAGAAAAATGCCGAAGCTGCCCCTGCGACTCCATCCACTTGACGAGGCGGGTCTCTTCCTAGCGCGCCCAGGACACAGCGCGCAATTTTTGCCACAAAAGTTCCTGCTGTGGGAAGAACTGGAGAGACACAGCGGGGATTCCAGGTGAGTAACTTTATTTCAATACAGCAATGGCATGACGCGTTTTGACTTAATGTCTTCCTCAGATGCCTGCCGCCACCTCGTTTGATTGCCAGAATGCCTTTAAGTACCTCCCCTCGTTTTTGTCATGAGTGACGGAAATAAAAACATCCTAAAGCACAAACTTACGGGTCTGTGTCCAGTTTGCAGCAAGCGACGCAAGGTATCCTGCTGGCATGCAGCCTAGTCTGGATTTTGTTCACACACATATATATATATATATATATATATATATATATATATATATATATATATATATATATATACTAGCAGCCCGCCCCAGCGTTGCCTGGGGCAGAAGGGGCTGGGGGCAGCATTTCAGGCTTGCCCGTCCCTCGGCCCGTCTCTCTGCCGGGCCCTTGGCCCGTTTCTCCGCCCGTCCCTCCGCCCATCCCTCCGCCCGTCCTTTGGCCCGTCCCTCCAGGTTCACTTACCTTACTCGCCGCTCCAGCTCCACTGCTCCTCCGCTTCTCTCTGGTCACGTCCCTCGGCCCGTCCCTCCAGGTTCACATACCTTACTCGCCGCTCCTCCTTGCGCTGCTTCTCGCTGGTCATTACCGCTTGTCCGCCGCTCCTCCCCGCCTGTCCGCAGCTCCTCCCCGCGATCATGTCCTCCGCAGCTCTTCCTGGTGCTCCTTAACGCCGCTCCTCCCCGCACTCTCGATGTCATGACGCAGACGTCGCGGCCGGCGCTTCTTTCAAGGGACTACTTCGTTTTTAAAGTTAATTTTTTTTATTTACGTTTTATTTTTATTTTATGTAGCCTATGTCCATCTACACACCCTGACAATTTCAAGGATGTATCGGGTGTGTGGATTGGCGCTGTGGTTCCCGAGTTTTCCTTGCCAAAAGTGTTCAGTTCTCTTTTTATAATAGTAGTATATATATATATTACCTACTGGCAGTCGCCAGTAGGGATATATAGTTAGGATTTTTTCTCTATGGGACTTTTGAAAATTCTATGTCTAATAACTTTGGCGTTTGTAGACGGAATCGGCTGAAATTTTCGGGAAAATAGCACATTTTGTTTTTGAGCAGCCCCTGAAAATTTGGGAGGGTTTCTTCAAGGGGGGGCCGAGAAAAAAGGGGGGTCCCAAAACACGTTTTTCCCATTCATTTTTCCATAGGGTGTTTGGCCTCACTTTTAGCTCGAACGGCTGAATGGATTTGCACGAAACTTGGCAAAATTGTAGGGACTGTTAGCCCGATGTGCCTTTGCTGGGTCTCAATATATGTGCTCCAGTGGATTTTGAGAAATTAACATTTTAAAAAACAGATATATCTGTAACAGCGTCCCGGGTAGCGCTCCGGTTCGCGTACTTTTCGCGTAACGGAACTTCGCGAAGCGAAGCTGATTGGCTCTCCGGTGTCTGTCAACATTCTAAACAGCCTGGAGCGGCCACCATCTTGTCTCTCGGTAGGATCGAGAGAGAAGAGGTGGTGAAAAACAAAGGGGGAAATGAAGGAAAGGGGGCAAGGTAGACCCCTTCTGACCCCCTAGGATTGATGAGGGGGATATTAAAGTGCCCCGCGGGGCAAAAAAAAAAAAATTGTGATTTTTCGCGGTAGAGGCGTTTCCGGTACGTGAACCAGGCAGCTAACCGGCAGCGTAACGGGAGTCTTTGGAGAAGCTGATTGGCTGTCAACATTGTAAACAGTCCGGAGTGGCAGCCATCTTGTCTCTCGGTAGGATCGAGAGACAAGAGGTGGTGAAAAACGAAGGGGGAAATGAAGGAAAGGGGGCAAGGTAGACCCCTCCTGACCCCCTAGGATTGATGAGGGGGATATTAAAGTGCCCAGCGGGGCAAAAAATAAAAAAATAAAATTTTGCGATTTTTTGCCGTAGAGGCGCGTCCCGGTACGCGAACCGGGCAGCTAACCGGCAGCATAACGGGAGTCTGAGGAGAAGCTGATTGGCTGTCAACATTGTAAACAGTCCGGAGCGGCCGCCATCTTGTCTCTCGGTAGGATCAAGAGACAAGAGGTGGAAAAAAAAAAGGTGTAAATGAAGGAAAGGGGTAAGCTAGGATTGATGAGGGGGCTATTAAAGTTCCCCGCGGGGCAAAAGAAAAAAAAATTGTGATTTTGCGCGGTAGAGGCGCTTTCCGGTACGTGAACCAGGCAGCTAACCGGCAGCGTAACGGGAGTCTGAGGAGAAGCTGATTGGCTGTCAACATTGTAAACAGTCCGGAGCGGCAGCCATCTTGTCTCTCGGTAGGATCGAGAGACAAGAGGTGGTGAAAAACGAAGGGGGAAATGAAGGAAAGGGGGCAAGGTAGACACCTCCTGACTCCCTAGGATTGATGAGGGGGATATTAAAGTGCCCAGCGGGGCAAAAAATAAAAAAATAAAATTTTGCTTTTTTTTGCCGTAGAGGCGCGTCCCGGTACGCAAACCGGACAGCTAACCAGGCAGCTAACCGGCTGCATAACGGGAGTCTGAGGAGAAGCTGATTGGCTGTCAACATTGTAAACAGTCCGGAGCGGCCGCCATCTTGTCTCTCGGTAGGATCGAGAGACAAGAGGTGGAAAAAAAAAGGTATAAATGAAGGAAAGGGGTAAGGTAGACCCCTCCTGACCCCCTAGGATTGATGAGGGGGCTAATAAAGTTCCCCGCGGGGCAAAAGAAAAAAAATTGTGATTTTTCGCGGTAGAGGCGCTTCCCGGTACGTGAACCGGGCAGCTAACCGGCAGCGTAACGGGAGTCCGCCATCTTGTGTTTTTGGAGCGTCCGGTTTGCATACCGGGTAGCGTTCCGGTAAGCGTAACAAGGGGAAAACCAAGAGAAACAGTAAAATAAAATTTAAAGGAATAGATTTCCACCAAACTTGGCAAAATTGTAGGGACTGTTTGTTTGATGTGCCTTTGCAAGGCCTCAAGATATGTGCACGTGTGGATTTTGTCTAATTAAGGTTAAAAAAATATATATATCTGTAAGCGTGCTCCGGCGCGCTTACGTTATGGGTTTTGTTTGCGCTGCAGAGCCGATACGTCACGGTTATGCGACGCGTCATGAGGCGTCTCACGTGGCTACGTGATACGTCACGTAATAAAGAATATATTTTACAGCTATAGATATTAGCTTTTAAAAAACCAATGAAATTCACTGAAAAAACCATAGGTTATAGGCCATATATAGTTAGGAATTTGCATTTACAAAACCTTGAAAATTCACTGAAAAAACCATAGGTTAGAGACCATATATAGTTAGCTGGACACTTTATTGATACAAAACCATTGAAATTCCATATATAGTTAGTTGCACTAACTATATATCGCGCACCCGGAATCCACTGCTGATGATGTCACATATTACATCATTCATGACATGGTCAGTGACATCATTGATGACATCACTGATGACAACTCAAATGACATCACTGACAACATCACTGATAATATCATTCATGTAATAATACGATGAACCTCTTCAGACTCTAATATAACCTTAGATACAATCAGTGTAAACAGACACTCACAGACTGTCACTCATCCATGGAGTTACTCATAGATCTACTCAGTCATGCAAAGAATCAATCACACCTCCATTTCCTCAACTATACAGTTATACACACCTTACTAATTCAAACATATTCTAACACATATTTAATTTCCTATACGATCCCTAATACAAGTTCACAATGATCCATACAGCCACTCACACATTCACTGGCTCTTATGCATGGTTATATATGTCAACTCTCACATGCACTGTGTTTTACATATGTACTTACTTTGACATGTTGCACTGAGATATCCATTCACTCACCAATACACTCATGCACACAGTCAACCGCCCATGCAGCTGTTTCCACATGCACTTTTGAACCCATACATCTAGTGAATCAACTGCTCACACATCTATGCACAGAGTCATACACCTCCCAGCCACTCATACACATACTCAGTCTCCCATACAAATACTTGGGCAACCAATGAATATACTTAACCTCGATGCACTGTTGCTATATGTGGTTCAAAAAATGAACACCACTACTTGCTGAACAGTTTTCACAAAAATAAATGAATAAGCTTCAGTCTTTGACTACACATAGTCATCAGATTTTACTAAACAAAATTATAAACACCGTTATGGATAAGAAATTCTCATATAAACATTCCAAAATCAATTTGAAAATATTTTCATAAACATTTATAACATGTATTCATGAATGGTGAATCTTCTCTTGAGCCCAATGCATTTCGAGCTTTACAAGCTCTTCATCAGGGGCCTGAAACTGAATAAACATAATGTCAACTGACTGGAATCCAGGAAGACGTGACTTCAGATTATACATGGCAGATTTCTATTTACATAAATGAAAAAATAAGAAAAACATTGATAGAGAAAACGAATCTACCGAATAATAGGATAATATAGTGATAGTATAGAGCCATAGCCCCCACCACAGTGAGTAAAAAATTCTCACATACTCACTTAGCCAAACCGATAGCAAACATGGTCCTGAAAAACAGGTATGGGTAATGAAAATGAGGAATGAGTTTGACGAGGTTATGGGTTCAATGTTAAAATCTCACAGCTAAAGTACCTGGGTGGCTACTACACGATGCTGATCACAGAAAGACTTGTAAAAAGCTGAATGAACCAATCACTGCTACCGTGATCCACACCCTGTCAAACGGAAGGAAACTGGTTTTACTAGCGCGCTCTTCACACTAAAAAGCTCAAAAACATAGACTCATTGCTCAGAGTCTTACCTCCTTCTAAAGCGTCAGCAAGAGACTGCTACTGTTCTGCAACAGACCGTGTTCGAGTGGCTCGATTAACCGCTACTCGCTACATTTCCTGTAGCGTCTCTATGAAGTCGAGGCTCAAAAGACTAAAAACAGACTAGAACTCAACCTCCGACAAAACTTAACAAAGAACACCGCTAACAATGAAGAACGGGTGAAAGTAATGGAAACTAGCACCAAGACTCTAAACTTGTACTGTAACATAAAGTCCAGAAATAACTCACTATCTTGAACTTACGGCAAACTCGGAAGTTCGACCTGGTCTAAAACCGGGCGCCATCTTGGAACGGGGTATAAATCAAATACTCATGAAAGTAAAAGAGTGAGGTAAACAGAAGAAATGAGAGGAAATGGAACAGGAAAAAATAATAAAAAGCAAAATAAAAGAGCTGAATAAGCCATGTAGAGTAGAGAAGTACACAGTATTGTATGAACAATTAAAACAGATATTGGACAATAATGGCAAATGTTGGAAAATAATGACATTTTACCAATTGCATGCAGCAGCCATGTGTACAGACATAGAATGGAAAGGATCACAGAAAACATGATAAATCAATTTTTTCATTGAGACCTGTACTTCTTTCAGTGAATATATATATATACCAAACAGAATCCCGTAAAGCCTTCACAATGCGAGAACACAGGCCCTCCAGTCGGGCCTGTTATATATATATACATATATATATATATATATATATATATATATATATATATATATATATATATATATATATATATTACCTACTGGCGATAGCCAGTAGGTATGTATCGTTAGGATTTTTTCTCTATGGGATTTTTGAAAATTCTATGTCTAATAACTTTGGCGTTTGTGGACGGAATTGGCTGAAATTTTCAGGAAAATGGCACATTTTGTTTCTGAGCAGCCCCTGAAAATTTGGGGGTGGTTCGTCAAGGGGGGGCCGAGAAAAAAGGGGGGTCCCAAAACGCGTTTTTCCCATGTTAATTTCCATAGGGCGGTTGGCCTCACTTTTAGCTCGAACGGCTGAATGGATTTGCACGAAACTTGGCAAAATTGTAGGGACTGTTAGCCCGATGTGCCTTTGCTAGGTCTCAATATATGTGCTCCAGTGGATTTTGCAAAATTAACGTTCAAAACAAGATATATATCTGTAACAGCGCTCCGGGCAGCGCTCCGGTTCGCGTACTTTTCGCGTAACGGAGCTTTGCGAAGCGAAGCTGATTGGCTCTCCGGTGTCTGTCAACATTCTAAACAGTCCGGAGCGGCCGCCATCTTGTCTCTCGGTAGGATCGAGAGACAAGAGGAGGCCAAAACAAAGGGGGAAATGAAGGAAAGGGGGCAAGGTAGACCCCTTCTGACCCCCTAGGATTGATGAGGGGGATATTATAGAGCCACGCGGGGCAAAAAAAAAAAAAAAAAGAAAATCCGATTTTTTCGCCGTAGAGACGCGTCTTGGTACGCGAACCGGGCAGCTAACCGGGCAGTTAACCGGGCAGCTAACCGGCAGCGTAACGGGAGTCTGAGGAGTAGCTGATTGGCTGTCAACATTGTAAACAGTCCGGAGCGGCTGCCATCTTGTCTCTCTGTAGGATCGAGAGACAAGAGGTGGTGAAAAACGAAGGGGGAAATGAAGGAAAGGGGGCAAGGTAGACGCCTCCTGACCCCCTAGGATTGATAAGGGGGATATTAAAGTGCCCCGCGGGGCAAAAAAAAAAATGCGATTTTTCGCCGTAGAGGCCCGTCCCGGTACGCGAACCGGGCAGCTAACTGGGCAGCTAACCGGCAGCGTAACGGGAGTCTGAGGAGAAGCTGATTGGCTGTTAACATTCTAAACAGTCCGGAGCGGCCGCCATCTTGTCTCTCGGTGTGATCGAGAGACAAGAGGTGGAAAAAAAAAGGTGTAAATGAAGGAAAGGGGTAAGGTAGACCCCTCCTGAACCCCTAGGATTGATGAGGGGGCTATTAAAGTTCCCCACGGGGCAAAAAAACCGGGCAGCTAACCGGCAGCGTAACAGGAGTCTGACATATTGTGTTTTTGGAGCGTTTGTTTGCATACCGGGTAGCGTTCCGGTAAGCGGAACAAGGGGAAAATCAAGAGAAACAGTGAAATAAAATTTAAAGGAGTAGATTTCCACCAAACTTGGCAAAATTGTAGGGACTGTTTGTTTGATGTGCCTTTGCAAGGCCTCAAGATATGTGCACGTGTGGATTTTGTCTAATTAAGGTTAAAAAAATATATATATATCTGTAAGCGTGCTCCGGCGCGCTTACGTTACGGGTTTTGTTTGCGCTGCAGAGACGATACGTCACGGTTATGCAATGCGTCATGAGGCGTCTCACGGGCTATGTGATACGTCACGTAATAAAGAATATATTTTACAGCTATAGATATTAGCTTTTAAAAAACCAATGAAATTCACTGAAAAAACCATAGGTTATAGATCATATATAGTTAGGAATTTGCATTTACAAAACCTTGAAAATTCACTGAAAAAACCATAGGTTATAGACCATATATAGTTAGGGATTAGCATTTACAAAACCTTATTTTACTTGCACAAAACCATTGAAATTCCATATATAGTTAGTTGCACTAACTATATATCGCGCACCCGCAATCCACTGCTAATGATGTCACATATTACATCATTCATGACATGGTCAGTGACATCACTGATGACATCACTGATGACATCTCAAATGACATCACTGATGACATCACTGATGACATCTCAAATGACATCACTGATCACATCACTGATGATATCATTTATGTGATAATACAATGAACATCTTCAGACTCTAATATAACCTTAGATACAATCAGTATAAACAGACACTCACAGACTGTCACTTATCCATGGAGTTACTCACACACCTAGTCAGTTATGCAAACAATCAATCACACCTCCATTTCTTCAACTATACAGTTATACACACCTTACTTATTCAAACATATACTAACACATATTTACTGTCTTATACAATCCCTGATACAAGTTCACAATGATCCATACAGCCACTCACACATTCACTGGCTCTTATGCACAGTTATTTATATATGTCAACTCTCACATGGACTGTGTTTTACATATGTACTTACTTTGACATGTAGCACTGAGATATCCATTCACTAACCAATACACTCATGCACACAGTCAACTGTCCATACAGCTGTTTCCACATGCACTTTTGAACCCATACATTTAGTGAATCAACTGCTCACACATCTATGCACAGAGTCATACACCTCCCAGCCACCCACACACATACTCAGTCTCCCATACAAATACTTGGGCAACCATTCAATAACCCATATAGTTACACATATAGCTACTGATTTAAACATGCAGCAGTTTTCAGAACAACATATATAATGATGCACAAATTAAGACAGTTTAGTCACTAACCCATGCACTCAGTGAGACACATTTAATCATTCTCTCATACAGTCAGTCATGCACCTACTAAATCCTTCATCCAGACACTTATACATCCACTCATTTTTCAATATTTAAGACATATTTTAACTTTACAGAAACATACAGTCACTGGGTGTTGTCATCAGTGATGTCATCAGTGATGTCATTTGAGATGTCATCAGTGATGTCATCAGTGATGTCATTTGAGATGTCATCAGTGATGTCATCAGTGATGTCACTGACCAT
The DNA here is from genome assembly GCF_964263255.1 of Lissotriton vulgaris. Classification (NCBI taxonomy): domain Eukaryota; kingdom Metazoa; phylum Chordata; class Amphibia; order Caudata; family Salamandridae; genus Lissotriton; species Lissotriton vulgaris. The sequence continues at coordinate 366,931 of NW_028246438.1, read as the reverse complement.
GTCATGAATGATGTAATATGTGACATCATTAGCAGTGGATTGCGGGTGCGCGATATATAGTTAGTGCAACTAACTATATATGGAATTTCAATGGTTTTGTGCAAGTAAAATAAGGTTTTGTAAATGCTAATCCCTAACTATATATGGTCTATAACCTATGGTTTTTTCAGTGAATATATATATATATATATATATATATGAGCACAAAGTTTGTAGCTGTTCCCAAGCCTCTTGTTCGGCGGGCTCACGGCTGGGGTAGCCACCCCCAAATTACTCACACGTACAATCCGGCGCAATCCTTTCCCAAGTAGATCAAAAGGAATTACACAGGAGCCGTGGCCTCTATTTCAGTGCAGATTTATTGCAGACACAAACGTCCTACGCGTTTCGGAGTGGAACACTCCTTCGTCACGGGCAAACTTTGTGCATTTCATCTTTGTTAATAAAGTAAATCAACATGTCATGTGATACAATCAACATAAACAAAATACTTCTTCATATTATAAATCATATGAGTATTCACAATTATTTAAGGTTTTCTTGTGTAAACGGAAGAAAATGACTAGCATAACATTGAACAGTAATTCTCCATGTTAAGAAATTCATAGTTTACGAATAGCGCGTTCAAGTGGCGCGTTCGAATGGCATTCATTAACTTGTGGCAGTTAAAGATCCTCTTACAAATGTTTTACAAATGTTTACTGATTCCAAAATGGAATGAACAGTGCTTAAGTCTGGTCGACAAAAAAAAAAAAACGGTTAAACAATAAAATACCGCATACGTACATTCCTGTCGGCCGTCCTGGGATTCGAACCCCTATTGTTCAAAAGTGAAGCAGTGGTATATTAGCCCACAGTGCCACGGGAGTATTCTCTCATATCGCCCCGAATGAGTGCTACTGTGCTGGGCTGGCTTAGTGAATGGTATAGATAGAAATGCTGCAAATAGCCTAATCGACCGGATTGAAGTCCTGCAACATTGGTTATAAATGCCCCAGTGGGCATGCATTTATATAAAACTGATAAATCATAGTTCACAAGTTATTGCTGATATCCAGTAGATTCTATACGTGAATACTACTGCTAATTCATGAATTTCAAAAGCAAAAAACTTTATCAAACATAACCTTCACTGTTTGATATAAACCATTCTCAATTTTAAGGGAAGCCCATGCACATACAAATGTCAGCACTCAGGCTACGCGCTGTCTACTTCCATAACGTAGAGTCTATCAAACTTATTTAATGAACATGAGGGACCTGATAGGACATATACACATTAGTTTGGCACAGTTCATTAGCGCCCCAGTGGGCTAAATCATAATGAGAGAATTTTGCTGGAGTGCTGCCCATGTGGGCAAACTGTTCAGAGGGTAGCCAATTCATCTTTTCTTCCCCAAGCATCTGTTACCTTAAAAAAGACAGAATGTCTATTAAAATCTTCATATCGTAACAAAAGTTACTTAAAGACATCACACAAAATTTCTAAAAACAGCAAGCAGAGACAACGGCAGGTATGCGTGAACAATTTGATCCAAACATATGTTTTAGTATAAATGTACTGATAACTCTTCATCCATATTCAACCCGTGGGGCACCATGGTGTTGAATCTAATAATGAATCTGGATTCTAATTTTCTGAGTTCTAACAATCTGTTGCCACCTCTTGTATTGGGAAAAACACAATCAATGGCAGCAAATTTGATAAGATTGGCATTGCTGTTGTGATTCTCTTGAAAATGCCGGGCTACTGGGTATGTTTTGTCATTTTTATTAATAGCCCTCAAATGTTCTAACACTCTCTTCTTTCCTGGATGGATGGTGCTTCCTATATAGTACTTAGAACATGGACACTTAAGAATATACACCACATATTCCGTATTACAATTCAAATGTTTTTGTATAACCCATGGGGCCTCATTATTGTTGAATTTCACCGATTTAATACTGCTGCTGTATTTACAGGCCTTGCATTGATTGCATGTGAAAAACCCTCTGACTGCATTCTCTTTTCTGGGGTTGGGGATCATGTTGCTGCATAATTGATCTCTTAATGATTTGGGTTTACGAAAGGTAAGAGATGGATAATCTCCTATGCAATCTTTCAAATCTTTGTCAGTTTTGAGCACTTCCCAAAACTTTTTTAGACTCCTCCTAACCTCCCATGCATGGGTACTGTAGGTGGTGATAAACCTTACAGTTTCTTTGGGCTTGGTGGTTGGATCAGTTTCCTTAGGAAACAGCAGTTCCTGACGATTAAGGGCTTCTACTTTGTTAATCGCCTTTTTCACGGTTTTGGCACTGTAGCCACGTGCTAAGAAACGCTCTTCCATGATAGATTTTTCATTTTCAAATTTACTGATAGTGCTGCAATTTCTGCGAGCCCGCAGTAGCTCCCCAAAAGGTATGCTTTGTATGAGGTTGTGTGGATGGCAACTGTCCGCATGAAGTAGACTGTTGCCAGCCGTAGATTTTCTGAATAAGGAACTTTCTATGGTGTTGTTTCTTATCTCAAGTTTAAGATCCAAGAATTCCATGGTATCTTTGCTAATTTGGTGTGTGAATTGGAGATTCATTTCGTTGGTATTAAGGGTCTCTACAAATTCAATGGCTTGTGCCTCTGTGCCACTCCACACACAAAAGATATCATCTATATAGCGTAACCAGAGGACGGCATGGTTCTTGAAAAGTTCGATGTTGTGTCCACAACATCGACATGCGGACAGTTGCCATCCACACAACCTCATACAAAGCATACCTTTTGGGGAGCTACTGCGGGCTCGCAGAAATTGCAGCACTATCAGTAAATTTGAAAATGAAAAATCTATCATGGAAGAGCGTTTCTTAGCACGTGGCTACAGTGCCAAAACCGTGAAAAAGGCGATTAACAAAGTAGAAGCCCTTAATCGTCAGGAACTGCTGTTTCCTAAGGAAACTGATCCAACCACCAAGCCCAAAGAAACTGTAAGGTTTATCACCACCTACAATACCCATGCATGGGAGGTTAGGAGGAGTCTAAAAAAGTTTTGGGAAGTGCTCAAAACTGACAAAGATTTGAAAGAATGCATAGGAGATTATCCATCTCTTACCTTTCGTAAACCCAAATCATTAAGAGATCAATTATGCAGCAACATGATCCCCAACCCCAGAAAAGAGAATGCAGTCAGAGGGTTTTTCACATGCAATCAATGCAAGGCCTGTAAATACAGCAGCAGTATTAAATCGGTGAAATTCAACAATAATGAGGCCCCATGGGTTATACAAAAACATTTGAATTGTAATACGGAATATGTGGTGTATATTCTCAAGTGTCCATGTTCTAAGTACTATATAGGAAGCACCATCCATCCAGGAAAGAAGAGAGTGTTAGAACATTTGAGGGCTATTAATAAAAATGACAAAACATACCCAGTAGCCCGGCATTTTCAAGAGAATCACAACAGCAATGCCAATCTTATCAAATTTGCTGCCATTGATTGTGTTTTTCCCAATACAAGAGGTGGCAACAGATTGTTAGAACTCAGAAAATTAGAATCCAGATTCATTATTAGATTCAACACCATGGTGCCCCACGGGTTGAATATGGATGAAGAGTTATCAGTACATTTATACTAAAACATATGTTTGGATCAAATTGTTCACGCATACCTGCCGTTGTCTCTGCTTGCTGTTTTTAGAAATTTTGTGTGATGTCTTTAAGTAACTTTTGTTACGATATGAAGATTTTAATAGACATTCTGTCTTTTTTAAGGTAACAGATGCTTGGGGAAGAAAAGATGAATTGGCTACCCTCTGAACAGTTTGCCCACATGGGCAGCACTCCAGCAAAATTCTCTCATTATGATTTAGCCCACTGGGGCGCTAATGAACTGTGCCAAACTAATGTGTATATGTCCTATCAGGTCCCTCATGTTCATTAAATAAGTTTGATAGACTCTACGTTATGGAAGTAGACAGCGCGTAGCCTGAGTGCTGACATTTGTATGTGCATGGGCTTCCCTTAAAATTGAGAATGGTTTATATCAAACAGTGAAGGTTATGTTTGATAAAGTTTTTTGCTTTTGAAATTCACGAATTAGCAGTAGTATTCACGTATAGAATCTACTGGATATCAGCAATAACTTGTGAACTATGATTTATCAGTTTTATATAAATGCATGCCCACTGGGGCATTTATAACCAATGTTGCAGGACTTCAATCCGGTCGATTAGGCTATTTGCAGCATTTCTATCTATACCATTCACTAAGCCAGCCCAGCACAGTAGCACTCATTCGGGGCGATATGAGAGAATACTCCCGTGGCACTGTGGGCTAATATACCACTGCTTCACTTTTGAACAATAGGGGTTCGAATCCCAGGACGGCCGACAGGAATGTACGTATGCGGTATTTTATTGTTTAACCGTTTTTTTTTTTTTTTGTTTTTTTTTTTTGTCGACCAGACTTAAGCACTGCTCATTCCATTTTGGAATCAGTAAACATTTGTAAAACATTTGTAAGAGGATCTTTAACTGCCACAAGTTAATGAATGCCATTCGAACGCGCCACTTGAACGCGCTATTCGTAAACTATGAATTTCTTAACATGGAGAATTACTGTTCAATGTTATGCTAGTCATTTTCTTCCGTTTACACAAGAAAACCTTAAATAATTGTGAATACTCATATGATTTATAATATGAAGAAGTATTTTGTTTATGTTGATTGTATCACGTGACATGTTGATTTACTTTATTAACAAAGATGAAATGCACAAAGTTTGCCCGTGACGAAGGAGTGTTCCACTCCGAAACGCGTAGGACGTTTGTGTCTGCAATAAATCTGCACTGAAATAGAGGCCACAGCTCCTGTGTAATTCCTTTTGATCTACTTGGGAAAGGATTGCGCCGGATTGTACATGTGAATATATATATATATATATATATATATATATATATATATATATATATATATATATATATATATATATATATATATATATATATATATATATATATATATATATATATTCATTAATGGATGTGGAAGTGTTTGTACAAAATAAGATGCTCTGTACCAGAATTCACAGAAAACTGACTGCCACCAACAGTATCCTCCATGCCAATAGCAGTCACCCACAACATCTGAAATGGAGTATACCATATGGAGAAATGGAGAAATTTAGAGGAACTGCTCGGAAGACAATGACATAGATAAGAATCTTGATGAAACTGGAACGAGATTCCTAGCAAGAGGCTACCCCTTGATCGTGATTGAAGCAGCAAAAAATAAAGTGACTGAGAAATCGAGACCAGAATTACTGAATGAGATAACTGATGTGGAAGATGACGAAATGACTCAAATCATTTTGGACTTCAATGTGGAAAACAAAAGTTTACGACACATCTTGAAAAAGCATTGGAACATACTATTGCTTGATGAGTCACTAAAGAGGAAATTACCTCCAATTCCTAAGATAACATACAGGAAGACTGAATCGCTAGGCGACATCCTAACACAGAGCCACCTAGAAACATCATGAAAAGAAAATTTATCTTGGTTAACAACTCCAGGATTTTGGAAATGTTCAAAATGTAAGGCCTGTGAACACGGACTGAATACACAATCATATGTACTGTCCAATGGAAAAAAGGAATGGATAACTGCACACATCACATGTGAATCAAGCATGTGATGTACGTCTTAGAATATCCTTGTAAACAACTTTACGTTGGAAGTACCATCAACAAATTAAAATCACGGATTTTACAGCATCTTAGAGCGATTAAAAACAAAGACTTGGCATATCCGATGGCCAAACATTTTTCCGAAAAACATCAAGGAAATGCTCAAGGGTTGAGATATTATGGAGCCAAGATGATAAAACTAAACGAAAGAGGGGGGGACAAAACCCTGGAACTCAGAAGAGCAGAATCAAAGCTCATATTGGCACTGGGGACTGAAAAACACTTTGGCCATAATCTGGATGCAGAACTACATGTCAATCTCTGAGTACCGACCCATCCATAATTCTTAAGACACATATCGGATTTAAGAAATGAACTGATGCTGAGAAGAAAATTAACATAATCCCGTTATGGTACATTACTGGACTATTGAAACTTTGTAAAATTGGTGAATGTAAAAACAAGGGACTCATAATGGTATTGTTGGGGACACATTATATGACAACTACCATCATAGTGTTGAAATAACGGAGAGAGCATCCAGGTCTGAATGCCACCAGGGAAAGCAATTGAAGTAATGTCCAAAAAGAACACTACAAATAATCATCATGATAAAAGGAAGAAGGAGTATGAGGAGAAAGAAATATCCTTCAACCAAAGAATTGCAAATTTGCACAATATGATTGCACAATGCACGTGTCACTTTAAATACTGGGTCCTAAAAGATAATGATATTGACGAACTACTTGAGTACAGGCTCTAAGATGTTAATTTGCAAATTGTACTTTACAACCGCTATTTTATCCATCAATGAGTCAGCCTTAGTCTGTAGCACATATCATGTAAAATTGGTGGACTATTTTACCCCTGACCCACAAATGCACATTTTGCACTTTAGCACATAACACTTTCTCTTTCTCCTATAGCAGATGAAGATAGTTAATCCCAGTTATAATCAGGGGACAGCTTCACGTATCAAAGGCCTCAGAATGGAATTTGACTTTTAGATATATATGGAATCGTGCTAAAAAATTTTACCTCAAGGAAAATACGTTGAGAAATTGGGTCTTACATATAGTACTTCACATAGACAGTTAAGACTTCCGATATCCCATTCAAAATATATGTAAATCTCAGAGATTTTCATACAACGGGGTTTTATGAATTTTCCATAAATATCTTATAGATACTTTTATGAATATTTTGTAAATATTTTATAAGTATCTTTTTAAATGCATTATTGTCCATATATTATCAAAGTATTCAAATACCCCAATTTTTAACAACTACTGGTAGAACCCCGAAGGACCTTACCATTTTACCATTCTACCACCTATGGGATATCATTTTCTTAGTTTTAACACATCGCCAACATATGTAAATATATACTCATACGTGTGAATTAGAAAGCTCAGGCCTGTCAGAACAAAGATTACCACTTCATTAGGAGTACTTTACTGTGAAACTTGCCAAAACCACTCTAAAATTTTACTATATGATTAAAATTGTACTTAATGCTCTTAGAATGGCAGCTATAGCTTGCTGATTCACAAATGTTTTTTAAATGGGTGAGTGGTATAGTCTAATTTTTTAGAAACTAACAAGGGATCAATTACACTTGTCACTTTAAATTGACTTCCTAGACTGTGGGACTCTACGGTCCAGTTGAAGGCATCAGCCAAAACACGTCGACCGTCCCTTTGTGTTGCACATGGTGTGAGAGAAGGAAAATAAAATTACCTTGAAGGAAAACTGCTGTGCTGTGGACATTCTCTGTGCTGTGGATATTCCGTGGGGTTCTGCTGAGTTGCATCAATTACGTCGCAATATTTTTGATACAAGTTTTTCTCAATAGGACGCGCTTTGCCCTGTAATGTACACAATACATTGGCAAACAGGACAACCATATCTTAATTTAATACGGGAAATGCATGTTGTGCATTATTCCAGCATTATGGTACAGTTTTCCAGTAACATTAAACATATTTCTAAATCTGTTGTTTATATTGGATTTCTGATTTAGGCATATATTTGGCTTTTTACAGATTGGCCGTTGTTTGTTATGGGGCTAATTTAAGTGGTATTGTGGCTCATTTTATAATCTCCGTTTATTTTTTTTTTAGCTCTGCAGATATCTAGTGCAATAATCTGACCAACGCGCTAAGGACCAAAGACGTCTAAATATACTGATGAAAAGGCATATACTTTTGCTGTGTTCGACAAAATAACATTCATCCTCACCACATTTGGATTTTAAAAGGGAAATGCCAGTCTAGAGTTGGAAATGTTAAAGATCAAAAGTATTAGCATTTCTTAAATGACTTTAAGCTATATGTTCTTCGTTATATTTATTTTCTTTTATCAATAATATGCTGTATAATATACGTTATCTAAAACAAAAGCTTACATATTTTAACTGGAGCTTTACATTCAGGTATGTAAATCATTATGCAATTTAAAGTAGCATTCTGAACAATGCCATGGTCTATGTGCACTTTTTTCAGTGAGCACCATTTTCAATAAAATCCATATCACTTTATAGACAACACAAACAAAAAAACGTCTCCTTATGTGATGGTGAGTCTTGTTTGAAGAGGATTTCAACGTCTGAAAGAGCTCCAGGCTATTGAACGCCTACCCTTGAGGAGTTCTTCACTGTTTACAAGGGGAGAGGAGCTTCCACAGCACCTGCTTCAATCTGGTGTTCCCCAGGATCAGGATGATGGATTCTGCAGGGGTGATCCAAGCGATGGAGATATTAGAAACTATGATTGACAGCTCAGAAGGCACTAGCACATGTAAATTGCTTGTCAGAATCACGACGAGGTAGAGCAGCAGAAGGGCGGCCAGCATCCTTGCTGCGCTAATGTGAGCCCCCAATCGGGGTTCACTGAACCCCGATGCATTCTCCTTCATCCGCTGGGTATGTCTATACAGCGATGGCAAGATTGGTGTGATAGAGACAACACCGAGAAGAAGAGGAATGCAGAATCCAAGAGGTTCAGCTACAGACATGTAGTATATTTGGAATTTAAATTTTGCACTGGGGGCTGTGGAATTAGACATTGTTGAATTATCATTGAAATTGTTATGTGAATCCCAGTACATAGGAACACTTAGGACCAGGGGCTCCAGCACTGACCAAAGCTGCAGCCAGAGCACCACCGTAGAGATCTTCAGCTTCAACCAGATGAAGAGCCGATGGTTGAAGTCTACGATCTTCACACAGTAGAAGATGCAGAGACAGGCGGTGAGCCAGGCACTGGAGCTACCTGTCCACACTTGAAGTTGAAGTAACACTGCATAGCTTTGTCCTAAATCATACACATCCACCAATAATTTTGAAATGCATGCATCTACTATCAGTGTACATTGAAAACAAGCACCTGAGATCCCCAGTGCTATTAGAATGAGGTCCCGGGTGTTCAGGTTTCGGCCACGAGCCCAGTCCAAGAGGATCAAAGCAACAATGAATGCACAGGCGAGTATCGCAATCACGCTCAGTACTGATATGACAATCAAATAAACCATGTTCATTAGAGTCACCATTTTCAGTTCTTCTCTTTGCTGGGGTCTTGAAGAATTCTGAGATGGTAGTGCTGCTTCTCCCAGGTGTGCTGTGTGTGTTTCTTGAGCAGCGATACTTTCCATAAACTATTGGAAGCCTGCAGAAGCCCAAGGTTTAAATTACTTTGGGCCATTTTCATAATTGCTGTGGACCATGCTTTTAACGTATGCAAATCAGACAGGTTTCATATTTTTGTGTTTTTAGGTCGTCAATATTAAGCTTCTTCATTTGGCTCCTGGTGCTTCACATATGCATTGTAATATGTACTTTTCTCTGTTCAGAACTATTGTAGGATCACTTAAAAGAACAGAGATGGAACCTTAAGTGCATTAAGACTATGTCATGAAAGCTGGATAATAATGCAAAAAATTGTTTTACTACCTACTCTTTTCCTCATCACAGTCCTTACAGAATGAGGTATGTCCACACAATCCAGGCAGACTTCCAGCTAGTTTCCTAACAGTCCTCACAGTTTCAGTACAATTAAATCCATTAGAATCCAAATAAATAGAGCCACACCCATCTCAAAGCCTGTATTGGGTTGAGTATCTAGAGGAGATACAAACACCCCTCATATATGGTTTCCTAGGTCAGGTCCTGGCAACAGGCCTGTGGCTTCTTTTTTTTAAAAATCCAGAGCCAACAAATCAGCTGGGTTACATTGATGTGATTATGTGACCTTCCAAGGTTAGCCATGTGCAGTTGATTTTCGAACAAAATATCAATTTAAAAATATCAGGAGACAGAAAATATTGTTGACAAGATTATCAGTATCAGTTTTTAATATTTTAACTAATATATTGGTTAAATTATAGTTTTTCTAAATATATTTATGTGTTTTAGTTGATATATTAGTTGTATGTGCTATTATTGTTTACAAAAATGTACATTGTTTTTAAATTATAGCTTGTGATTTTAAGGTATTAGAATTTCTTAATACTTCTTAATAGTATTGCAGCCGGTTGTTGGGTTTCTAGGGGGAATAGGGTGGGAAGTTAGGTAATAAACAATAACTTATTAATTGTTAATTACTTATTTAATTTATTTTAAATATGCAAGTTATGGAATAGTTATGTTGTCAGTGTTTTTTTGGGTGTGGGCTGCTATGTTTGTAAGGGTGCAGTAAGGCAACCCTAAGTAAGGAAGGTAATTAAATCATATTTTTTAAAAAAACGATTTATTTATTGATTACTAATTTCGTATTGAATAGTAATTTTGTAAATGTATGGTTTTTGGTTTTTTAATACATATATATTTTAAGGCCGCTCGCCTTGAGGTTTTTCTGCGTTTCCAGCGTTCTACCTGCCATCCGCTACAGGAGTAGCTCATCATCTCCCCAGCTCTTTGTGCCTACGGAGGGAGGAGACAATCACCTGCGTGGCCGCAGAGGAGGCGAGAGGCGCGGCCCCGGGACTGCGAGGTACAGTGTCAATACCACCAGCTGTTTCCTCTTCCCGCGTGAGCCGCGCCCCCTCCCAGTGCCCCGCCTCCACCAAGGTGTTCATAACCTCTCGCGGCCCCCGCTTCGCGGGAGCCGCTCGCCTTGAGGTTTTTCTGCGTTTCCAGCGTTCTACCTGCCATCCGCTACAGGAGTAGCTCATCATCTCCCCAGCTCTTTGTGCCTACGGAGGGAGGAGACAATCACCTGCGAGGCCACAGAGGAGGCGAGAGGCGCGGCCCCGGGACTGCGAGGTACAGCGTCAATACCACCAGCTGTTTCCTCTTCCCGCGTGAGCCGCGCCCCCTCCCAGTGCCCCGCCTCCACCAATGTGTTCATAACCTCTCGCGGCCCCCGCTTCGCGGGAGCCGCTCGCCTTGAGGTTTTTCTGTGTTTCCAGCGTTCTGCCTGCCATCCGCTACAGGAGTAGCTCATCATCTCCCCAGCTCTTTGTGCCTACGGAGGGAGGAGACAATCACCTGCGAGGCCGCAGAGGAGGCGAGAGGCGCGGCCCCGGGACTGCGAGGTACAGTGTCAATACCACCAGCTGTTTCCTCTTCCCGCGTGAGCCGCGCCCCCTCCCAGTGCCCCGCCTCCACCAAGGTGTTCATAACCTCTCGCGGCCCCCGCTTCGCGGGAGCCGCTCGCCTTGAGGTTTTTCTGCGTTTCCAGCGTTCTACCTGCCATCCGCTACAGGAGTAGCTCATCATCTCCCCAGCTCTTTGTGCCTACGGAGGGAGGAGACAATCACCTGCGAGGCCGCAGAGGAGGCGAGAGGCGCGGCCCCGGGACTGCGAGGTACAGCGTCAATAACACCAGCTGTTTCCTCTTCCCGCGTGAGCCGCGGCCCCTCCCAGTGCCCCGCCTCCACCAAGGTGTTCATAACCTCTCGCGGCCCCCGCTTCGCGGGAGCCGCTCGCCTTGAGGTTTTTCTGCATTTCCAGCGTTCTACCTGCCATCCGCTACAGGAGTAGCTCATCATCTCCCCAGCTCTTTGTGCCTACGGAGGGAGGAGACAATCACCTGCGAGGCCGCAGAGGAGGCGAGAGGCGCGGCCCCGGGACTGCAAGGTACAGCGTCAATACCACCAGCTGTTTCCTCTTCCTGCGTGAGCCGCGCCCCCTCCCAGTGCCCCGCCTCCACCAATGTGTTCATAACCTCTCGCGGCCCCCGCTTCGCGGGAGCCGCTCGCCTTGAGGTTTTTCTGTGTTTCCAGCGTTCTGCCTGCCATCCGCTACAGGAGTAGCTCATCATCTCCCCAGCTCTTTGTGCCTACGGAGGGAGGAGACAATCACCTGCGAGGCCGCAGAGGAGGCGAGAGGCGCGGCCCCGGGACTGCGAGGTACAGCGTCAATACCACCAGCTGTTTCCTCTTCCCGCGTGAGCCGCGCCCCCTCCCAGTGCCCCGCCTCCACCAAGGTGTTCATAACCTCTCGCGGCCCCCGCTTCGCGGGAGCCGCTCGCCTTGAGGTTTTTCTGCGTTTCCAGCGTTCTACCTGCCATCCGCTACAGGAGTAGCTCATCATCTCCCCAGCTCTTTGTGCCTACGGAGGGAGGAGACAATCACCTGCGAGGCCGCAGAGGAGGCGAAAGGCGCGGCCCCGGGACTGCGAGGTACAGCGTCAATACCACCAGCTGTTTCCTATTCCCGCGTGAGCCGCGCCCCCTCCCAGTGCCCCGCCTCCACCAAGGTGTTCATAACCTCTCGCGGCCCCCGCTTCGCGGGAGCCGCTCGCCTTGAGGTTTTCTGCGTTTCCAGCGTTCTACCTGCCATCCACTCCAGGAGTAGCTCATCATCTCCCCAGCTCTTTGTGCCTACGGAGGGAGGAGACAATCACCTGCGAGGCCGCAGAGGAGGCGAGAGGCGCGGCCCCGGGACTGCGAGGTACAGTGTCAATACCACCAGCTGTTTCCTCTTCCCGCGTGAGCCGCGCCCCCTCCCAGTGCCCCGCCTCCACCAAGGTGTTCATAACCTCTCGCGGCCCCCGCTTCGCGGGAGCCGCTCGCCTTGAGGTTTTTCTGCGTTTCCAGCATTCTACCTACCATCCGCTACAGGAGTAGCTCATCATCTCCCCAGCTCTTTGTGCCTACGGAGGGAGGAGACAATCACCTGCGAGGCCGCAGAGGAGGCGAGAGGCGCGGCCCCGGGACTGCGAGGTACAGCGTCAATAACACCAGCTGTTTCCTCTTCCCGTGTGAGCCGCGGCCCCTCCCAGTGCCCCGCCTCCACCAAGGTGTTCATAACCTCTCGCGGCCCCCGCTTCGCGGGAGCCGCTCACCTTGAGGTTTTTCTGCGTTTCCAGCGTTCTACCTGCCATCCCCTACTGGAGTAGCTCATCATCTCCCCATCTCTTTGTGCCTACGGAGGGAGGAGACAATCACCTGCGAGGCCGCAGAGGAGGCGAGAGGCGCGGCCCCGGGACTGCGAGGTACAGCGTCAATACCACCAGCTGTTTCCTCTTCCCACGTGAGCCGCGCCCCCTCCCAATGCCCCGCCTCCACCAAGGTGTTCATAACCTCTCGCGGCCCCCGCTTCGCGGGAGCCGCTCGCCTTGAGGTTTTTCTGCGTTTCCAGCGTTCTACCTGCCATCCGCTACAGGAGTAGCTCATCATCTCCCCAGCTCTTTGTGCCTACGGAGGGAGGAGACAATCACCTGCGAGGCCACAGAGGAGGCGAGAGGCGCGGCCCCGGGACTGCGAGGTACAGCGTCAATACCACCAGCTGTTTCCTCTTCCCGCGTGAGCCGCGCCCCCTCCCAGTGCCCCGCCTCCACCAAGGTGTTCATAACCTCTCGCGGCCCCCGCTTCGCGGGAGCCGCTCGCCTTGAGGTTTTTCTGCATTTCCGGCGTTCTACCTGCCATCCGCTACAGGAGTAGCTCATCATCTCCCCAGCTCTTTGTGCCTACGGAGGGAGGAGACAATCACCTGCGAGGCCGCAGAGGAGGCGAGAGGCGCGGCCCCGGGACTGCAAGGTACAGCGTCAATACCACCAGCTGTTTCCTCTTCCTGCGTGAGCCGCGCCCCCTCCCAGTGCCCCGCCTCCACCAATGTGTTCATAACCTCTCGCGGCCCCCGCTTCGCGGGAGCCGCTCGCCTTGAGGTTTTTCTGTGTTTCCAGCGTTCTGCCTGCCATCCGCTACAGGAGTAGCTCATCATCTCCCCAGCTCTTTGTGCCTACGGAGGGAGGAGACAATCACCTGCGAGGCCGCAGAGGAGGCGAGAGGCGCGGCCCCGGGACTGCGAGGTACAGCGTCAATACCACCAGCTGTTTCCTCTTCCCGCGTGAGCCGCGCCCCCTCCCAGTGCCCCGCCTCCACCAAGGTGTTCATAACCTCTCGCGGCCCCCGCTTCGCGGGAGCCGCTCGCCTTGAGGTTTTTCTGCGTTTCCAGCGTTCTACCTGCCATCCGCTACAGGAGTAGCTCATCATCTCCCCAGCTCTTTGTGCCTACGGAGGGAGGAGACAATCACCTGCGAGGCCGCAGAGGAGGCGAGAGGCGCGGCCCCGGGACTGCGAGGTACAGTGTCAATACCACCAGCTGTTTCCTCTTCCCGCGTGAGCCGCGCCCCCTCCCAGTGCCCCGCCTCCACCAAGGTGTTCATAACCTCTCGCGGCCCCCGCTTCGCGGGAGCCGCTCGCCTTGAGGTTTTTCTGCGTTTCCAGCGTTCTACCTGCCATCCGCTACAGGAGTAGCTCATCATCTCCCCAGCTCTTTGTGCCTACGGAGGGAGGAGACAATCACCTGCGAGGCCGCAGAGGAGGCGAGAGACGCGGCCCCGGGACTGCGAGGTACAGCGTCAATAACACCAGCTGTTTCCTCTTCCCGCGTGAGCCGCGGCCCCTCCCAGTGCCCCGCCTCCACCAAGGTGTTCATAACCTCTCGCGGCCCCCGCTTCGCGGGAGCCGCTCACCTTGAGGTTTTTCTGCGTTTCCAGCGTTCTACCTGCCATCCGCTACAGGAGTAGCTCATCATCTCCCCAGCTCTTTGTGCCTACGGAAGGAGGAGACAATCACCTGCGAGGCCGCAGAGGAGGCGAGAGGCGCGGCCCCGGGACTGCGAGGTACAGCGTCAATACCACCAGCTGTTTCCTCTTCCCACGTGAGCCGCGCCCCCTCCCGATGCCCCGCCTCCACCAAGGTGTTCATAACCTCTCGCGGCCCCCGCTTCGCGGGAGCCGCTCGCCTTGAGGTTTTTCTGCGTTTCCAGCGTTCTACCTGCCATCCGCTACAGGAGTAGCTCATCATCTCCCCAGCTCTTTGTGCCTACGGAGGGAGGAGACAATCACCTGCGAGGCCACAGAGGAGGCGAGAGGCGCGGCCCCGGGACTGCGAGGTCCAGCGTCAATACCACCAGCTGTTTCCTCTTCCCGCGTGAGCCGCGCCCCCTCCCAGTGCCCCGCCTCCACCAAGGTGTTCATAACCTCTCGCGGCCCCCGCTTCGCGGGAGCCGCTCGCCTTGAGGTTTTTCTGCGTTTCCAGCGTTCTACCTGCCATCCGCTACAGGAGTAGCTCATCATCTCCCCAGCTCTTTGTGCCTACGGAGGGAGGAGACAATCACCTGCGAGGCCGCAGAGGAGGCGAGAGGCGCGGCCCCGGGACTGCGAGGTACAGCGTCAATAACACCAGCTGTTTCCTCTTCCCGCGTGAGCCGCGGTCCCTCCCAGTGCCCCGCCTCCACCAAGGTGTTCATAACCTCTCGCGGCCCCCACTTCGCGGGAGCCGCTCACCTTGAGGTTTTTCTGCGTTTCCAGCGTTCTACCTGCCATCCGCTACAGGAGTAGCTCATCATCTCCCCAGCTCTTTGTGCCTACGGAGGGAGGAGACAATCACCTGCGAGGCCGCAGAGGAGGCGAGAGGCGCGGCCCCCGGACTGCGAGGTACAGCGTCAATACCACCAGCTGTTTCCTCTTCCCACGTGAGCCGCGCCCCCTCCCAATGCCCCGCCTCCACCAAGGTGTTCATAACCTCTCGCGGCCCCCGCTTCGCGGGAGCCGCTCGCCTTGAGGTTTTTCTGCGTTTCCAGCGTTCTACCTGCCATCCGCTACAGGAGTAGCTCATCATCTCCCCAGCTCTTTGTGCCTACGGAGGGAGGAGACAATCACCTGCGAGGCCACAGAGGAGGCGAGAGGCGCGGCCCCGGGACTGCGAGGTACAGCGTCAATACTACCAGCTGTTTCCTCTTCCCGCGTGAGCCGCGCCCCCTCCCAGTGCCCCGCCTCCACCAAGGTGTTCATAACCTCTCGCGGCCCCCGCTTCGCGGGAGCCGCTCGCCTTGAGGTTTTTCTGCATTTCCAGCGTTCTACCTGCCATCCGCTACAGGAGTAGCTCATCATCTCCCCAGCTCTTTGTGCCTACGGAGGGAGGAGACAATCACCTGCGAGGCCGCAGAGGAGGCGAGAGGCGCGGCCCCGGGACTGCAAGGTACAGCGTCAATACCACCAGCTGTTTCCTCTTCCTGCGTGAGCCGCGCCCCCTCCCAGTGCCCCGCCTCCACCAATGTGTTCATAACCTCTCGCGGCCCCCGCTTCGCGGGAGCCGCTCGCCTTGAGGTTTTTCTGTGTTTCCAGCGTTCTGCCTGCCATCCGCTACAGGAGTAGCTCATCATCTCCCCAGCTCTTTGTGCCTACGGAGGGAGGAGACAATCACCTGCGAGGCCGCAGAGGAGGCGAGAGGCGCGGCCCCGGGACTGCGAGGTACAGCGTCAATACCACCAGCTGTTTCCTCTTCCCGCGTGAGCCGCGCCCCCTCCCAGTGCCCCGCCTCCACCAAGGTGTTCATAACCTCTCGCGGCCCCCGCTTCGCGGGAGCCGCTCGCCTTGAGGTTTTTCTGCGTTTCCAGCGTTCTACCTGCCATCCGCTACAGGAGTAGCTCATCATCTCCCCAGCTCTTTGTGCCTACGGAGGGAGGAGACAATCACCTGCGAGGCCGCAGAGGAGGCGAGAGGCGCGGCCCCGGGACTGCGAGGGACAGCGTCAATACCACCAGCTGTTTCCTCTTCCCGCGTGAGCCGCGCCCCCTCCCAGTGCCCCGCCTCCACCAAGGTGTTCATAACCTCTCGCGGCCCCCGCTTCGCGGGAGCCGCTCGCCTTGAGGTTTTTCTGCGTTTCCAGCGTTCTACCTGCCATCCGCTACAGGAGTAGCTCATCATCTCCCCAGCTCTTTGTGCCTACGGAGGGAGGAGACAATCACCTGCGAGGCCGCAGAGGAGGCGAGAGGCGCGGCCCCGGGACTGCGAGGTACAGTGTCAATACCACCAGCTGTTTCCTCTTCCCGCGTGAGCCGCACCCCCTCCCAGTGCCCCGCCTCCACCAAGGTGTTCATAACCTCTCGCGGCCCCCGCTTCGCGGGAGCCGCTCGCCTTGAGGTTTTTCTGCGTTTCCAGCGTTCTACCTGCCATCCGCTACAGGAGTAGCTCATCATCTCCCCAGCTCTTTGTGCCTACGGAGGGAGGAGACAATCACCTGCGAGGCCGCAGAGGAGGCGAGAGACGCGGCCCCGGGACTGCGAGGTACAGCGTCAATAGCACCAGCTGTTTCCTCTTCCCGCGTGAGCCGCGGCCCCTCCCAGTGCCCCGCCTCCACCAAGGTGTTCATAACCTCTCGCGGCCCCCGCTTCGCGGGAGCCGCTCACCTTGAGGTTTTTCTGCGTTTCCAGCGTTCTACCTGCCATCCGCTACAGGAGTAGCTCATCATCTCCCCAGCTCTTTGTGCCTACGGAGGGAGGAGACAATCACCTGCGAGGCCGCAGAGGAGGCGCGAGGCGCGGCCCCGGGACTGCGAGGTACAGCGTCAATACCACCAGCTGTTTCCTCTTCCCACGTGAGCCGCGCCCCCTCCCGATGCGCCGCCTCCACCAAGGTGTTCATAACCTCTCGCGGCCCCCGCTTCGCGGGAGCCGCTCGCCTTGAGGTTTTTCAGCGTTTCCAGCGTTCTACCTGCCATCCGCTACAGGAGTAGCTCATCATCTCCCCAGCTCTTTGTGCCTACGGAGGGAGGAGACAATCACCTGCGAGGCCACAGAGGAGGCGAGAGGCGCGGCACCGGGACTGCAAGGTACAGCGTCAATACCACCAGCTGTTTCTTCTTCCCGCGTGAGCCGCGCCCCCTCCCAGTGCCCCGCCTCCACCAAGGTGTTCATAACCTCTCGCGGCCCCCGCTTCGCGGGAGCCGCTCGCCTTGAGGTTTTTCTGCATTTCCAGCGTTCTACCTGCCATCCGCTACAGGAGTAGCTCATCATCTCCCCAGCTCTTTGTGCCTACGGAGGGAGGAGACAATCACCTGCGAGGCCGCAGAGGAGGCGAGAGGCGCGGCCCCGGGACTGCAAGGTACAGCGTCAATACCACCAGCTGTTTCCTCTTCCTGCGTGAGCCGCGCCCCCTCCCAGTGCCCCGCCTCCACCAATGTGTTCATAACCTCTCGCGGCCCCCGCTTCGCGGGAGCCGCTCGCCTTGAGGTTTTTCTGCGTTTCCAGCGTTCTACCTGCCATCCGCTACAGGAGTAGCTCATCATCTCCCCAGCTCTTTGTGCCTACGGAGGGAGGAGACAATCACCTGCGAGGCCGCAGAGGAGGCGAGAGGCGCGGCCCCGGGACTGCGAGGTACAGCGTCAATACCACCAGCTGTTTCCTCTTCCCGCGTGAGCCGCGCCCCCTCCCAGTGCCCCGCCTCCACCAAGGTGTTCATAACCTCTCGCGGCCCCCGCTTCGCGGGAGCCGCTCGCCTTGAGTTTTTTCTGCGTTTCCAGCGTTCTACCTGCCATCCGCTACAGGAGTAGCTCATCATCTCCCCAGCTCTTTGTGCCTACGGAGGGAGGAGACAATCACCTGCGAGGCCGCAGAGGAGGCGAGAGGCGCGGCCCCGGGACTGCGAGGTACAGTGTCAATACCACCAGCTGTTTCCTCTTCCCGCGTGAGCCGCGCCCCCTCCCAGTGCCCCGCCTCCACCAAGGTGTTCATAACCTCTCGCGGCCCCCGCTTCGCGGGAGCCGCTCGCCTTGAGGTTTTTCTGCGTTTCCAGCGTTCTACCTGCCATCCGCTACAGGAGTAGCTCATCATCTCCCCAGCTCTTTGTGCCTACGGAGGGAGGAGACAATCACCTGCGAGGCCGCAGAGGAGGCGAGAGGCGCGGCCCCGGGACTGCGAGGTACAGCGTCAATAACACCAGCTGTTTCCTCTTCCCGCGTGAGCCGCGGCCCCTCCCAGTGCCCCGCCTCCACCAAGGTGTTCATAACCTCTCGCGGCCCCCGCTTCGCGGGAGCCGCTCACCTTGAGGTTTTTCTGCGTTTCCAGCGTTCTACCTGCCATCCGCTACAGGAGTAGCTCATCATCTCCCCAGCTCTTTGTGCCTACGGAGGGAGGAGACAATCACCTGCGAGGCCGCAGAGGAGGCGAGAGGCGCGGCCCCGGGACTGCGAGGTACAGCGTCAATACCACCAGCTGTTTCCTCTTCCCACGTGAGCCGCGCCCCCTCCCAATGCCCCGCCTCCACCAAGGTGTTCATAACCTCTCGCGGCCCCCGCTTCGCGGGAGCCGCTCGCCTTGAGGTTTTTCTGCGTTTCCAGCGTTCTACCTGCCATCCGCTACAGGAGTAGCTCATCATCTCCCCAGCTCTTTGTGCCTACGGAGGGAGGAGACAATCACCTGCGAGGCCACAGAGGAGGCGAGCGGCGCGGCCCCGGGACTGCGAGGTACAGCGTCAATACCACCAGCTGTTTCCTCTTCCCGCGTGAGCCGCGCCCCCTCCCAGTGCCCCGCCTCCACCAAGGTGTTCATAACCTCTCGCGGCCCCCGCTTCGCGGGAGCCGCTCGCCTTGAGGTTTTTCTGCATTTCCAGCGTTCTACCTGCCATCCGCTACAGGAGTAGCTCATCATCTCCCCAGCTCTTTGTGCCTACGGAGGGAGGAGACAATCACCTGCGAGGCCGCAGAGGAGGCGAGAGGCGCGGCCCCGGGACTGCAAGGTACAGCGTCAATACCACCAGCTGTTTCCTCTTCCTGCGTGAGCCGCGCCCCCTCCCAGTGCCCCGCCTCCACCAATGTGTTCATAACCTCTCGCGGCCCCCGCTTCGCGGGAGCCGCTCGCCTTGAGGTTTTTCTGTGTTTCCAGCGTTCTGCCTGCCATCCGCTACAGGAGTAGCTCATCATCTCCCCAGCTCTTTGTGCCTACGGAGGGAGGAGACAATCACCTGCGAGGCCGCAGAGGAGGCGAGAGGCGCGGCCCCGGGACTGCGAGGTACAGCGTCAATACCACCAGCTGTTTCCTCTTCCCGCGTGAGCCGCGCCCCCTCCCAGTGCCCCGCCTCCACCAAGGTGTTCATAACCTCTCGCGGCCCCCGCTTCGCGGGAGCCGCTCGCCTTGAGGTTTTTCTGCGTTTCCAGCGTTCTACCTGCCATCCGCTACAGGAGTAGCTCATCATCTCCCCAGCTCTTTGTGCCTACGGAGGGAGGAGACAATCACCTGCGAGGCCGCAGAGGAGGCGAGAGGCGCGGCCCCGGGACTGCGAGGTACAGCGTCAATACCACCAGCTGTTTCCTCTTCCCGCGTGAGCCGCGCCCCCTCCCAGTGCCCCGCCTCCACCAAGGTGTTCATAACCTCTCGCGGCCCCCGCTTCGCGGGAGCCGCTCGCCTTGAGGTTTTTCTGCGTTTCCAGCGTTCTACCTGCCATCCGCTACAGGAGTAGCTCATCATCTCCCCAGCTCTTTGTGCCTACGGAGGGAGGAGACAATCACCTGCGAGGCCGCAGAGGAGGCGAGAGGCGCGGCCCCGGGACTGCGAGGTACAGTGTCAATACCACCAGCTGTTTCCTCTTCCCGCGTGAGCCGCGCCCCCTCCCAGTGCCCCGCCTCCACCAAGGTGTTCATAACCTCTCGCGGCCCCCGCTTCGCGGGAGCCGCTCGCCTTGAGGTTTTTCTGCGTTTCCAGCGTTCTACCTGCCATCCGCTACAGGAGTAGCTCATCATCTCCCCAGCTCTTTGTGCCTACGGAGGGAGGAGACAATCACCTGCGAGGCCGCAGAGGAGGCGAGAGGCGCGGCCCCGGGACTGCGAGGTACAGCGTCAATAACACCAGCTGTTTCCTCTTCCCACGTGAGCCGCGGCCCCTCCCAGTGCCCCGCCTCCACCAAGGTGTTCATAACCTCTCGCGGCCCCCGCTTCGCGGGAGCCGCTCACCTTGAGGTTTTTCTGCGTTTCCAGCGTTCTGCCTGCCATCCGCTACAGGAGAAGCTCATCATCTCCCCAGCTCTTTGTGCCTACGGAGGGAGGAGACAATCACCTGCGAGGCCGCAGAGGAGGCGAGAGGCGCGGCCCCGGGACTGCGAGGTACAGCGTCAATACCACCAGCTGTTTCCTCTTCCCGCGTGAGCCGCGCCCCCTCCCAGTGCCCCGCCTCCACCAAGGTGTTCATAACCTCTCGCGGCCCCCGCTTCGCGGGAGCCGCTCGCCTTGAGGTTTTTCTGCGTTTCCAGCGTTCTACCTGCCATCCGCTACAGGAGTAGCTCATCGTCTCCCCAGCTCTTTGTGCCTACGGAGGGAGGAGACAATCACCTGCGAGGCCGCAGAGGAGTCGAGAGGCGCGGCCCCGGGACTGCGAGGTACAGCGTCAATACCACCAGCTGTTTCCTCTTCCCGCGTGAGCCGCGCCCCCTCCCAGTGCCCCGCCTCCACCAAGGTGTTCATAACCTCTCGCGGCCCCCGCTTCGCGGGAGCCGCTCGCCTTGAGGTTTTTCTGCGTTTCCAGCGTTCTACCTGCCATCCGCTACAGGAGTAGCTCATCATCTCCCCAGCTCTTTGTGCCTACGGAGGGAGGAGACAATCACCTGCGAGGCCGCAGAGGAGGCGAGAGGCACGGCCCCGGGACTGCGAGGTACAGTGTCAATACCACCAGCTGTTTCCTCTTCCCGCGTGAGCCGCGCCCCCTCCCAGTGCCCCGCCTCCACCAAGGTGTTCATAACCTCTCGCAGCCCCCGCTTCGCGGGAGCCGCTCGCCTTGAGGTTTTTCTGCGTTTCCAGCGTTCTACCTGCCATCCGCTACAGGAGTAGCTCATCATCTCCCCAGCTCTTTGTGCCTACGGAGGGAGGAGACAATCACCTGCGAGGCCGCAGAGGAGGCGAGAGGCGCGGCCCCGGGACTGCGAGGTACAGTGTCAATACCACCAGCTGTTTCCTCTTCCCGCGTGAGCCGCACCCCCTCCCAGTGCCCCGCCTCCACCAAGGTGTTCATAACCTCTCGCGGCCCCCGCTTCGCGGGAGCCGCTCGCCTTGAGGTTTTTCTGCGTTTCCAGCGTTCTACCTGCCATCCGCTACAGGAGTAGCTCATCATCTCCCCAGCTCTTTGTGCCTACGGAGGGAGGAGACAATCACCTGCGAGGCCGCAGAGGAGGCGAGTGACGCGGCCCCGGGACTGCGAGGTACAGCGTCAATAGCACCAGCTGTTTCCTCTTCCCGCGTGAGCCGCGGCCCCTCCCAGTGCCCCGCCTCCACCAAGGTGTTCATAACCTCTCGCGGCCCCCGCTTCGCGGGAGCCGCTCACCTTGAGGTTTTTCTGCGTTTCCAGCGTTCTACCTGCCATCCGCTACAGGAGTAGCTCATCATCTCCCCAGCTCTTTGTGCCTACGGAGGGAGGAGACAATCACCTGCGAGGCCGCAGAGGAGGCGAGAGGCGCGGCCCCGGGACTGCGAGGTACAGCGTCAATACCACCAGCTGTTTCCTCTTCCCACGTGAGCCGCGCCCCCTCCCGATGCCCCGCCTCCACCAAGGTGTTCATAACCTCTCGCGGCCCCCGCTTCGCGGGAGCCGCTCGCCTTGAGGTTTTTCAGCGTTTCCAGCGTTCTACCTGCCATCCGCTACAGGAGTAGCTCATCATCTCCCCAGCTCTTTGTGCCTACGGAGGGAGGAGACAATCACCTGCGAGGCCACAGAGGAGGCGAGAGGCGCGGCCCCGGGCAAGGTACAGCGTCAATACCACCAGCTGTTTCTTCTTCCCGCGTGAGCCGCGCCCCCTCCCAGTGCCCCGCCTCCACCAAGGTGTTCATAACCTCTCGCGGCCCCCGCTTCGCGGGAGCCGCTCGCCTTGAGGTTTTTCTGCATTTCCAGCGTTCTACCTGCCATCCGCTACAGGAGTAGCTCATCATCTCCCCAGCTCTTTGTGCCTACGGAGGGAGGAGACAATCACCTGCGAGGCCGCAGAGGAGGCGAGAGGCGCGGCCCCGGGACTGCAAGGTACAGCGTCAATACCACCAGCTGTTTCCTCTTCCTGCGTGAGCCGCGCCCCCTCCCAGTGCCCCGCCTCCACCAATGTGTTCATAACCTCTCGCGGCCCCCGCTTCGCGGGAGCCGCTCGCCTTGAGGTTTTTCTGCGTTTCCAGCGTTCTACCTGCCATCCGCTACAGGAGTAGCTCATCATCTCCCCAGCTCTTTGTGCCTACGGAGGGAGGAGACAATCACCTGCGAGGCCGCAGAGGAGGCGAGAGGCGCGGCCCCGGGACTGCGAGGTACAGCGTCAATACCACCAGCTGTTTCCTCTTCCCGCGTGAGCCGCGCCCCCTCCCAGTGCCCCGCCTCCACCAAGGTGTTCATAACCTCTCGCGGCCCCCGCTTCGCGGGAGCCGCTCGCCTTGAGTTTTTTCTGCGTTTCCAGCGTTCTACCTGCCATCCGCTACAGGAGTAGCTCATCATCTCCCCAGCTCTTTGTGCCTACGGAGGGAGGAGACAATCACCTGCGAGGCCGCAGAGGAGGCGAGAGGCGCGGCCCCGGGACTGCGAGGTACAGTGTCAATACCACCAGCTGTTTCCTCTTCCCGCGTGAGCCGCGCCCCCTCCCAGTGCCCCGCCTCCACCAAGGTGTTCATAACCTCTCGCGGCCCCCGCTTCGCGGGAGCCGCTCGCCTTGAGGTTTTTCTGCGTTTCCAGCGTTCTACCTGCCATCCGCTACAGGAGTAGCTCATCATCTCCCCAGCTCTTTGTGCCTACGGAGGGAGGAGACAATCACCTGCGAGGCCGCAGAGGAGGCGAGAGGCGCGGCCCCGGGACTGCGAGGTACAGCGTCAATAACACCAGCTGTTTCCTCTTCCCGCGTGAGCCGCGGCCCCTCCCAGTGCCCCGCCTCCACCAAGGTGTTCATAACCTCTCGCGGCCCCCGCTTCGCGGGAGCCGCTCACCTTGAGGTTTTTCTGCGTTTCCAGCGTTCTACCTGCCATCCGCTACAGGAGTAGCTCATCATCTCCCCAGCTCTTTGTGCCTACGGAGGGAGGAGACAATCACCTGCGAGGCCGCAGAGGAGGCGAGAGGCGCGGCCCCGGGACTGCGAGGTACAGCGTCAATACCACCAGCTGTTTCCTCTTCCCACGTGAGCCGCGCCCCCTCCCAATGCCCCGCCTCCACCAAGGTGTTCATAACCTCTCGCGGCCCCCGCTTCGCGGGAGCCGCTCGCCTTGAGGTTTTTCTGCGTTTCCAGCGTTCTACCTGCCATCCGCTACAGGAGTAGCTCATCATCTCCCCAGCTCTTTGTGCCTACGGAGGGAGGAGACAATCACCTGCGAGGCCACAGAGGAGGCGAGCGGCGCGGCCCCGGGACTGCGAGGTACAGCGTCAATACCACCAGCTGTTTCCTCTTCCCGCGTGAGCCGCGCCCCCTCCCAGTGCCCCGCCTCCACCAAGGTGTTCATAACCTCTCGCGGCCCCCGCTTCGCGGGAGCCGCTCGCCTTGAGGTTTTTCTGCATTTCCAGCGTTCTACCTGCCATCCGCTACAGGAGTAGCTCATCATCTCCCCAGCTCTTTGTGCCTACGGAGGGAGGAGACAATCACCTGCGAGGCCGCAGAGGAGGCGAGAGGCGCGGCCCCGGGACTGCAAGGTACAGCGTCAATACCACCAGCTGTTTCCTCTTCCTGCGTGAGCCGCGCCCCCTCCCAGTGCCCCGCCTCCACCAATGTGTTCATAACCTCTCGCGGCCCCCGCTTCGCGGGAGCCGCTCGCCTTGAGGTTTTTCTGTGTTTCCAGCGTTCTGCCTGCCATCCGCTACAGGAGTAGCTCATCATCTCCCCAGCTCTTTGTGCCTACGGAGGGAGGAGACAATCACCTGCGAGGCCGCAGAGGAGGCGAGAGGCGCGGCCCCGGGACTGCGAGGTACAGCGTCAATACCACCAGCTGTTTCCTCTTCCCGCGTGAGCCGCGCCCCCTCCCAGTGCCCCGCCTCCACCAAGGTGTTCATAACCTCTCGCGGCCCCCGCTTCGCGGGAGCCGCTCGCCTTGAGGTTTTTCTGCGTTTCCAGCGTTCTACCTGCCATCCGCTACAGGAGTAGCTCATCATCTCCCCAGCTCTTTGTGCCTACGGAGGGAGGAGACAATCACCTGCGAGGCCGCAGAGGAGGCGAGAGGCGCGGCCCCGGGACTGCGAGGTACAGCGTCAATACCACCAGCTGTTTCCTCTTCCCGCGTGAGCCGCGCCCCCTCCCAGTGCCCCGCCTCCACCAAGGTGTTCATAACCTCTCGCGGCCCCCGCTTCGCGGGAGCCGCTCGCCTTGAGGTTTTTCTGCGTTTCCAGCGTTCTACCTGCCATCCGCTACAGGAGTAGCTCATCATCTCCCCAGCTCTTTGTGCCTACGGAGGGAGGAGACAATCACCTGCGAGGCCGCAGAGGAGGCGAGAGGCGCGGCCCCGGGACTGCGAGGTACAGTGTCAATACCACCAGCTGTTTCCTCTTCCCGCGTGAGCCGCGCCCCCTCCCAGTGCCCCGCCTCCACCAAGGTGTTCATAACCTCTCGCGGCCCCCGCTTCGCGGGAGCCGCTCCGCTCGCCTTGAGGTTTTTCTGCGTTTCCAGCGTTCTACCTGCCATCCGCTACAGGAGTAGCTCATCATCTCCCCAGCTCTTTGTGCCTACGGAGGGAGGAGACAATCACCTGCGAGGCCGCAGAGGAGGCGAGAGGCGCGGCCCCGGGACTGCGAGGTACAGCGTCAATAACACCAGCTGTTTCCTCTTCCCACGTGAGCCGCGGCCCCTCCCAGTGCCCCGCCTCCACCAAGGTGTTCATAACCTCTCGCGGCCCCCGCTTCGCGGGAGCCGCTCACCTTGAGGTTTTTCTGCGTTTCCAGCGTTCTGCCTGCCATCCGCTACAGGAGAAGCTCATCATCTCCCCAGCTCTTTGTGCCTACGGAGGGAGGAGACAATCACCTGCGAGGCCGCAGAGGAGGCGAGCGGCGCGGCCCCGGGACTGCGAGGTACAGCGTCAATACCACCAGCTGTTTCCTCTTCCTGCGTGAGCCGCGCCCCCTCCCAGTGCCCCGCCTCCACCAATGTGTTCATAACCTCTCGCGGCCCCCGCTTCGCGGGAGCCGCTCGCCTTGAGGTTTTTCTGCGTTTCCAGCGTTCTACCTGCCATCCGCTACAGGAGTAGCTCATCATCTCCCCAGCTCTTTGTGCCTACGGAGGGAGGAGACAATCACCTGCGAGGCCGCAGAGGAGGCGAGAGGCGCGGCCCCGGGACTGCGAGGTACAGCGTCAATACCACCAGCTGTTTCCTCTTCCCGCGTGAGCCGCGCCCCCTCCCAGTGCCCCGCCTCCACCAAGGTGTTCATAACCTCTCGCGGCCCCCGCTTCGCGGGAGCCGCTCGCCTTGAGTTTTTTCTGCGTTTCCAGCGTTCTACCTGCCATCCGCTACAGGAGTAGCTCATCATCTCCCCAGCTCTTTGTGCCTACGGAGGGAGGAGACAATCACCTGCGAGGCCGCAGAGGAGGCGAGAGGCGCGGCCCCGGGACTGCGAGGTACAGTGTCAATACCACCAGCTGTTTCCTCTTCCCGCGTGAGCCGCGCCCCCTCCCAGTGCCCCGCCTCCACCAAGGTGTTCATAACCTCTCGCGGCCCCCGCTTCGCGGGAGCCGCTCGCCTTGAGGTTTTTCTGCGTTTCCAGCGTTCTACCTGCCATCCGCTACAGGAGTAGCTCATCATCTCCCCAGCTCTTTGTGCCTACGGAGGGAGGAGACAATCACCTGCGAGGCCGCAGAGGAGGCGAGAGGCGCGGCCCCGGGACTGCGAGGTACAGCGTCAATAACACCAGCTGTTTCCTCTTCCCGCGTGAGCCGCGGCCCCTCCCAGTGCCCCGCCTCCACCAAGGTGTTCATAACCTCTCGCGGCCCCCGCTTCGCGGGAGCCGCTCACCTTGAGGTTTTTCTGCGTTTCCAGCGTTCTACCTGCCATCCGCTACAGGAGTAGCTCATCATCTCCCCAGCTCTTTGTGCCTACGGAGGGAGGAGACAATCACCTGCGAGGCCGCAGAGGAGGCGAGAGGCGCGGCCCCGGGACTGCGAGGTACAGCGTCAATACCACCAGCTGTTTCCTCTTCCCACGTGAGCCGCGCCCCCTCCCAATGCCCCGCCTCCACCAAGGTGTTCATAACCTCTCGCGGCCCCCGCTTCGCGGGAGCCGCTCGCCTTGAGGTTTTTCTGCGTTTCCAGCGTTCTACCTGCCATCCGCTACAGGAGTAGCTCATCATCTCCCCAGCTCTTTGTGCCTACGGAGGGAGGAGACAATCACCTGCGAGGCCACAGAGGAGGCGAGCGGCGCGGCCCCGGGACTGCGAGGTACAGCGTCAATACCACCAGCTGTTTCCTCTTCCCGCGTGAGCCGCGCCCCCTCCCAGTGCCCCGCCTCCACCAAGGTGTTCATAACCTCTCGCGGCCCCCGCTTCGCGGGAGCCGCTCGCCTTGAGGTTTTTCTGCATTTCCAGCGTTCTACCTGCCATCCGCTACAGGAGTAGCTCATCATCTCCCCAGCTCTTTGTGCCTACGGAGGGAGGAGACAATCACCTGCGAGGCCGCAGAGGAGGCGAGAGGCGCGGCCCCGGGACTGCAAGGTACAGCGTCAATACCACCAGCTGTTTCCTCTTCCTGCGTGAGCCGCGCCCCCTCCCAGTGCCCCGCCTCCACCAATGTGTTCATAACCTCTCGCGGCCCCCGCTTCGCGGGAGCCGCTCGCCTTGAGGTTTTTCTGTGTTTCCAGCGTTCTGCCTGCCATCCGCTACAGGAGTAGCTCATCATCTCCCCAGCTCTTTGTGCCTACGGAGGGAGGAGACAATCACCTGCGAGGCCGCAGAGGAGGCGAGAGGCGCGGCCCCGGGACTGCGAGGTACAGCGTCAATACCACCAGCTGTTTCCTCTTCCCGCGTGAGCCGCGCCCCCTCCCAGTGCCCCGCCTCCACCAAGGTGTTCATAACCTCTCGCGGCCCCCGCTTCGCGGGAGCCGCTCGCCTTGAGGTTTTTCTGCGTTTCCAGCGTTCTACCTGCCATCCGCTACAGGAGTAGCTCATCATCTCCCCAGCTCTTTGTGCCTACGGAGGGAGGAGACAATCACCTGCGAGGCCGCAGAGGAGGCGAGAGGCGCGGCCCCGGGACTGCGAGGTACAGCGTCAATACCACCAGCTGTTTCCTCTTCCCGCGTGAGCCGCGCCCCCTCCCAGTGCCCCGCCTCCACCAAGGTGTTCATAACCTCTCGCGGCCCCCGCTTCGCGGGAGCCGCTCGCCTTGAGGTTTTTCTGCGTTTCCAGCGTTCTACCTGCCATCCGCTACAGGAGTAGCTCATCATCTCCCCAGCTCTTTGTGCCTACGGAGGGAGGAGACAATCACCTGCGAGGCCGCAGAGGAGGCGAGAGGCGCGGCCCCGGGACTGCGAGGTACAGTGTCAATACCACCAGCTGTTTCCTCTTCCCGCGTGAGCCGCGCCCCCTCCCAGTGCCCCGCCTCCACCAAGGTGTTCATAACCTCTCGCGGCCCCCGCTTCGCGGGAGCCGCTCGCCTTGAGGTTTTTCTGCGTTTCCAGCGTTCTACCTGCCATCCGCTACAGGAGTAGCTCATCATCTCCCCAGCTCTTTGTGCCTACGGAGGGAGGAGACAATCACCTGCGAGGCCGCAGAGGAGGCGAGAGGCGCGGCCCCGGGACTGCGAGGTACAGCGTCAATAACACCAGCTGTTTCCTCTTCCCACGTGAGCCGCGGCCCCTCCCAGTGCCCCGCCTCCACCAAGGTGTTCATAACCTCTCGCGGCCCCCGCTTCGCGGGAGCCGCTCACCTTGAGGTTTTTCTGCGTTTCCAGCGTTCTGCCTGCCATCCGCTACAGGAGAAGCTCATCATCTCCCCAGCTCTTTGTGCCTACGGAGGGAGGAGACAATCACCTGCGAGGCCGCAGAGGAGGCGAGAGGCGCGGCCCCGGGACTGCGAGGTACAGCGTCAATACCACCAGCTGTTTCCTCTTCCCGCGTGAGCCGCGCCCCCTCCCAGTGCCCCGCCTCCACCAAGGTGTTCATAACCTCTCGCGGCCCCCGCTTCGCGGGAGCCGCTCGCCTTGAGGTTTTTCTGCGTTTCCAGCGTTCTACCTGCCATCCGCTACAGGAGTAGCTCATCGTCTCCCCAGCTCTTTGTGCCTACGGAGGGAGGAGACAATCACCTGCGAGGCCGCAGAGGAGTCGAGAGGCGTGGCCCCGGGACTGCGAGGTACAGCGTCAATACCACCAGCTGTTTCCTCTTCCCGCGTGAGCCGCGCCCCCTCCCAGTGCCCCGCCTCCACCAAGGTGTTCATAACCTCTCGCGGCCCCCGCTTCGCGGGAGCCGCTCGCCTTGAGGTTTTTCTGCGTTTCCAGCGTTCTACCTGCCATCCGCTACAGGAGTAGCTCATCATCTCCCCAGCTCTTTGTGCCTACGGAGGGAGGAGACAATCACCTGCGAGGCCGCAGAGGAGGCGAGAGGCACGGCCCCGGGACTGCGAGGTACAGTGTCAATACCACCAGCTGTTTCCTCTTCCCGCGTGAGCCGCGCCCCCTCCCAGTGCCCCGCCTCCACCAAGGTGTTCATAACCTCTCGCAGCCCCCGCTTCGCGGGAGCCGCTCGCCTTGAGGTTTTTCTGCGTTTCCAGCGTTCTACCTGCCATCCGCTACAGGAGTAGCTCATCATCTCCCCAGCTCTTTGTGCCTACGGAGGGAGGAGACAATCACCTGCGAGGCCGCAGAGGAGGCGAGAGGCGCGGCCCCGGGACTGCGAGGTACAGTGTCAATACCACCAGCTGTTTCCTCTTCCCGCGTGAGCCGCACCCCCTCCCAGTGCCCCGCCTCCACCAAGGTGTTCATAACCTCTCGCGGCCCCCGCTTCGCGGGAGCCGCTCGCCTTGAGGTTTTTCTGCGTTTCCAGCGTTCTACCTGCCATCCGCTACAGGAGTAGCTCATCATCTCCCCAGCTCTTTGTGCCTACGGAGGGAGGAGACAATCACCTGCGAGGCCGCAGAGGAGGCGAGTGACGCGGCCCCGGGACTGCGAGGTACAGCGTCAATAGCACCAGCTGTTTCCTCTTCCCGCGTGAGCCGCGGCCCCTCCCAGTGCCCCGCCTCCACCAAGGTGTTCATAACCTCTCGCGGCCCCCGCTTCGCGGGAGCCGCTCACCTTGAGGTTTTTCTGCGTTTCCAGCGTTCTACCTGCCATCCGCTACAGGAGTAGCTCATCATCTCCCCAGCTCTTTGTGCCTACGGAGGGAGGAGACAATCACCTGCGAGGCCGCAGAGGAGGCGAGAGGCGCGGCCCCGGGACTGCGAGGTACAGCGTCAATACCACCAGCTGTTTCCTCTTCCCACGTGAGCCGCGCCCCCTCCCGATGCCCCGCCTCCACCAAGGTGTTCATAACCTCTCGCGGCCCCCGCTTCGCGGGAGCCGCTCGCCTTGAGGTTTTTCAGCGTTTCCAGCGTTCTACCTGCCATCCGCTACAGGAGTAGCTCATCATCTCCCCAGCTCTTTGTGCCTACGGAGGGAGGAGACAATCACCTGCGAGGCCACAGAGGAGGCGAGAGGCGCGGCCCCGGGCAAGGTACAGCGTCAATACCACCAGCTGTTTCTTCTTCCCGCGTGAGCCGCGCCCCCTCCCAGTGCCCCGCCTCCACCAAGGTGTTCATAACCTCTCGCGGCCCCCGCTTCGCGGGAGCCGCTCGCCTTGAGGTTTTTCTGCATTTCCAGCGTTCTACCTGCCATCCGCTACAGGAGTAGCTCATCATCTCCCCAGCTCTTTGTGCCTACGGAGGGAGGAGACAATCACCTGCGAGGCCGCAGAGGAGGCGAGAGGCGCGGCCCCGGGACTGCAAGGTACAGCGTCAATACCACCAGCTGTTTCCTCTTCCTGCGTGAGCCGCGCCCCCTCCCAGTGCCCCGCCTCCACCAATGTGTTCATAACCTCTCGCGGCCCCCGCTTCGCGGGAGCCGCTCGCCTTGAGGTTTTTCTGCGTTTCCAGCGTTCTACCTGCCATCCGCTACAGGAGTAGCTCATCATCTCCCCAGCTCTTTGTGCCTACGGAGGGAGGAGACAATCACCTGCGAGGCCGCAGAGGAGGCGAGAGGCGCGGCCCCGGGACTGCGAGGTACAGCGTCAATACCACCAGCTGTTTCCTCTTCCCGCGTGAGCCGCGCCCCCTCCCAGTGCCCCGCCTCCACCAAGGTGTTCATAACCTCTCGCGGCCCCCGCTTCGCGGGAGCCGCTCGCCTTGAGTTTTTTCTGCGTTTCCAGCGTTCTACCTGCCATCCGCTACAGGAGTAGCTCATCATCTCCCCAGCTCTTTGTGCCTACGGAGGGAGGAGACAATCACCTGCGAGGCCGCAGAGGAGGCGAGAGGCGCGGCCCCGGGACTGCGAGGTACAGTGTCAATACCACCAGCTGTTTCCTCTTCCCGCGTGAGCCGCGCCCCCTCCCAGTGCCCCGCCTCCACCAAGGTGTTCATAACCTCTCGCGGCCCCCGCTTCGCGGGAGCCGCTCGCCTTGAGGTTTTTCTGCGTTTCCAGCGTTCTACCTGCCATCCGCTACAGGAGTAGCTCATCATCTCCCCAGCTCTTTGTGCCTACGGAGGGAGGAGACAATCACCTGCGAGGCCGCAGAGGAGGCGAGAGGCGCGGCCCCGGGACTGCGAGGTACAGCGTCAATAACACCAGCTGTTTCCTCTTCCCGCGTGAGCCGCGGCCCCTCCCAGTGCCCCGCCTCCACCAAGGTGTTCATAACCTCTCGCGGCCCCCGCTTCGCGGGAGCCGCTCACCTTGAGGTTTTTCTGCGTTTCCAGCGTTCTACCTGCCATCCGCTACAGGAGTAGCTCATCATCTCCCCAGCTCTTTGTGCCTACGGAGGGAGGAGACAATCACCTGCGAGGCCGCAGAGGAGGCGAGAGGCGCGGCCCCGGGACTGCGAGGTACAGCGTCAATACCACCAGCTGTTTCCTCTTCCCACGTGAGCCGCGCCCCCTCCCAATGCCCCGCCTCCACCAAGGTGTTCATAACCTCTCGCGGCCCCCGCTTCGCGGGAGCCGCTCGCCTTGAGGTTTTTCTGCGTTTCCAGCGTTCTACCTGCCATCCGCTACAGGAGTAGCTCATCATCTCCCCAGCTCTTTGTGCCTACGGAGGGAGGAGACAATCACCTGCGAGGCCACAGAGGAGGCGAGCGGCGCGGCCCCGGGACTGCGAGGTACAGCGTCAATACCACCAGCTGTTTCCTCTTCCCGCGTGAGCCGCGCCCCCTCCCAGTGCCCCGCCTCCACCAAGGTGTTCATAACCTCTCGCGGCCCCCGCTTCGCGGGAGCCGCTCGCCTTGAGGTTTTTCTGCATTTCCAGCGTTCTACCTGCCATCCGCTACAGGAGTAGCTCATCATCTCCCCAGCTCTTTGTGCCTACGGAGGGAGGAGACAATCACCTGCGAGGCCGCAGAGGAGGCGAGAGGCGCGGCCCCGGGACTGCAAGGTACAGCGTCAATACCACCAGCTGTTTCCTCTTCCTGCGTGAGCCGCGCCCCCTCCCAGTGCCCCGCCTCCACCAATGTGTTCATAACCTCTCGCGGCCCCCGCTTCGCGGGAGCCGCTCGCCTTGAGGTTTTTCTGTGTTTCCAGCGTTCTGCCTGCCATCCGCTACAGGAGTAGCTCATCATCTCCCCAGCTCTTTGTGCCTACGGAGGGAGGAGACAATCACCTGCGAGGCCGCAGAGGAGGCGAGAGGCGCGGCCCCGGGACTGCGAGGTACAGCGTCAATACCACCAGCTGTTTCCTCTTCCCGCGTGAGCCGCGCCCCCTCCCAGTGCCCCGCCTCCACCAAGGTGTTCATAACCTCTCGCGGCCCCCGCTTCGCGGGAGCCGCTCGCCTTGAGGTTTTTCTGCGTTTCCAGCGTTCTACCTGCCATCCGCTACAGGAGTAGCTCATCATCTCCCCAGCTCTTTGTGCCTACGGAGGGAGGAGACAATCACCTGCGAGGCCGCAGAGGAGGCGAGAGGCGCGGCCCCGGGACTGCGAGGTACAGCGTCAATACCACCAGCTGTTTCCTCTTCCCGCGTGAGCCGCGCCCCCTCCCAGTGCCCCGCCTCCACCAAGGTGTTCATAACCTCTCGCGGCCCCCGCTTCGCGGGAGCCGCTCGCCTTGAGGTTTTTCTGCGTTTCCAGCGTTCTACCTGCCATCCGCTACAGGAGTAGCTCATCATCTCCCCAGCTCTTTGTGCCTACGGAGGGAGGAGACAATCACCTGCGAGGCCGCAGAGGAGGCGAGAGGCGCGGCCCCGGGACTGCGAGGTACAGTGTCAATACCACCAGCTGTTTCCTCTTCCCGCGTGAGCCGCGCCCCCTCCCAGTGCCCCGCCTCCACCAAGGTGTTCATAACCTCTCGCGGCCCCCGCTTCGCGGGAGCCGCTCCGCTCGCCTTGAGGTTTTTCTGCGTTTCCAGCGTTCTACCTGCCATCCGCTACAGGAGTAGCTCATCATCTCCCCAGCTCTTTGTGCCTACGGAGGGAGGAGACAATCACCTGCGAGGCCGCAGAGGAGGCGAGAGGCGCGGCCCCGGGACTGCGAGGTACAGCGTCAATAACACCAGCTGTTTCCTCTTCCCACGTGAGCCGCGGCCCCTCCCAGTGCCCCGCCTCCACCAAGGTGTTCATAACCTCTCGCGGCCCCCGCTTCGCGGGAGCCGCTCACCTTGAGGTTTTTCTGCGTTTCCAGCGTTCTGCCTGCCATCCGCTACAGGAGAAGCTCATCATCTCCCCAGCTCTTTGTGCCTACGGAGGGAGGAGACAATCACCTGCGAGGCCGCAGAGGAGGCGAGCGGCGCGGCCCCGGGACTGCGAGGTACAGCGTCAATACCACCAGCTGTTTCCTCTTCCCGCGTGAGCCGCGCCCCCTCCCAGTGCCCCGCCTCCACCAAGGTGTTCATAACCTCTCGCGGCCCCCGCTTCGCGGGAGCCGCTCGCCTTGAGGTTTTTCTGCGTTTCCAGCGTTCTACCTGCCATCCGCTACAGGAGTAGCTCATCGTCTCCCCAGCTCTTTGTGCCTACGGAGGGAGGAGACAATCACCTGCGAGGCCGCAGAGGAGTCGAGAGGCGCGGCCCCGGGACTGCGAGGTACAGCGTCAATACCACCAGCTGTTTCCTCTTCCCGCGTGAGCCGCGCCCCCTCCCAGTGCCCCGCCTCCACCAAGGTGTTCATAACCTCTCGCGGCCCCCGCTTCGCGGGAGCCGCTCGCCTTGAGGTTTTTCTGCGTTTCCAGCGTTCTACCTGCCATCCGCTACAGGAGTAGCTCATCATCTCCCCAGCTCTTTGTGCCTACGGAGGGAGGAGACAATCACCTGCGAGGCCGCAGAGGAGGCAAGAGGCGCGGCCCCGGGACTGCGAGGTACAGTGTCAATACCACCAGCTGTTTCCTCTTCCCGCGTGAGCCGCGCCCCCTCCCAGTGCCCCGCCTCCACCAAGGTGTTCATAACCTCTCGCAGCCCCCGCTTCGCGGGAGCCGCTCGCCTTGAGGTTTTTCTGCGTTTCCAGCATTCTACCTGCCATCCGCTACAGGAGTAGCTCATCATCTCCCCAGCTCTTTGTGCCTACGGAGGGAGGAGACAATCACCTGCGAGACCGCAGAGGAGGCGAGAGGCGCGGCCCCGGGACTGCGAGGTACAGCGTCAATAACACCAGCTGTTTCCTCTTCCCGCGTGAGCCGCGGCCCCTCCCAGTGCCCCGCCTCCACCAAGGTGTTCATAACCTCTCGCGGCCCCCGCTTCGCGGGAGCCGCTCACCTTGAGGTTTTTCTGCGTTTCCAGCGTTCTACCTGCCATCCGCTACAGGAGTAGCTCATCATCTCCCCAGCTCTTTGTGCCTACGGAGGGAGGAGACAATCACCTGCGAGGCCGCAGAGGAGGCGAGAGGCGCGGCCCCGGGACTGCGAGGTACAGCATCAATACCACCAGCTGTTTCCTCTTCCCACGTGAGCCGCGCCCCCTCCCAATGCCCCGCCTCCACCAAGGTGTTCATAACCTCTCGCGGCCCCCGCTTCGCGGGAGCCGCTCGCCTTGAGGTTTTTCTGTGTTTCCAGCGTTCTACCTGCCATCCGCTACAGGAGTAGCTCATCATCTCCCCAGCTCTTTGTGTCTACGGAGGGAGGAGACAATCACCTGCGAGGCCGCAGAGGAGGCGAGAGGCGCGGCCCCCGGGACTGCGAGGTACAGCGTCAATACCACCAGCTGTTTCCTCTTCCCGCGTGAGCCGCGCCCCCTCCCAGTGCCCCGCCTCCACCAAGGTGTTCATAACCTCTCGCGGCCCCCGCTTCGCGGGAGCCGCTCGCCTTGAGGTTTTTCTGCATTTCCAGCGTTCTACCTGCCATCCGCTACAGGAGTAGCTCATCATCTCTCCAGCTCTTTGTGCCTACGGAGGGAGGAGACAATCACCTGCGAGGCCGCATAGGAGGCGAGAGGCGCGGCCCCGGGACTGCGAGGTACAGCGTCAATACCACCAGCTGTTTCCTCTTCCTGCGTGAGCCGCACCCCCTCCCAGTGCCCCGCCTCCACCAAGGTGTTCATAACCTCTCGCGGCCCCCGCTTCGCGGGAGCCGCTCGCCTTGAGGTTTTTCTGTGTTTCCAGCGTTCTACCTGCCATCCGCTACAGGAGTAGCTCATCATCTCCCCAGCTCTTTGTGCCTACGGAGGGAGGAGACAATCACCTGCGAGGCCGCAGAGGAGGCGAGAGGCGCGGCCCCGGGACTGCGAGGTACAGCGTCAATACCACCAGCTGTTTCCTCTTCCCGCGTGAGCCGCGCCCCCTCCCAGTGCCCCGCCTCCACCAAGGTGTTCATAACCTCTCACGGCCCTCGCTTCGCGGGAGCCGCTCGCCTTGAGGTTTTTCTGTGTTTCCAGCGTTCTACCTGCCATCCGCTACAGGAATAGCTCATCATCTCCCCAGCTCTTTGTGCCTACGGAGGGAGGAGACAATCACCTGCGAGGCCGCAGAGGAGGCGAGAGGCGCGGCCCCGGGACTGCGAGGTACAGCGTCAATACCATCAGCTGTTTCCTCTTCCCGCGTGAGCCGCGCCCCCTCCCAGTGCCCCGCCCCCTCTCACCTCACAGAGTCTTAAGCAAAGTCACTAACGCGCATCGCGGGACGCGCGCGGGTCGCAGCCCGGAGCGAAGCCCGGGCAAAGGGCGGGCCCGTTTAAGCCCGTTCAAGCCTGTGCAAGTCTGGTCTGGGCCTACCCCTTTTCATCTCATCTTGCCTTGTGACTTCCCTCCTCCACCCTGGTAGTTCCTCTGCTATCACCTTCACTCCTACTTACCTACGTGTAACTACAGCGACATCATGACCACAAGGGGCAGTAGGAGCAAGACGGCTCAAGGCCTGGGTCAGGTTACCGGTCCAATTGACCAATTCATTACGAAAGCTAATGATGCAATCAACCAGGTGATTGTACTCTTAGAAAGACGCGTTTCCCAGGACCTCGCAGCGGCGCGAAGATCTTCAATGGGCCTCCTGGCTCTAGCCAAAACACCTATTCAACAAGGAACAAACGCCCCATTACTGCATGAAGTTCGTGCAGACATACACACCATCCCTATGAGTGTTGACCTATCTGTCACTCGTCTATCTTTAGGGG
Source organism: Lissotriton vulgaris (assembly GCF_964263255.1). Classification (NCBI taxonomy): domain Eukaryota; kingdom Metazoa; phylum Chordata; class Amphibia; order Caudata; family Salamandridae; genus Lissotriton; species Lissotriton vulgaris. The sequence goes on along the minus strand of NW_028246438.1, from coordinate 330,371 downwards.
AAGTCACCTTGGAAGACTTGGAGAAAACACCGACTTTGGTGATTAGTCCCACTCAAACGGCCCCGCAAACCTTGATAGAGTCGCAAACGTTAGCAATTTCTCCTACCACAACTGATAAGGGGACTAGGGAGGGAGCTATTCCCAAACAAATCAGTACCAGGCCAATAGATAAGACTAAGCAGAACTGTCCACCAAAGCATAAAAGGTCCAGAAAATCCCCCCGTACCAATCTTAAAAATAACTCTACTAATTCCTTACCTGTTAATATGGATGACCCCTCTGCAACAGCCGCATCCCTGGTTGCTGCTGAGAGGGGATATGCTGCTGGCAATATAAACCACCTTGAGCTTAATGCACAAGTGGTAGCTACAATTAAGGATCTTATAAAGTCCCAACTAATACCAATTGAACGATCCTTAATTAACATCGAGAAACAAATTGCCAGACTTATCAACCTTACTAGTCACCAAAAACCTTCTAGTAGCACTCTAGCTCCCCCAGCTTCCATTAATTCTAACCATATCAAGGCAGTCACTGTACAGAAACCTGTACCTCCACCTTTAACACCTAAAACTCCGTTACTTACAGGCAAAACTCCCACAATTCCTACCAACACATAAGTGATTCCAACAGACACTAAGGGTACTACCCAGCAAGCACAGGGAAAGACAGTAACATCCGTCGACCCTCCTAAAACTAAACCAAAGCCTCCTCCCCATAAATCTTTAGACGTCCAACAGGCTGGTGATACCACAAAAAAAACAGTTAGACCTAAGAGGCCTATCCACCTCCCCCCAGAGGCAAGCCCCTACACTGTGATCCTCACGGGGGTCCCAGAATTAGAGGAAAACATGAGTGAATCTACCTGGTCCCTAAAAAACAAAGTCATGCAATGGCTTAATATCAATAGACCCCTTCCTTCACATTGTAATAGCAGACTCTCTATGGTACGTAGGGTCCCTTGGATCGGGGAAACAAGAAAAAGAATACAGGGTGACCGTATTATTATCAATTTTGATGATCCAGAGACAGTTAGATACATATGTTCTTGGTCAACCTTGGAGAGAAAGGGAGGTATAGACACTAACCGTCTGTCCTTTTTTTATCCCCCACGGTTTCCTTACGAACAAGACTACCCCCTTAGTTGGAACCAATCTCCAGGGTGGAGCTGGTCCCAAGTAGATACACGTAACAGAAGAAGGGACTGGGAACATTACCCTTGGAACCCAAGAAGAGAGCAACCCTATCCAGAGGGCTGGAGAGGGGCACCGACTAGTAACCACTTCTCAGTTTTAGAAATGGTTGATTGACCATCAAGCAACCAAACATCTTTTAAGAATAAGTCAAAAATTCCTTTGCCTCCCGTAAGCTCAGGGTCACTCCCAAGTCAAGCTGGGGAACTTTGTATGGAACAATCCACTGTGGCCCTCACTAACAAGTCCATTTCTGGGTCCACGAACTCTCAAATTGATGGATCTCTGGCTCCCCTTCAGCACTCAATTCCCGATCAACCCCACTCTTACTCCTCATCAAACTACTCTGATTCTAACCAACACATGTCCCTCCTAACCTGGAACATTTCTGGTCTTTCTAATAAAGCAAATGACCCTACCTTCCTGAACTTCATAAACACCTTTGATATCATAGCGCTTCAGGAATGCTGGGATCTGTCACCTTCTAACCTGGACGGCTACAGCACACACTTTACTCCAGCCATTCAGTCTAGTAGAGGCAGACCTTCGGGAGGTCTTTGCTTATACGTCTCAAATAGGCTCAATGTATCTTTAGAATGCGTTGAGCTCGCCCCATCTGATCTTAGATCAAAGACTATTGGTCTCTCCCTACAGGCCTTCAGAATGACTGGGAAAGAGGTTGTTAGTTCTCTCATCATAAACCTATATAACAATGCATCGAGAGACGACCAATCAAAATTTACAGAGTTTTTGTCTAAACTTATAAAGAAGGGCATGGGAGGGTCCTGCTCAGATAGACGTCTAGTTATTCTAGGAGATTTTAACTGTCATCTATGCCCACACAGTGGAACTAGGGTCTGTGATCTAAGAGCCCCTAATGGCGAATATACCACCCACTTCGAGCACACAACCCTGGGATCCCAACTGAACAACCTACTACATGAATGGGATCTGGGCTTCTTTAATGACTTATCAGTGCCCTCGACTGATTTCCAACCTACATTTCACGGAAGGTGGTCGCTCACGACAATAGACTTCATCCTGTTGTCCAACAGTCATCATGGCGACGCTCGAGAAACCAGAAGAGAAGACCTGGTCATGAGCGATCACTATCCAATTAGTGCTAAAATATACTCTCCTTCCAGTGGTAACAAATCCGGGAGCACAACAGGAAATCTCTACTTACACTCTATATCCCTTTCATCGAGAAACGGTTATACCATAAAATGGGCTAAAGTTGACACAATTAAATTCCTTGAAAAACTGATTATGTTTGACCCCGATTTATTCCGGACTTGCCTAGAATACCCTCCCAACCCACAAGAAATTATTCTTGCATTTGATCAAATCGCAATACAAATCAGGAAAAACTTGACCAGAAAACACAATAAAAGTAATGTGTCCAAGAGCTCTGGTTGGTTTGATCATGAATGTTCAAACACACATAACATCCTAAAGGCTACCCTCAACAAATCCCCCAAAAACCTGTTGGAAATAAGATCCGCTCGTGCTGCTTACAAACAGGCAATCAAAATTAGGAAAAAGGAACTGAAAATTGCCGCCTGGGAGGCATTGTTAAAAGCAAGCACCTTAAGGGACAACACAGCCTTTTGGAGGGAGGTCAATGCCCTTTTTTTCAATGATAGGTCGACTGACCTCATAGAAATTGCCATCACGGAGGAAGCCTGGATAAATTATTTCACCAAACTGTACAAATTAGACGAGCAGATTGAACCACTCGACCTTGAAACACCACCAATGGAGAGAAATGAGACTCAAAGAAACCATACAGAGTCCTTTACGCTTTCCATTCACTTTACTTATACAGAAGTGGAATTGGCCATTCTTGAAAGCTCTAATGCCAAAGCCCCTGGTCCGGACGGAATCCCTATTGACTTATTTAAAGACAACATTCAACTGTGGGCACCGATTATTACAAACGTCCTCAACTCATATGCTCTCAAAGGATTCCCCGTAACATGGCAAGAAGCTATTATAATACCCATTTTTAAAAAAGGTGAAAGAATGGACCCAAAATGTTATAAACCAATTTCCTTACTGGATTCTATGATGAAGGTGGCTGGGAGAGTCTTGCTGAACCAACTTCAAGCATTGGCTCAGGAAAATGACATTTTGTCTAAATTCCAATATGGTTTCGTCTCTGCCCTTGGGACAGTGGAACAATGCCTCAATTTAGCTTTGATCACCGACAAATATTTAATGACAAAGAGGAGCAACATATACATGACCTTCGTGGACTTAAGCTCTGCTTTTGATTGTCTTAACCATAGTATTCTCTGGTCTACCCTCACTGACATGGGAGTTGATCCTAACATTCTCGCTTTTATAACAGAACTGTACCGAGGAACTGGGGCCAAGGTTCGCTATGGAAAGGACGGAACCTGTACGAATAAATTTCCCATCAGAAAGGGGGTCAGGCAGGGCTGCATCCTTGCCCCCTTTCTTTTTAACCTTTATATTAACAGTGTTGCTGACTGCCTGGCGAAACTGGACGTTGATTACCCTAAAATAAATGGCCACGCAGTCCCAATTCTTTTATATGCGGACGACGCTGTTATTATGTCCAGGACCCAACTAGGACTACAAAAAGCACTGTCAGCCTTTTCAACATTCATGGGCGTGAGAGGCCTTAAGATTAACGTAAGCAAAACTTTTACTATGTGTTGTAGCAAAAAAAAGAACACCTCTTGTAATACGTTTATTAATGCAACCAAGATTAGTCTTACTAAAACTTTCAGCTATCTGGGCATACTTTTTAATAGCAAAGGGTCATGGAACAATGCCATTCATACTCGAAACTTGGCTTTTATCAGGCAAATTGGAGCCCTAAAGAAATTGGCTACAAAATTAGGTGGGAAACCGGTTGGGATCTTGTTGGACATATATGCAGCTAAATGTGTTTCCACTGCAACATATGGTGCTGGAATCTGGGGTGTGGCGGACTGCCAAGAGATACAAACCAGCGAGAACGCTTTCCTGAGATACCTGCTGGCTGTCCCTCGATCCATCTCTACTACAGTCTGTCACAACGAGCTTGCCCGGGTACATATCTCTGACACAATCAGAGCCACACCAATTCTGTTATGGCACAAAAGATGGTCCTCGGACAAAACAGTCCTGAACCAAGATGTGATCAAGGACTGTATGGACTGTAGGTAACAAGGACCCCCTGATAAGGATGAATATCCTGGGACAGGGTAAACAATGTATGAAAAGTAACACTCCCAGGCATACACTAAGGAAAGTACACAATAGATTCAACAAACAAACTAGTTCAGTTAGGAAAAATATAATTTTTTAATTTGATAAAAAAGAAATATTAAAATTTAGTGCATTAGTCACAATTGATAAAAATAGCAATATAATGATACATATGTATTCACAAAACAGATTAAAAAGAGGTTAGATGGCATCCAGTCGACGCGTTTCGACATACACAATATGCCTTCATCAGGACTTTTACCATCAAAATTCTGTAAAAAAATAATCATAACAAGATATTAATGTTATTGATTTCCTATCGTGACAAATTTGCAACTGAACTAGTTAAGGGTTTGTTACTCCATTCTATTGGTAAGAATATAATATTCATTCCACATTCTCGATGTACCGCTTTAATTAAACATCTCAACAACCTATGCGTATACGTTAGTCTCAAAAACAAGGCTTGATGTAATTTATGTTCATAAATCTGGCAAGGATAGCCTGACAAAAGAGTATTATCCTAATCATAGAGTATAGCAAATCTAATTCTACTAGGGACATATGGAAAAGATGGTACAGTTGTAAGCAATCCTATTTTGTGATCCTATCTGAAGAGTTAAATAAAATGATGTAACTGATAATCATTATTACATTTTTGCCACCATATATGTTTAGATGTTGGTACAATTGTTAAAGATACTTTTTTATATATTCAATTTCCTAATTACTTGATACATTTTGCAAAAAACATATTCACAATCATGTTTACATATGTCTGTCGCTAGACTATGAATAGGGCTAACTCATTCGTGCTTACTAAAATAGTAAAGTTAAAGGAAAGGATGAAACAGAGGAGAAAGGAGAAAGGAGGGATAGGTATTTACATATTTCTACATTTATTAGTATTCGGTTTGTCTCTTTGTATTTTCCTAAATGTTACTAGATTCCTTAAAATTAATTCAGGCGGTGCTATTTAGTAATTGACACGTGTTTGGTTGTCTCCTATTTCAAGATACTAACCTAAGGTCCGTTCACATAATTATTGTTCTCTTACCTAAAACTCGTATCAGTGTCTGTAGGCAATGCTCGTGGGCAATGTTATAGTTCTCTTCTACTTAGGCTATGTTATATTAACACAGTAGGGTAACCTGGGTCCAGGGCGTAATCACATACCTACAAGTAAATTATGCGATTTCATTAGTAGCCATCCTGCTGCTATTGTTAGTTATAGGCGAGAGGGCACATATTCTTAGTTCTCTTACCCTCAAAACGATTTTAATATGCTTTACGTCTGGAGTCCAGTCAATCAGTTGAGCAGCACCATAAAACAATAGCGTATAATATAAGAATCCTACCAAAAAGATACAAAATATGGAAATGATTAAATGATCCCGGAAAGGTAATCTGTTGTAGACAATTTAAGTACAGATACTATCCGCTTACCTAAATAGAGAAGTGAACGTTGCTTGTTGGTAGTTTTAATCCCTTCTCATGATGAGTTAAAATGTATGGCGTGGGCGTTTATATGGAGCCGCCGATCACAAGATAGCTCCTAATGAAAACATATTTGCTCCTTTTAGATCACTGTGTTCTAGTACAATGATGGTCATTCGATGTATAAAATAATATTTTGCCTTAACATGGTAAAGCAATATTAGCAATGAAGTGAAAATATACCTTAATATTGTGGAGCAATTATCGCAGTGACAACGTGTACGCCTCGCTCGCCGGGCGTTCAAGCTTTAAGCACCCGAGTCTTGGTGACAACTTGATGTCGAGTGGGATTTAAAAGCCAAGCGCATGTAATTCCTATTAAGTAAGGGGCACAATTTTAGTATTTAAGTCGCTATATATTTAGTTGCAGTTAAGTTTAGACTAATCTAGGCGGTGTACGCGTTCTCTTACCGTGAGCGCTACTAACGAACAGCTGCATCCGGGTATTCTGCCAACGGGTCAGGTTACGAAAAAGAACGACTCTGAATGGGAGTTTCAGACGTTCTTTTATAAGGACATTTTCTATTGGATTAAATATCACCTGTGTGTCTTAAAGGGCAATACTATTATTGACATTTCGTGTGTTTGTATCTAACCCTTCCTAGAACCATTAGTTTTATATCTTCTAATTTTAATAAAGGGGAAAAGCAAAGAATGCTAGTTATATTACGATATAGGGGAGAAAAAGAAATTATTCGCACTTAATGTTATTTTTTGTCTAACCTTCCCAAGGTTGATCAGTTCATATGTTCTGGTATCGTGAAAACTCCAGTATGGTTATATGTGAGAGATAATCTCACTTTAAGGTATAATCTACCTATTCAGGATCAGGGTTGATTATATATGGAGGATAAATAGAGCTGATTCAAGATATGTTTATATTGAGTATATAACCACATGCTGAATGAATAAGGGACAGATTATCAATACCTGGGATCTTATTAGTCAAACGGATTACAGTATTCATAAGATTGCATTCTCCCAGGGCAATTCATTATTGAGGCCCTGGGTGAAGGTCTTGAGGGAAAAGATCCAAAAAACTTCTCGTTTCTTTCTTATCTTTTCTCCTCCTTTACTATTAGGTATATGGATCTTTTCCAAAATGCGCCATCGCAGGTCGGATGGAGCATGTTGAAAGTCCATGAAGTGTGCGACTAAAGGCGCTGACAATTTTTCAGTCTTGATTGCTGACCTATGTTCGGTCAGCCGGGTTTTAATTGATCTGGAAGTTTCGCCCACGTAACCCAAGTTACAAGGGCATAAGAGCAGATAGATCACATTGCTAGTGTTACATGTCCATAAGTCATTAGCTGTGATGTTATGACCATTTAGCTGAAATGTCTCTCCTGTTATAATGTCATTACAGGATTGGCAAGAGCCACATCTTGAAGTGCCTTTCACAGGGTTCGCACCTTGTATCGATTTTTGTATAAAGGGGGGCCTTTCAGAGGTGCCTATGTGCCTTGATCTTACCATAAAGTCCTTTAGATTTTTATTTCTGCGATGAGCAAACATCGGTTTCTTCAGTTTAGGTTTGGATGGCTCTATATTCAGTAAATGCCAATTCGCATTTACTATCTGTCTAATTGTAGCATTCATGGTTGAATGTCGTGTGACACACACCAATTTAGGTTCCTGGACTTCATTTTTTGGTCTCAAGAGTACATCCCGGTCGTAGTATCGGGCTCTCTTATAGGCTTCACGGACTAACCGGTGAGGGTATCCTCTATCGAGGAATTTTCTTTTCATCTTTTCAGATTGAGTATCGTAGTCCTTAATATTTGTACAGTTTCGTCTTACCCTGAGAAACTGTGAGAAGGGTATTCCATCCTTTTGGCTCCTCGGGTGGTAGCTCGAAAAGTGGAGCAGAGTATTTCTTGAGGTGGGCTTAGTGTACAGGTCCACTTCCAATTTATTGTTTTCATTTCTGATATATACATCCAGAAACTCAACTTGGGTGGCATTAAACTTGGCAGTGAAATGGAGATTTTCATCCGCAAGATTTATCCACTCTAAAAATTCTTTCAGAGTCTGTTCCCCACTGGTCCAGATGAAAAAAATATCATCAATGTACCTGTGCCAGTGGGAAACAGACTCGTAGAATGGGGCCATCTCATTATATATATTATATATTATATAGAATTTTTAGAGTGGATAAATCTTGCGGATGAAAATCTCCATTTCACTGCCAAGTTTAATGCCACCCAAGTTGAGTTTCTGGATGTATATATCAGAAATGAAAACAATAAATTGGAAGTGGACCTGTACACTAAGCCCACCTCAAGAAATACTCTGCTCCACTTTTCGAGCTACCACCCGAGGAGCCAAAAGGATGGAATACCCTTCTCACAGTTTCTCAGGGTAAGACGAAACTGTACAAATATTAAGGACTACGATACTCAATCTGAAAAGATGAAAAGAAAATTCCTCGATAGAGGATACCCTCACCGGTTAGTCCGTGAAGCCTATAAGAGAGCCCGATACTACGACCGGGATGTACTCTTGAGACCAAAAAATGAAGTCCAGGAACCTAAATTGGTGTGTGTCACACGACATTCAACCATGAATGCTACAATTAGACAGATAGTAAATGCGAATTGGCATTTACTGAATATAGAGCCATCCAAACCTAAACTGAAGAAACCGATGTTTGCTCATCGCAGAAATAAAAATCTAAAGGACTTTATGGTAAGATCAAGGCACATAGGCACCTCTGAAAGGCCCCCCTTTATACAAAAATCGATACAAGGTGCGAACCCTGTGAAAGGCACTTCAAGATGTGGCTCTTGCCAATCCTGTAATGACATTATAACAGGAGAGACATTTCAGCTAAATGGTCATAACATCACAGCTAATGACTTATGGACATGTAACACTAGCAATGTGATCTATCTGCTCTTATGCCCTTGTAACTTGGGTTACGTGGGCGAAACTTCCAGATCAATTAAAACCCGGCTGACCGAACATAGGTCAGCAATCAAGACTAAAAAATTGTCAGCGCCTTTAGTCGCACACTTCATGGACTTTCAACATGCTCCATCCGACCTGCGATGGCGCATTTTGGAAAAGATCCATATACCTAATAGTAAAGGAGGAGAAAAGATAAGAAAGAAACGAGAAGTTTTTTGGATCTTTTCCCTCAAGACCTTCACCCAGGGCCTCAATAATGAATTGCCCTGGGAGAATGCAATCTTATGAATACTGTAATCCGTTTGACTAATAAGATCCCAGGTATTGATAATCTGTCCCTTATTCATTCAGCATGTGGTTATATACTCAATATAAACATATCTTGAATCAGCTCTATTTCTCCTCTATATATAATCAACCCTGATCCTGAATAGGTAGATTATACCTTAAAGTGAGATTATCTCTCACATATAACCATACTGGAGTTTTCACGATACCAGAACATATGAACTGATCAACCTTGGGAAGGTTAGACAAAAAATAACATTAAGTGCGAATAATTTCTTTTTCTCCCCTATATCGTAATATAACTAGCATTCTTTGCTTTTCCCCTTTATTAAAATTAGAAGATATAAAACTAATGGTTCTAGGAAGGGTTAGATACAAACACACGAAATGTCAATAATAGTATTGCCCTTTAAGACACACAGGTGATATTTAATCCAATAGAAAATGTCCTTATAAAAGAACGTCTGAAACTCCCATTCAGAGTCGTTCTTTTTCGTAACCTGACCCGTTGGCAGAATACCCGGATGCAGCTGTTCGTTAGTAGCGCTCACGGTAAGAGAACGCGTACACCGCCTAGATTAGTCTAAACTTAACTGCAACTAAATATATAGCGACTTAAATACTAAAATTGTGCCCCTTACTTAATAGGAATTACATGCGCTTGGCTTTTAAATCCCACTCGACATCAAGTCGTCACCAAGACTCGGGTGCTTAAAGCTTGAACGCCCGGCGAGCGAGGCGTACACGTTGTCACTGCGATAATTGCTCCACAATATTAAGGTATATTTTCACTTCATTGCTAATATTGCTTTACCATGTTAAGGCAAAATATTATTTTATACATCGAATGACCATCATTGTACTAGAACACAGTGATCTAAAAGGAGCAAATATGTTTTCATTAGGAGCTATCTTGTGATCGGCGGCTCCATATAAACGCCCACGCCATACATTTTAACTCATCATGAGAAGGGATTAAAACTACCAACAAGCAACGTTCACTTCTCTATTTAGGTAAGCGGATAGTATCTGTACTTAAATTGTCTACAACAGATTACCTTTCCGGGATCATTTAATCATTTCCATATTTTGTATCTTTTTGGTAGGATTCTTATATTATACGCTATTGTTTTATGGTGCTGCTCAACTGATTGACTGGACCCCAGACTTAAAGCATATTAAAATCGTTTTGAGGGTAAGAGAACTAAGAATATATGCCCTCTCGCCTATAACTAACAATAGCAGCAGGATGGCTACTAATGAAATCGCATAATTTACTTGTAGGTATGTGATTACGCCCTGGACCCAGGTTACCCTACTGTGTTAATATAACATAGCCTAAGTAGAAGAGAACTATAGCAGTGCCCACGAGCATTGCCTACAGACACTGATACGAGTTTTAGGTAAGAGAACAATAATTATGTGAACGGACCTTAGGTTAGTATCTTGAAATAGGAGACAACCAAACACGTGTCAATTACTAAATAGCACCGCCTGAATTAATTTTAAGGAATCTAGTAACATTTAGGAAAATACAAAGAGACAAACCGAATACTAATAAATGTAGAAATATGTAAATACCTATCCCTCCTTTCTCCTTTCTCCTCTGTTTCATCCTTTCCTTTAACTTTACTATTTTAGTAAGCACGAATGAGTTAGTCCTATTCATAGTCTAGCGACAGACATATGTAAACATGATTGTGAATATGTTTTTTGCAAAATGTATCAAGTAATTAGGAAATTGAATATATAAAAAAGTATCTTTAACAATTGTACCAACATCTAAACATATATGGTGGCAAAAATGTAATAATGATTATCAGTTACATCATTTTATTTAACTCTTCAGATAGGATCACAAAATAGGATTGCTTACAACTGTACCATCTTTTCCATATGTCCCTAGTAGAATTAGATTTGCTATACTCTATGATTAGGATAATACTCTTTTGTCAGGCTATCCTTGCCAGATTTATGAACATAAATTACATCATGCCTTGTTTTTGAGACTAACGTATACGCATAGGTTGTTGAGATGTTTAATTAAAGCGGTACATCGAGAATGTGGAATGAATATTATATTCTTACCAATAGAATGGAGTAACAAACCCTTAACTAGTTCAGTTGCAAATTTGTCACGATAGGAAATCAATAACATTAATATCTTGTTATGATTATTTTTTTACAGAATTTTGATGGTAAAAGTCCTGATGAAGGCATATTGTGTATGTCGAAACGCGTCGACTGGATGCCATCTAACCTCTTTTTAATCTGTTTTGTGAATACATATGTATCATTATATTGCTATTATTATCAATTGTGACTAATGCACTAAATTTTAATATTTCTTTTTTATCAAATTAAAAAATTATATTTTTCCTAACTGAACTAGTTTGTTTGTTGAATCTATTGTGTACTTTCCTTAGTGTATGCCTGGGAGTGTTACTTTTCATACATCAAGGACTGTATGGCCTTAACTGACTCAAGTAAAATACCTTGGCTTGCTTACGTTAAGAAATTTTTAATATCACTGGATTTAGCTGATCTGTATGATAACTCGACTCTGTGCCTAACAATCTCTAAAAAGGACCTCAAGGACCGCTGTTTAGGTCTACTTGAAGACAGGCGTTCCTACTTTGAAGGCAATAAATCATCGATTGCTCACCATAACCTCTTACTTCACGATGCAGGTATTCCCTCTTATCTTTCCCCGACTCTCTCAACCTATACGAGAATGTTGCTAACAAGGATGAGGACGGATTGCTTTTACCGTCTACTAACATTCCCTACCACAAACGACTGGTCTACTAACCTGGTGGTCTGTCCTTGTGACAACGTTTCCAAGCAATCCAACATACACGTCCTTTTGTTCTGCAAATTTTATGACTGGGGAAGAAAGAAACATCTACTCCCTCTTCTGAAGCTGTGGGGTTTAAGACAGTGTAGGCCAGCCTTACTCAAGCTATACATGCTTGAGGATGAACTCACAACTACTGCAGCTGCTAGTTTTTTGAAATTTGCAGTAAGGTGTAGAGCGTCTATGAACTGATTGTTTTCCGATACCTGACAGCCACGCTTTGTATAGCCTAAAGGATTCTTTTAACTCCTCAATTCTATGTTTTATGTTTGAGCTTTGAACTCAATTTTATGCTGTATTAAATGTGCTTTTATGATTTTCTTTTGCAAAAATCGAATAAAGCTATTATTGAATTGAATTGAATTGAAGTTCATTCATATTTTTTTATTAGGAGTTTACTATATTTTCTGCAATCATGGGGTTACTTATATATGGAATGTGTTTGAAGTAAATTATTTTCTTTACTGTTGCTTACACTGCAGTAGTAGTAGTAAAATAACCTCTTCACAGTTCAACACTTTCCTTTTGTTGTGCTGTTTGGGAATAATAAATTTAACCCCTCGGAAGTCCAACTCTTTCCCTACTATTGTACAGACTGAGGTGGGGACAGTAAATTTCCCCCCTCTGAAATCCAACGCCTTACCTACTGTTTTAGAGCAGAGACTGGAATGGGAATAGTAACTTTCACCTCTCTGATATCCAATACTTTCACATTGTTGCACAGACTAAAGTGGAAATAGTACATTTTACCCCTCTAAAGTCCAACACTTTCCCTATTGTTGCACCGACTGGAGTGGGAATAGTAAATTTTACCCCTCCAAAATCCAATGCATTCCCTACTGTTGCCCTATTTGGAGTGCGATAAGTAAATTTAACCCCTTCGATGTTTAACCCTTTCCCTACTGTTGTGTTGTTTGGAGTGGGTATAGTAAATTTCACCCATCCATAATCCAACACTTTTCGTACTATTTCTTAGACTGGAGTAGGAATGGGAGATCTAACTTCTCTGAAGTCTAAACCCTCTGAAGTCCAAGACTTGTTCTGTTGCATAAACTAGAGTGGGAATAGTATATTTAATATTCTTTGACCCCAATAGTTTTTTTAATATTGGTTAAATTAATGTTATAGCATTCATTGTTTTTTTATTTTGTATTATTTGTTCATATGTTTAAATTAGTTTTAATGTATATATATATAACATGTCAACAGTTTAGCCTGATGCTGTACGCCTTTCCTTCGGTGAAGGTGCCTGCCATGATGGCAAAGGTCCACAATACAATACAATCCAGCAATCCTCATCAAAGGAAAAAGGAGGCAACACACCAATAGTATCCACAAGTGGGTTTAATGTGCACAGAACAACTTGTTTTGGCCTGATGGCCTTCGTCAAGTTCAAAGTTCATGGCTCCATACTTCCGTAAAAATACCTTTCACGTCAATATAGAAATAAAAGACATCCTTGTGGAGAAATGAAAATAAATTAGGAAACAAATCTCCCTAACGTTCGTTAAGGTTGCGTCAACTCATATCAGGCATAAAACATAGTGCTGTGACTTGGTGAATTCAAATAGTGGATCAGTAGCGGTCTGTAGAATTATTCAGGATCAAAATTTCACGTGACAACCGGGATCAGTGAAAGGAATTGCATACATCCTGGCACCATTATCTCACTATTTACATATTAAGTAATAAATAACCCAACCTACATTTGGTAATGTACTCTTGCAACCAAAAAATTGGAGTTGCATACCGAGAGCTGATCAAGGACGGCGCGATCCTGATATCAGTCATGTGGCTCAATGAACATAAAGAAAAGACTTACGATTGTCATAAGGAAACTAAAGACTAATAAAGTTAGCATGATTTCAATGGCAATGCCAGCAGTGTCCACAATTATTAAAAATAACATAATTCAAATCACAATACCTGTAATGAAAGGCAGGTATTATTAAATTGCGAGAATGAGCAACATCAATTAATATAGTTGACATAATTGAAGTGGCCAGTGCCAGCAGTGTCCAAAGATCTATAATAGACATAATTCAGATGACAATACCTGTAATCAAATATTATTCAATTTTAAATCAACCTTATTATACAAAGATCTATAGTTGATATAATTATTATGACAATATCTGTAATAAAATATTAACAAATAGTCTATTTTAAATGGAACCCATAAGTCCTGCATAAAGTGCAATCGTAAGGTATGTAGCTTTTAACATAACCCTATACCACTTGACTCACCTTGTATTTTAGAGATTTTCTATGTATACACCAGAGTGACATGTTCATCATAACATTTCGCCCAATCAATTTTTCAATGGTCATGAATGAATATCCCAGCCGAAGTATTTTATGTGCATACAAAGGGCACTTAGACCACAAAGGAAGTAAATACACAACCTTATGTGTGCATAGAGAGGTCAAGAAAGCAACAGCATATGTAAAAGGTACAAAGGTGCAAAGTGAAAAAAGTGAAAAAAACGTAATAACCATAAAAATTAATTCACCTTGAGGAAACGACCCACGGACCTAATAATCTGCTGCATCCTGGACCATGACCTACAATTTATCTGTCAAGTCTAAGTGATATGTCAAGAATATGTATATATGTATATATTGACAATTAAGGGGACAAATGTCCCAGTACCAACCAGTAGTACATGGTCTAACCTCACAGGTTAGTGCTCTCAGTCCACCCTACCTAAAACTTATAATATCCTCAACCATAAAAGGCAATAATACAGAAAATAATAAATATAGAAATATACATTGTACATGCAATGGAGATACAGAGAGAGAAGGCAGAGGAATGCACAGTTAGTCCTAGGGAACCTATTTCTACCCATATTCATGGTTAGATCCCTATATGTGTAGCCAGTTCCTCTTCCTTGTTTAATCCAAAGGGCATTTTGGTGTTTAAATCAATAATATAACAAGAATCTAGGACACGTAGTTGTTTCTCTCGCCCCCCCCGATGTGTTTCATAACTCTGTCAATTCCCACATATTTGAGGAGTATGTTGTTGCTATTGTGGACATTGTAAAAATGCTTCGCCACTGGATAATTAAAATCCTGATTCGTTATAGCCCTTAAATGCTCCAGGATCCATTTTTTTACTGACAGCTTGGTGCTGCCTATGTAACGGAGACCACATGGGCATTCCAGGGAGTAATCGACAAAATCTATTGTGCATATAATGAACTTATAGATCTTTCCTTGCCATGTGCTGTTTTTAAGGTCCTGCAACTCAGGCCATTGGTACATGCCTTACAGGCATTGCACTTGTGGAGCCCTTTGCTCCTCTCTAGCCAAGTGGGTAATGATTCAGTTTGGTAGTAGCTCTTCACCAATGTATCCCTAAGGGAAAGTGGTCTTTTGTAAGTCACAGTTGGTGAATTATCAACGATACAACCAATTACAGGATCTGCTTGTATAAGACCCCAATGCTTCCTCAGAAAAGATCTCAATTTTCTGGATCTAGCATTACTTGTGGTGATTATTCTGGGGACACTGGGGGTAGCTTCTCCACCCACTGTGGTGTCAGATTTAAATAAGACATCTCTTTGTTTGATATCCTTCAGTTTGGGTGCTGCCTGTGATAGAACTTTGTTAGAGTATCTCCTTGCTTTGAACCTACGTATCATGTTATCCTGTTCCTTTTTGTAGTTCTCCTCAGTACTACAATTTCTGCGCGCCTAGAGTAATTCCCCATGGGGGATAATGTTTAGCAGGGACATGGGATGATGACTGCGTGCATGCAGGGTACTATTGCCTGCTGTTTCCTTTCTAAAAAGATTGGTGACTAGTTTATTACCCTGAACAGCTACATGCACATCTAGAAAATCACATTCTGTTTCACTGATCTTGTGTGTAAACTTCAAATTTAAGTTACTATGGGATAGGCAATCAATGAATCTTGAGGGTGACTACTTGTCCCCATCCCAGATGATAAAAAGATCATTGATATACCGCAGCCATAATGGCACTTGATTGGAAAAAGTCCTCGTTGGTATCAATCCATACCAACTGCTTCTTCCACCAGCCCAGGAACAGGTTTGCCAGGCTGGGGGCAAAGCAGGTGCCCATGGCAGTACCGGACTTTTGACGATATAGTTTCTTATCAAAATGGAAAATGTTCTCTTTTAGACAGTATAACATCATAAGTTTTAAAACTACAGTATGTTTATTATGTCAATTGTTCTCCGTTGAATGTAATACAAGCACGCTTCCACGCCTTTTTTTTGGTTGATACACGTGTGGAGCAAACATACATCTAAAGAAATTAGCAAAAAGCCATCGCCCATTTCACATCATGTATTCTCCTTAAGAAATCAGAGCTGTCCTGACTGTAGGACCTTAGGACTTTAACAAAAGGGGCAAAAAAAGAATCCAAAAAGATGGAGGTGTTTTCCAGGTGTCCACCATTGGAGGAAACGATAGGACTCCCTGGTGGTTTGGTGGCATGCTTGTGCACCTTCGGCAGAAGGTAGAGACAGGGTACTTGAGGATTATCATTCCTTAGAAATTTCAGTTTGTTGTCCTCAATTAAGCCTACTTGCCACCAGTTCTGTAACATCTCATGGTATTTCGTGATTGTGTTTTCAGACTCTCTTCAGGTGATCTCCTTGTAGCAGGATGAGTGACTCATTTGGCTCATCGCCTCAGCCTTGTAGAATATAGTGTCCATCACTACGACGTTACCCCCCTTGTCAGAGGGTTTAATGACTATTGTGGGGTCCAGAAACAAATTATTCAAGGCATTTCTTTGATTTGATTGTCTCTGATACAATACTTATCATTAGTTCTCAGATGTGCCAGTTCGTGCATCATTACTGAATGAAAGGCCTCGACATTGTCTTGTGGGACATTGGGATTGAATTTGGACTGAACCTTTCACCCACTTTTGCCAGAAGAGTTAACGGGGAAGCCTAAGGTGTTAAGCATATCACCCAAATTTGTACTTGTAATGGCATCAGAATTATTGTCCAGTTCATTTATATCCAGTATAGAATTTTACCTCATCCAGGGTGAATCCTATAGATATCCTGGATGTTGGTTGGGGAGTCATGGCCCAATTGTGATGTGTTTGACGTTTAGGCATCAAATGTAATTTCATTAATTAAAGTTTTCTAATAAAAAGAAAAAGATCAATTCTTACATCCACGTAATTCCAATCGATTGTAGATCAGAAGAATAAGCCCAACTTGAGGAGAGAATCTTCATCGGGGTCAGATCTTGTGCAGATAAGTTGAAAATTGATTTGTCGGCAAAGTCACTGTCTATGGCATTTCTCTGCCAGAATTTACTGCGACCTCCTCTCCTTGTTAGTCTTTGTTTGCACCCCTTCCCCTTGGTCTTCCCCGACCTCTTCCTATTCCTTCTTCTTTTTGATGGTGTTCCTTTGTTTTGTTCCTTTTGTAGTTTGAGTAACTGGAACTCATGCAGGAAGGTCAGGGGGCGCACTCCTAAAGGGACAGCTGTAGTTGATCTTTCAGAGTTAGAGCTCACATCTGAACTTGAATCAGTGGAGGTTTCTTAGTGTCTTTTCTGATGTTGCATAAACTGAAGATCCCGCTGTGCCCAATCGAAACGTTTCGCATAAGTCAGAATTCTTCCTTCAGCGAAGTTCCTCACATCTCGCAAGAATTTGCTCTGTTTTTTGGCTTCGATCGTATCCTCACATGCTTTCAAACGGTCCTCCAGGGATTTCAAAAACTAAATTACGAGTTTGTCATCTGTGTGTGCATCCAGATTGGAACGGACAGTGATTAGATCCTTCCTTGTTTTTTCAAGATCTATTTTGGCATATTTCATAGGGATTTCCATCATTCCCTTACATTTTTTGGCCATAAACAGTGCCCATTCTGTTAGAAGTTCCGGGTTGGGATTTTCATAGGTGGGTATGATAGAAATCCGTAATCCCCTATGGACACGGCCTACCTCAATGTAATTTGTAAGAGAAGTCACGTCCCACCATATATATATATATATATATATATATATATATATATATATTGTGCTCATCAAATCCAGGCGAGTCCCCAAGGAAATGAAAGACAGCACTCGGGAGGTTCCTTTATCCACGGAGTAGTTTATTAACTACAAGCTAGACCACAGACGCATTTCGGTGATTTGCCTTCGTCAGTGTGTGTGTCCACACGCACAAGCCGGTACATTTATCATAATCAACATTGACATCGTGCAGGGGTTACACCTCTTGATCGTCATCAACAGAGGACTACACCCTCCCAATAAGTGCGAACTCCATCTTGTAATGGTAAAGTTTACACCATATACATCGCTTAATGCTCATAACAAATGAACTAAGCATTATTAAACCTACAAATAGGTGAAGGCGCCCTTGTGGGAGATATAAAATTAGTTTTACTACATTTACATTTATATATATATATATATATATTATATATATAGGAACAGGGATGGGAGCACACCGCTTCACCTCCCAGCAAGGTTTGGCCCTAGCTGGGAGGTGAAGCGGTGTGCTCTCACCCCTGTTCCTGCTTAATAGTACTCCCATGAGGCATTGAGCTGACGAGCTAGTGGATGAAGCACCCGCATGCCTGTGAGAGGTACCTGACCAGAGAAAGATGTTGGCAGCCTACTCAGCAAACCCCACATTTTGAGAGGTACCTGACCTGAGAAAGATGTTAGCAGCCTACTCAGCAAACCCCAAATTTGAAAGACTGTAATCTCTACTGATGATGGTTATAGAACCAGAAACATGTGTCTAGAGATCAGCACTATCTGCGCCAACTGTGACGAAACACTTGAACACTCTTGAAGCAAGCAAGTACCTGAAACGGCATTTACCACAATGCCAGGGGTGAAACTTGCTGGGAGATGAAGCGGTATGCTCCCACCACTGTTCATATATAGATATGTATATATATATTACCTACTGGCGGTCGCCAGTAGGTATATATAGTTAGGATTTTTTCTCTATGGGACTTTTGAAAATTCTATGTCTAATAACTTTGGCGTTTGTGGACGGAATCGGCTGGAATTTTCAGGAAAATGGCACATTTTGTTTCTGAGCAGCCCCTGAAAATTTGGGAGGGTTTCGTCAAGGGGGGGCCGAGAAAAAGGGGGGTCCCAAAACGCATTTTTCCCATGTTAATTTCCATAGGGCGTTTGGCCTCACTTTTAGCTCGAACGGCTGAATGGATTTCCACGAAACTTGGCAAAATTGTAGGGACTGTTAGCCCGATGTGCCTTTGCTGGGTCTCAATATATGTGCTCCAGTGGATTTTGAGTAATTTAGGTTCAAAAAAAGATATATATATGGGCGGAGCCTAACCACACATCTGATCTGATTGGCTGTCAGCACTTCATCCAAGAAGTGTTGGCAGCCATCTTGGGACCAATATACATGATAGCACCTCATTAAAAAGCATTGTAGTTAAGAGAGGGTTTTAGGACTTTAGTTACATTATAAATCATTTGTTGATGGTACCATACTCGTTTTAGGAATTGTGGTGGGTTCTAAGGTGATTTTACCATGTGAAAAAACCTTCTGCTGTGATATCATGAATATTGTTTGAAAGAAAACTAATATCTCATGATTTTCCCACAGTGGTTTGGAAGGGGATCTATAAGCTAAACTGAAAGCATATTTTCTGTAAATTCACATTATCTTTCTCAGTCATGTGAAAATGAAGTCTGACATTCTCAGTAAAACATGTACATCCAACAAGGACAGAGACTGTCAGTTGATTCCTTTGTGTTCTACTGCAGCCTCCTAGAGTGTTCTAAAGAACAACTAGAGCGCTTACAGTCCTACTTATTAGAAAGGTATGGCACACCTGAAGCCATCTTGATTGGAATAAAGTGGTAACTCTTAAAACATTTAATTTAAAAAGAAACAACATGAGGGGGTATATTTTGCCATAGAAAGTATGATTAGTGCTGCAGAATGAAAAATTAGGGCACATTTTGAGTGACTTCTCAAATCCTTTTCTATTTCATTAAAACATTCTGACATGCAGTCTCCCAAAATGGCCACCAGAGACAAAAGAGCCCAAATGTAGCCCAAATATCACCCAGATGTAGCCCAAGTATAGCCCAATGACAGAATGTCCCAGAGTGTTCTAAAGAACAACTAGAGCGCTAACAGTCCTACTTATTACAAAGGTATGGCACACCTGAAGCCATCTTGATTGGAATAAAGTGGTAACTCTTAAAACATTTAATTTAAAAAGAAACATGAGGGGGTATATTTTGCCATAGAAAGTATGATTAGTGCTGCAGAATGAAAAATTAGGGCACATTTTGAGTGACTTTTCAAATCCTCTTCTATTTCATTAAAAAATTCTGACATGCAGTCTCCCAAAATGGCCACCAGAGACAAAAGAGCCCAAATGTAGCCCAAATACCACCCAGATGTAGCCCAAGTATAGCCCAATGACAGAATGTCCCAGAGTGTTCTAAAGAACAACTAGAGCGCTAACAGTCCTACTTATTACAAAGGTATGGCACACCTGAAGCCATCTTGATTGGAATAAAGTGGTAACTCTTAAAACTTTTAATTTAAAAAGGAACAAAATGAGGGGGTATATTTTGCCATATGAATTATGATTAGTGCTGCAGAAAGAAAAATTAGGGGACATTTTGAGTGACTTCTCAAACCCTCTTCAATTTCATTAAAACATTCTGACATACAGTCTCCCAAGATGGCCACCAGAGACAAAAGAGCCTAAATGTAGCCCAAATATCACCCAGATGTACCCCAAGTATAGCCCAATGACAGAATGTCCCAGAGTGTTCTAAAGAACAACTAGAGCGCTAACAGTCTTACTTATGACAAAAGTATGGCACACCAGAAGCCATCTTGATTGGAATGAAGTGGTAAGTCTGAAAACACTCAATTTAAAAAGGAACAACATGAGGGGGTTAATTTTGCCATAGAAAGTATGATTAGTGCTTCAGAAAGAAAAATTAGGGATCATTTTGAGTGACTTCTCAAATCCTCTTCTATTTCATAAAAAAAATTCTGACATGCAGACTGAAACATGCACTTTGAATACCAGCAGCAGACGTCCCTGGTGAGCAGTAGCTTTACTACAGTGATCTAATGTGCAACTAGAGTGCTAACATTCAGAATTTATGGCAAATGTGTGACACATCTGAATGCCTTCTTGATGGAACCAAAGTAAACAAGCATTGAAAATGCAATAGATCTCGCCCTCGTTTAAGTTAAAGCCATTCTGTTTGTAATGAGGTGGCTTTTTAGCTTTGCTTTTATTAGTGTTTTTTCAACTTTTATGTAAATAACATGCATCTGTATGCATATAAGTATATGTATGCATGCATTTATGTGTGTATTTATATAGATATACAGATGATATATGTTTATATATGTATGTATATATATATATTCACTGAAAAAACCATAGGTTATAGACCATATATAGTTAGGAATTAGCATTTACAAAACCTTGAAAATTCACTGAAAAAACCATAGGTTATAGACCATATATAGTTAGGAATTAGCATTTACAAAACCTTGAAAATTCACTGAAAAAACCATAGGTTATAGACCATATATAGTTAGGAATTCGCATTTACAAAACCTTATTTTACTCACACAAAACCATTGAAATTCCATATATAGTTAGTTGCACTAACTATATATCGCGCACACGCAATCCACTGCTGATGATGTCACATATTACATCATTCATGACATGGTCAGTGACATCGCTGATGACATCACTGATAATATCTCAAATGACATCACTGATGACATCACTGATGACAACATCCAGTGACTGTATGTTTCTGTAAAGTTAAAATATGTCTTACATATTGAAGAATGAGTGGATGTATAAGTGTCTGGATGAAGGATTTAGTAGGTGCATGACTGACTGTATGAGTGAGTGATTAAATGTGTCTCACTGAGTGCATGGGTTAGTGACTTAACTGTCTTAATTTGTGCATCATTATGTCTGTTGTTCTGTAAACTGTTGCATGTGTTGATAAGTAGCTATATGAGTAACTATTTGGGTTATTGATTGGTTGCCCAAGTATTTGTATGGGAGACTGAGTGTGTGTGTGGGTGGCTGGGAGGTGTATGACTCTGTGCATAGATGTGTGAGCAGTTGATTCACTAGATGTATGGTTTCAAAAGTGCATGTGGAAACAGCTGTATGGGCGGTTGACTGTGTGCATGAGTGTATTGGTGAGTGAATGTATATCTCAGTGCTACATGTCAAAGTAAGTACATATGTAAAACACAGTACATGTGAGAGTTGACATATATAAATAACTGTGCATAAGAGCCAGTGAATGTGTGAGTGGCTGTATGGATCATTGTGAACTTGTATCAGGGATTGTATAAGAGAGTAAATATGTGTTAGTATATGTTTGAATAAGTAAAGTTTGTATAACTGTATAGTTGAGGAAATGGAGGTGTGATTGATTCTTTGCATGACTGACTAGGTGTGTGAGTATCTCCATGGATGAGTGACAGTCTGTGAGTGTCTGTTTACACTGATTGTATCTAAGGTTATATTAGAGTCTGAAGAGGTTCATCGTATTATCACATGAATGATATCATCAGTGATGTGATCAGTAATGTCAAATGAGATGTCATCAGTGATGTCATCAGTGATGTCATTTGAGATGTCATCAGTGATGTCATTTGAGATGTCATCAGTGATGTCATCAGTGATGTCACTGACCATGTCATGAATGATGTAATATGTGACATCATCAGCAGTGGATTGCGGGTGCGCGATATATAGTTAGTGCAACTAACTATATATGGAATTTCAATGGTTTTGTGTGAGTAAAATAAGGTTTTGCGAATTCCTAACTATATATGGTCTATAACCTATGGTTTTTTCAGTGAATTTTCAAGGTTTTGTAAATGCTAATTCCTAACTATATATGGTCTATAACCTATGGTTTTTTCAGTGAATATATATATATATATATATATATATATATATATATATATATATATATATGTATATGTATATATATATATATATATATATATATATATATATATATATATATATATATATATATATATATATATATATATATATATATATATATATATATATATATATATATTCCACAAAAACAAAGGTAGCCCTTAGTAAAGGAAGCCACAGGCAGGTAGGTATTTCATTTTATTCTTGGAGCCAACTCACCAGCAAATGCAGCGAGGACACAAGCATCAAAGTTCAAAGCAGCCAGACGTGTTTCGGGAACTTGGATTCCCTTCCTCAATAGCTTTTCATCTGCATATCGTCCGACGGCATTTCCCCGCACATTATAACTTCCAGGGCCCTGCCCCAGTGGGCGTGGCCAAACGGCCTTCCGGTTCCTGTAGTGCCTGGGACCGTATTCTCCAGTGAGTCCATCAGTTAATAGCAGAATGTAGAAACAATATTAAACCCAAGTGGGGTGATGCTGAGTCCCGTTATACACTTTGCCCCGCTTTGCAGTTGAGCGCCTCTGACACCTGTCTCCTGTGTGTGCTGGCACCATGTGACGTCAGCACTGGTCCGCTTGAACGCGGTAGGCTCCCTTCGCGGATGGGCTCAGCCACTTCAATTCCACAAAATGAAGGTAGCCCTCAGTAAAGGAAGCCACAGGCAGGTAGGTATTTCATTTTATTCTTGGAGCCAACTTGCCAGCAAATGCAGCGAGGACACAAGCATCAAAGTTCAAAGCAGCCAGACGCGTTTTGGTAACTTAGATTCCCTTCCTCAATGGCTTTTCATCTGCATATCGTCCGACGGCATTTCTCCGCACTTTGGTCGGTTGCCAGTAGGTAGTTATAGTTAAGACCAAGTTTCCATAGGAGGAAATTTTTTTGTTTTGCTTATAACTTTGGCGTCATTTGATGAATATTCATGAAATTTGCTAAACTAATTCTTTGTTCATATAAGCTCCTATGTTGAAAGTTTGAGGGTGATTGGTCAAGGGGGTTCGAGATAAAAGGGGGGGGGTCCCAAAACTTGTTTTCTCCATGTTCATTTCCATAGAAAACTTTAGACAAGGCTACAGGTCGAACGGGTGAACGGAATTACCCCACATTTGGCAGGGAGAAGGGTCTTGGTCTAGAAAGCACGCTTTTGTTGATTTGGTGTAAATCCGTTCATTAGTTTTGGAGAAATATAAAAATTTACAGATACCAATATTTGGGCATTCTTCCATCTGATTGGCTGAGGCGTTACTAGCACGAGCTTGCTGCTTATTGGTTGCGAGCGCTGCAAGCAGTTGCAACTAGGAAGTGTTGGCCGCCATTTTGTGATTCCGTTGAAGCGAGTAAGGGTAAAAAGGGCGAAAAACGTAGGAAAGGAGAGTAAGAGCACTCTATCCTCTGTGGGGGAGTGCAAAGCGAAATAGTCACTCTTACCGGTCTGAAAGTGCGGTGTTGCTCAGAGTGACATGGTGCTGAGATGATATACTGCTACACTCAGGTATGAAACCGGTCCGAGAGCCTAAACCGTGAGCTCATTGCTGTAAAGTGTTGTGCTCTGGTCTTTGTAGCATATGTGTGCAAGTGGTGTTAGTAGGCGTTTATACCATACAGAGAGTGGGAAGGGAACTACTGACCACTATTGTGCGTTTATACTATACCGGATGCGGGAAGCGAAGTATTCACGCCTACCGGTGTGAAGACTTGGGGATCAAACCGTGGTGATTGCTGTAAAGGGATGGGCTCTGGGCGCTGTAGTATATGTGTGCAAGTAGTGTTAGTAGGCGTTTATACCATACAGGGAGTGGGAAGCGAACTACTGACCGCTACCGTGTGTTTATACTATACCGGAAGCGGGAAGCGAAGTACTCACCCCTACCGGTGTGAAGGCTCGGGGATGAAACCGGGCGGATTGCAGAAAAGTGATGGGCTCTGGACACTGTAGGATACTAGCCGCTGTAGTATAACTGTGTAAGTACTGTTAGTATGCGTTTCTAGTATATAGGGAGGGGGTAGCGAACTACTTTCTCCTACTGGTCTGAAGACTCTGGAATTAAACCATGAGCCTAAATCCTGAGGTCATTGCTTTAAAGTGATGTGCTCTGGGCGCTGTAGTATACCTGTGGAAGTAGTGTTAGTTTGTGTTTATACAATACAGGGAGTGGGAAGCGAACTACTCTCCCCTTCCGGTCTCAAGACTCGAGGATGAAACCATGAGCTCATTGCTGTAAAGTCATGTGCTCTGTGTAGTTTTCCAATGTAAGTCATAGTGGAATATTAGTATGTTATGCTCCTAGAATGTAAGTATGTAATGTTAGAATGCAGGGCTGTCATGAGGTGAACGGTGGGGAGTTTGTACATGGTGTTGGAGAAGACAGTTGCCTTGCTGACTGCTCCTGTTCATAGGTGTTTAAGGTGTCTTGTTTTCCTGCAATAAATCTACTTATTGGATCCACTGCTGTCTGCCTCTTCACTACATAAATTTGGTGACGAGCGGGAGAAGGTAAAAAGAAGGCAGCACTCACCAATATTTCAAAGTTGCTTGCGTTGTGCTGAAGACCTGTTTTCTTTGTGTAGCTGTTTCTACTCATCCCAGGGTCGTCGGCTCATTGAACTATGTCATCTGACCTCTGGTAGGATTTATACTTTTAGATTTTGCACTTCCTCTGCCTCTTCACTACACTCTGGTCGCTGTACTACACATGTGTAAGTAGTGTAAGTATGCGTTTAACCTAACCAATGCATCATAGTCCTAGGAAGCGCGACTTCCCAGGTTCAGCTCATACAATGTCCCGGGTAGTGCATCTGCGGGACATTTATGTTTGCTATTAGAGGGCGGGTCCATGGCTTCCACCCTGTGATAGCAAATCCTTATTTGACTAGTTGAAGCGAGAGGAGGAAAACCTGGTATCGCTTTAATAGAGCGGATGGTAAAAATGGAGGAAAAAAAAAGAAGCAGGGTCTTACCCGTTCATTTAAATGAGGTCCCTGCTGGGCAATGTTCCGTGGCCAATCCTATTATTATATTGCGGGGTCTCGGTAGGACTGGGATTGTTAATGTCACATGTAAAATAGGCACGGGAGGGCACAGAGATGTTTTGCCGCCTAGGGGATCGCCACCTTCCCGGGTATTGTTTATTGATTGTTTGAGGGGCTTCAAGGCCAACTGAAGTCCGGGGATCGCCACCCTCCGAGGCTTTACTTAAATATGCAGGGTGGGCCTCGGCAGTCCCTGAGCCTTGGTGGTCCTAGGCAGTGCCTTATTTGGTTTTGTAATCACACGGGCAGTACTCATGGTGTTATAAAGTGATACACTCATAGAACCCTTTCAGTTGTAGAATTACCCAGGCTTCATTTGTGTAATAGTCTGTTGGTTTATATTTGGTAGGTGCCCCACAAAATTACAAATGTTTTCCTTCATAACCTCCTATAAACAGACGATTTTTAGAGTAAACTACAGACAAGTGTTGTCAGAGAAAGAAGACCTTTACACTCACTTATTTATTGGAAAACAATTATAACCTTTATTAAAACAACACAAATAAATGGAAACACACGTTTATTAGAACAAACAACAGTATAACATGAAATACGTGGGTGGGACTCCTCCGGAAGCAGCCGTCAGGGACCCACAAGTCTTACCTTATACTTGTCAGGCGATCCTGCAGAGGCGACATGAACTACCACCACCGTCTCCCACATACCCTAGTAGATGTGTGGATACTGATCAGGATAGAGGGGGTACTAGGGTTAGAAGTCAGGCAAGGAGAAGTAAGGTCTTCTAGTAACAAATCTGAGGGCCTCACTACGTCTCTGGAGTCTTTCTTGACACTAGGTCTGTAATAGATAATAAGGGAGCAAATGTTACTTCAATGCATCCCAAAACTCCCTACTGCTCTAAGGACTGTCAAACCCTATTAACTATATGATTATCTCATATGTGAGACCTGTGAAGTCATCAGTGGCAAACAGCCAACCAGCACTCTTGCGCCAGTATCAGGAAACAATTCGTACTTCAGTGCACTTAATCTGCACGCGGAATTGCTCCTGTGTGTGAAAACCAAAATTAAAAACCAGCGCTCCTGCGCAAATAATGAAGAAGAACTGCTGTAGTGTAGTTCCTATATTCCCAATAGGCTCAGCGCATTAGAATAACATATTCTATAGATTTGACCTAGGACTTATGTCGACTAGGTCTCTATTGAATATATTAGACTTAATTGTGAGTGTCAACTAGCTCAGAGGTCACTAGAAACTTTCTCGAATACACATGAAGGGATTAGTTTCTGCGACTGCATAAATAGGACAACTTTGTTTCCCCAAGATAAAACATATCTTCAGAGTCTTGAAAACAATAGATAGATATTTTACTCAGTCATTGGTGCATGCTTCGTTTCATCAGAGGTGCAGAGAAATAGAGAGACAGGCGTTTTCAACAAAAAATTTTATTGAACAGTCTTCTTTCTCATGCGAAAGAAATTAACTGCTACAATCGCAATACTGGCTGTAAAGTATAATGTGTACAGCAAGAAGAGTATTATAAAATAATACTGTAAAAGCATGGTATGGTTTCTAAGTCATAAAATACATACATAAATAACAAAGCTAAATGTACTCAACTGGTGCTTCTAAAATACGCCTACCCCAATGTACCTAACCTAAGTCTAGTACAAGGGAAGAAGTAAGTATGGTGTTGCATGGGTTTAGTTTCTTTGCCAAGAATCTATCCAAGATTTCTCTTAGGGTCTAATCAGCTCCATACCTTGGTTTTAGAATGAAGGAGATCTGGTATCTCTGTCACGGGACTCGATTTCCCAACACCCGGCAAGGGGAGCTTGGAAACACTGGAGCTGGATTCTCGGCAGGAGAAGAGACAGCTTCCTGATCAGTGCGTCAGCTGGAGGGGCGGCTTCCTTCGGCACTTGCTGTAGCGAGCTGAGTCGGGCAAGTAGATAGTCGAACTGCTCCGAACCACCGTGTGTTTACTAGGGCAAGTGTAAGCATATTTATACCTTGAAGGTGCCTGGTTTGACATAAAGTCGGACATAATAACGTCACCAAAGAACCCCAAGGGAATGGTAGTTCTTTGAAAACTCCATGATTTCTAGGACAAATCAATATTCAAGCAAGGAGATGTCCCTGACTGCTGAAGCCGAGTTTTCCAAGAAATTGTTGTGGCTTTTTGGAATTAGTGGAAGTAGCCATGCCTGTATTTGGACTGCATGGGCTATGTCTAAATATGGTTATGATTTCTATGCCTATATAAGGGCAAGGAGAATTATACCTATATAAGGGCATGAATCGATAAATTACGCTTGGATCCTAAAACGCTACACAACACCCACTCCACTTTAATATGTTCGATAGAACTAAATTCTAAGCATTTAAAACATATCTAAAGCATGTGTAGAAATCCCCCCGAAAATACATAAAATGCATTCGAAATGGTTGTACACGAAAATGAGCATTTGTGCTGTGCGCATTTTTAAAAGTAATATTTTCATTCAAAAGCATATAGTATGACATTGGAAATGCTATCAGAATTAATCATGAATTTACATTTATGAAATGGCTCTTAAATACAGAAGGAAAAGTCGAGACCATTCCATGACAGAATATACATTGTTTAGGTTGTGGACAAGGTCAAATATTGTCACTTGGAAGTGTTTCAAAGAATTCTTGTGGTCCAAGAATAGTTCTACTTTAAGCAGATTACTTTGTGCCCCCCCAAAAAAGTTCAATTTTGGAAAAAGTCAAATCGCATAAAAATAAAATTCTGAAGTTGGAAGTTTTGTTTTGAGAAATGAAGGTCGTCGAATACAGAGTCCCGTAGAACGCTGTGTGATAACTTTCAAAAGTCCTTCTCATTGTTAGGAGAAAACATCAAATATTCTAAGCTGGCAAAGAAATCATCTACCACAGTAGGTGAAAGTTGGACCACTTCATTAAGTAAATCTATTGCACAAAAATGTGAAGCATCGCCGTCAGCGTTAGCCGCATTAGCAATGTTCGAAGGAGATGGAGATGGTAGCTGTGTGCCTGTCGATCCATGTATCTCACCGTCAGCAGATTGCGTCTGTGAGACCTCAATGAATGCCGTCATCAGGATTGGTAGCCGCTGGGGGCAATACGATGCATGAGCCGTTACCAAACCAAGCAAAGTATCAACATCCGTTGGCAGTGCTGATGGAAGTGTTAGACAGATGTCCAACACGCATTCTTCTCCACATAGCAGGCATCGTAGAACAGGTAGGATGCAATCTTGCCAGATTGGTCGGAATGATAGGAACCACGTTGTATTCAGATCTCTCAAGCAAGCCAAGCCCAAGATCTGTATCATGCGCTCACAACACTTCATTGCCAGGAGAGTGTTCTCTATGGTAATCTGGGTGTCGCTGGTGACTAGACTTGCCATATCGGAGCAGAAGGAACAAGAATAGTATTCCTGCTACGAGTCCCAAAATGAGAGGCAGGCCGCCGAACACAGAGTGCACGAAATTTGGAAAAATACCTAGGACTGCTTCAAAAGGGTGCTAACAGTCCCGAAAAAACTGTCTTAAATACATGTAGAATACCACTGGTATCAGACATGCTTAAAATACGACCTAACATTTCTGCGAAATGTATTGGGCAGTTTGTGGATAAAAAGGCATGTATATCAGCAGACGACTTTCCAACTTGCAGATCATACATCTCTTTGGACGAGGTCAATGGCACCGTTTTTTGTAAAAGAATGGCTTTCATTCTGCTTAAAGTATCAATTCGAATAGAAGAGATGTTTAGTGAAGGCCATAACAGCGACTACCCGTCTGTCTTAGATTTAGGAAAAAATACTTGCATACAACAAGTGACCCTGGCTGACACAGTTACGAAATAGGCTATTCCTGTCATCATTCCACAACAGCTGTGATCATTCAACATTATGTAGCTCCCATTGGAAAGCTGCCTAAAAATTGGATCTATCACTGCTGCCGGAGAACCTTGCAGGTGGCAGGATAAGTTGGTCCAAGAACCATCACAGGCTCCGTGTGAATTAATACCCTGACATAAAAGTGTACCGCTTAGTGCGCTTTTGCAGTTTGTACCACTAAGAAATACTTATTTTCCCCCACTCCAACATCTATGTGTGTATGGTAATTCCCAGGTTGACTTCATGTATTGCTTACCCAACCTTTCATACACGCCAGCTGGTATATGTTTCAAACAATATTGAAAGTGGAAAATCGTGACAGGCAGAGTGATTGTCCCATGTATTATCCATTCTGTTGCAGGTTTTTCCGAAACAGTTAATGGTAATCTTTCCAGTTTTTCAATGCTCCGCACCGTATAGTCTGCTCCTCTTTGTGCCAGAGTGATTTGTTTATCTGTAAGGTTGAAGACAGAAACCAATGACGTGGTGGTGATTAGACGCCATGGCACGTATACAGAACGAAGATTTTGTAATGTCCAGCCTAAAAGCATTATAGAGCGTAATTGCGACTGTCCATGTTGTAGCATGAGCAAGTCCTGTTCCATTATGTCTATGGCAGAGGATACTATGCTGTCCAAAGAATAAATTCTGGATGACAGAGTCGTTAATCCATTGTCAACTACAGAGAGAGCTTTCTCTAAATTAATACGATCAATTTCTCGTATTCGTTCTGCAGTCTCTGCTTGTGTCACTTTCCAAGCTTCATTATAAATGGCATATATACCTGCGTATATGAAACGTTTATGACGTCGTTTTGCAGGACCTTGTAGGAAGTCCCTTAAATCAACACCATCTTAAAGTAAAGATAAGTGTTGTTTAACCTCTGTTAGTGTAAATTTTTGTAGCCACTCAAGGCACAGTTTTCCTACACTGTATGTTGTTACTATCCCTGGATGTTGTCTCTGGACATATCGTGGATCTGACCTAGTTACTGTAAACCCTTGTGTCTTATTCAAGTATCTATCTGGACAGTTATTTGTGACTGTGGGCCAGATTAACCATTTTTTCCAATCAGGTTCAGTTCTGTTTTAAGTAAAATAGTTTTTACGTCGACCACCCCCTCTGAAGTGTTGTCACTATCAGGTACAGGTGTAGGTGTGGGAGATTTGTTTAAATCTTTTATCTTGGCTAGGCCAAGACAGGATGTCTGTTGCTTAGTGTCATTCAAAAGCATTATTTGTTCAGGGGTAATGCAGGCTTGAAATAAAGCTTATATTCCCTGTACTTGCCAGTCTTTTGAGCCCTAGACTGTTTTCGTCTCAATGTTGTCTTTCCAAAAGTTAAAACCTAATGAAGACAGCTGAATACATTTGCTTAGTATTAGTCAACATACTTTTCATTCCTGTATTATTAGCGTTTTTAAAGTAAAATGTTTCTGCATTTGAGACATTAAAACCTGAGAAGTATGGACATTTTTCATAGAATTTTTTTGAGCTACCCTTCAGTGGCATTGGACAATGTTCCCATTGATTGAAAGTATGAACATTTCTAGGGCTTGCAGATTTGTGCAAGTAATGATGACCATAGGGATTATAACAGAACATTTGTTCATAATCTGATGAACCTTCTAAGTATTCATGGTTTGTACAAGTTGCAGACATCTCTAAGTCTGACATCATATTATTAACAGTCTCAAAGTCCCAATCATCAGAAAATGTGCAGGGTGAAACAAAGTCACTCAAGGAAACCTTGAATTAATGTGGAATCTTCAACAGCTATGCAGGACCAAAGATGTCATAATCAGTTCTATCCCATGCTATACCACCAGGTATCGGAACGGCTGTGTTGTTTACTGATGTTAAGTCTCTCTGTTCACAATGAGATGGTTTGTGTGGCTTGAGGAGCAAGTTGATGTTCTTATTTGCTGTGTCCATTTTACTATATCTTCCATTTATCAGCATTCTCAAAGTTAATAAAAGAATTAGCCAAAGTAGGAGAAAAAGTAGGCCTAGCACAATCCAAAATTCAACCCATGGTGAATCCAGATAAGTTTTTTCAAGTTGCTGAAAAAGTTCTGTTACTTGTTCTTTAAAAGTTTTATTTGCTGGCGTCGTTTTGGGCTTACTGGATCCTCAGAAAACGTATCAAAGTTGATGAAATAGCCAGAGGAAGTTCTGTCAATTGTAGGTATTGCATCAGGATTACTTGAAATCACTGGGGCTACTGGATCCTTTGTCATATTAGTATAGTCAGATGATATATCATTGTAGACAGGAGTGTCTTGACGAACTGTTAATTGGGTCTCAAGAGGCACAAGTTCCATCGGTTTGTTGCTTAGTCCTTCTTTTCTTACTGTAGATTCTTCAAAGGTGATGAGTCTCTCAGTTTGAACCTCTTGGATAGTAGCAAGATTTGGTCTTCTGCTACATCTTTGGAGTCCACTGGGCCTACTACTTATTATTGGCCACATGATGTGGTTTTACCAGGTCGATGGACACGAACCTGGTCTCCTTTCTTCCAGGAAGGGGCGGCAGTAACACTGTACTTGATCCGTGGATTGCTAGCACAGGTACTGGTTTTCTGAAAGAAGGCCCAAATTCCTTTTTATCCGCAATCTTTTCTCTGACTAGATCCCCAATCTTTGGAATCCAGAAAGGCCTTGCTGGGATGGGTGGTTCTCCTTCAGTGGTCGTTGGCTTCTGCAATGTGTTGCTTAGACTTCTCCTTGTTTCATTTAAGTCCTGCAAAACAGCCAAATGGTCTTTGATATCAAAGGGTTTTTGTTCTACCACTGAAGTGTGACGATCGAGATCCTGGACAAGCATTCTAATACCAGAAAGGATTTCATATGGAGTGATTCCACCCAGAGAATTTCTTGGCAGATTATTTAAACTACGTTGGGCACTTATTAGATGTTTGTTCCACCCGTCACCCGAGCCTAATAACCTAGCTGCTATAGATTGCTTTATGTCCTGGTTTTTACTTTCCACTACAGAAGTTCCCTCAGGATGGAATGGACTTGATATCGCAATGCACGCTCAGATTGGCCATGGTCTCTTTGTAAGCTTTGGAGTTAAACGCAGGACCCTGGTCAGAATATAGCGTGCCGATTGCGTATGTGCCAATAAAGACTCGCAAATCTTTTATAACAGTTCGAGCGTGAGCCGAGTGCTGAGGCCACATCCAAATGAATCTCTCCTAATAGTTGTGGGACCGCATTCGTCCATAGTGACGTCTGCGTGTAGATAGTCTAATGCTGTCTAACAATGGTGTTTGTACTGGGCTGGCTATACTGTAGTCAGGTATCTGGTGGCATTCTCTGCTACGATCTCTGTTGCAGTCATGGCAATTAATTGCAAATTTGTGAATGTGGGCATTCATCCCTGGCCACCAGTACGTCTCTTTTACTTCTAGTATAGATTTAGAGATCCCTTGGTGTATCAGACCCTCTCCCAAATGTGCTTCATGTATCAAAGCTACTTTGCATCTCCTGTCTGGAATTACTCTATCCTCCACTCTAGGTATTCGAACAAAAGGAACAGAGTTGTCGTCAATTATGTATGAATATTCAAGTGGATATTTTAGAGGTAAAGCTGCACCGCTGCCTTTGCTTGTGGCATTGACAGCTAGCATTATTTCGCCATCTACTTTTGTTTTCGAATGAGTGATGCAGCTACGGAAGCCGTTTGCACAGCTGCCTTCGCGGCTTCATCAGCCAATGAATTCCCTGCAACGTGAAGGCCATCACGCTGATGACTCAGTGTATGGTTCACATGAGTCTTTTGTAGTTCTTTCTGTAATAGAATTACTTGTTCCCAAAGCAACTTATGCTTGATTGTGCCACCTTTTGCATCTTTGAAACTGTTTTGAACCCAATTCTGCAAGTATTCATTGTAAGATTGAACGCAGTAATACAAATCGCACACTATGAGTGTTGGGGCATTCGCGATCGGTATTTTCAAGCGCCATCTTGAAAGCCTGTAGTTCAGCTCGCTGAGCTGTACAGTGTCCGAGATATTGTGTTTTTGGGATCATAGGTCGGAATTTACCATTGCGCCAGCGACCTTTAACATTCGCGCACGCAGCACTATAAGCTTGTTTACCCCCAATTGTGGGCTGTGCTGATCCGTCTGTATAAATTAAACATTCGTACTGTTCCAGAGGCAGAAGCTCAGTAGGCAGAGGACATTCTTGTTCGTATTGTAGAAATTCTTGTGTTTTCAAGTAGGGGTCAAAAACGTATTCAACGTCTGTTGCAGAAAGAGAGTTAACCCATTGTATCCATCTCGGATGTAGAGCCTTTGCATTCGGAATGCTTAATTTTGTCACTGCCTCTAAGGCAGGTACAGGAGTAACGATCATTATGCGTTTACCCTGTGCGAGAGCTCTCTCTTTTGCTGCTGCAGTTTGAACCGCTGTCATAATTTTTTCTGTTGAAGTGAATTTCATTTCAGCTTGTGTGTACAAGTGTGATTTGTAAGCAATTGGTACTTTTCCCCCTTCATTAAAGGTTAAGTGCGTGAATCCGCATCTTCCGGGGATTATTCTGATTACAAGGTTGCGTACGTTTACGCATGTCTGCAATTGTGATGTTGCTAACATGTCTGTTTGCACTGAACGCAAAATTTCTGTATGTTTTTTAGTCCAATTAGTTGGTTTGAAATCAGGTTAGATTAATTTGTGGAGAGGTTTAACCCTTTCTGCGTAGTTTAGAATGTAAGTTCTTCCGAAATTCAGGAAACCTAGAATCGACTACGTTTTTCAGCGTGTTTGGAGGTTGGAGCAGCGCACGCTTTTCTAAAAAGTTGGCTGCCAGGCTTTTGCCTACACTTCATAATTTGTATCCTAAGATTTGGACATTGAGGTGGGCAATTCTTGATTTTTTAAAGTTGAATTTGTACCCTTCAGAGGCGAATCCAAGTATAATGGTATTCACTCTGTTCAAGTGCCTGTCCAAGTCATCGTCTGTTAGATAGATGTCATCAACATAAGATAATGCCTCATCATATTACGTTTGTAGTAACTCCGTTACTCTGGCTGAAAATAACCCCGTACTATTCTTGAATCCCTGGGGCGGACGACAGAAGTGACGTTGTGTCCCCATAATTGAGAAAGCGGTCAAGTGCCTGCTTTCAGGTGCAATGTTTTGACAGAAGAAAGCGTTAGAAATATCTAATGTGGTTTTATATTTTTTACGCACAATGTTATTCATCAGTGCTGCACTGTGTGCATTTTGTACTGCAAAAGTTTTGCAACAAGAATTTAAATATCTGTAGTCCAAAACTAGATGATATGTATTGTCTGGCTTGGAGACAGGAAACAAAGGATTGTTCAATGATGAGGTGCATGTTTCAATCACCCCTTGGTATTCAAGTTGATCTAAGATCTCCCTGACCTGTTTTTTAGCTTCTTGCTCAACTGGGTACTGCCTTTGTGCAGTTGGTTGAGTTTTTAACAAGATTTTATGGTGAGGAGAATCCTCATCCCATCCCACATTATTTTTATATAATGCTGGAGCCTGGGCTACAGCCCATTTTCTGGCATATGTGTATTTTAAAATAATTGGAATATCATTAGAGAAGGCTGGCATAATGATGTCTTCGCTATGTGGGCACTCCCTGACAAATTTTGGTGGCCAGTCTTTTTCAGCTAGAAGGATGTCATAACCCTTAGAGAGCTTCGCCCAAAAGAGTGCTCTCATTTTCCTAGTTATGTCCCCCTCCATCCGGAGCATTACTTCATATAACTTATTGGGTACACTAACCCTGGCATCAGCAGTTTCAACTTGAATGTACTCATTCAAGTCTACTGCCTCCAGATGATCCTTCAGGATCTTGCAAGCTATGGTGACTTCAGCTGCGCTGTCCAGCATTGTCTGGGCCCACTCCCTGTTCTTCCCTGTTGTGTCTTCAAGTTCCTCGGCCTGTCTGATTTTTAGACCTGCTACCTTCTTTTTGGTGTATTGGGTTTTCTTATTTTTTGGAACGTGTTGATCGTCTTTGGACTTCACGCGTTCTTCCTTGTGTTCTGACCGTCTTCTTCTTTCCGATTTCTGTGAGGAAGTCTGAAAGGTACGAGAGGAACGTGCATCAGTATCTTGAGATCTATCAGGTTTTTTCAAATTACCCCTGTTCCTGACGTTATACCACTTTTCAGAGGGCTCATTTTGAAGAGACCTACCTCTGGATTGAGAACGCTTCTCTTTAGGAAGGGATTGTTTAGTATTTTCGCACTTCTTTTTAGGAGTAGTGAGAGTGTTTTTAATAAAGACCTTTTCAGGACTTTCTGTTAGTTGGGGCTTCACTGGTTTCCCACCCAAACTATCTCTACGTAGTTCTTCATAGGATTTTTCAATTTTTCTGGCCAGTTCATATGGTTGCTCAGTTACAACAAATTCTCTTAATTTTTGGCGGAGCACCACGGATGCTGCTTCACCTTTAATGTTAGCTAATATTATAGCTGAGACCTGTTTGAAATCTTTCAGTAATTTCATACCCAGATTCAAAGCAGGCTCTGCCACGTATTCATTTTGAATCTGTTTCAGGACGTCTGATATCACCACCATAGACGGAACACCATGTGTTTTTGTGTAGATTGCAGCAAAGACTGTACCCCAAGTGTCGCAGTCCTCCAGGTGTGGTGTGATCCCCAATGGTAAACAGATTGTCCAAATTCAGGTTTCTCATGAGGAGTACTGTCAGGAAATACTGCCTAGATTTGAGTGATTTTCTGAGCTATCCAGAATGGAATTTGTTCACTTTTTGCGGGCAATTTACCAATGACTGATTGTATAGTCTGTGGTGTGATTTTATTTGTGTTCCCCTGGTGAGGGATTTGTT
This sequence comes from Lissotriton vulgaris, assembly GCF_964263255.1. NCBI lineage: Eukaryota > Metazoa > Chordata > Amphibia > Caudata > Salamandridae > Lissotriton > Lissotriton vulgaris. The sequence goes on along the minus strand of NW_028246438.1, from coordinate 293,692 downwards.
GTGGAATCCTTATAGGAGGTTGGACTGTTAGAGTCCGCATGACATATTGAACCAATTGTTAATGTATTTTGATTAATTGTTTTAGTTGAACTAATAGTTCTGCACCTGTCATTTCTTCAATGGCAGGATGTGGTGTATAGCTGGCTAGTACCGGCCATGTTGCTCCTGGTCTGCCAAGTGGACCAAGCCTGGTAATGTGATTTTGATGTTGTAGGGCGCCTTTACACCAGAGCTGGTACTCTTGGTAAGTTAGTAGAATTTCAATGTCCTCGAGAAGGAACGTATTCCATTGGATGATCCTCTACTTTGTAGAAGTGAAACACATGCAATACTGCATTTGCTTCAGGGATGACAACCCATGTATAGAATACCTCTGTCTGCCGATATTCATGTGCCTCTATGACAAAAATTACCCTACCACCTCTAGGTGATAGGCCATTTGTTATAAGATTTAAAGCGATTGTTTTCCTTAGGTTTTCCGGGATGATTATAGCATCCGGGTCGGTTTCTTGGAAACCTGTAATGTTTAAACCCGGTCGAGCATTATTGCCTGCCGTTCCACCGTTCTCGGTGTCGTTATCCGACATTTGTTGACTGAAAGTTTGCAGAGCAAGTTTCAAGGAAACAAAGATAAGGTGCACAATATTTTGGAACACAGTATCCTTCAACGTTGAACAAACCGAAAACTAATACATAGGATTTTCGTCCTACTCAGTTATGGCGAATATTTTATCCTTTTACCCACTCCAGACGTCTATTGGAGTATTTTACGGGAAAAAAGGGGTCTCTGACAAAAGCACGACTGAGTTACTCAAGTATCTAGCTTTAAATTAGTGCCTTACCAATCGTTGGGCGCCATGTAGTGTAGTTCCTATATTCCACAAAGGGATTAGTTTCTGACAACGGCATAAACATGACAACTTTGTTTCCCCAAGATAAAACGTATCTTCAGAGTCGTGGAAATAATAGATAGATATTTTACTCAGTTATTCGTGCATGCTTTGTTTCATCAGAGGTGCAGAGAAATAGAGAGACGGGCATTTTCAATGAAAGGATTTATTGAACAGTCTTCTTTCTCATGCAAAAGAAATGAACTGCTACAATCGTAATACTGGCTGTAAAGTATAATACAGCAAGAAGAGTATTATAAAATAATACTGTAAAAGCATGGTATGGTTTCTAAGCCATAAAATACATACATAAATAACAAAGCTAAAAGTACTGAACTGGTGCTTCTAAAATACGCCTACCCCAATGTACCTAACCTAAGTCTAGTACGAGAGAAGAAGTAAGTATGGTGTAGCATAGGTTTAGTTTCTTTGCCAAGAATCTATCCAAGATTTCTCTTAGGGTCTAATCACCTCCGTACCTTGGTTTTAGAATGAAGGAGGTCTGGTATCTCTGTCTCGGGACTCGATTTCCCAACCCCTCACAAGGGGAGCTTGGAAATACTGGAGCTGGATTCTCGGCAGGAGAAGAGACAGCTTCCTGATCAGTGCGTCAGCTGGAGGGTCGGCTTCCTTCGGCACTTGCTGTAGCGAGCTGAGTCGGGCAAGTAGATAGACGAACTGCTCCGAACCACCGTCTGTTTGCTAGGGCAAGTGTAGGCATATTTATACCTTGAATGTGCCTGGTTTGACGTAAAGTCGGGCATAATAACGTCACCAAAGAACCCCAAGGGAAAGGTAGTTCTTTGAAAACTCTTTGATTTCTAGGACAAATCGATATTCATGCAAGGGGGTGTCTCCCTGACTGCTGAAGCCGAGTTTTCCAAGAAATCGTTGTGGCTTTTTGGAACTAGTGGAAGTAGCCATGCCTGTATTTGGACTACATGGGCTATGTCTAAATATGGTTATGATTTCTATGCCTATATAAGGGCAAGTTGAATTATACCTATATAAGGGCATGAATCAGTAAATTATGCTTGGATCCTAAAACGCTACAAAACACTGCACAGTAGCCCACCTAACACACTCCTGTGCGTAAGTGGCAAGGGACAATGGAACAAGGCTTCTACTGGGATGAACAGGCAAGTAGGACGCCTGCACGTAACGACAATCCAGGACAGTCAGTGCTCCTGCACGTGAGAACCAAAATGAAAAACCAGCGACCCTGTGCAAATACTAAAGAAGAAACAAAATGTACCTCACCTAACACATTTCTGTGTGTACCTCACCTAACACATTCCTGTGTGTAGGTGGCATGAAATAACAGAACAAGGCCAATCAATGACAGACAGACAAGGAAAATGCCTGCACGTGAAGGCAGTCTCGTAAGCACAGTTTACATTGGCAACCGCACTTCGCAGGCAGCTGATTTCACAAGAACAGCGAACCAGCTAGGGCGTCAAAAACGGCACCAGAGAAAAGAACTGCTTCTCAAAGCACGGCGTAATCCAAAGCGCTGAGGCAGCTGGAATCCCCTGTTAAGCGCGTCCGCTGGCCGCTGGCTCAGGCCTACAGTATGGTCCAGCATGTCCTTAAAATGATACAGACATGTGACTGAATGAGGTCAGAGATCACATCATTACTCACGGCAACATCACTTGTTCGCACCTGCGGACTCAGGCTGATGCACCCCACCCCTCTTGCAGCACTGTGTTCAACACGTGTCTGTAGGGCAGCGCTGCCCACTGGCTCAGGCCTACAGTATGAATCAGCATGTCTTTAAAATGAGACACAAATGTGACTGAATGAAGACAGAGATCACATCATTACGCAGGGCAACTTCGCTTGTTCGCACCTGCGCACTCAGGCTGATGCAGCCCACCCTTCCTGCAGCACCGTGCTCAATTGGAGCTGCTGTGCACCCAGGCCCCACTGCTCACCTGCTGTCATTGTTGTGTGTGCAAACACTACAGGCAGCAGTGTTCACAATTCATTTGCAGTGTTGATTGCAGGGTGGTGTACAACTCATGGATGCCTTTTGGAACACGACGGGCAGTAGGGTTCGCAATTTAGAGCCAGTGTTGATTGCCAGGACGGTGTACACCCCATGCATCCTTTTTTTTAATTGCGCTTTGTGATATGTGAGGTGGATGCGGCCATATCACCTGAGGCTGTGTGGAAGAACTGGGACATGTGGCCTTGTTGTTATCCTATTTATACATACGCAAAGTGGGCTGGGCTTGTGTACGCCAGGCCAGTGTAGGGGTGTGAATAATTGTTCTGGGGATCTGGGCATTGTTCAGTTCCTGCCTGGCTAGGAAGTGTACTTATGTGTGTGTTTTTTTGTTGTTGCAGTTTTGACGTCGCAGACTGCAAAATTTACATTAATGTAGCATGAATCGGGAGGGCGGCAATTATCGATAATTAGATGTTGTTCGAAAAAATTGAATGGAGAACATCACATGTCGTTGTCAAGGTTGTGGATATGCGCAGACACGCATGTCAATTGTGTGTGCGTTATTATTGAAAGTGTTGCTATCGTGAAGTGTACACATGTGAATGGAGGGAGGGTCAGCAGTGAGGCTATGTCATACACAGTGATAAAGCTCATTGCAGTCAAGCAATGGATGTCAAACGTGAATCTGAAAGTCTCACATATAACACACTACCATATTGGTAAAGCCTGACAACAGAGCGTACAGCAATACAAATCTACACATTACTGTTTACTGTTTGTCACATGTGATCTAGGATGTGCACTCTGCCCGTGGCTGATGATACTTCTCAGAGCCAGCAATACCCAGGCAAAAAGGCAGCACAATAATGTGCACACACACACACACACCAGGGGCATCATGTAACACACATTTGTTTTTTGATGTAACGTTTGAGATGCATGGCCATCACAGGTCGAAGCTAATGTACAGACCATGAATGTTGATCAAGATGATCATTGCATTTTGTGAGCAGTATAAGATATGTGTATACAGCAAAAAACTTTTCAAAAAAGCTCTCTAAGCAGAAGAAGTGTCTCTCATCAAACGCTGTAGAGAGAATGACTAAAATGGGTGGGGTTGTCCAACTGTTACAAAGGAAATGTTATAAAGCAATCAAATGCTTTTTTTTAAGGTCACATGGCAATCGCGCTCCGAACGTGCAAGGAGGCCGCACCCGCTCAGATTTTGAGAAAATATATTTATCATAATATAAGTGTATTACAGTTAGAAATATATAAATGTTTAAAATATTTTAGATTATCGCTTGCTCTCATATATTGTTTAAAGTTATTTAGATATACGTTTGAGACAAAAAAAAGAGGGAATGGCTTACCCGGCGCGACACCATACGTCTGTGACGTAACACAGCGCCTGGCAGCGTGCACTCGTCACATATGCAACAAGCCGCGGGCGCGACCCCATACGTTCATGACGTAACGCGTGGCTTGGTACTGCGTACTTGTCGGTTACCAAAGTAGCAGCTGTGGCGACTTCATGCGTATATGATGTTACGCGGGACACGGTGCCATAAACCCGTCAGATACGAAATGCGCATCATTGTCGAGTTTAGCAATATGGTGGATCGGATTCACATGGTGATGGAGCTCGGTACGCTACCGGTATGGAAGTGCAGTTTTCTAAAAAAAAATTAAAAAAAGAGATGCATATTTTTGGGGGAAGGTATAAAACATTACATAATTTTTAAAGTAAAAAAAAGAAGTGTAATAGAGTTCCAAAATATTTAAAAAAATAGAAAAAATATAGGTTTTATAAACATTAAAATATGAAATTAACATTTAAAAAACCTTTGAAATTCACTGAAAAAAACCATAGGTTTTACAGACGTTATAGTTAGGAATTAGCATTTAAAACACCTTAAAAATTCACTACAAAAACTATAGGTTTCAGGGACGTTATAGTTAGTTGAACATTTGACTCATATAAAACCAGAGAAATTCGCCTGTCATAGTTAGTTACGCTAACTATAACTCATGCGCCCGCATTGCACTGGTGATAACGTCACATATTACATCACTCATGACATGGTCAGTGACATCACTGATGACATCTCAAATGACATCACTTATGAGATCATCCATCTGAAAATCGGATGCATATACTGATGCCCTAATATAAACTTTGATACACGCACTCTAAAATACAGACTACTATTTTTGAAACCATACACACAACAATGCCAGATACTACATACCACCCACTAATTCCTAGGTCTATACACACATCCAGTCACTTATGCATGCAGGTACTCATCAATGCAGTACTATAATATGCACTCATATACCTATACATACAGTAACACTCCGCCACTCATCCATAGAGTTACTCACACACCTAGTCAGTCATGCAAAGAATCAATCCCATGCCAATTTACTCATGTATACAGTTATAATAATAATAATATAATAATAATGGGGTTTATAAAGCGCATGGTGACGCCATCCCGGCGTGTCCCCGCGCTGTGGAGAGAAGTCAGGGCCAAGTGAAACGGATTATAAAGAAAACAGGTGAGTTTTTAGTCGTTTTCTAAAATTAGTCTCTGTGTCCGCTAGTCTGATGCTCATGGGGAGAGAGTTCCATTCCTTGGCAGCCAATACACGAAAGGAGCGTCCTCCCATTCTGGCTTTCTTGATACGGGGAACTTTAAGCAGTCCTGTTCCTCTAGAGCGAAGAGTTCTGTTAGGCTCATAGGGGATAGCCAGATCGGTCATATAAGGGAGAGCTTTATGCGAGACGATCCTGTAGCACATAAGAAGTGCTTTAAATAGGACTCTCTTTTTTATGGGTAGCCAGTGGAGAGTGGCTAAGGCTGGTTTAGAGGCTGTTCTTTTTGGAAGTATAAGGACTAGGCGTGCTGCCGTGTTTTGGAGTACTTGGAGTCTCCTGATGTTTTTTTGAGTTGTTCCGAGGAGTAACACATTGCCATAGTTTATTCGCAAGGTCACTAGGGCTTGGGTCATAGTGCATCTGGCTTCCAGAGGGAGGAGGTCTAGAGTGCGGTTAAGGGTCTTCATAACCCCGAAGCATTTCCCTACCACTTTGTGCACATAGCTGTCATAGGAAAGTCTGGGATCCACCCAGATCCCCAGGTTCTTAGCTGCTTTACAGGGAGTGGGTACCGGCCCCAGACATGATGGCCACCACTCCTTGGTCCAGCTCGTATCCTTGCCTCCTATTACCAAAACCTCCGTCTTTGATCCATTTAGCTTTAGGCAGTGTTGGGTCATCCATCCTGCAAGCGCCTGCATACAAGTTTTAAAGTTGTCCGCAGCTATGGAGGGGGCTTGGGACAGGGAGATGAGCAGTTGGGTATCGTCGGCATATGAAACTAATTCAATGCCGAACGATTGAACCACTTCTGCCACTTCTTATACACAACAACTCTGTTATTTATACATACACCACATCACTTATTTATGCAGATACTAACACATACTTACTTTCTTATACAATCACTGATACAAGCACTCATTTATACACCCACTCTTCAAATAACTTACTCTCATGCATAGTCATTTATATATTCCAACACTCACATATACTGCCTTAAAACATATGTAGTTACTCACACATATACCACTGAGACATTCATTCACTCACCGACACACCCATACACACACTAACTCACCCATACAGCCCTTCCCAGATGCATTTTTGAATCCATACAACCAGTGAATCACCCACTGAGACATCTATGCACAGAGTCACACACCCTCCCACCCACCCACACAGACACTCAGGCACCCACACAGATACTCAGACAACAAATCAATAACCCATATAGACATTCATGTACCTACTCACCAACCCATGCAGCCGCTTACACACAAACTGAGAGACTAGTACAGACTTTCACACAGTTTAGTCACTCACCTATGCAATCAATAAGACACCTTTAATCACTCACTCATACAGTCAGTCACGCACCTACTAAATAATCTTTTCAGGCACTTGTAAATCCACTCATTCTTCAATACACCTTGGCATAGATATATATGAAAAATATTTAAACTTTCCAGAAACACACATTCACTGGATGATGTCATCATTTATGTCATCAGTGATGTCATTTGAGATGTTATCAGTGATGTCATCAGTGATGTCACTGACCATGTCATGAGTGATATAATATGTGATGTCATCACCAGTGCATTGCGGGCACACGAGTTATAGTTAGCTCAACTAACTATAACAGGCAAATTTCTCTGGTTTTATATTAGTCAAATGTTCAACTAACTATAACGTCCCTGAAACCTATGTTTTTTTTAGTGAATATATATATATATATTCACTGAAAAAAACCATAGGTTATAGACCATATATAGTTAGGAATTCGCATTTACAAAACCTTATTTTACTCACACAAAACGATTGAAATTCCATATATAGTTAGTTGCACTAACTATATATCGCGCACCCGCAATCCACTGCTGATGATGTCACATATTACATCATTCATGACATGGTCAGTGACATCACTGATGATATCTCAAATGACATCACTGATGACATCTCAAATGACATCACTGATGACATCACTGATGACATCTCATTTGACATTACTGATCACATCACTGATGATATCATTCATGTGATAATACGATGAACCTCTTCAGACTCTAATATAACCTTAGATACAATCAGTGTAAACAGACACTCACAGACTGTCACTCATCCATGGAGTTACTCACACACCTAGTCAGTCATGCAAAGAATCAATCACACCTCCATTTCCTCAACTATACAGTTATACAAACTTTACTTATTCAAACATATACTAACACATATTTACTCTCTTATACAATCCCTGATACAAGTTCACAATGATCCATACAGCCACTCACACATTCACTGGTTCTTATGCACAGTTATTTATATATGTCAACTCTCACATGTACTGTGTTTTACATATGTACTTACTTTGACATGTAGCACTGAGATATCCATTCACTCACCAATACACTCATGCACACAGTCAACCGCCCATACAGCTGTTTCCACATGCACTTTTGAAACCATACATCTAGTGAATCAACTGCTCACACATCTATGCACAGAGTCATACACCTCCCAGCCACCCACACACACACACTCAGTCTCCCATACAAATACTTGGGCAACCAATCAATAACCCATATAGTTACTCATATAGCTACTTATCAACACATGCAACAGTTTACAGAACAACAGACATAATGATGCACAAATTAAGACAGTTTAGTCACTAACCCATGCAATCAGTGAGACACATTTAATCACTCACTCATACAGTCAGTCATGCACCTACTAAATCCTTCATCCAGACACTTATACATCCACTCATTCTTCAAAATGTAAGACATATTTTAACTTTACAGAAACATACAGTCACTGGATGTTGTCATCAGTGATGTCATCAGTGATGTCATTTGAGATGTCATCAGTGATGTCATCAGTGATGTCACTGACCATGTCATGAATGATGTAATATGTGACATCATCAGCAGTGGATTGCGGGTGCGCGATATATATTTAGTGCAACTAACTATATATGGAATTTCAATGGTTTTGTGTGAGTAAAATAAGGTTTTGTAAATGCGAATTCCTAACTATATATGGTCTATAACCTATGGTTTTTTCCAGTGAATTTTCAAGGTTTTGTAAATGCTAATTCCTAACTATATATGGTCTATAACCTATGGTTTTTTCAGTGAATTTTCAAGGTTTTGTAAATGCTAATTCCTAACTATATATGGTCTATAACCTATGTTTTTTTCAGTGAATATATATATATATACATACATATATAAACATATATCATCTGTATATCTATATAAATACAAACATAAATGCATGCATACATATACTTATATGCATACAGATGCATGTTATTTACATGAAAGTTGAAAAAACACTAATAAAAGCAAAGCTAAAAAGCCACCTCATTACAAACAGAATGGCTTTAACTTAAACGAGGGCGAGATCTATTGCATTTTCAATGCTTGTTTACTTTGGTTCCATCAAGAAGGCATTCAGATGTGTCACACATTTGCCATAAATTCTGAATGTTAGCACTCTAGTTGCACATTAGATCACTGTAGTAAAGCTACTGCTCACCAGGGACGTCTGCTGCTGGTATTCAAAGTGCATGTTTCAGTCTGCATGTCAGAATTTTTTTAATGAAATAGAAGAGGATTTGAGAAGTCACTCAAAATGATCCCTAATTTTTCTTTCTGAAGCACTAATCATACTTTCTATGGCAAAATTAACCCCCACATGTTGTTCCTTTTTAAATTGAGTGTTTTCAGACTTACCACTTCATTCCAATCAAGATGGCTTCTGGTGTGCCATACTTTTGTCATAAGTAAGACTGTTAGAGCTCTAGTTGTTCTTTAGAACACTCTGGGACATTCTGTCATTGGGCTATACTTGGGGTACATCTGGGTGATATTTGGGCTACATTTAGGCTCTTTTGTCTCTGGTGGCCATCTTGGGAGACTGTATGTCAGAATTGTTTAATGAAATTGAAGAGGGTTTGAGAAGTCACTCAAAATGTGCCCTAATTTTTCTTTCTGCAGCACTAATCATAATTCATATGGCAAAATATACCCCCTCATTTTGTTCCTTTTTAAATTAAATGTTTTAAGAGTTACCACTTTATTCCAATCAAGATGGCTTCAGGTGTGCCATACCTTTGTAATAAGTAGGACTGTTAGCGCTCTAGTTGTTCTTTAGAACACTCTGGGACATTCTGTCATTGGGCTATACTTGGGCTACATCTGGGTGATATTTGGGCTACATTTGGGCTCTTTTGTCTCTGGTGGCCATTTTGGGAGACTGCATGTCAGAATTTTTTAATGAAATAGAAGAGGATTTGAAAAGTCACTCAAAATGTGCCCTAATTTTTCTTTCTGCAGCACTAATAATACCTTCTATTGCATAATATACCCCTCATTTTCTTCCTTTTTAAATTAAATGTTTTAAGAGTTACCACTTTATTCCCATCACGATGGCTCCAGGTGTGCTATACCTTTGTAATAAGTTGGACTGTTAGCGCTCTAGTTGTTCTTTAGAACACTCTGGGACATTCTGTCATTGGGCTATACTTGGGCTACATCTGGGTGATATTTGGGCTACATTTGGGCTCTTTTGTCTCTGGTGGCCATTTTGGGAGACTGCATGTCAGAATGTTTTAATGAAATAGAAAAGGATTTGAGAAGTCACTCAAAATGTGCCCTAATTTTTCATTCTGCAGCACTAATCATACTTTCTATGGTAAAATATACCCCCTCATGTTGTTTCTTTTTAAATTAAATGTTTTAAGAGTTACCACTTTATTCCAATCAAGATGGCTTCAGGTGTGCCATACCTTTGTAATAAGTAGGACTGTTAGCGCTCTAGTTGTTCTTTAGAACACTCTCTGGGACATTCTGTCATTGGGCTATACTTGGGCTACATCTGGGTGATATTTGGGCTACATTTGGGCTCTTTTGTCTCTGGTGGCCATTTTGGGAGACTGCATGTCAGAATGTTTTAATGAAATAGAAAAGGATTTGAGAAGTCACTCAAAATGTGCCCTAATTTTTCATTCTGCAGCACTAATCATACTTTCTATGGCAAAATATACCCCATCATGTTGTTTCTTTTTAAATTATATTTTTTAAGAGTTACCACTTTATTCCAATCAAGATGGCTTCAGGTGTGCCATACCTTTGTAATAAGTAGGACTGTTAGCGCTCTAGTTGTTCTTTAGAACACTCTGGGACATTCTGTCATTGGGCTATACTTGGGCTACATCTGGGTGATATTTGGGCTACATTTGGGCTCTTTTGTCTCTGGTGGCCATTTTGGGAGACTGCATGTCAGAATGTTTTAATGAAATAGAAAAGGATTTGAGAAGTCACTCAAAATGTGCCCTAATTTTTCATTCTGCAGCACTAATCATACTTTCTATGGCAAAATATACCCCCTCATGTTGTTTCTTTTTAAATTAAATGTTTTAAGAGTTACCACTTTATTCCAATCAAGATGGCTTCAGGTGTGCCATACCTTTGTAATAAGTAGGACTGTTAGCGCTCTAGTTGTTCTTTAGAACACTCTAGGAGGCTGCAGTAGAACACAAAGGAATCAACTGACAGTCTCTGTCCTTGTTGGATGTACATGTTTTACTGAGAATGTCAGACTTCATTTTCACATGACTGAGAAAGATAATGTGAATTTACAGAAAATATGCTTTCAGTTTAGCTTATAGATCCCCTTCCAAACCACTGTGGGAAAATCATGAGATATTAGTTTTCTTTCAAACAATATTCATGATATCACAGCAGAAGGTATTTTCACATGGTAAAATCACCTTAGAACCCACCACAATTCCTAAAACGAGTATGGTACCATCAACAAATGATTTATAATGTAACTAAAGTCCTAAAACCCTCTATTAACTACAATGCTTTTTAATGAGGTGCTATCATGTATATTGGTCCCAAGATGGCTGCCAACACTTCTTGGATGAAGTGCTGACAGCCAATCAGATCAGATGTGTGGTTAGGCTCCGCCCAGATATATATCTTTTTTTGAACCTAAATTACTCAAAATCCACTGGAGCACATATATTGAGACCTAGCAAAGGCACATCGGGCTAACAGTCCCTACAATTTTGCCAAGTTTCGTGCAAATCCATTCAGCCGTTCGAGCTAAAAGTGAGGCCAACCGCCCTATGGAAATTAACATGGGAAAAATGCGTTTTGGGACCCCCCTTTTTTCTCGCCCCCCCCTTGATGAAACCCCCCCAAATTGTCAGGGGCTGCTCAGAAACAAAATGTTCAATTTTCCTGAAAATTTCAGCCAATTCCGTCCACAAACGCCAAAGTTATTAGACATAGAATTTTCAAAAATCCCATAGAGAAAAAATCCTAACTATATATACCTACTGGCGACCGCCAGTAGGTAATACACACACACATATATATAGTGTAACATTTATATATTTTTTAAAACATATTTTTATTGATTTTCACACCAATACAAATTCTATAGCCAGTAGTTCCTATCAAAAACATTGCATTCGTACATGTAATAAAAGAAATCAACAATACTTCCCACTCTCCTACCACCCTTCCCGGACTCAAACTAACATTGTTACACATATCTGGGGGTCAACCCCACAATAGGAAACTGTGATATACAATATCACATATACATTCCATGACATGAGCAGTACACATAAAGTTAGACTGTCCCACAATGTATTCTGTCTTTGCATTAGGACTACCTGCACCCCGGACCTATGCGTTCCAATCCTATGGTTTCAATTCCATGTCCAGGGACTCTTCTAGCATTGCATTCCATTCTAGCAAAATAGGTATCTTTCCCATCCCATTTTGTTCTTCTCGTTTAAGCTCGGCTCCCTCCACCTGCCCCATCGGACCATCTCATTATACCAATCTAATAATGTTATTTATACATACACCACATCACTTATTTATGCAGATACTAACACATACTTACTTTCTTATACAATCACTGATACAAGCACTCATTTATACACCCACTCTTCAAATAACTTACTCTCATGCATAGTCATTTATATATTCCAACACTCACATATACTGCCTTAAAACATATGTAGTTACTCACACATATACCACTGAGACATTCATTCACTCACCGACACACCCATACACACACTAACTCACCCATACAGCCCTTCCCAGATGCATTTTTGAATCCATACAACCAGTGAATCACCCACTGAGACATCTATGCACAGAGTCACACACCCTCCCACCCACCCACACAGACACTCAGGCACCCACACAGATACTCAGACAACAAATCAATAACCCACATAGACATTCATGTACCTACTCACCAACCCATGCAGCCGCTTACACACAAACTGAGAGACTAGTACAGACTTTCACACAGTTTAGTCACTAACCTATGCAATCAATAAGACACCTTTAATCACTCACTTACACAGTCAGTCACGCACCTACTAAATAATCTATTCAGGCACTTGTAAATCCACTCATTCTTCAATACACCTTGGCATAGATATATATGAAAAATATTTAAACTTTCCAGAAACACACATTCACTGGATGATGTCATCATTTATGTCATCAGTGATGTCATTTGAGATGTTATCAGTGATGTCATCAGTGATGTCACTGACCATGTCATGAGTGATATAATATGTGATGTCATCACCAGTGCATTGCGGGCACACGAGTTATAGTTAGCTCAACTAACTATAACAGGCAAATTTCTCTGGTTTTATATTAGTCAAATGTTCAACTAACTATAACGTCCCTGAAACCTATGTTTTTTTTAGTGAATATATATATATATACACACACACATATATATAGTGTAACATTTATATATTTTTTTAAACATATTTTTATTGATTTTCACACCAATACAAATTCTATAGCCAGTAGTTCCTATCAAAAACATTGCATTCGTACATGTAATAAAAGAAATCAACAATACTTCCCACTCTCCTATCACCCTTCCCGGACTCAAACTAACATTGTTACACATATCTGGGGGTCAACCCCACAATAGGAAACTGTGATATACAATATCACATATACATTCCATGACATGAGCAGTACACATAAAGTTAGACTGTGCCACAATGTATTCTGTCTTTGCATTAGGACTACCTGCACCCCGGACCTATGCTTTCCAATCCTATGGTTCCAATTCCTTGTCCAGGAACTCTTCTAGCATTGCATTCCATTCTAGCAAAATAGGTATCTTTCCCATCCCCTTTTGTTCTTCTCGTTTAAGCTCGGCTCCCTCCCCCTGCCCCATCGGAACATCTCATTATACCAATCTAATAATAGAGGCGATATGGTAGCCTTCCATCTAATGGTTATATTTCTTTTTGCTAAGATCAGTGCAAGGTTTGCAAATTTGTGGGCAGGGCATCCCTTCTTCCCCTTTGAACCTAATCCCAATAGGCAATATTCCAGTGACTTAATGTTCCTCGTTGGTGCTACACTATTCACAATTTTTTGCACTGATGACCAATAATAATTCAGTCTCTGGGAGTCCCACAACTTATGCAATAAACTGGCATTTGGGGAGCAGTAGCGGGGCAACCACCCGACACCTCTGGAAACATCAGGCTTAGTTTGTGTGGGGTCAAGTATGCGCGGTGTACAATAATGAGTTGTATAAACTTAAACTTTGGGTTTCTAGAGACCTTGCGTGGGTTTTCCAGTAGTGTCTCCCATTCCTTTTCCGTGAGTGCACAACCAATATCTGTGTCCCACCGGTCTCGGGTCGACTGAAGGGATGCAAAGGCAGGTGTACCGATACCCCGGTACAGCCATTTTGTCAGGTGACTACAATTATCCATCAAATATTGCATGTGTGTCAGTGCATGTGTTGACAGCTCTTCCCCCTCCCCTGGGGTCCATACCATTCAGATATAACGAGAGATGTGTGCATGGAGCAGAAACAATCTATTCGTCAATCCCATCTCCTTCACAAATGCATTGTGAATCATCAATGTACCGTTGGTAAAGAACGCGCCTAGCGTGGACACTCCCATCTCTACCCATGCCTCTATATGTCTGAGAGTCACCCTCCCCGATGGTATACGAAGTCCCATTAGGGGTATGTTTGGGGCGTAGGGTGCTGTCATTTTAGTATAGCGCATTGCCTTCTTCCAATACAACAAAGCCGTCTGCAAAAGTGGTGGCGTAGTCAATGGAATTTTGCTGCCTGATAGTAGTGATGCGTGTAGTTCCCCACACACCCCTGCCTGGAGAGTCATTGATATTTCTCTCAGCTTGTGGCCTGCAATCCAATACGCTAACCATTGCAGCTGACCTGCATAACAATAAGCTCTCAGATCAGGGACTCCCATTCCCCCTTGCTTTGTGGCCAGCTGTAGTTTAGAAAGCCCTATATGTATACGTCCCGAACCCTATATTAATTTGATGAGAAGGGCATCCAATAATTTAAACGTCTGTAGTAGAATTATAATGGGCAAATTGACGAAATAATATAACAGCCTTGGTAGCATCACCATTTTAGTAATGGCAACACACCGAGCCACCGATATAGGTAGCGAAGTCTAGAACCGTATTTGCTTTTGAAGCGATGTTATAGTGCGAGTCAGGTTACCATCTAATATATCCTAAAAGGCCCTGTATATCTGGGCACCCAAATATTTAAAAGTAACAGTCGCAGTCTGAAACGTCCAATAGCCAAAGTGAATTGGTTCAGTCCTGGTCATGTCTTTAAAAAAATAAACATATGATTTGTTCTCATTGATGGAGAGACCCGAAATTCTGTGGAACACCGAAAAAAGCATGGGAATAGGGTCATCGTCATCATCCAAATTATTAAAAAATAAGATGAGACCGTCTGCATACTCCAAAACTACATGCACCTCACCGTTTATGTGTATTTTCTTGTGACAGCCCTGTCTAGTACTCCGTGCTACCTGGTATTGTTGTGAAATGTGAGCCCATGTGCGAGCTCGCGATGTCGGATTCGTATATAACAGTCACACCCAGTTTGTGAGCTCCTACGGAATCCCGAATCTAGGCAGCGCGTTCAGCATATAATCCCATTGTAGGGAGTTGAAGGCATGACGTAAATCCAAGGAGATGCCGCCCCGTGGAGAAAGATCTTCAAGCACATGAGACATTACTTGGTGAAGCCTTCTAATATTGAGCGCTGTACTCCTGCCTGGTACAAACCCACACTGATCAGTGTGTATCATATATAATGTAACATAATACACATATTTATTTTATATTGTCTTAATTTTATTAATATTTTAAGTGCATTACTATGAAAATATATACATTTAAATATTTAAAAAATAAATGCAGAATACATTGTATTAATATTTAGATATATATATTTTTTCATAGTAAGTATAGAATATAAAAAAATATAATGCAAATAAATATTTTTATTAACCCTTTCCCTGCTGGACCTTCTGCCCGCTAAGCTTTTTTTTGTATTTGGGATAGTTAGAGCTTAGGCCTCCATGACTTTTTTCCACATGGGCGATCTATGCCATACTTGTGTCCTTTCTTACAACATGCTGGGGATTCTAAAGATACCCAGACTTTGGATTCTCCTGGAGGCGACTGACAAAATACGCAAAATATAGCTAAACTTTGATTTTTTTTTGTTTTTTTCCCTAAAAATGGCATCAACAAACAGCTTGCCATGCTGAAGTCACCATTTTCCAGGTTTCCAGGAACATGTAGAGATTAATCTTAAAACCTATTTTTTTTTTACCAAAGTTTTGCAATTTTTCAAAGCGGTAGCCCATTTTTCAGAATTTTTGGCCTTTCAACCTACTTCCATTTGGTGTTACAAACTGCTCTGAAAATCATGGGTGATCCTGTAGATCTATAGATTTCTGAATAGTAGACACAATTCTAAATTCAACAAGGGGTCATTTGTGTAGATGTCTCAAGCTTTTCCCAAGAAAACTAACTGTTCAACTAAAAAAAAAAAAAAAAATTAGAAAGAAAAAATGATAGTGATAACATTTTCAATTTTAACCTCCAATCACAATAACTGATTTACTAAAGCAATATACCATTGTTTCTACTAGATCCTTCTGGTTGCTGGTATATATGAGGTTTGGAATATAGAGTGGGTAGGTTAAAACGAAAGGGTGATGTTTAGGTTTCGCAGAGAGACCTATTGCGGTGAAACCAGAAAGCTAAACCAGGCGGATTTTGCCGAGTGCATGTGTGTCCGTGCACACGCTTTCCATTTGCTTCCCGAGCCGCCTGCCTGCTTCACACTTCAAAGGAATGCGACCTCCGCACATGCAATGCCGAGAGCCAGCGCTTCCCTCCCACTCGCTCACTCCCCTTCTCCCCCACCCCATCCGACTACAATGCTGAGTAGTAGCTGTTCTGCCTTCCGTTTCCTCGGCATCTTTCCCCTTCCCGCCACCCCCGTCCTACATTCGTCGCCTTCTACTCCTGTCTCGGTTCATGATGTTTCCCATTCATTACTTAACTCGTTTCGCAACCCTTTCTTTCTGCTCTTTCCTCACACAGTGCTCCTATATCTGGGTTTCTTTCTCATGTGACCCCTCTTCCCTTTTCGCTTGCTTTCCTTTCCATTTATTTCTCACTATAAATGCATGCACAAGTGCCTGTAGGAAGACCAAACTGCTTAAAGTTTTGTGAATCACCTTCTGTGTCCAGCAGGTTACGTACAGCGTTCTCCTTTCCTGGTCACTGTGCTTTCAGGTACATAACATTAAATAAAATAAGACACCTGCAGCATGCAGTTTAATCTCCCATCTCATACACATTCGCACCCATTACCTTCAAAAATCTCGCAGAAGACATTCTATCTACCGAGGTCAACTACCAGTAAGCATCGTGCATGTAGTATAAGTTGACAAGCTACACAATGTTGATATTCTTCGTCCATTTAAGTGTTTTTATGGTTCACCTGTCAAACTTATGCAAAATATTTTTTTTTCTTGCCTCTTTTGTTCCCTCTTCTCTTCTTCCCATCAGCCACTCCTAATTTTGCCAGCACTTTTAGTCGTTAGCGCCCCCGCATTCGATCCTCTCGCCCTGCATTGCCGCGCCTCTCGGTCCCCGCGCGCTGGTGTTTTGCGTCCAGGGCCGATCAGTCAAAACATACCGGCTTTGCTGACCTGTTTACTAATGGAAATGAATCTTCCCCGGATCAAACTGTCACTTTAAATTAATTGACTATCTGTTCTATCGATTGCGGCGTTAATGGGGGTAGGCATGGGAGAGGCCTGCAGGCTCCCCCTGGGACCTGAGAGGGTCCTGCCCCTTGCTGCTCACTCTCCCCCCGCGGACTACTTCGTATTCCTCTAGTCTGGCCTGACCTTATGTGACGCGCATGCCCTGTCTCAACCATCACGTTGCTCGCGCTGGGCTGTGGACTAACATCTGTAGAAAATATGCTTCTTTGTGGATCCATGCAGCTTGCCATCCTGCGCATGATGTATCCACAGATTTCCCTCGAGAATGAAGACTCAGACACGTGATATGCGCATGCGCCTTTTTTTTATCAAGAAGTGTATTCCTATTAGCACATATTGCAGTGCAGAATTGCATGTGGCTGTAAACACACTAGAAACTGAAAGATAAAATGGAGCTCAATATGCTTCATAAAATTATTTACAAATCCCTAGTTCAGCATGGCTGCATTTTCTTTTTAACTGTTCTGTCTGTGGGGCTCCGTATAATTTGTTTAAAGTTATTCCTAAGTAAGTGTGATCGAACTGGCGTCATCTGCGTCCACATCAAAGCAATCAGCCTCCCTCCCACAGGCTTCTGAAGCTTCCCCCAGCATGCGCTCGCTCGGCCTCAGGCATTTCTCCCCCCTAATTATTCACTGCCCACGGCCGCCAGGCCATGTCTCGCATTTCTCCAAACTGGCTCGCCTTGTGACTGCAGGTCTTTTATTTAACGTAGTGGAAATGCTTCCTTCCTAGTGACAAACATGTAAGTAGCTGGGCAAATATCGCGTAATGTTCTGTTTGGCTGAAAGGTAGGCAGATGGCAAAGCAACAGTGTATTCAACATTTATTGTGATAAAGTTTGCTGATATTCTTTAATATCCATCCAACAGCCAGCCTCAATGGCAAAGATTCCCCTTTTGGCTGCATCAGGGTTCTCGCTGCTTTTTTTGTGAAACAAGCGCATCCCCCTTTCACTCCCGTGTATCCCTGCCCGAGCTGTTTACATTGTATCCACCCACTGACATATCACCAGGATATTCCCTATTCAATGCTACAACTGAATCATGTCGTGTTTTTTTTTTTAGCTCCTTCGTTCTTCTAATTGTAGACTTGCATTTATTTTAAGTAAGCCAGGGCTTGGGGAAAGTAAAATGTATTTCTATTTTTGCAAAGAAAGATTTAGTGCCAAATGAACTGCTCCAACCCAGCATGGTCGTTTTGAGGTTTTATCACATGATGGTGTAGGTACACCATTGTACGAACATGTAGTCCTTCTGTGAAAGCGAACAATTGGCGATGATTTTTCACACGTACAAGCCATGAAATAACGCGGGCTGATCTAAATCGGATTTATTATAGGGAAACAGCGTAGACACTGGTCACCTTTATTAATTATAGTAGTGCTACTTTGAGCAGCTCTAGTTTATCTACGTCAAAAAAATAAAGAGGTGAGGGATATTTCTGAACGGTGTATTTATTGCTGTAATCTATCAGAACTTGGCGTGGGCTACCTACTAGCCTCTTAGAACATTTGTATTACTTTTGCATTCCACAAAGCCATCACATAACTTCGTTTACTACCCCATAATTTAAAGGGGTGGGCCTGCAATGTTCACAAAGACCGCTGCAGTTTCTCATAAATGTATTTATGGACATCGGCGTCCATTTGAATACTTTTTTCCTCCTGCTGTGCCTTCAAGCTTGTTCAAAAGTGTGTTTTGGTAATGAGCGCTATAATTATTTTTGGTGTTGAGTGGAATTTTATGTATAGATTTGTGACTTTAGTGTGTATGTTTCCTCCTGTTTGGTCGCTTGTTTTATTAGACTTGCAATGTGAACTTTTTACAGCTGTTTTGATGCCTGTACTACGATTTCCTCTAACATGTGATGGGCAGGGGCCTGGTGCAGATCTGCCTATTCATCCTCCTTGCATAGCTTTTTGCACTCGGATTGTTCCAACAGTTGCCCCTGGCTGTTATTTCTGAAATTACTGCCACAGACTGTGTGCCAACTGCAGTGTACCAACTGCTGAGATTTCACCACAGCCCAAGTGAAGCGATATGAGCACATTTCTTTATTTAGCTCAGTCAGTGTCTTTGTGGAGCGCAGTTTCATATGCCATAACATTTTTTTGCTGTTTTTATATCTCTAGTCCTAACTTCTATGCACAGATGCAGATTGTACTATGGGGAAATATTTTTTGCCTGCAGGTTTATACGTCTGAAAGGCAAGGGGGGCTTCAGCAAGAGTCTGTTTGCCATGTATCCTCCATGCCTTGTAAAGGGTGTTGCCTATTGAGAAATATCATCGCTTGTTAGTCAGCACATTATCACCACAGCATCACTCAGCACAACCACAGCATCACTCAGCATAACCGCGGCATCACTCAGGACAACCGCAGTATCACTCAGCACAACCACAGCATCACTCAGCACAACCACAGCATCACTCAACGCAACCGCAGCATCACTCAGCACCACCACAGCATCACTCAGCACCACTACAGCATCGCTCAGCACCACAACAGCACCACTCAGCACCACCACATTATCACTCAGCACCACCACAGCACAACTCAGCACCACCACAGCATCACTCAGCACCACCACAGCACCACTCAGCACCACCACAGCACCACTCAGCACCACCACATTATCACTCAGCACCACCACATTATCACTCAGCACCACCACAGCACAACTCAGCACCACCACAGCATCACTCAGCACCACCACAGCACCACTCAGCACCACCACAGCACCACTCAGCATCACCACAGCATCACCACAGCACCACTCAGCACCACCACAGCATCACTCAGCACCACCAGAGCACCACTCAGCACCACCACAGCACCACTCAGCACTACCACAGCATTACCACAGCACCACTCAGCACCACCACAGCATCACTCAGCACCACCACAGCACCACTCAGCACCACCACAGCACCACTCAGCACCACCACAGCATCACTCAGCACAAACGCGGCATCACTTAGCACAACCGCAGTATCACTCAGCACAACCACAGCATCACTCAGCACAACCACAGCATCACTCAGTGCAACCACAGCATCACTCAGCACCACCACATTATCACTCAGCACCACCACATTATCACTCAGCACCACCACAGCACAACTCAGCACCACCACAGCATCACTCAGCACCACCACAGCACCACTCAGCACCACCACAGCACCACTCAGCACCACCACAGCATCACCACAGCACCACTCAGCACCACCACAGCATCACTCAGCACCACCACAGCACCACTCAGCACCACCACAGCACCACTCAGCACTACCACAGCATTACCACAGCACCACTCAGCACCACCACAGCATCACTCAGCACCACCACAGCACCACTCAGCACCACCACAGCACCACTCAGCACCACCACAGCATCACTCAGCACAACCGCGGCATCACTTAGCACAACCGCAGTATCACTCAGCACAACCACAGCATCACTCAGCACAACCCCAGCATCACTCAGCGCAACCACAGCATCACTCAGCACCACCACATTATCACTCAGCACCACCACATTATCACTCAGCACCACCACAGCATCACTCAGCACCACCACAGCATCACTCAGCACCACCACAGCACCACTCAGCACCACCACATTATCACTCAGCAACACCACATTATCACTCAGCACTACCACAGCACCACTCAGCACCACCACAGCATCACTCAGCACCACCACAGCACCACTCAGCACTACCACATTATCACTCAGCACCACCACATTATCACTCAGCACCACCACAGCACCACTCAGCACCACCGCAGCATCACTCAGCACCACTCAGCACCACCACAGCACCACTAAGCACCACCACAGCATCACCACAGCACCACTCAGCACCACCACAGCATCACTCAGCACTACCACAGCACCACTCAGCACCACCACAGCACCACTCAGCACTACCACAGCACCACTCAGCACCACCACAGCATCACTCAGCACCACCACAGCACCACTCAGCACCACCACGGCACCACTCAGCACCACCACAGCACCACTCAGCACCACCACAGAACCACCCATCACCAACACAGCATCACCACAGCATCAATCAGCACCACCAACGCACCACTCTGCACCACCACAGCATCACTCAGCACCACCACAGCACCACTTAGCACCACCACAGCACCACTCAGCACCACCACAGCACCACTCAGCGCAACCACAGCACCACTCAGAGCAACCACAGCACCACTCGGCGCAACCACAGCATCACTCAACACAACCACAGCATCACTCAGCGCAACCACAGCATCACTCAGCGCAACCACAGCATCACTCAGCGCAACCACAGCATCGCTGAGCACCACCAAAGCATCACTGGTTGAAATATGTTCTCTCAATGTTTCAAGCTTTATTACAAATGTCACAAAAAGATGTTAACCTCTTCGAACGTACAGCGCCCAGTGTTGACCGTTCGAAGAACGAATGCTGGCCCGTCGGCCAATGGTCGTACGCAGCACTGGCAAGGTAGTGCTCGCGACGACCGTTGGCCGACTGGCAGCACTTAAGGGGTTAATATTTCACTTCTGTTCTTGGATTTTCGTCACAATAAAATACACTGACCATAGTCTTCACAAAAGTTATTTACAAAAGTTTAAGCTATTGCCATTATAAATCACAATCACTTTTATTTAAGTATTAATTATTTAAAAAAATTAAAAGCCATTGTTATTTGTAATATCAATACATCTAAGTCACGTAAATACAAAACATGTTGCATTACAAATGCTATAGGTGTCACATTTGCGAAAGTTATAACTATTAGCATTGTAAATGACAAAGCTATTAATTTAGCAATTTTCAAAAACAACACATAAATAAAAAAATTGTCATTTACAAGACCAATAGCTCAAACTTTCCTAATGCGAGACCTATTGCATTGCAAATGCTTGTTTTAGATATGTTAACTATCCATAACATCATACATAAGTGGTGACATGTTTTGGCCTTTGATGCCCCATCAAAAGAAAGGGTCTGGGCCTTTATCAGGACCCTATTTAAGTACAACAAGTCCCTTACTCTTTTTTGATCCTTGTTTTATCTTCTATGGACTTGTAGGTCATTTACTTAAGTGAAAACTGAATTGTTTTTTAGGAAAGAGATTCTTGGCTTCCACGAGCCTGAAACTTGTAATCCTTTTTGGCTTGCCTCATAGATATCAGCCAAGGATAAAAAACACGCCATCTAGTGGTACAAAATTGTATCTATGAGGATTTATCAGATAATAGCACGAGCCAGAACTGGATGAATGACAACAGTGGGATATTGGTCAAGCCCTGATGTAGTCCTACTGGGACGAAACTCATTGGCTGGGCCAAATGGAATGCTTCTGTCAAATTGGCCTTTTAGTGAATAAAATTGGTTTCAAAGGAACTCGCAAGAACCTGAATAACTTGTATTCATCACATCATGTCTACTTTATCTATTGCTAGAGAACAGTTTAACCATCTGTTGATTTTGGAACAGTTAATTCTGGGTAGAATTGAACGCTCCTTTTCATTTGTTATTTCTTGACCTTGTGTTGGGGTGGCCTCTTGGCAATGGGGTCTCAAAAGTAGAGTTTGTATTAATTACATTCCAGTGTGCAGTTTGGAGCCCACATTGCCAGTATGCTGTTCACATGGAATGTAGATACCTCACATCCACCATTACCAATGTTCTCTTTTTCTCAACAGTTTGATCCACCACTGCACTGGAACAGCAGTCTTTTCCTTACCAGAAAGACTCCCTCAGTGATGACAACGCTCTTGGAGAGGTGGACGTGGATGACGGGCCTGGCCCATTTGGTCAGCCAGGGTAGATGCCAACAGTGGGACTCACTGTGCCCACTACAACTCCCACTACAGCTATGACAACACCGCCAACCACTGTACCCCCAGCTGGGCACCTAGTGCAGTGACTATCATCCTATGCACCCCAGTCATCATTTCTGATCCGGCTAGCACCACCACAGTCACAGAGAAACTAGTACCCAGTAGGAGGGTGCAATTTGGGCCAAGGAGGTAGGTGTCGGGGGACTGTAAATGTGGGCCCTCAGAGTGAGCCCTCTGAGGACACGAACACCAATGCTGAAATCACCTAACTCCTACTAGTCTACCAGAACTCCCAAAGTGTTATGGGCCAGGCTTTGACTGAAATCCGGGAACTGAAGGAGGTACAGTAGGACGCATACCAGGAGGTGGCAGCCGTCCACATGGAGGTACCCGGTGTCTGCATGGAGGTGGCCAGTGTCCGCACCGAGGCGGCTGGCCTCCACAACAAGGTAGCCTCCCTCGTTAGGGTGCTGAAGGACATAAACACCACCCTCTGCAGGGCTTTTCCTCCTGCATTTACCTTTTCTTGTGGCCCAATGACATCCGTGCCATCAACATCTGCCACAGGAAGGGAGGCCCTGACAGAGTATTGTACACCTACAAGCACCCCTGTCTCAGCAGCTGAAGATCCCCCTCTGCCCATGGAAGGGATAATCCACAGAAAAATATAGGAGCTCAGGATTGCAAGACACCCACCACAGCTAGGAAGAAACCTCGCCACTAGTGTCATTTTGTGTGTGCTTCCCATTCACTTTGCTGACTGATCCTGCCCACTTTTCCATACCTGAAGGGTGGAATATGTTGGACTTTAGACTCCAGAAAAAATGGACTCTACTACAATGGTTTCATCCACCATGACTCAAGACTTCACATGTTTGATATCACTATTTTGCTTATGTTACTTGATTTTTTTGGGCTTCCTCACTGAAATAAAAATGCATGTCACCAAAGCATTGTCTCCTGTTGTAATTTTTACATATAACATTATGAATATACGGGAAACATCATTTACAACGATGTCTTTTCCACGCTTGACATTTTTAACGATCCACTTACCCCGCAAACGTCTCTTCAACGAGGGAGCCTTCAACGACCGTCTTCACCACGCAAGTGGTATTCCTTTTGGTCGTCCAGCATGTAAGTTCTACATGGCCTTGGGGGGTTGGGGGGGTCTCCCCCCCATTTAAAAAAAAAAACGAGCAGGCTACATACAGTAAAAAAACGCACTAAAGTGTCAATAAAAAAAAAAAAAAGAGCCGCACCGAAGACGTGGCGAGTACGTCATAATTGAAGTCCTTTTTTAGTTTTTGTGGACGTGTTTTAACGCATATTTCGATGGAGGATGGAAGTAAGAGCTGGTGAACGTAACGTTTTTGAAATGCGAGGTAAGAACTTGCGTTCTAAAAAGCTGCGTGGTACAGCCACTTGCGAAGAAAAATTCGCGTGGTAATGCCATGCGGGGTATTTGTGTTCGTGGTAAAGTCATATATTCTGAATATACTACCATGTGAACTTTGCAATGTCAAAATCAGGGTCTTCTGGAAGCATGGATATGTTGTCTGTAAAAAAAATTAAAATCAGGATCACAACCATATCACCAGAACACATACATACAAGTGGCTGGGCTTACAACATCTTTATTCCATTGTTCAAATCATTTATTTTTTTGAAGAGTTTTAAATAGCGCTGGCTAGACCCGTAGGTATCAGAGCGCTTTACATGAAGATCGCTGAGTTACAAGTTACAAATTACGTCAGTTACCAGAGCATAGTAAAACACAGGCAAAAAAACAATGTTACAGAATTTGTCGGAGAGAGGGGGAGGAAGGAGACACAGAGGGGAGACTGGGAGAACTGTGCCCAATGTCTGGCTGGGTAGGTGACGGGCGAGGGGGTGAACCAGGGCCGATCTCCTCTATAGCTGTCTAGCAGCTCCACTGGGCATCAGCCATGTTGCTCAGTTCTCAGCGGTCAGGACTAACAAGAAAAACAGATTTTTCATGGTTACATTAGTTACAGTTGCATAGTCAAACACAGAAGAACAAGTCCCCAAAAGAGAAATAGAGGGAATGGGGGAGGGGAGTGCAAATGGAGAGCTGGGAAGCAGATCAGTTCTGGCAGACCGGCAGTGGGAGAAAAGTACCTCGTGGGGGCCCAAAAAGTTAGAGTAAGCAGGCCCAAAACCTAGATAGGGTCACATAGTTACTAAGTCCAGTGCCAAATTCAATCACTGTGTTAGGTCATCTCGGCAATGTAGGGGGACCAAGAGAGAAGGGTGAGAAGAAAGGGAGACCCGTCCGCCCATCCCCCACAACTGCGAAGGCAGCTCAACCAAGGCCGCGGCCAATCCGGAATTTGCCCCACCGCCGCCGCATTGGGAAACACCAGGAAGGGTGCAGCAGCCACGGCTCAGAAAGGCAGGGGACCGGGAAGAGAACCCCATGCCCACCAGGAGATTCGCAAAGGAGACAAAACGATGTCCACTAGCGCCAGTCAGTCCAGGAAACGCAGTGAGTGCAGTGACTGGTAGAAGAAAGTCCTCTCATGTGGAGCAATCCCTGGCCAGCTGTCCATGGGTCCTAGGAGGAGTAGGGGTCAGAAAGATGGGTACGTTCCCGGGAATTAGGTCTAAAGGAATTCCTAGCTGGGGGCTCCCGGATGGAGCTCCTACCTGGCGTCCATCTTCATTCTACTATGTAGAATTGCCTGAGGCTTCGCTGCGGAGGCTGCATGAGTGTTCGGGAGGGGGCTCTGCTCCTCAGATCTTCTTCCAGGGCCTAATGCCTCCCTCTGTGTCACTTTCCTGCTTTTGCAGCATCTCAGGCCTGCTGCAGATCAAGGCTGCAGGCCTGCCAGTTGGGGATTGCTAGCTGCCACCTTTCGCTCAGGTCCCATCTATGGCGTGTACCTGATAATCATAGGCTGACATGATTTCAAATATATAGCAAATATGACATGTTTTAGTTATACTTGGTCAGAAATCACATACTCACTTACAGACTCTCACACATGGAAAGAGGGAATACATCTGACAATATTCCTTACTATAGGTAACAACAAATCAGGTCTACATCATCGTCTGAAGCCATTTTAACCACATCAAAAAAGGAATCCTACATCAAATAAAGAAAGGAGCTGACACATGTCAGTACAACAGTTTCTGACCACAGGGTCTTTTCAATCCAGTGTTGCTTGCATCTGGTAGCATGTCACAAACAAAGGTCAGTGATGTGCTACAAGCACTTTGCACTACAATGAGGAGACACATCAACTGTTACATCCATTTCATACAGAATGAGGTTTTAGCCAATGTGAAGGCTGGATAGCATGATTTGGGCACAATGCAGCATTATTTTGGATCACATGATGGCACACATATTGCATTAGGACCAAATCACCACAAGGAACAAGTACAATGGAAGCCAGGTAACTTCCATCCTATCTCTGTGAAAGCTTACTTGGTATCAGCTTTGTACACCCAAACTCTGTGACAGACATCCCCAGGACCAATCCATGTCCACTTCATATATCTGAGCAATACACCACCTTTCCCCAGATATCTACAGAGCCATATATTCCTAGTATGTAGCATCAATATCCTCCTATCAACATCAGTAAAAGAGTTACAAGAATAGTCAAAGTCATCACATCTCACACCATACTTACACTCAGAGGAAGTAGGTCTGGATGAGATTCTGACACGTCAGCTCTTTCCTCTTCACCACTATCCTCATCTTCATGTGGCATTTCAGGGTCTCCCCCACCAGTGGGTCTTCATGGCTTGCATCCTCTGCAATGTAAGGGATGTTCCATTGCAGGTCAATGTTGTGGAGTATGCAGCAGGACATGGTGCTTTTACACACCTTTCCAGGTGAATAGAGAAGGTCTCTCCCAGTCCACTCCAGATATCTGAATCTGGCTTTCGGGTGCCCAAATGCCCCCTCCACAGGCCACTGTGCTCTTCCATGGGCTTCATTGAAGCAGACTTCCTCTGGCATTGTAGGATTCCTCAGCTGGGCCAACAACCTTGCTGGTTGGGATATGCAGTCTCTTATATGGAAGATAGACAGAAGGACAAGATTTAGTCACACACTTTCAGACCATGCTACATTTTCCACACAAAGTTAAGACAGGGCACATTTTTCCAGAAGCCAGGCCAACTGTTGTAGTAGTTGTGACATCAGCTGGGATATGGTGCTGTTCCGCTGTGCGTAGGCATCCTGGGCCATCATGGGGGATATACAAATCCGCTAGGCGACAACCTGCACATTGATAAAATGGTAGAGCATACTGTACCAGTAGACCTGCTCCCTGTGGTGTGGTTGTACGCAGCCAATATGGGTGCCATCAATAGATCCAATCACATGTGGGATGTATCCAAATAAGTAGAAACCCGCCTTCATAGGGACTAAATCCTCACGTCTGGGGAACTGAATGTAATTGCCCATGTGTCTCACCAGTGCTGTAAGCACCTCTGTGAGGACCCAACTGAATATTGGTTGTGACATTCCACCACAAATAGGAACAGTGAATTGAAAAGAGTCTGTGGACAAAAAATGCAAAACTGACATGAGTTTAACAAGTGGTGGGATTCATGTAGGATTATTGAGGTGAGGTAGAAAATCACGCTACAACTGATGACATAGATCCGCAATTGTTTGCCTATTTAAACAGACCATTGTGCTTATGTGTCGTTCTTCCATGGTGTGTAGGTCTTGAAATGGGCAGTACATTGGAGGTTGGAGTCTCCTCCCTCTCCCAGGGTCCCTGCGTAACATGTAACACAAAAATGTATTTTGGTCACAGTGTACAGAGTAACATATGTAAAGAGTAAGGCAAAAGTCATGTGTCTGAACATAAATGCTTCATGAAGCATTTCACATTTTACATTTTCCTTGTCTAATCTTGAACATCCACCTGTCATCCCCAAGGTGGCATTCACAGGTCTGTAACCAAACTGTGCACATCATAAAATGGGATACTTGTAAATTTTCACTAAAGTGAGGAAAGCAGAACAAATACAACCGCGGTGTACAGTGTGCAGCGCCCATTTGGCCTGTATACAGTTTACCCAACCGCTAACATGGTGGCTGCATAACCTTGCAAATAGGACATGTCGAACATTGGCCGCCGGCGGTAGTCGACACCGCGGTACGCGGTCAAATGCACAGGGTTAACTGCAATAGGCTAACATTGGGGCTAGAGCCAGTCCCTGCCTAATGGCTGTGTGCGCCAATGCTGATGTCTGCGTATGTGGTGGTTGGAAAATAGATCACTTGCCTCCTGACACTGCTGTTATCAACCCCTCCTCCATTTTTGTTGCTGCTTTTCACCTCTGGGAGCGTACATGACACGGACTACAGGGAATAGGGACCATCCCTTCACTCAAGAGGAGCTGGAGACCCTTGTAATTGAGGTCCTTTCCCTGTATTCTCAGCTCTGTGGCTCCCCAGAGGAACAGGTAACTAATTCGAAAACAGTTATTCGCTCTGTTCAACTTATTCCTTTCAGTTCCCAAATTCTACAAACTGGCTCTGAGTACAGTAGCTCCAATGAGTTCTCAAGTAACATCATGTTATATGTGTAGTTCTGTATTGGTTTACACCATAAGCCATGTCTGTAAACTGTTAGAAGCATTTGAGGTTGATGTTAGCCAAGTGTACTGTCCCATTGATAACTCACCCCATATCAGACTTTGAAAAACTGTTGCCTGGAAATAAGCTGTACCCCACAGACCCTTTAGCGTGCCAAACAACCACATGATCACATATGGAATGGAAAGAAGTTTAACCTTTCTGTATTGAATTTGATAGAAATGTGTTCATGTGGTATATGTAGCCTCAGCCTGGAGAGAGTAAGGCCTGACATTGATATGTGTGCAGTCTGGACCATGGCCCAGCCTGGGTCAGAGTTACTGTGGTAGGATAACTAATGCACAGAGTAGTGTCCCTGTAGATCTGCTGAACCATGGATGTTCACAGAAAGAGTGATCTGTCCCACTAGTAGCGCTGATAGCTGTTATATGGATACATTGAGGCATGGTGACTGAGGTGTTCCCTGATACTTCTTTCCATTGAAACACAGTGTCAATGTGTGTCTGTCAACGCCTGTCCCTTTACTAACGCAGGCCTCTTGACACATTTTCTAATAGAGTTGCTTCTACTGTATAGGCCTATTGCACATCTGAGACATGAAAAAATGTAGATAGTGGGTTACCTTTGAAGAGATGATATTCATCAGCTTGGCTACAATATTTTCCATCACACAACACATACAATGATATGTTGATGGTCATCCCTGGTACAGTGCCTCATGTGGCAAAAGGAGTGTCCTGTGATGGCAGTACAAACAACTTAAACTTATTATGACTTACTAGGTTATTCAAATAAGCAGTCTGCATGTCTACTCAACCCCCAGAGAGGCAGCTCTGAGTTTCACACATACCAGCCCTTACCTGGTGACATTAGTCTTAGGATGACGTGCATACTATGGTGTTTGCCTCTAGGGACCATAAATATCAATGGAATGAGGCTGGCAGAAAGAGGTCCTGACGAATCGCCGGTTGGCGAGAAACATGTTGACCACACCAGGGGGTTGAGTTAGATGTCTGCACACCCCATCAGCCTCTAACTCCCCTCCCACCCCTTTTAATTAGGGAATCAGCCACGTCAATAAAATGTACTGTGGACTGACTACCCTTTTTAACATTCACTCACATTGCACTGACTACACACTACTCCAGCCTCACTCACACTCACCATCAGCAAGGAACAAAAGAACCCCGCCAAAAGAGTACCCTCGGGTACTCCGTCGGACATTGCAGTGCCGGTCTGACGAGGGGCAGCGAGCCGATGATGATACTGGACATCCTTCAGTCAGGGTGTGTTTCACACCTAACGCTCTGGGTGTGTGAGGCTCTCTAGTTCCGACAAGGGAACCTTTCCAGTTCCTTGATTCTTCGGATCTGCTCTCTTCTCCACACTGTATCACGATCCCTGGGGAACTTTGTACTCCTCTTTGTGCTCTGGCTGAAAAAGGTGTCAGGAAAGTCCTGCACAGGTAGTTTACCCTTCATAAGGTCCAATGAGGTGTGTCATGGTACCCTATATCAGATTCCATGTAGGATGGGCCACGCCCAGACATGGGTCCCCTGCCTACTTTGCGACTGGTTTCAACTAGCCTGGCTGATGAGGGGTGAAACCACAAAACCGGTCCCAGGATTCTTGTTTCTGGTCCAGGAGGACCTGGCTTGGCAGTTCGGGCTGGACTGTTGTCATGAGGAGCAGGGTCAAGACTAATTTGCATATGGCTGGGTCCAAATTGGGGTTGCTTAGTGAGCAGCAGAACGATGATGGATTAAACCCAGATTTGTGACTGTGGGAGAGTGTCTGAAAAGTGTCAGCACTCCGTCCATCATTGTATTGTATTTGCTATATACAATCTCTGACTTGCGTCTTTTTCCTGTACCAAGCAGGATTAGGGATGTTCACATGGCTATGTGGAGTGTTGTGCTGTGTGAATTCAGAGTATCTATCCCCCAAATGACAGGACCTCATTATTTTCTGGGAACTTTACCTATTAAGTGTGATATATAGCTAAACTATATGTCGTGATTTCATTTTTACTTTTCTGGTAGTGGTCAATTTATGTTATTTGGAGTGCAAAGTGTCAGCAGTGTGCAATAAGCATTTGCATGTGACATGATGTCTACCACAACTGTAACTGGTGGTACATAGGTGTTCAACTTGACCTTCATGACATTATGATGTGTTATGGGGGATGGAAAGGAGGATCTGTTGGACTCTGGGCCATGTATGAGCATTGTGTAAATCTCAAATTTGTATTCATCCTATTCGGTTGCATCTCTTTACAATGGTATACAACAAGTGCTAAGGTATGTAGTTTGATCATCTATTCGAGTATGGACATAATGATGGACCTTAGCGCTGCCGCGGGTCACATTTCTTTTTGCCGCCATCTCCCCGGGCCACGCCAAGGCCGCGCCCATTATCGCCAGGCCACGCTCCCCGCTCTGAGGTACTTAAGACGCGATGATCACGAGCGCGCTCAGAGGATACCTAACTCCTGAGGCGAAAGCCGGGAGAAACGCTGCTAAAATTTTAATCATTTTGATGTGATACTGTGTGTTTTTACTCACTACTTCCCTCTCCCTGGTAAGGAAACATTGGTAGGTCACGATCTGGGCTTCCCCGCGCAGCGGATCTTAGTGCTGCCGCGGGTCACATTTCGTTTTGCCGCCATCTCCCCGGGCCACGCCAAGGCCACGACCATTATCGCCAGGCCATGCCCCTTCGCCTCCTATAACTATGTGCATTTCCAGGACGCGCAGCGGACGAGCGCAGCCGGCGCGCCTAAGGCAAGCCCGTCTGCGCCGGTCCGTGCCAGGTCGGGCCTAGGGACTAGGCAGAATGGCGAAAATTACAGCTACACCTTTCTGGAACTCTGCTCTCTACAACACTCTCGCCTCCCCAGCCTGGATTCCGCCACACGCTCCTGCCTAACGGCCAATAACATCTGCCACCCCCAGTTAGCCCAGGCCCCCTCTGATATAATTCCCCATGGCTCTCACTCTACTAGAAATACTTCGAGGTCTAATGATCTTACACTTCGCTGCCTATACTTAAACACAAGGTCTATGGTAAAACATCAACTAGATATCTTTCTACTTCTCAACTCTGATAGACCGGACATGCTACTTATTACCGAAACCTGGCTTACCGAAGCCTCTCTTCCGGATGGCCTTGCAGCTCTCCCGGCAGACTACTACATACTATCAGCGAACAGAGAACCAGGAAAGCTTGGGGGTGGCGTCGCCGCCATCATCCACAAAGATCATAAGTTCACCACATTACCTTCCTTGGATCTACCAGATACCGAAAACATTGTAATTAAATCCGACACAGACAAGGGAACTATGGTACTGGTATTGATCTATCGACCACCTAAGGCTATGCCCACCTTCCCGGTATCCCTGAGCGAGCAAATGGCTGGCTTAGCTGTCAACTATGATAAGGTGATGCTGATTGGGGACTTAAATTACTGGTTCAAGGACCCAGCAGCAGGGCCTCAAGCCATGGAACTCTTTGAGCTCCTCTCCCATTTGAACTTTTCTCAATTAGTCCTGATCCCTACTCACGAAAAGGGACATATTCTGGACCAGATCTGGTCTCACAATGTCCCATTGTCCATCCCGACGGCAACCCCTTGCATATGGTCTGATCACCATCTACTGCAATTCTTCTACACTCTTCACGGCCATACGAAGGCCCCCATTCCTGCCGGAGGGGTAGTAAGGAAATGGAGATCATTAAACAATCACGATTTTCTGTCCTCCTTAGCTAATTCGATTCCAGCTCCCTCCCTAGATATTAATCTTATGGACAAAGATCTAGCTGATTGGCTCTTGGCAGCCTGCAACGAGCATGTCCCACTCTCCAAATTTTCACTTGCCCGTCACATGGATGCCCACAGGTGGTTCACGGCAGATTTAAAAAAACAAAAATTAGAATTGCTTCAAACGGAGAGAAAATGGAGACACGGGTACTCAGACGAGGACAGAATATCATATACGATTGCCCGTAAGAATTACAAGAACTCCATTCTATCTGCTAAGGCAGCATTCTTCTCCGAAAAAATTTTGAATGCACAAAATAAATCTAGAGAAATCTTCAGGGTTGTGAATGATCTATCTAATGATGCTAGAACCTCCCCCTCCTAAGCCCCCACACAAAAGCTGTGTAATCAGCTCAATAATTTCTTCAAGGACAAGATTGCCATCATAAAAGAAAGCATCCCGAACAATTCTAGTACGGTGGCCATCGAGGACATCTGCAGAAACCCGTTCGAATTTGAGGCTTTCCCTCCGATAGACCAATTAAGGTTAGTAGAACTGATGAACCGTGTGAAGTCCAGTTCTCCCAATGATTCCTGCCCCCCGCATGTACTGAGGGAAGTCTATTCAGCACTCCCGCTCGGCTTACTCCCCCTCTTGAATGAGTCCCTAGCTCAGGGAATAGTCCCCAGCTCATTTAAAAATGCAACGCTGGTCCCATTAATTAAAAAACCGGGTGCTGATTCCTCCAATCCTTTGAACTACCGGCCCATATCGTTCCTCCCTTTCGGAGCAAAGATCTTGGAAGCCCATGTGGCCAGCTGCATTTCCAACTTTATTGAAACATCTGATTACCTGGAGCCTAACCAAGCCGGCTTTCGCCATGTGCACTCAACCGAGGCAGTGATCCTCGCTGTCCTGGACACAATGAGGTCTAATGCCGACAGGGGTATACATCAGGCCTTGGTGCTCCTGGACCTGTCGGCAGCATTCGACACGGTGGACCACACCATCTTATTACACCGTGTCGAGGCTCGGCCTTCGGCTGGGTGAAGTCTTTCCTTAGCGACCGGTCCCAGGCAGTTAAGCTCAGGAACTTCATAGCGCCCAAACTATCCACCACCTGTGGCGTCCCGCAAGGCTCGTCACTGTCCCCCCATCTGTTTAATTTATATCTTAAACCCCTATTACACTCTTTAAAAAACAGGAGGGTTACGATTTATAACTATGCTGACGACCTGCAGCTAATTTTCCCACTGGACTCAACCGACTCCACCGTGGAATTTCAAGCTACCATGCTGCACATTCAACGGTGGATGGAGTTGAACCACTTAAAACTTAACACAGGGAAGACCTGGTAAAAGTTCGATCAGCTGGGGCCCTCATTTCTGGCCGTCAACAATGGGATCTCCTCCCACTCCCTCTCTCTCGGTGAAAAGCCTCAGAATCACCATCAACTCCGATCTCTCTTTGAAAAGCCAGGTGGGAGCGGTGATCTCGTCCAGCTTCCTTCAGCTACGCAAATTAGGAAAATTGCCCATCTACTCACGCACCCTGTCCTCATCCAGGTGGTTCTCGCGTTGGTCCTCTCCCGATTAGATTTTTCAAATGTTATCTATTTGGGCCTTCTCCTGTTTTTGTCTAAGCGCTTGCAAATTGTGCAGAATCAGGCGGCCAGATTAATCTTCAAGAGCCATAGTAGGAGTTCGGCGAAACCACTGCTGGTCACTCTTCACTGGCTCCCTATAGCTCAACGGGTAATATTCAAAGTAGGATGCCTGGCCTTTAAGGCTCTCCACGGGAAAAGCCCCATGTTTATCAACAGCCTTATAATCAAACATGAGCCGACCCGCAATCTCCGCTCTGCCTATCAGTCCCTTCTCACTCTGCCCTCCTTTAAACGGAAACGTCTTGGTGGGTGTCGATTCGCTCATCTTGCTCCAAAGGTTTGGAACTCTTTCCCTGTTTCGCTCAGGAGATGTACTAATCTCATGGAGTTCAGGAGCGCACTGAAGACCTGGTTATTCAAGCAAGCTTCGGGTTAGGTTAACTGTTTTGTTATTTCTCCTCACTACCAGTGCCATGAAACCTCTGGGTGCCCGCGCGCTTAACAAATTCAGAATAACATAACATACATAACATAACATAACTGTAGAAAACTCAATCCATGCATTTTTGCATGTCTGGTGTTCTGACGTTTGGACCCAACTGTTTGTAGGTTATGTTACATGCATCCATGTACTTATGCTATCTTGGAAGCCTATGGAGTGATACAGGAAGTTGGTGTCATTTGTGGCTTCTTTAATGTTTTCTGGTGATTTGTGATGGTCAGGTGTGGAAATGCTTTTCAATAAACCCATGGTACTTGTCGTATCAGAAACATCCAGGGCAAGCAGAGGAGATGGGGCTAACATCGGTGGGGACACAGCTGGTTATGGCAGTTCTGGATGTGATACATCAGACACAGAAGGGCCCAGTAACCAAGAGGGTGTCAGGAGTGTCCCAGAGGACAACATCAACATCTTATCATCATCTGAGTCTTCCTCCAGTAGACACTCTGAAGTGGTGGCAGACACAACAGCATCAGTTCCACCTTTATTCTTGTCCACCACCCCTAGTTCTAGACATCCTCCCTGTTGTCCCCCCACAAGATGGCTGTTCTAACTCTTCTAAGAGGGGAGGGCTCTCCTATGATCCAGGCACCTCAATCCCTGCCACTGTTTGCCATGCTGCCCTGAGTGAAGAAGCTGTTGACCTCCTGAGGAGCATTTCTGAGTGTCAGCCTTCGATGCCGAATGCCATCCAGTGGCTAAGCACCCAGATGACCCATGTGGTTACCTTCCTAGAAGGTATTCACACTGGCATGTCTGTCCTATAGCGATCTTTTTAGGCTCTGGCTTCCTCACTCACTGCAGCCCTTTACCCATTCCAACCTTTCACCCCTTCCTGCCCCTTCCCCACCCACATTCCCTCTTCCTAATCCTATCCCAATCATACGCACATCTAAGCATGCAAATACTTCAACAGACGAAAGCACATCCAAGAACCTCAGTCATGCTGGCACACAGCAGACTCATCTCCCTCACCACCCCAAGCCCATACCACCAGGTACAACAGCAAACCACACGGACCCCTTCACAGTCACAGCCATACCCACAGCCATCACATCATCAGCCAAATACACCTCCAAAGACACACCCATATCCACACCCATCAAATCAAAAGCCACATACACCTATACAGACACACCCATACCCACAGACATCACAGCAACAGTCACAGACCCCTCCACAAACACACCCATAGCAGCAGACATCACAGAAACACACACTGACTCCTCCACAGACACAATCATACCCACAGACATCACAGCAACAGCCACAGACTTCTCCAAAGATACAACCATACACACAGATATCACAGCAAAACACACAGACCCCTTCACAACACCCATCACATTCTCAACATTCCTACCCAAAAACTGCATATGCTCAGTCACCCACACAACAGCCACCAACACACAGTGCAAACGGTAGACCCCCACACTTTAACATTCTCTCTTCCTGCCAACCCAAACCACCCGAACACCCTACCCATTTTCCCAGTGAATCTCTCTTGCATGCCCTTGCCCTTAACCTTCTGCACCTTACCCCCTCCCAAAGTCCCAAAAACCTCTTCCACACCCAAACCTATCACATCCACACTCCACCCCACCCCTGAAAAAGAGCTTCACTGCACCCTGACCCATGCCCAAAAAAGAAAACTAAAAGAAAAAACCCATCCCCAAAGAGCCCATACCCAAGGAGAAACCCATCCCTTCCAAAATCTATGCACCCCACCTCTGAGGAAACAGAAATTTTAGGTAGTCAGTGTGCCCCCCTCGCACCCTATCCATGTACCTATGCTCCATGTATGTCCCTGTTATCGTATAATTCCCTTGCCGTGCCTGTCATAATAATGCCCCTGCATTTCCGTCTAATGTTAGCATGTCAGTTATTAGGCCTTCCATGAATGTAATGTTAATTCTGCACTAAGGCCTACGTTTCCAATGCATTACATGGTGCACTTTTAATATCGTGAAGCACACGTTTTTGTGGCCCAGCCGAGCCAGGCCCTGAATTCAGGCTCCGAGCCTCTTCTGTCTCTGAAAGCTGCAGTTTAGGTATGCATCCCTGACCTCTACCTTACTCCCTGCCCAGCCGAGCGGTGCCCGGCCTGGTCTGCCTGCCAAGACGGTATTTTGCCTACAGTTATCTGCTCAGCCTCCCCAAAAACACATTCCAGTCTAGTGAAATAGGTAAACATCTTCCGCCTGCAGAGCATAGGGCCTAGCCTTCCTGTCTCTATGCAAGAGATTTACTGAACCCGTTGCCATAGTAGGCCCATGGCCCCGCGCATTGCACGAAGAAATATATGCACCCCCTAGCATTCAGTGATGAACGGCCTCTGCTCGAGAGACCTTTACTTCAGACAATACATCCTCCAAACACAAGATATCAGATATGCCAGAGGTGCAGGTCGTTCTGACATCCCAGACTCCAGGCTCCTCTACTAGTGCTAAAGTCAACCCCCCAGCTCTCCCCAGTTGCACGTCACTCTCACGTCATGATCAGTTACGCGCACATGTAGGGTAAAGGTTTCTGCTGACCCTGCAGACTTTCTCTATGCATCCACCCACCTATGACACTTCTATGACTCATCAAGTACACACTCCTGTGTACGCCTCCTTACACGCCTCCTTTTACGCCCATATGTTCTTATCTCTCTCTTCTCACTTGTTACGCCTACTGTATTCATTGCAATTGTATGGTTTTACTATATATAATGTGTGATGTTAATAAAACGTTGGATATCCCTTCCTGAACCCTAGTGGTGATGGAACCGATTCTCAGTGACTCGAGTCATCTTAATTAAAGCCCTTATGACTCAGATACCACGGACTCTGCCTCTCATTTTATGAGCTATTCTTATTGTTATTAATGTATTGAAAAATAGTCCCGGTAATTTTATTTACCACATAAACTGGCGCCCGAATAGGGACGAGTCCCCTTCCCCACGCACCGGCGATGTAACGCAGCCCCCTGACCCCTTCTACAGCCGTGACGGACCCCCTTCTGTGCACATTCGCGGGTTTTCCTGCTAACTCCCTCAGGCCCACGGAGGAGACGGAGACTGCGACCAGGCATCCACACGAGGCGGTGAGGAATGCGGACTGTCTGACCAGAGCCCAAGCCGAGAGAGCAAGGTCCGAGGTATCCGGAGGCCCACCTGTTCCGAGGCGCATGCGTAGCAGCAAGAAGCCGTAGCAGTCCAGTCCAGTGTCGAGTTTCCGAGGCCTTCAGTTTTGCTTCCCGGTGAGTACCGTTGTTGGGAACGCATATAGACGGGTTCATTTATTTGAGCCCGGTCAAGACGGGTCTGGGTACACAGATCCGGTATAGACGTGTCCATTTAGGTGGATGCGGTATGACGTGTCTCTTTATGAGACCGGTATGACTGTACTGTTCTAGCAGTGCATCCAGTATTCTAGTGTTGTTTTTCGAGACTTTCAGAATTGTGTTATTCTATGTACCAGGTAGTATCTGTTCGCAATGTTTTTAATGTCATGGTATGAATGATTGTTTACAGTTTATTATTGTGCTTAATGTGTTTTCGTTCAAGCCAGTTCAAACATGCCGCTGTTTTCGAAGTTATGTCAGATAGGAACCAGGAAAGGGATACTCGAAGAGGCAGTTCTCGTCCCGCCTAGGGACACTCCCGGACATTTTATGTACCACAAACATGGCTTAGATGCCACACTGTACTTAGATTTATGGGTAGATTACACTAAAGACCTGGAAGAGAAAAATAGATGGCCTGTCTCAGGGACATGGGATGCTGATTGCATCATGAGAGTAGAAGAAGCACTGTGGAAAAAGAAAGCCAGACAATCCCAGAAGGATGCCATAGAGTTGTGGCGTAAAGAAGCGCATAGAAGAACAGAGAAAGAAATTAAGAAAGCAGAGAGAAGTAGAGAAGCATCAGAAAAAGCCCAAGAAAAAGAATTACTAGAAGAAGGTGAACGAGTTAGAGCAGAACAATTGGACCGACAAAGAAATGCCCTTATTAAAGGCATGTATCCCCTTCTCGCCGAGGGCCTACCTAAAGTGACCCCGGAAGTACCCAGTAACTTGCCGCAACCACTGATCCCGACTAAACTCCGTAGTCATAAACAGACCGCAGCGGACATTTTCCTTTCCTCCTATTTAGATGACGCTGCTCCAGAGTATGTAAACGTACGTGTACCTCCTACTAATCCTCCCAACCCTGTTCATAACATGAATCCCCCCACTGTTCCTCCTGTTACCAACCCCCCCTCCGAATCCTTTTCTCCCAGCACCTGTAGTCCAAGATCAACCTGCATTACCAGCGACTACGCTGACAGCGACAGCACACCCAGTAAAAGCCGATTCAAGCCTAGGCGATTCCAGTTTGGGGGCAACGGGAGGGGGGCACTCTCGAGAGACGCCGCACACCCCACCTCAGTTAAAAAGATCATCACTACGAGATCTAGCGTTACAGCACACGCCAAGGGCAGCTACACCCGCATCTCTTAGACAGCACCTTACTGATTGTATATATGATCCAGTACCAGGGGAGGGTTCAATGATTATATATTCAGTACGATTAAGACGCGTTGCAAATTACTTGCTTATTCTACCAGACATGAAGGAACATTTAGACAAGATATACCACTTTATTAGAACGGGGGAGGGACCAGAAAGTATTCACGAGGCCATGGCACATAGAAAAGTGGAGCTTCAACGTATGCTCTTACAGTTTTTGATTAACTGTTTGATCAGGGAACAAGACCAGCCAAATAAAGAAGTAACTAAAGTCCTGACAAATTGGAGTGACAACATAGCTGCTGGTAAACATGATAAACAGAATTGTGCAGAAGCCATGTACAGGAAAATTCGTAAAGAAATTGTTGAGATACACGAGAGAGAACAGGCGAAGAAAGAAGCCGAGAAAGAGGATGACGAAGTCTCAGAGGACGATGATTTAGCAATTGAGGACACTAGTAGAATAAATTACGTAGGTAGGGCAAGACCTTTTGATAGACCCATACGCCTAGAATACAAGAAACGTTCTCTTTCTCCCATACCAGAACAATATTCCCTTGAACACATATTCCAAGCTACTGACCAAGCATTAAAACAACGAGTAGGGAGTAGCGAACTTAGTACTATGCATGAACAAGAACTAGCCCGGTCAGCAGTTCAATGGGCTGGAAATTCTAACATATATAAGGATGACATAGTAGCGCAAACATTTTTGAGTCTTCCTCCGGAAGAACAGCGTTTAGCTGGTACTTACATGATTCAACATCTCATCACACTGTACGAGAGTCAGCGTTCTGATCCAGGTCCCCTATATAAATTATTGGACGATTTACTCCTAGCAAGATGGAGAGGTCTAGGTACCGAATTAATTAATGTCATACTAGAACAACGACATAAATACATGACTTTCCTGACTCCACATTTTGTTCCTGTTCCACACCGAGAAAGAAAGACCTTTTACATAGACAGACAAAATCCCTTACGAGAGGTTCATCCCGTTAGAACTGATGCAGGTACGCTTCAACGAGTATACCTTTACACTCCCTTGAAAAATGGAATTATTGGAAATGAAAAAGTTACTGCCCTGTCATGATAAAGATCCAGCAGGGTTCCACCGTGAATTAAAAGACATGCTCCGCATGGGAGAGTATACATATGCTGATACGATTAAAATGTTGAAAGTCCTGTTACCTGCGGGCATTTACGAAAAACTCAAAGAAAAAGAGTGGGAGGTAGGAGAGAAAAAGATTAACTGGACAGAATTAGAAAACGAGGATAATACACGAACTCCTGGTACTGGTCTCGGGGATAAAGTTAAAGAATTACCCGAGCTATTGATACAGGTTTTGCCGAGATTATTGATTACCAAAAAGGAAGATTGGGATGCCATTTCAGCCTGCAAACAGAAACAAGATGAAGACACTAGTGATTTCTATTCTAGATTTGAAAAATGTTTTATTATTAATAGTGGCCTAAAGACAAGTAGTGAATCGTATCCACATCTTTTTGTGACCAAATTATTAGAGAATTCCTTACCCCAGATTAAAAATAGAGTACTGAAGGTTGAAAGTACCTGGCAAGCTAATAGCCCTTCCCAAATGTTACAAATGTTACAGTACCATCAGAACCGAATTAGAGAAGAACAGGAACACGAAAAGAGACGTATGAAAGACACGAAAATGAAAGTACTAGTTGCCCAATCAGTTCCAGCCGCCGATGGTCAGAGAAAGGGCGCGGCACCTGTCAAAGGGAACTGCAACTACTACAAGCAGCCAGGTCACTATATAAATGAATATACTGTCCTGAAACACAATATAGCTACAGGCAAGACGAAAGAAAGACCGCGTCCTCCTAGACAGGAACAGATTCCTCAGAACATGCAACCTCCAAAGAACGCACAACAGACAGTAGCTGTACCCCAACCCATAGCTGCCACACAACATGTCACGCAACAAATGTACCAGTATGCACAGTCAGATTACCCTGATTATCAACAGTACTCATGAAATAGCCTAGAGAGGGAGGTTGGCTTGCCCCTTATCGAGGTTCCTG
The DNA here is from genome assembly GCF_964263255.1 of Lissotriton vulgaris. Taxonomy (NCBI): domain Eukaryota; kingdom Metazoa; phylum Chordata; class Amphibia; order Caudata; family Salamandridae; genus Lissotriton; species Lissotriton vulgaris. Next base: position 252,201 of record NW_028246438.1, on the reverse strand, counting down.
TAGATCAAGAGGGTCGCTATGTACATAGTCAGGTATTGGGGAAAGACAGAAAATTTCTGATTGACACAGGGGCGAGCAGAACTACCATCAGTCACGACGAGGTTCCAGGGGCACCCCTCTCAGGCTCACGAAATACTTCCCTGGGATTTTCAGGAAAGCCTATTGTTAACGAAGTGTCAAAGCCGGTTTCCCTAGAAGTCGGTCCATTGTCCCGCACTACAGACTTGTTGCTTACGAAATCATGTCCAGAAAACTTGCTTGGTATAAAAACATTGAAAGAACTGGGTGCAGTGATTTGTTGTTCTCCGGAAGGAGTGAGATTGTTTTTACGTGATTTTAAAGGACATTATGTGTTGAGAGATTTTGACCCCAGACTTCAGAATGTACCACAGCATTTATGGGCGCAAGGCCCAACTGATGTAGGTTACATGCACATTACACCATACCGTGTCACACTCAAACAAGGAGTTGTACTGCCACGAATCCGACAATACAAGTTACCACCTGAGGCTGTAGTGGCCTTACTGAAAATTGTTGACGAACTCATTGCACAAGGAGTGGTTGTTGAAACTGACTCCAATGTATGTAATTCTCCTATCATTCCGATTCTTAAACAAACTGACCCAAATGCACCACCGGTCTACAGACTAGTGATTGACCTCCGAGAATTGAATATGTGGATGAAGTAGTGTGGCTCACTGGTTAGAGGCGGCAGACCCGAGAGCAGAGGACGGCCCGGGACCAGGGTTCGATTCCCGACGTGGCAGGGTCGTGGACCAGGGTCAGCGGGCTCGATAATTCTCTCACCTCGGTGCCCACTCTGATCAGCGATCACACTCGGCAACTCTGGGCATTAGCTTGCCTCATCTTCACTAACGGCCCCACCAGACCGCCGGGGATGCCTGGTCTCACCCTGGAGATACCCATTAAGGGACCATCTCTCAGGGAAGCCAGGAAGGGTTTCGCTGCGGTCGAAGCGCCTTGGGACCCTACGGGTAAGTAGTGCGCTATATAAATGCCAATACAATACAATAAATGCATAATACCCCAGTATCCTGTGGTCCCAGACATTTCTTCCCTATTGACTGCAATTGATTCCGAAGCAGCGTTCTTTACTGTCATAGATCTCAAGAACGCCTTCTTTAGTGTTCCAATCCATCCGGAAAGCCAATACCTTTTCGGATTCTGTTTAAATGGCCGAAGCTTCAAATTTGCAAGGGCTCCTCAAGGGTTCACAGAAAGCCCTAGTATTTACAGTCAAGCACTGAAAAGACAACTAGACAGTATTCACATGCCTACTGACACTGCACTGCTTCAATACGTTGATGATCTATTGATCACAGCACGGACCGAACGGGACTGCGAGCGTGCATCACTGACAGTCTTATACTTCCTGGCAGAAAAGGGGCACAAAGTGTCCCCTTCGAAGCTACAATTCTGTGCCCAGCAAGTTGTATACCTTGGACACTTGCTGTCCAAGAGGGGTAGACAGTTGACACCTGACCGAATTCAGTTAATTACACATCTTCCACAGCCCAAGACACAAAAGGAAGTACGGGCCTTCATTGGCCTCACTTCTTACTGTAGACAATGGATTCCTCAGTATGCATATTTAGCTAAACCACTTATACAATTGACAACACAGGAGGCAGTGACTTCGACTGTCCTCCCTTGGACTCAGGAACATACACTTGCTTTTGATGAACTGAAGAAAGCTCTATGTCAAGCACCTGTTTTAGCGACACCATGTTACAGCAAACCTTTTACACTTTTTGTTACTGAACGCGATGGCACAGCATTATCTGTTCTTACACAAGATCAAGCAGGAAAACACAAGCCTTGTGCTTACTTTTCTAGTACATTGGATCCAGTGGCCCAGGCTCCGCCTGCGTGCCTAAAATCAGTTGCAGCAACAGCTCTAGCAATCAGACAAAGCGATTCCATAGTGTTAGGACATCCCTTGACAGTACAGGTTCCACACTCAGTGGAAGTTCTCTTAAACCGGACACAGACACAACATTTGACCATAGCAAGACTGACTGGATATGAACTGACATTGTTCCAGCCTCACAAAGAAATCAGACGTTGCAATATATTAAACCCAGTTACGTTTTTACCCTCAACCACAGCAGACCCTACACCACATGACTGTGTGGAAGTCATTAACACAGTGACGAAGCCAAAACAAGACTTGACAGACATTGCATTTCCCGACCCAGACTTGACACTTTATGTGGATGGTTCATGTATGAGAACAAGCACAGGAGAGTTAGTGGCCGCGTATGCAGTGACCACTGAAACTGAAGTTATAGAAACACATCGTATTGACACCTTGTCTGCCCAAGCAGCTGAGCTCGTCGCTCTGACCCAAGCCTGTATACGAGCCAAGAACCTGAAAGTAAATATATACACGGATTCACAGTATGCATTCGGAGTCGTTCACGACTTCGGTGTCCTCTGGCAAGAGAGAGGTTTTCTGACCTCTCATGGAGCCAGGATACAGCATGGTCCCCTCATTCAAGCTCTGTTAGATGCAATACACTTACCCACAGCAATAGCCATCATGAAGTGCAAGGCACATACGAAACTCACTGATACTATTTCCCAGGGTAACGACCTGGCGGATCGAACAGCCAAACTTACAGCACAGACTCATACAGACAGTCCAACTGACACGACAAAGACTGAAGTACCATCTCTGACGAATTGCATGACAGTCAGGGATCCCTCACAAGATGTACTTCGACATACAGACACATGCCACTCCAGACGAAATCAAGAAATGGACTGAACAAGGAGGGGTCCAGACAGATCAGGGATGGATGACAAAGGGAAAAGCCACATGGTTTCTCCCTGACTCCATGGTTCAAGCTATCATTAATACAGCACATAGTCCAGCACACTTAGGAGAGAAAGCCATGTTAGACAGTATACAGAACATCTGGTTCAACAAGCATTTACGTGCAGCAGCGAAACAGAAAGTGCGTACTTGCATGATCTGTTGTCAGTTCAATCCAGGCAAAGGCATTCCTGTGGAACAAGGTGGATTTCATCCTCCTGACCACCCTTTTGAAGTCCTCCAGATGGATTATATCCAGATGGACAGATGTCGAGGATTCAAGTATGTCCTCGTAGTTGTATGTGCCCTATCCAGATGGACAGAAGCGTACCCAGTCCCAGATTACACTGCTGTGACCACTGCCAAACAGTTGGTCCGTGAATTCTTTCCACGATACGGCTTGCCCCGTGTCGTGTACTCAGATAATGGACAACCATTCTCTTCTGAATCAATTAAACAAGTATCTCTTCTGTTAGGGTACCAGTGGAAGTTCCATTGCGTACGACACCCAGAGGCAGCTGGCCTCATCGAGAGACACAATCAGACTCTGAAAACACGTTTAGCGAAGGTCTGTGCAGAAAAAGGCGTAGATTGGATGATAGCCTTACCAGTTGCCCTCTTTTACATGCGTATGGTAGCTCATTCCAGAACCGGACTATCTCCATATGAGGTTGTTTTCGGTAGACCGCCAAATATGTGGGGTACGCCTATGCCGAGAAAAATCACAGACGTTGACAGTAATATGCTTACAGATTACCTGGCTTCCTTGATGTCTGCACTACTCTCTTGTCGTTCACAGGTTGCCGCCGCTTTCCCAGACAACACCCAGGTTAAGGACCACGTCATCGTCCCTGGTGATCTAGTCCTGGTGAGAAATTTTGACCGGTCAAGTCCCCTGGAGCCGCGTTGGAAGTCACCGAAGCTTGTGTTACTGACGACGAGGACGGCTATCAAAGTGGAAGGACGTAAGGGCTGGATCCATGCCCACCACGTGAAGCGATTTCACGGACTTGGCTCAGGAAAAGATTCCAAAGACTGTTCCACGAAGGTTTCTGAGAACTGTTCCGACACTGACACTAAACTCCCTTTTCTAGAAAAAACTCTGCAACAGGAGTATCGTTCTAAATTACGGTCTAGTAAGTCAGACAGCGTTTAATTGTTTAAGTCCCCCTCGGGTGAAGCGGTTAGACAGGTTCCTGACATGTATAAGACTGTAGACCCAAATAGTGAGAGAGATAGACAGGGACAAATGAGAGATAAATATTGCAAAAATCTACGCAGTCGATGCATAGTTACCTTGCTTATTATGTTTTTTTAAAGTATTTCGATTATATGTATAAGCTTGACGCTACATGTTTTCTTTCCTCCACTTGGTTCCCATGTACATTCTTCTTTCAATGATACTGTAGAGCACTCATTCAGTGACCTGCCACCTCACGAACTATCCTATCGACTAGCACTGCGCAACAACACTTTTATCCGTATGTTACACCATTCTCACCAGACCAGTAATGTCACGAATTGCTGGGTATGTGGCCGACTCCCACCTTACCAGTAAATGAAGGGAGCTCTGCCCCTTTTTCCTTATCCGTTTTTGCGCAATGGTTCGTGCGGAGCATGGTTTGCTTTAATGTCATCACTAGGTAGTAAATCCACAGTTTCCCAGGGTGATTGGATATGGGGAGACCTGCATACAGTTATGAATAAAGCATGTTTCCCAGACAAAGACACTTTTCCCCAAAGGACAGGGACCGATCTAGAAAATGAAGTATACGAATTAGGAAATTTTTCCCTTAACCTCATGATTCTGAATGTCCAGTCCGAGGCCAATACAGATTTACCGTTTATAACCGTCTTACCAGTGAGAGGTGAATTATGCGTTAGGAAAAATGGTTCAGTACACCTAGGACACAGTGATTGTAATACTGTGGTCGAATTCAGTGATAAAGGAAAGTCTACTTTCAAAGCTTCCCGCCATTCTTATTTTATTTGTGGTCAGACAGCTTATGTACGTCTGCCCTTAGATTGGGGTGGAACATGTTATATTGCATTCTTACTGCCACCAGTTTTTCTAGCCCCATCCGATTATCATCGAGATTCCCGATTCGTACATGTAAGACACAAGCGGGAGATCGAGTCCCCAATTGTCGATCAGACTGAGACAACATTGGAGCAATATACAGATTTCAATAAAGGATTCTTTTTCTTCATAGGTCCCATTCAAAATAGTAAATTAATACGTAGATTAACCAGAACTTTGGAAGCAGTAGTGAACGAAACTACTTCTGCCCTAGGTAACTTAACCGAGGAGCAGTCTGCTATGAGACTTGTTGTTCTTCAGAACCGCCTTGTTCTTGACGTCATCCTGGCCGATAGGGGCAGAGCTTGTAGAGTGATCGGCTCCAGTTGTTGTGTGTTTATTCCTAATAACGCACCATCAGTGTATTCAGCAATAACAAGGCTCCATAAAATAGCTCACCAGATACACCAGAATCCTGGCACCTGGACTTGGTCCGGGTGGCTCTGGAGTGTGATATCAGCCTGGGGATGGAAAGTATTGTCATTCCTAGGAATAGTACTGCTCATACTATTCAGTTGCTGTCTCTGTCTGCAATGTGGCCCAGCGATTTGCGGCTTGTGTGCCACTGCTTGCATTCCCCGTCCACGTTCACGTTCCCGTGCTTGAATAAAAAAAGACGAGCAAATGATGCTATATGAACAAATAGATAGTCTCATGAAAATAGATATATCCTAAAGGGCGCAGTAGGGGCCAAGGAGGGAATGAGGAAACAGAAATTTTAGGTAGTCAGTGTGCCCCCCCTCGCACCCTATCCATGTACCTATGCTCCATGTATGTCCCTGTTATCGTATAATTCCCTTCCCGTGCCTGTCATAATAATGCCCCTGCATTTCCGTCTAATGTTAGCATGTCAGTTATTAGGCCTTCCATGAATGTAATGTTAATTCTGCACTAAGGCCTACGTTTCCAATGCATTACATGGTGCACTTTTAATATCGTGAAGCACACGTTTTTGTGGCCCAGCCGAGCCAGGCCCTGAATTCAGGCTCCGAGCCTCTTCTGTCTCTGAAAGCTGCAGTTTAGGTATGCATCCCTGACCTCTACCTTACTCCCTGCCCAGCCGAGCGGTGCCCGGCCTGGTCTGCCTGCCAAGACGGTATTTTGCCTACAGTTATCTGCTCAGCCTCCGCAAAAACACATTCCAGTCTAGTGAAATAGGTGAACATCTTCCGCCTGCAGAGCATAGGGCCTAGCCTTCCTGTCTCCATGCAAGAGATTTACTGAACCCGTTGCCATAGTAGGCCCATGGCCCCGCGCATTGCACGATGAAATATATGCACCCACTAGCATTCAGTGATGAACGGCCTCTGCTCGAGAGACCTTTACTTCAGACAATACATCCTCCAAACACAAGATATCAGATATGCCAGAGGTGCAGGTCGTTCTGACATCCCAGACTCCAGGCTCCTCTACTAGTGCTAAAGTCAACCCCCCAGCTCTCCCCAGTTGCACGTCACTCTCACGTCATGATCAGTTACGCGCACATGTAGGGTAAAGGTTTCTGCTGACCCTGCAGACTTTCTCTATGCATCCACCCACCTATGACACTTCTATGACTCATCAAGTGCACACCCCTGTGTACGCCTCCTTACACGCCTCCTTTTACGCCCATATGTTCTTATCTCTCTCTTCTCACTTGTTACGCCTACTGTATTCATTGCAATTGTATGGTTTTACTATATATAATGTGTGATGTTAATAAAACGTTGGATATCCCTTCCTGAACCCTAGTGGTGATGGAACCCGATTCTCAGTGACTCGAGTCATCTTAATTAAAGCCCTTATGACTCAGATACCACGGACTCTGCCTCTCATTTTATGAGCTATTCTTATTGTTATTAATGTATTGAAAAATAGTCCCCGTAATTTTATTTACCACACCTCCCTAAACCTCTGCCCCCCCCTTCCCAAGTATCATCTTCATCCATTCATTAAAAACCTTCTGAGGATTGTAGCCATTGGTCCAGCATTACCTTTCTAACAATGTAATGTTGCTGTATAGTTAGTGATGATAAGTACAGTTGTGTGTTGTTTCATCTCTGATTTCTGATCTAGTTGAAGTGGTTTGTATAGTGTGCTCTTGGATCCAGTGCTGGAGTTAGACAGGACTAGGCTAAATGTGAGATGGATGTTTATGTGGGTTGACCTCCAGATGGGACAGACATTGCATTGGGTGACATGTTATGTGGTTTCCTCTTGGCCTGACCACTGTCAACGTCATTTAACTCGTCTTTCTTCCTATGATGTGGGATGGGTATGTGTTAGGTGTGTTGAAGTTAGATATTTGTGAATCCACACATGGAGGTTGTGAACTTGTCATACCCTAGTGTAGCTCTGCATGCGTCCATTTTGCAGTGTGTACCTTACAGATACTTTATCTAGATGTGTGCCATGTGCTGTAAGAGCTGTGTTTACTTTCCTAAGTTGCACTTACCCATTGCCTACACATGCATGGACCTTCCATTCCAGGGGGCAGATCTTTCTGCGCTGGCACGGCGAAACTTTGGAACGCCCTGCCTCTGGCCATTCAATCTGCCTCGACAGAAGCAAGCTTCAAGAAGCTCCTAAAGACCTGGCTTTTTGTGCAATAAACTTAAACCATCTCACCTAGCTTCCTCCCAGCTGAAAGCACTCTCTTAGCGCCGGGACACCTCCTTGATAGGTAGCTGTTCGCTCTCTACAAGCATCTGTATTATTATTATTATTATTATTATGCAATTGGTTGTCCCTGACATCCTTCAGTTCCTAGGAACAGTGCACATGGAGTCTTTCAGGCATGTACAAAATTTAGTGTGGCCTGGTGGCCCAGCCTTTGAAGTTTCCGCCTGATAGAGGCATAGCTATCCTGCAGATAGTTTTTCCATTGTGCCATTAAAATGGTTCTCACACTGAATCTATGTACCCCCAATGACTGACATGGTCCTTCGGTGTGGATGATGTGTGAGATACAGTCTGTCATGGCTATTAATAGCTACTGCCAAGTATCTTGGATGGGCATGGTCGATCAGACAGAGACTGCTAGTCATTTGACTATTCTCTGACCAATTAACTTATCTGTATTCTATGCCTATGTTTTTTATATATATATAACTGTTTTAAACTGGTAAATTTTAACTTTTGTATTACTTTTAACAAATTGCTTATCTTGCACTGTTCTAAATTCCTAAAATTGGAATTGCAACCCAAGTCAAATAACTGTAAAATGAATGCTTTACTTTTTAGCATAATTAACTGTAAATTTATTTGTATTTTTAAAATGTTGAATGTTCTGCTTTTATGAGTGAAACCTTGAATAAAGCATATTTTGACTTGACTTGACTTGAATATTAGTAGTGACCTGGGAGACACATGAAAAGGGGCAAAAGGAGTGTATAATCTTACTAAGAGTTGCAATCACAATGCTTCATTGTAGTTGTAGTCAAATCAATGTCACTTTAGCAACACTTGACAAATGATAACCTACATTATAGGTGAAGATCAGTAGTGACATGATAGACGAGTGAAAAGGGGCAAAAGGAATGTATCATCTTGGTTAGAGTTGCAGTTATAAGGCCTCATGGTAGTTCTAGTCAGTTCAATGTCACTTTAGCAACACTTCACAAATGATAACCTGCATTATAAGTAGGGCTGCCTGTTTTCTGTTTTTACGTATTTTTACAGTTAAATACATACAGAAAATATGTTATTTCCTGTCTGTATTTATTTTTAAAAGTGGAAAAATACCGATTATTGGCTTCTTTTGGGTGACTCTCAATGCTGAGATTATTGGCTTTCAGGCCAGTAGCTGTACATATTGGCAGCATGGTCAATAGCTATACATATTGGAGTTATAAAGCTCACTGAGATTTGCTTAAATCAATGGCTTCCCTCGGGTGGGGGAATGGAGACGAGGTATGGATCTGTATATGGTGGCGGATAGGGTCACCTATAAGGCTAGAGGCTGTCCCCGAAAATTCCGAAGAGTATGGGGAAAGTGGAGAAGGTATCATGGCCTTGACGGGGGGTTGGGTTCTGATTGATGTGCTAAGGATCCTGCTGAATAGGCCCTTGTCCAGGGGTGCTGAGGGGTGGTCCGGGGGCCCTGGACTCGAAGGGGGTTGCTGGCTGTTTAATGGACTATGAGAATAGATGTACTGTAGGCGGGTGTTGAATCTTGATATGCTGATGATTATGGTATTGTCACTGTGGAGGGTGGGTGGGGGGTCGGGGGAACGCAGAGGTGTATGGTTAATCACTTGTGACATGCCAGCTGTGCTTATGTTGGTTAAAAATGCAAATAAAAATATTTAAAAAAATCAATTGCTTCATATTTCAACATGTATTTGTGCTATTATGCCAATTGTTTGATGTGTGTATTATACATTTTTGGCTGTGTAATTTGCTAAAACACGACAGGCATCAAATTATAAGTGCACGTTTCTCTGTAAAATAAATATGGGATGTATGAGTTATCACATCATCTGTTCACAAAACACAAAATAAGTTTGGATAAATACCATGTGAAGAAGCAGCCCTTACCTCTCCGGGGCGCCGTCCGAGTGTGGGCTCCCTGACCTCAGAGACCGTTCATGCAGCGTCTCTATCAACCAGGGCTCCTCCTCTCTCTTTTCCCCTACAGGAACCGGCAGCAACAGCCGAGCGCGAAAGACCAGAAGCAAACTCCCTTGACCCCGGAAGTGAGGCGACGTTTGAAGGACCGGAAGTGACCGCCTTCGACCCCGGAAGTGCTTACCCAGATTCCTGCCCGGAACACAGAAAAGCCGTCGGCTTGGAAGGAGAGGCGTTCCAAGCAGCGGACTCGTGGCAGGAGACAGCAGCAAGCGAAGAACCAGTACCAGTGAGCGGAGCGGAGTGGAAGAACCGAGACGTGGAAGAGGAGGAGGACGTTTGGTCCGAAGATTGGTGGCGACCTCAGGAGGTGGCTGGAGAGCGGCCGCAACTCGCAGGAGAGTTGCGGCGGGGCACGTGAGTACACTTTAACCTTTCTCCGTGTTTCCCTTGTAGTAAGTTGTAAAATAGTGTATATAGGACGACATGATCACTAAATCACTGTAGCTAATATATATATAATCCTATCACTGGCACTGTACAAAAGACCTGAGCACCATTCCCCCACACGCAACACCCTCTTCCCGTTCCATCTCTTGCCTTCCCTTCCCTACCTACCCTACCGTCCCTTCCTCACGCTCATTTTCAACTCCCTCACTCCCTGGTGTAGGTGGCAGTACTCAGAAGTCCTTTTTGCTCAGGACTAATCGCCCTGTATTCTTCTCTCCCCTCTATACCTCTGAGGGACACCGGTGCCTCTCCCTGGACAAGACGACCTCGGCCCAGCAGCAGATATCCTCCAGACGACCCAACCTCGCCAGACTCTCATCCCAACGGCCCCAGCCCTGCACATCCATACAGGACTCACCACACAGCACTTGTTCTTCAAGGACCATATTTCTGTACTCCTAATAAAACCTCGCTGACCATAGCGCACTTCATCCGGCCTCCCCGCCTGTTATTCCGGTCCGCCCATACCCCTGCTCCAAATACCAATAAAATGGGCAAAAGTTATAAAGCTCACTGAGATTTGCTTAAATCAATTGCTTCCCTCGGGTGGGGGAATGGAGACGAGGTATGGATCTGTATATGGCGGCGGATAGGGTCACCTATAAGGCTAGAGGCTGTCCCCGAAAATTCCAAAGAGTATGGGGAAAGTGGAGAAGGTATCATGGCCTTGACGGGGGGTTGGGTTCTGATTGATGTGCTAAGGATCCTGCTGAATAGGGCCTTGTCCAGGGGTGCTGAGGGGTGGTCCGGGTCCCTGGACTCGAAGGGGGCTGTTGGCTGTTTAATGGGCTATGAGAACAGATGTACTGTAGGCGGGTGTTGGATCTTGTTATGCTGATGATTATGGTATTCTCACTGTGGAGGGTGAGTGGGGGGTCGGGGGAACGCAGAGGTGTATGGGTAATCGCTTGTGACATGCCAGCTGTGCTTATGTTGGTTAAAAATGCAAATAAAAATATTTTAAACAAAATCAATTGCTTCATATTTCAACATGTATTTGTGCTATTATGCCAATTGTTTGATGTGTGTAATATACATTATTTGGCTGTGTAATTTGCTAAAACACGACAGGCATCAAAGTATAAGTGCACCTTTCTCTGTAAAATAAATATGGGATGTATGAGTTATCACATCATCTGTTCAAAAAAAACAAAATAAATATGGATAAATACCAAAAAAATGGGCAAAAAGTAAATATGGATAAATACAGGTGGAAAAGTTAAAAAAATAAATACCATAAAATCGGGAGCCCTAATTATAAGTCAATACCAGTAGTGACATAGAAGACAAGTGAGAAAAGGAAAACATGGGCGTCAAGAGAGTAATAGGTGTGATCTTGTTGAGGTGGTGGTGTTGTGGAACACAAAAGAGCAGACAGATCACTATCACTGCATATAATTTGCAAACACATTTCCATTTCTGAACAGTGTGCCTGTGCAGTACCAGTGTTTTGGCCTAGGAGACAATCCTACAGATGTATTTTGGTTTATTGATAAGAGACAATCGAAAACAGGGTCTTTGTATATGTGTAAATAACTTTGTGACCCCACCTCCCTTGCCTGGTTCATGACGGTGCCTCATTTTGCTGAGGAGTGTATTGCAACAGATGGTTGTGTGACATACCATCAATTTCATATGTGACAGACTTGATTTTGAAAGTAGACGAGGAGGTGGAGAAGCGGCAGGAAATGCACAATGGGATCCATGTTGCTAGAAGAGGAGTAGAGGTGAGTAGAGAGGAGTTTTGTCCTTACATCCCTCCCTTTCTGCCAGCTCAGATGTGGTAGTTGGACGACCACAGTCAAGCTAGCTCTGAGGCAACTCATAATTGGATGGGTGGTTTCACTGGTGGTCCGAGCCTCCCACAGACTAATAGAGCCACTACATGGCAGCCGCGCTCAGATTGGCTGGTGGTGTCAGCGGTTTGGCTGTGGTCTTCGGAAAGTCTATACGTCCAACTCGTAATACAGCGGGCAGACCGCCAAGCTCACCATGCTCGGACAGTCATCATCGACGCGGTGGTCCATAGGACTGCCATACTCCTAATAAGGCCCTAAACATCTCTTTTGTGCCATAAAGTGTGAATACTATTAAAAAGATACATCTATATGTCTATCATTGTAAAACAAAGTAATTTATACCGATCCTCTGATCTTTTGATAATACTTTTGAATAAGGCATAGATTAGCCTCATGCCTTAAATGTGAATGTTTTTTAGTACATATTGCAATGGAGTGAAGTTGGTTTTTGCACAGTGAAATGCATATTACATTATGTTTTGTGACTTTGTTTGAATGTGTGTTAGACTGTAAATAAATGTTATGATGATTTGCTATCATGTATTCAACCAGAAGAATTTTCTCTCTCCTTTTCAGGATTTTGTATGTGGTACATTTATTGTACACAATTTCAAAGTTTGCATCTTATATGTGTTTTTGTAACCCTGAAGAACTCCTATTGGATGAAACGTGTTGGCTACATCCAGCCATAAGAAGAGGATTAAATCAGACTAAAGAAAGTGATTTTCAATAACAAAAGCGATGGAGTCTGTGCATTTTGTGACATATTGATGTTGACACTTGAGAATTGATTTATAAATTGAAATAAGTGGTACAAGCAGTGGTGCTGAGTCAACTGTTTTGTTCACTGTGTAAGGAGTTTCTCCTATGTGGAAGGCTAAGAGGTCTGGCCTTTCTGACACATGCACTCCAGTTACCATTTTTAACTCTACCCACTTTGGGGATATGTGCTAAGTTTTGCTGCCTTAGCCTCTTTCTGTAAATGACATATGAGTTGGGTGTTGTCTGTGTAAGAAATTATGTTGAGACAATGGGATTTGTTGGTGTTGGCCAGCCCAGTCATATATGCTTCGAAGAACGTGGGGCTGAGAGATGAATCCTGGGGGACACCACAGGTGATCTACTTGGGTTCAGAGGTGAAAGGTGGGAAGCAGGGTCTCTGGGTTCTTCTGGTGAGGAATGAAGTGTCCCCTAGGATGGCAATCTGGTGGAGTCTTTTGATCAGAGTGGGATGGGATACAGTGTCGAAGGCTGCAGAGAGGTCGAGGAGGATCAGAGCTGCTGTTATTCCTTGTTTGAAGAGCGTTCGCATATCATCGGTGTCTGCAATCAGGATGGTTTTGGGAGACATTGAGTAGCTGGTGCTGCTCAGGTGTGTCATGAGTTGCTTGCTGATGACCTTTCCAGTACCTTCACTGGGAATGGAAGAAGGGAGAATGACTAGTAGTTTTGAGTTTGCTGGGGTTGCAGAGTTTCTTTTGAGTAGTAGTCTGACTTTGGTGTATTTTAAGGGGTCAGGAAATGTTGCAGTGGTGTAGGAGGTGTTGAGCAGGGTGGTGAGTTCTGGCCGAGCCTTTAGTTTTATTGGTTGAAGATGTGGTGTGGGCATGGGTCTGTAAGAGCTCCCAAGTGGATGGATTTCATGGTGAAGGTGGTATCCAGGGTAGAGAGTAGGTTCCAAGTGGTCAGTCTGTGGTTTGTGTCAGTTGCTGAGGTGGTGCATCTGTTGAGGATGTCTGTAGGTGTGGTTTGAGGTTCAAAATTTCTGAATACAGTTGCAATCATGTCGTGGAAGAAGTCTGCAAGGTCTCACAGCTCCTGTGAGGGTGTGATGTTGTTTTTGCTGGTAGCCGGGTAGCGGAATTTCTCAACAATGTTGAAAAAATCCTTGGTGTTGGTTTTGATGTGTGCAGCTAGGGCTGTCTTCATTGTTGCTCTCAGCAGGCTGTGGTAGAGGTGGAGGGAAGTCTTGAAGATTGCTCTTTCGGAGGTGTCGGGTGTGCCATCTTCTCGCCACCTGTTGTCTCATTTCGCTGTTCTGACTTCTTGGGTGTACCAGTTGGCCTTTTTGGAGGATTTTCTCTGGATGTTGCTCTTTTTTTTATAATTCTTTTTATTAACAGTCATTGACATTTACATACAGTACGAAGGATCAGGCAAGTATGTTTACAGTGGAGACAAACAATGATCATCAATTAACAATGTTTCCGATTGGAAGTCATGGGGAAGAGACAGTATTAGGGTCTGTTCCACGGGGTGGGCTACAAACATTCCCCCTATAGGAATTCCATGGGTCCCAGATTTTGGTCCATTTTCGGGGGCAACCCTGAGCTATATATACTGTCTTCTCCCTGAACATACACCAATCAAGGTGTTTCTTCCTGTCGGAAAGGGTAGGCACGTGAGCGGCTCCCCAAAGCCACGCTATGATCCTTTTCGCTATAGTGCGCCCCAGAGTGACCAATATTTTCTGGTGATTGTTTAGGTCAGTGTGCTCCCAGATGTTTAGAAGGCATCTTCGTGCCTCCGGCCGGAGAGAGTGTAAGGACCTCGCTGATTACCTCATGTATTTTTACCCAGTAAGATTGTATATAATTGCTCTCCCAGATGATGTGGAGAAATGTACCTAGCTGAGTGCATCCTCTCCTACAGTACCCCCCCCAAGCCACTCCCATGAGTAGCAATTGGGGCCCTGTCATTTAGACTCTGTGAACAATTTTAAGCTGTATTAGCCGCAGGTGCGCAGGGATTGCAACTACTCTTGGGGAGGACACCGCCTCCTGCCATTCCCTATCGTCAATTAAAATACCGCCATTCACCCTTTTTTCTCGTAGTGCGTGTAGGGGGTTCTCCATGTTATCAATTATTTTTTTGTATATTAGTGAGATGGTTTTCTCCAGTAGATGGCTGTCAAGTATTCTGTCCTCTAAGGGAGATGCGTCAAGGGGGGAGGACCCAACAGGAAGGAGCGATCGAAGAGCATGACGCACCTCTGTGTAGCGAAAGCGTTCCGAATCCCCCATTTCATATTGGTGCTGCAGCGTGGTAAATTATTTTATCCCGCTTTTATCCTAGAGGTCTTGGACACGGGTGATCCCAATGAGTTCCCACTTATCTAATCCTTTCAATTTCCATAGGTCTCCCAGCCGTTGGGAATCCCACAGCGGGGTAGCCAGTGTGAGTTTCATCTCCCATCCTAGTGACCTATTGGCCGCGTGCAATACAGCCATGGAGTGTTTGGGAGGGCCCGTGAGGGCATATCTGCCTGATTTAGAATATAGCACCCGGTTGAAGGTCCCCCCAGGGAGGAGCCATCTATCCATCGCATAGCCAGGGTCGTCTAAGCGATCGTAGAAACCGTGGTTTATAGCCACGAGGTGCGCCGCCCAAAAATACTTTTCGATGTCTGGTAGACCAATTACACTGTCATACCAGTTGAGGTTTAATTTCCGCAAAGCAATTTGCAGTTTACCGTCCCACAGAGGATCTCTCTGAAGCCCCTCAATTTCCCTAAAGTAAGTGTTGGGGACAGGATCAAGAGAATTCTGTAAAGCATACAGGAACCGGGGCAAGGACATCATTTTAAAAAGGGCTGCCTAGCCCAACAGTGAGAGAGGGAGTGCTTTCCAGGTCGTTATGTCCCGTTTAAGTCTTTGCAGCGGCGGGATAAGACTACGGGAGTAACGGAGTGTTTAGTCTAGGTAAACAAATATCCCCAGGTATTTAAAACCTTCCGTTGCGATTTGAAGGGGGCAGCCTAGCGGTGTTGAGTGCGGGTCCCCTTTGAGGACAGAGAGGAGGGATTTCTGCCAATTTTCTCTGAAACCGGTGTATCTACCAAAAATAGTCAGGATGTCAAACATCGCAATCAGAGATTTCCTGGGGGAGGTCAGGTATACAGGATGTCATCAGCATGGAAGGAACTCCGATCTTCCCAGTTCAAGGACCAGCGCATTCCACGGATAACTAGGTCCTTCCGGACCCATGCCACGAGGGGCTCGAGAGCAAGAACAAACAATAGGGGAGAAAGGGGGAATCCCTGACATGTCCCTTGACTGAGCTGAAAATTCTTGGATTTTTGTTATTAACAATCACGTATGCTAAGGGTTCGCGGTGAAGGAGATGTACCCATTGTATAAAACCCGGTCCAAACCCCAGCTTAGCGAGTGTAGCAAAAAGATATGTCCATTTTAGAGTATCAAACGCCATGGTGGCATCTAATGAGGCATTTATAGCCTGTTCTTGTATAGTGGACGCTCTGCCTAGGACACTGTGGACCCTGCGTAGATTCAGTGCTGTGTTTCTGTGCAGCATAAAGCCGGATTGGTCCAGATGAACTAGGCCTCCAATAACTTTGACCAGTCGATTAGCCAGTAGTTTGGCCCGAATTTTGGGTTCCCCATTAAGGAGCGAGATAGGGCGATATGACGCACACTCTGTCCTGGGTTTGCCCTCTTTGTGGATAGTGACTATGGAAGCTATTCTTTGGTCTAACAGTAGTATTCCCTGCTCTAGACTGTCCACGTACATGGCTTTTAAATATGGAGCCAGGTTGTCAGGCCGTAATTTGTACGGTTCTATTGGGATACCCTTGGGACCCAACACCTTGCCTGGGTGTAACATATGTATGGCAAGTGCTATCTCATCTGTGGTCAGTGCACTGTTAAAAAATTCACGGTCCTCTACTGAAAGTGTGGGGAGAGAAATGTTCCTCAGGAGTTCGGCAGCGTCGCTTTCGTTGTATGGTGCTATCGAGGTATAAACAGTATGGAAGTGGTCAGCAAATTGGTTGACTATATCTTGCAGGTCCGTTATGGGAGACATATCAGCCTTATGGAGCTCAGGGACCAGCTTGCTGGCCCATTCCTTTTTGTCAAGCTATGCAGTTAACTTGCCTGCCTTGTCACCCAGGTCATAGATTCTACCCAGCTTGTCCCAAGTGCCTTGGCCTTTTCCATCACTAAGTCTCTTTAGCTGTCTTGTTTAAGGCGAAGCGTATGTAGAGCTTCAGGAGTGATGTCGTCTGTCATGTCTTGTTCCAGTCGGTAGATCTCTGCCTCAGCCTCTGAAATATATTTGCGCTTGTCCTTTTTGTCACCAGAGATCAGGGACAGGGCTTGCCCACGGATCACTGTCTTAAAGGCCTCCCACAATGTTTGAGGCAAGTCCACCGTACCCTCGTTATCCCCAAAGTAGTCGTTGATGGCTTTGAGCAGGTCTTTGTGAATTTTGGGGTCCCAGAGATACCATGGATTGATGGGGGCGATCTTTCCCACTCGTTTGCGACTGAACACTAAATGTACCCAAAGTGGAGAGTGGTTGGAAATTCCCCTAGCTCTAAGTGCCTGATTTCATGGATATATTCTATGTGTGATCCAGGGACTATGATGTAGTTGAGTCTAGAGAGGCTAGCATGTGTGCCGGAGTGTAACGTGTGATGCACTTTGTCCGGGTTATAAGCCCTCCAACCATCTACCAGCCCCATTGCTTCAAGGAAGTCAGGCAACCAACAGGGCGACTGTACAAGCACTCAGGGGGGGGTGATGATCCAATGGGCCTGAAAGTACTGGATTGAGGTCCCCCCGATCACTAGCCCCTCCGGTAAAGCCAGAAGGATGGCGCTTAGGTCTTCGAAAATGGTGGCCCGTAGACCCGGCAGTACATAAACTGACATGAGTGTAATGGTTTGACCCTCCTAAGTGCCCGTGACCCCAATGTAGCGACCCCGATCATTGATCCAGGTGGAAGATACTGTGAGAGGAAATGATTTTCTGAACATTATACCCACTGCATGTCAACTAGATGTAAAGCCAGCGTGGGCAATCATGGTGTAGCAATATCTGTGCATGGCCTTGCACGAGTTTCCAACTAGGTGGGTTTCTTGGAACATGACTACATCAGGCATATGTCTCTTGATGTGTTGGAGCACTATGCTACGTTTAATCTTATCACCAAGCCCATTGACATTCCAACTTAAGATCTTAACATTTCTGTCCCACTGAGCACACTTTAAAGCTTAGATAGTTTTCTTTGTCGTTTACAACCCATTTGGCCTGCACTGTCAATAAAAAAAGGGAAAGCCATATAACAAAACAGAAACCCACCACCCCCCAAAAAAACCACCCCAACAACCCCCCACCCTGCTTCCCAGCAATCTTGGCACCCAACTGCCCATTTAAACCTGCAAAGCGCCAGTCGCCCCAACTGGGAAACTAAAGGAAGAAAAAGATGGGGAATAGCACCCGTCCTGCCGCCCTCCCCCTTCAATTACATTCATGTAGAACCCAAACAAGTCACTGCCTGCTGGCATTATGGTCAGAAAGGGCTCCTGGCAGGGAGAGGTCCCCTCTTGACCTTCGTAGGCGCAGGGCCTCGACAAGGATCTGGCTAAGCCCCAGGTATGATCGCCAGCCGGCAATGTCGGTATCAGTCGCCTTGCTGGTCTGCGGAGTGGTCTCCGCGGTTGGTCTGTCCAAAGTCACGGTCTACCTGGCTGTCCAGCCACTCCGAAGCTGTGTCCAGCTGATGGAAAAACCAAGTCCCCCCCCCCCTGCCTCCACTCTGAGCTTTGCGGGAAAAAGCATGGCATATTTGTATCCTCGGTCCCTAAGTTGTTTCTTTACTGCCAAGAATGATCTCCTCTGCCTCTGGACCATCAGTGTAAAGTCGGGAAAGAAAGTTAAATCAGAGTTCTCATAGCGGAGGAGTGCGGTTGTTCTAGAATTTTGCAGGATGACATCTCTGTCTCTAAAGTTCCACACCCTCGCTAGCAGGGGACGTGGAGAGGCCCTGGGTCTAGGACGACCCTCCGGCACCCTGCGTGCCCTTTCTACCACGAAGAATTTACTGAGTCCCTTAGGTTGTAAGTGTTTTAGAACAAGTTCTTCTACGAAGAGGTCAGGCGTTTGCCCCTCCGCATTCTCAGGGACCCCTAGTATGCTAGGGTTATTACATCTAAAGCGCCCTTCGTAGTCATCCAGCTTGTATTCTGTAAATTTACAGAACGCTTGTAGGTCATGTACCTTTTCCTGAAGGTGCAATATGTCATCTACGAGACTTGCTGTTGTGATTTTGACCTGTTTGATCTTCTCGGTGGCTTTACTAAGATCTGCCCTGATGAGATTTACTTTGATTGAGAGAGTATCCATTTTATGCTCCAGGGAGGTTCTGATCCCCACTATAGCCTCCATAACATCTATTAGTGTCAGTTCCTGGTTTTCTCCACCGTGTTCACTCATCATTCGGTTCCCAGGACGTGAGTCTGGGGGCGAGTCCCTGTGGACTGTATATCGGTCTAGTTTATTGGATTGGATCGCTTTGTTGCCTCTCTGTCCCGTTGCTTTAGGCTTTTCAGAGGTAGCCATCCTGCCAGTGTGGGCCGTGGCCTCCAAGCGCCACGTGGATCGAAGGGCACTGCGTAGAGCGGCAACAGGCTCTGGCCCACTCCTGCCCGGTGAATTCAGTCAAGCTGGTAATCTCGTATGGTCAGGCTGGGGAGTCCCAGTGGTGCAGGAAGTACAGCCCAAGGGGTGAAAATTACTGAAATATTGACTATCAGGGCACCAAATCCACTCCCCCAGACCCGCAACGTCAGGATTTCCTTGCCAGTTCCTTGTCCGTCGTTATGACACGGAGGGGGGTGGGGGAAGGGAAGCCACAAGCACACGACTGTTCAGCCCCCAGCGGGGGGAGAAAATAAGGCAACGTAATAGCTCCAGATATCACCGCCGGATCACCTTCGCCATCCCCAGGGACCTCCTCACTCCTCCACTGTCTCACTGGAGGGCCGCGCTGGCCTCTGGACACCCAAGTCTCTCGCTGATCTGCCACTCGCTTTCAGCAGGAGGCTCTTCGGCTGCAAGCACCCCTCCCGGGAGGCAGGGGTGGCTCCTTCAATGGGCTCTGTTAGGTGGTGGTCGTTTGATGTAAGGGCCATGCGCTTTCCCGGATTTGCATCGCCAGCCGGCCACATCTCACCTCAGCACCGACCTCAAGCAGTAACCCAGGCCCTGGTTCAGTCGGATGCACAGGCCTCACTGTAACGGGATCCATTATTTCAGCCCCGGATCTCAAAACGACACGGGAGTGCCCAGGGAGGGGAGTCAGCACCTCCTCCGGCTCGTGAGTCTGAGTTTGGATATAGGATTTGAGTGGTGGATAGATGTAGGTGATTCAGCAAGAACAGTGCTTGCGGCCATCTTTCTGCGCCGCTTGGCCATGCCCCCCTCTGGATGTTGCTCTTGATGGGGACAATGCTGTTGGCGCAATTGGTGATCCAGGCATTGCAGTTCTTCACTCCCTGTTTGAGGTTGGTGGCGGCAGCAGGATTTAAGGTGTTGAGGGCATCTGTCCAGCTGGTGCCTGAGATTTTCTTCTACCTCCGTTGGGGGGCACTAGTCGTTTTCGGGGTGGCAGCGTGAGGGCTGGAGATGGTGAAGTGGATGATGGAGTGATCGGTCCATGTAAGTTTTGGGATGAGGCTATATTTGACACTGTTGATGGGGGTGAAAATGAGCTCCAGCGTGTGCACTGCAGGGTGTTTAGGGTCGTGGATAATCTAGGTCAATCAGAGGCTGCTCACACTGTCAAGGAGGTGTGCTGTGCTGTACTGTTGTAGTTGGCGTCGTCGATGTGGAAATTGAGGTTGCCAAGGAAGATGTAGTCCTTGGAGTCTAAAGCTAGGGGCCAATGAAGTCTGCAAAGGTGTGGCAGAAGAGCACAGGCCTTTGGGATGGTATGCATGGGTGCCTCTCATGGTTGTCTTGTTGTCCATGTGGAGCTTGAAGTCGAGATGTTCTATTGCAATGGTCTGGAAAACATTGTTTACAACGCATGCGATAAAATGTATACCATTATGACTCGGTCATTACAACGACTGCGTTGTTACATTACATACCATTACAATGCAAGTTGTTACAACAACTTGCTGGAGGGGGCAGACGGTGTTGGATTTTAAATCTAACACCTTCCATACTGTTGCACAGACTGGAGTTGGACTAATAAATTATACTATTACAAACTCCAGCGTCCCCCCACAGCAAGTTGTTGTAATGACTTGCGTTGTAATGGTATGCTTTGTAAACACATGTGTTGTAACGTGTTCTTTTCCGGTGCTGGTGTTGTCAGTGGTGCACTGTATGTCTCTTTGTGGATGATGGCTGTTCTGCCTCCCGCCTTAATAGTGTGATATTGGTGAGTGATTTTATATCTGTTGGGGATTGCTGTGGCAATGTCTGGGGAAGTTGTGGGGTTGATCCAGGTCTTGGTGAGGAAGATGATGTTGAGTGTGAAGGTGGTGATGAGACCCCAAAATATAATTCAGTGTAATGCCTCCAAAGTGAACATGCGTTGAGAAGGGATAGGTAGTGTTTTTCTTCAGGTGGCATCTTTGGTGCATTTGGGGTGGGGCTGGGCTGGTGTGTGTGTTGTGGCAGGTGTAGTGCAAGCAGGTGGAGGTGAAAGGTCCTACTGAAGAGTGTGGATCAGACCAGTGGCAGTTTATTTTGTGGCGTCCGGAGTCAAGGGTGTAGAGCTCGCAGATGGTGTATCTTTGGGGTTTGGGAGGGTCAAGGTCAGGGCACTGGGTGCGGTCCGGTGCAGACCAGTGCCGATGAACTTGCTTTTTGCACACCTTTGGTGTGCCAGCAGTGCGCCAACTGTGTGGACTGCTGCAGCCTGCATTAATTAGGTCCTGGGGTGTGCAGGGCTTTTGATTTCAGGAAGAACGGTGAGGGGGAAAACCCAGGCGGGAAAACCCCGGTGGAAAAACCTGGGCAGCTGAGGTGTGACTGGGTCAGTCTGGAACAAGCAGGAACTGGAGACCACAGACAAGTGCCAAGGTTAGGTTTCAAGGTACCTACTATTTTCCTATCACCTACCTTTACCCCCAGTCTCCCGATAAAAATGGTACCTCACTGGTGTCGGTAGGGCTAGTGGCCTTTAAAGAAAAGGTGCCAAAAGGCAACATGGACAAAGTACATTTTTCCAGCGAAAACTAACCCTTTCTTTACAATGTGCCTAGCTTTGAATTTTGGGTCCTAGATCATCTGGAACCTAGAGAACTCTAGCAAACATGCACATTTTTGAAAACTACAGCTAGGGGAATCCAGGGTGGGGTGACCTGTATGGCTCTTACCAATTTTTTATACCCAGAAGCCGTTGCAAACCTCAAACTTTGACTAGAATAAACACATTTTCCTCATATTTCTGTGATAGAAAGTTCCGGAATCTGCAGGGGGCAACTGATTTACTACCAACTACAATTCCTCCAAGTCTCCTGATAAAAACGGTATCTCACTTCCGTGGGTAGGGCTAGTAGCCTCTACAGGAAAGGTACCAAACCCCAACATGGACACATCAACTTTTTCCACTGAAAACCAACCCTTTTTTCAATGTGCCTAGCTGTGGATTTTGGTCGCGCGAGACACTCCCGCAGACTCTTAATACTCAGAGATTCCACACACACGATTGAATTGGTTTTTTGATTTACTATGGTTAAGAAGGATGTAGACACTTTGATTGTAAGCTGTTAACTACATATAAGAAGCCATATGGCTCATCTACATTTTGGATGCCTTCAGGACCACTGAACAGTCCCTCTTATTAGGAGCCTCACAGCCCATTCGTGATGTTCCACCACGGATTGTACAACAGTGGTTTTTAGGTTGCTCCCTCTTTGTCCTGATGAAGACCCTAGCCCAAGGAATAATTGGCCTGTCCACCATCTTGGAATGTTTACATTTTCAACTATATGTCCTGTACTGGGATTATTGCCCACATCTAGATACCATGATGGTGTATTTTATAATTGTGGATTACAAATATGCACATCAGCTCCAGCCAGGCGCCTACTTAATTGTTTATAAATGTTTTATATATTGGTACTTCAATTCCCTATTTATCTACTCACGAGCACTCGCCCAAGCACCTTCTTTTCCTTCACTGTGGAGGAACTCATTAGAAAAGTGTATTGTACACATGTACTTAATATTCAAATTCAATATAAAATTGCAAATTTATTTAATCTAAGTGTGTGTTATTGACTTTCTTAATTTTTTAGATACTATTGAATGTTTAACTCATAGCATTTCCGTTGGGACCAATTGTGTTTTATATCATAACTTACCCAGGTCCTATGGTTTGCTTTGCAATGGTTTTAACTGAAGATTTTGAGCCCTAGCTCAGCTGGCACCTGGGAAAACCTAGCAAACCTGCTCATTTTTTAAAAACTGTACACCTGGGGGAATCCAGGATGGGGTCACTTCAGTGCTTAATTTGCAAAAAAAATAAGTGCCAGGGCTCTCGTCAGGAGGCCACTGCACCTTGTGCCACACATTGCCCCTGCCAGTCTTGCCAATGATAGCAGCAACATAAGTACTAACATCCACATTCCTAAAAGTGTGACAGTTCGGACCGTTTCAGGGCCCCAAAGCTTTATGAATGGCTTGGGTGGTAGGTAATATTTATTCTTTAATATATATTGAGTTAATAATTATCTGTTGTTGTGGTCCTCTCTAAATTAGCCAGAGAGCGCCACATTGTGTCAGACTGTCACTGGTTCCGGTGCTGACAATTAAGTGCTGGTGCCGAGCACCGGAAACCATCGGCTCAAATTGCAAACTTCAAAATTCTGGATTCTGCTGGGAACAACTAATTTCCTACCACCTACCATTCCCCTATGTCTCACGACAATAATTGTTCATCATTTGCGTGGCTGGGCCAAGTGTTCACAACAGGAACAGATCATACCAAGGTCCGTGAGTGTCCCTTTGTGAGGACTCCCATTGATATTCGATTGGTCAGTTCCTGTCACAAGCACAAGGCCCAGCCAGACAAGTGGGGCAGACTTTTTATTGCGACAAGTTGAGAAACGCTTTGTGGATTCCTTCTGATTTTGGAAGAATATGTCACAGAAATGCAAGGAAAATGTGGGATTTTAGTCAAATGTTGAGGTTTGCAGGGCATTGTGGGTAAGAAACCTTTGTGAGATCCATGAGAGTCACACCACCCTTTACTCACCTGGGTGTCCAGTTTTCAGAAACGCCTGGTTTGGTAGGGTCGCCTAGGTGGCCGCCGGTCCCAAGCCCTACAGCTTCACCTTTTATTGATATTGCCACATTGTGTCTTGGACCCTGCCCTATTGCTAGGCTCACCCACACAGGTGAGGGACCATTTGTCTTAGAAGATATGTGAGAACTCTGTGTGGCAGGAAGTTTGAGGCTCCAGTAGATTCCAGTACTTTGAGGGATCCACGTGAGCCACCATGAAGTACCCCTGGTGTCTAGTTTGCAAAAGTATCAGGAGTTGATAGATTTCCCTTAAAAACAATGTACACTCTGGCAGAGAAAGACAGAAAAGACACAAATGACTGCACAACAATCTACATAGGTACATACATATACTGTTTGAATTTGACATGAGGGTGAGTGCAAAGTTAAAAATTCAAATTTTATTGACAAAATATTTCACAAATATCAAATTCACGCTTAATAATTGAAAGTTCAGAATGCTTTACCAATGACACACAGCTCCTGAGCTATAAAGCCACATCAGGGCACCAACTACTTTACCGGCCATTTGCACACCTTTTATGTGTGACACACACAAAACCATTCACACTGCCAGCCGTGGGCACAGCACATTATAGGACTCACATCAACAAAACAGTGCTATTCAAGGTCTAATCACTTTCATACACCCACAGGATTTATGTCTGTGAGATCTAAGTGGGCATGATGGTTTGGCTGTCCAAAGATGGCCGGCCAAAACCGTCATACACACTTGAAGCAGT
This sequence comes from Lissotriton vulgaris, assembly GCF_964263255.1. Taxonomy (NCBI): domain Eukaryota; kingdom Metazoa; phylum Chordata; class Amphibia; order Caudata; family Salamandridae; genus Lissotriton; species Lissotriton vulgaris. Next base: position 227,635 of record NW_028246438.1, on the reverse strand, counting down.
GCCCACCACTCCTTTCCACCTGTTGCAGATGCTGTCTATTAACATAGCTGGGCCTGCCTTGCCCTTGACTCAGCTCAGCGTGGAAAATTAAAATGATAATAACCTGTGTTATCATTTTATTTTTCATGTTTTCACTGCTAAGAGAGCAGTGTGGTGACGCTCCGCCGCCTTAACGAAGGAGCTGCCACTGTGTGGAGGAATGTAATCAGGAAAGGGTCAATCTTTCAATCTAGCCACATTTTCCACCACTCCAACGTCAGGAATACTTGCCTGCTCCACTACAACAAGGATGCCTTTTACAGACTGCTAAAATTGAACAAAAGTCATCTTCGAATCTGGGGAACAATCCTTGAACACAACAAAAGCAAGGAGGTTGCCAAATGAAACAAATAAACAGCTAAGTGCTTATACCAAATGTACGACTTACGAACAGGACTGTAAGGCTCCAACCTCTGATCTACGCAATGTATGTACACCACTCATGTGCTTATTCTAGTCTTAAATGCACACAGGTTTGCACACTTCAGCAACCTGACTGCAAAAGTCACTGGTAAAGTACTTTCATCATGAATGGTTGTCAGGTTCTGGACATATCTCCTGTCTGAAGTTTCACAGCTAGAAGTTCAACACTACGCCCTTCTGAATTTTTTTTACATACAAGCTCTTTACAGTAACCTTATACGGTATGAGCGGATTGTGCCACAGGCAACAGTGTCCATTTTGAACAATTACACACCAGTGTAGAAGTTATCTATGTTTAAATGGTGACCTTTGTCAAAAAGGCATCTACCAATGTCCCACACAATTTTCGATGGAAGGACAACCGGGGGGGTCAATAGAAGAATCCCTACCAGTGTCCACCCTGAAATTATAAACATACCCAATACTACTCTCAGACAGATTATACATCTTAATTCCACAATGTGCCCTCCTACTAGGAATGTACTGCCTAAAAACCAAATGGTTCTTAACCAGGACCAAAGACTCATCCAAGTTTTTTTCTCTCCCTGGAACTCAGGTCCCTGAAAAGTGGTCTACAAATAATCAAAGAAAGGCCGAATCTTGAAGAGATGGCCACAATCAAGATGATCGCGTGGCAATGCTGAAGCATTATCAACAAAATGCAGCATCTAAAGCAGAGAAAATACTTGTCATGGCTTATGTTGTAGGAAAAATTGCAGTTGCCATCAAGAGACCAGTAGACCAATATGAAAACAACAGCGACTTCCTTATTAATCCCATCAACAAAGTTAAATCCCAGCATTTCTTCAAGTCATCCAAATATGTGGGAGTCCACCAGCTAGCTGTAGAGTGAGGCTTAAGTCCGGCACTCTTGTCCCTTAAATACTGTTCAGCATACAAATTAGTCTGGTCAACAATCTCATCTAAAAATACAATGTGCATAAACAACTGAAATAAATTTATATGCAAAATGTTTTCAGCGTTGACTCTACACCCTGCAACACCACTAAAGGCAGGCAACACAGCCAGCACCATGTGTGGGGCAACCCAGTGTTCAGCACTTCCAATAAGAAGCCTTTCAGCTCCAAGCTGCAATCCATATTCCTCTTGTTCTGCTATTGGCACATCAGTGTTCTCCTCTGAAAGAGGCACTTCCTCTGCACTGATAGTGGCTACATCACCAGATGATTACTCTCGTACAGAAAATTTTGTGCCAGAATCTTGGACTTTGTCCTCGGCCTCAGATGCAGAGTCTGTCTCAGAACCATGGTCAGAGGAAGATTCGAAAAGCAAACCAACAACTTACTGAGCTGTCCTCTTGCGGTTAGCCTCAATCCTTACTAATAAAAGTAACATAACAAATAAGTAAACAATAACCAACCCTGTGTAAAATAAGTAATAAACAAATTGTGACTTGATCAGACAGAAAGGAAAATTACTGGCATATAGTAATCTGGAAGGAAAGGTCAATCAGTACAAAGCACACAAAGTCCTATATACCCAAAAACGATACCAATCATTTGCCAGAGAGAGCAAGACTGAGGATCAACAGCACCTACTCTGCACAGAATCATCAAAGAAATCCCACTAGAAAGGGAAAAAAACACATTACACATATCACAATGCACTATAGAACGTTCACAAATCAATACATTACTTTGAAAGACAATCACACAAAAAGCTAAAGATTCAAACATCAGTACAGCAGTCAAAAAGAATTATTCAAACAGGCCGACTTACACATTAGATGAAAAGATTACAAAATGAGTTTCTTACCAACCACTACTCTGCAAACTACAGATCTGCCGAAGCTGCACCGGCAATCAGGATTTACCAACAAGACAAAGGAAACAGTTGGCTCTACAATAAAAAAGAGACCATTAAACACAAATAAAAAGGATAACAAAATATCAATCAAAGACACTGATATTCCCCCCAAAAGGAGGAGTGACAAAGGCAAAAGACACCACTAGATGGAAGCAAACCTTACCACAGAAGCATATCCCCCGTCACCTACATAACCATATTCCTTGGTGACTCAAGTGTTACCACCCACCCGAGGCCCAATCAACTTAAAATAGATCAAAACAATCTGACCTCAAAGGGAGGGCAGAAAGCAAAAATGATGTGGCCCCAAGGAGAGTGGCCCTTATCAAACGGAATGCTTCCATACAAAATCCCTGGTGTTTAGTGGGCTTCAATCACCCCCCCCCCCCCAAAAGTCAGATAGGCCTAGAAATGCTCAATCTTGCTTCGGGGTGGCAGAAAAAAAGATAATATTGGTATACACTCGAAATATCGCGTTTTAAATATCGATTTGCATTAATACCGAATTAAAAATATAGAATGGACACAATATCGAATGGACAGAATATAGACTACAAAAATATTGAATAGAATAGCAGTAATATCAAATTCAAAACTATAGAATGGACAAAATATCGAATGGACAGAATATAGACAACAAAAATATAAAATGGACAGAATATAGATGACAAAAATATTGAATGGACAGAATATAGACAACAAAAATATCGAATTTGAGGTAAGTAAATTAATATCAATTTTTTAATAATATCCAATTTTTTAAAGTGTTTTTATGTCAGTATATGTGTGAAAAGTGTATATTTATTTTATAATTTATTTTCATTAATTAATTTTATGGTATTTAATTTTTGCGTAATATAATTCTGTAGCGGGTTGTGGGTTTATAGGGGAATAGGGTGGGAAGTAATTTAATTATAATTAATTAAATATGTTAATTTATTTATTGGTATTTATTTTGAATTAATTGTTAATTAATTGGTAATTAATTAAAATATAATTGGTAATAATTTTTAATTAATTGATTAATTGATAATTATGATAATTTTATTAATTTATTTTCTGTAGCGGGTTGTGAGTTTATAGGGGAATAGGGTGGGAAGTAATTTAATTATAATTTTTTACATTTTTATATTTATTTATTGGTATTTATTTTGAATTAATTGTTAATTAATCGTTAATTGGTAATTAATTACAATATAATTGGTAATTAATTTTAATTAATTGATTCATTGTTAATTATGTTAATTTTATTAATTTATTTTCTGTAGCGGGTTGTCGCTTTATAGGGGAATAGTGTGGGAAGTAATTTAATTATAAATAATTACATATTTAAATTTATTGGTATTTATTTTGAATTAATTGTTATTTAATTTTTAAATTTGATAATTAATTAAAATATAATTGGTAATTAATTGTATTTAATTGATTAATTGATAATTATGTTATTTGTATTAAAGTATTTTCTGTTACGGGGTGTGGGTTTATAGGGGAATAGGGTGGGAAGTTATTTAATTGTAATTACATATTTTAATTTATTTATTGGTTTTTTGTTGTAATTTTAAATTATTTTTTAATTGTTAATTAATAATTGGTAATTGGTAAATAAGTTGTATTAATAGGTAATCATTTTTATTAATTATATTCTATTTGTGTTTTTAATTGATTAATTAATATATAAAATTATTAATTACTTTTAATTAATTTGTAATTGGTAATAATATTTAATTAGATTTTTATTCATATATGAAGTATTTACTTTCCCTACTGTTGCACTCTCTGGAGTGGAAATAGTAATTTTTACCCCTACGCTATCCAACAATTTCCCTACTGTTGCACTCACTGGAGTGGGAATAGTAATTTTTACCCCTACGCTATCCAACGCTTTCCCTACTGTTGCACTTACTAGAGTGGGAATAGTAGTTTTACCTCTACGCTATCCAACGCTTTCCCTACCGTTGCACTCTCTGGAGTGGGAATAATATTTTTACCCTCCCGATATCCAATGCTTTCCCTACTGTTGCATTCCCTGGAGTGGGAATAGTACATTTTATGCCTACGCTATCCAACGCTTTCCCTACTGTTGCACTCTCTGGAGTGGGAATAGTAATTTTTACCCCTACGCTATTCAACACCTGCCCTACTGTTGCACTCTCAGGAGTGGGAATAGTAATTTTTACCTCTACGCTATACACCGCTTTCCCTAATGTTGCACTCTCTGGAGTGGAAATAGTAATTTGTACCCTCCCGCTATCCAATGCTTTCCCTACTGTTGCACTCACTGGAGTGGGAATAGTAAATTTTATGCATACGCTATCCAACGCTTTCCCTACTGTTGCACTATCTGGAGTGGGAATAGTAGTTTTTACTCCTACGCTATCCAACGCTTTCCCTACTGTTGCACTCTCTGGAGTGGGAATAATAATTTTTACCCTCCCGCTATCCAACGCTTTCCCTACTGTTGCACTCACTGGAGTGGGAATAGTAATTTTTACCCCTACTCTGTCCAACGCTTTCCCTACTGTTGCACTCACTGGAGTGGGAATAGTAATTTTTACTCCTTGGCTATCAACACTTTCCCTACTGTTGCACTCTGTGGAGTGGGAATAGTAATTTTTACTACTACACTATCCAACGCTTTCCCTACTGTTGTACTCTCAGGAATGGGAATAGTAATTTTTATCCTCCCGCTATTCAACGCTTTCCCTACTGTTGCTCTCACTGGAGTGGGAATAGTAATTTTTACCCCTACGCTATCCAACGCTTTCCCTACTGTTGCACTCACTTGAGTGGGAATAGTAATTTTTACCTCTACGCTATCCAACGCTTTCCCTACTGTTGCACTCTCTGGAGTGGGAATAGTAATTTTTACGCTCCTGCTATCCAATGCTTTCCCTACTGTTGCACTCACTGGAGTGGGAATAGTACATTTTATGCCTACGCTATCCAACGCTTTCCCTACTGTTGCACTCTCTGGAGTGGGAATAGTAATTTTTACCCCCACGCTATCCAACGCTTTCCCTACTGTTGCACTCACTGGAGTGGGAATAGTAATTTTTACCCCTACGCTATCCAACACTTTCCCTACTGTTGCGCTCTCTGGAGTGGGAATAGTAATTTTTACCCTTCCGCTATCCAACGCTTTCCCTACTGTTGCACTCACTGGAGTGGGAATAGTAATTTTTACCTCTACGCTATCCAACGCTTTCCCTACTGTTGCACTCTCTGGAGTGGGAATAGTAATTTGTACCCTCCCGCTGTCCAATGCTTTGCCTACTGTTGCACTCATTGGAGTAGGAATAGTAATTTTTACCTCTACGCTATCCAACACTTTCCTTACTGTTGCACTCTCTGGAGTGGGAATAGTAATTTTTACCCCTACGCTATCCAACGCTTTGCTTTCCCTACTGTTGCACTCTCTGGAGTGGGGATAGTAATTTTTACCTTTCCGCTATCCAATGCTTTCCCTACTGTTGCACTCACTGGTGTGGGAATAGTCATTTTTACGCCTATGCTATCAAACGCTTTCCCTACTGTTGCACTCACTGGAGTGGGAATAGTAATTTTTACTCCTACGCTATCCAACACTTTCCCTACTGTTGCTCTCTGTCGAGTGGGAATAGTAATTTGTACTACTACGCTATCCAATGCTTTCCCTACTGTTGTACTCTCTGGAGTGGGAATAGTAATTTTTATCCTCCCTCTATCCAACGCTTTCCCTACTGTTGCACTCTCTGGAGTGGGAATAGTAATTTTTACCCCCCCGCTATCCAATGCTTTCCCTACTGTTGCAGTCACTGGAGTGGGAATAGTACATTTTATGCCTATGCGATCCAATGCTTTCCCTACTGTTGCACTCTCTGGAGTGGGAATAGTAATTTTTACCCCTACGCTATCCAACGCTTTCCCTACTGTTGCACTCACTGAAGTGGGAATAGTAATTTTTACCCCCACGCTATCCAACGCTTTCCCTACTGTTGCACTCTCTGGAGTGGGAATAGTAATTTTTACCCTCCCGCTATCAGACTCTTTCCCTATTGTTGCACTCACTGGAGTGGGAATAGTAATTTTTACCGGCACGGTATCCAACGCTTTCCCTACTGTTGCACTCTCTGGAGTGGGAATAGTAATTTGTACCCTCCCACTATCCAATGCTTTCCCTACTGTTGCACTTACTGGAGTGGGAATAGTAAATGTTATACCTACGCTATCCAACGCGTTCCCTACTGTTGCACTCTCTGGAGTGGGAATAGTAATTTTTACCCCTACGCTATCCAAAGCTTTCCCTACTGTTGCACTCTCTGGAGTGGGAATAGTAATGTTTACCCTCCCGCTATCCAACGCTTTCCCTTCTGTTGCACTCACTGGAGTGGGAATAGTAATTTTTACCCCTACGCTATCCAACGCTTTCCCTACTGTTGCACTCACTGGAGTGGGAATAATAATTTTTACTCCTACACTATCCAACACTTTCCCTACTGTTGCACTCTCTGGAGTGGGAATAGTAATTTGTACCCTCCCACTATCCAATGCTTTCCCTACTGTTGCACTCTCTGGAGTGGGAATAGTAATTTTTACCCCTACGCTATCCAACGCTTTCCCTACTATTCACTCTCTGGAGTGGGAATAGTAATATTTACCCTCCCGCTATCCAACGCATTCCCTTCTGTTGCACTCACTGGAGTGGGAATAGTAATTTTTACCCCTACGCTATCCAACGCTTTCCCTACTGTTGCACTCACTGGAGTGGGAATAGTAATTTTTACTCATACACTATCCAACACTTTCCTTACTGTTGCACTCTGTGGAATGGGAATAGTAATTTTTACTGCTACACTATCGAACGCTGTCCCAACTGTTGTACTCTCTGGAGTGGGAATAGTAATTTGTACCCTCCCGCTATCCAATGCTTTCCCTACTGTTGCACTCACTGGAGTGGGAATAGTAATTTTTATACCTACGCTATCCAACGCTTTCCCTACTGTTGCACTCTCTGGAGTGGGAATAGTAATTTTTACCCCTAGGCTATCCAACACTTTCCCTACTGTTGCACTCACTGGAGTGGGAATAGTAATTTTTACCTCCACGCTATCCAACGCTTTCCCTACTGTTGCACTCTGTGGAGTGGGAATAGTAATTTTTACTACTACGCTATCCAACGCTTTCCCTACTGTTGTACTCTCTGGAATGGGAATAGTAATTTGTATCCTCCCGCTATTCAACGCTTTCCCTACTGTTGCTCTCACTGGAGTGGGAATAGTAATTTTTACCCCTACTCTATCCAACGCTTTCCCTACTGTTGCACTCACTGGAGTGGGAATAGTAATTTTTACCTCTACGCTATCCAACGCTTTCCCTACTGTTGCACTCTCTGTAGTGGGAATAGTAATTTTTACCCTCCTGCTATCCAATGCTTTCCCTACTGTTGTACTCACTGGAGTGGGAATAGTACATTTTATGCCTACGCTATCCAACGCTTTCCCTACTGTTGCACTCTCTGGAGTGGGAATAGTAATTTTTACCCCCACGCTATCCAACGCTTTCCCTACTGTTGCACTCACTGGAGTGGGAATAGTAATTTTTACCCCTACGCTGTCCAACACTTTCCCTACTGTTGCACTCTCTGGAGTGGGAATAGTAATTTTTACCCTTCCGATATCCAACGCTTTCCCTACTGTTGCACTCACTGGAGTGGGAATAGTAATTTTTACCTCTACGCTATCCAACGCTTTCCCTACTGTTGCACTCTCTGGAGTGGGAATAGTAATTTGTACCCTCCCGCTGTCCAATGCTTTGCCTACTGTTGCACTCATTGGAGTGGGAATAGTAATTTTTACCTCTACGCTATCCAACGCTTTCCTTACTGTTGCACTCTCTGGAGTGGAAATAGTAATTTGTACTCTCCCGCTATCCAATGGTTTGCCTACTGTTGCACTCATAGGAGTGGAAATCGTACATTGTATGCCTACGCTATCCAACGCTTTCCCTACTGTTGCACTCTCTGGAGTGGGAATAGTAATTTTTACCCCTACGCTATCCAACGCTTTCCCTACTGTTGCACTCTCTGGAGTGGGGATAGTAATTTTTACCTTCCCGCTATCCAACGCTTTCCCTACTGTTGCACTCACTGGTGTGGGAATAGTAATTTTTACGCCTATGCTATCCAACGCTTTCCCTACTGTTGCACTCTCTGGAGTGGGGATAGTAATTTTTACCTTCCCGCTATCCAACGCTTTCCCTACTGTTGCACTCACTGGAGTGGGAATAGTAATTTGTACTACTACGCTATCCAATGCTTTCGCTACTGTTGTACTCTCTGGAGTGGGAATAGTAATTTTTATCCTCCCGCTATCCAACGCTTTCCCTACTGTTGCACTCACTGGAGTGGGAATAGTAATTTTTACCCCTACGCTATCCAACGCTTTCCCTACTGTTGCACTCACTGGAGTGGGAATAGTAATTTCTACCTCTACGCTATCCAACGCTTTCCCTACTGTTGCACTCTCTGGAGTGGGAATAGTAATTTTCACCCTCCCGCTATCCAATGCTTTCCCTACTGTTGCACTCACTGGAGTGGGAATAGTACATTTTATGCCTACGCTATCCAATGCTTTCCCTACTGTTGCACTCTCTGGAGTGGGAATAGTAATTTTTACCCCTACGCTATCCAACGCTTTCCCTACTGTTGCACTCACTGGAGTGGGAATAGTAATTTTTACCCCTACGCTATCCAACGCTTACCCTACTGTTGCACTCTATGGAGTGGGAATAGTAATTTTTACCCTCCCGCTATCCAACGCTTTCCCTATTGTTGCACTCACTGGAGTGGGAATAGTAATTTTTACCTGTACGCTATCCAATGCTTTCCCTACTGTTGCACTCTCTGGAGTGGGAATAGTAATTTGTACCCTCCCACTATCCAATGCTTTCCCTACTGTTGCACTCACTGGAGTGGGAATAGTAAATGTTATACCTACGCTATCCAACGCGTTCCCTACTGTTGCACTCTCTGGAGTGGGAATAGTAATTTTTACCCCTATGCTATCCAACGCTTTCCCTACTGTTGCACTCTCTGGAGTGGGAATAGTAATGTTTACCCTCCCGCTATCCAACGTTTTCCCTTCTGTTGCACTCACTGGAGTCGGAATAGTAATTTTTACCCCTACGCTATCCAACGCTTTCCCTACTGTTTCACTCACTGGAGTGGGAATAGTAATTTTTACTCCTACACTATCCAACGCTTTCCCTACTGTTGCACTCTGTGGAGTGGGAATAGTAATTTTTACTGCTACACTATCCAACGCTGTCCCAACTGTTGTACTCTCTGGAGTGGGAATAGTAATTTTTACCCTCCCGCTATCCAATGCTTTCCTTACTGTTGCACTCACTGGAGTGGGAATAGTAAATTTTATACCTACGCTATCCAACGCTTTCCCTACTGTTGCACTCTCTGGAGTGGGAATAGTAATTTTTACCCCTACGCTATCCAACGCTTTCCCTACTGTTGCACTCACTGGAGTGGGAATAGTAATCTTTACCCCTACGCTATCCACACTTACCCTATTGTTGCACTCTCTGGAGTGGGAATAGTAATTTTTACCCTCCCGCTATCTAACCCTTTCCTTATTGTTGCACTCACTGGAGTGGGAATAGTAATTTTTAATGCTACGCTATCCAATGTTTTCTATACTGTTGCACTCACTGGAGTGGTAATAGTAAATTTAACCCTCCCGCTATCCTACGTTAAAAATATTGTATATTTTTTATTAATATTATGTTTATATATATATGTATTAAAACATTAAAGTGTTTTTTTAAGTTACATTAATTATTTATTAATTTTAAGGTTATTTAAGTATTTGTAAGTATGTTTAAGTTAATTATATTTATTATTTCATTAATTTTCAATTACTTTTAAGACATTTAAAAAATTCAATATTTTGACTAACTATAGTTTTTTACAACGATATTTTTGATTCGATATTTTCGTACTTACCTGTTTGGAGATAGAGATTCGATATTTTTGCATTCTATATTTGTTTACTCAATATTTTGGTAAGTCTATATTTGTGTCATCGATATTCTTTCAGTGATCCGATAATATTGTCCCATGGGTCATATCTGGTGTCTTTTGGGCTCCCCCTCCCCCCAGGGCAGATCCGCCGAAAAACAGGCAATATGCCCTCCGGAGGAGGTGGAATACCAAATCAAATTGCCCAAGGGTCGTTCCCCCTCCAAATATAATCCCTGGTGTCTAGTGGGAGAAGTTTCATAAAAAATGTAATCCCTGCTGTCTAGTGGATTTCGACCCCCCCCATTAGGGAGCAGATCATCTGAAAACAAAAGCCAAACTAGCCCCTGGGGGCAGACAGATTAATTATAATTGCCCCCATGGGGAGTGGCCATTCCCTAAGGGGTTGCTCCCTGATTTTCATAATAAAAAATATAATTCCTGGTGTCTGGTGGGTTTCAAACCCCCTGGGGGCAGATAGGCCTAGTAAAAAAGGCCAAACTAGCCCTTACGGGGCCAAACATGGATTATTATTGCCCCCAAGGGGAGCGACCCTTGCCTAAAGGGTTGCTCTCCGCAACTTCATAATAAAAAATGTGATCCCTGACATCTTGTGGGTTCGCATCCCCCCTCCCGGGGTAGCAGACTGGCTGAAAAAAATGATTGAACATAGCAATTCCCCCCCCAAGAGCACTCACACATCTGCTTACTCACTCATACAACCTTTCAGACAGGCACTCATCTGATACAGTCACTCACACACCAACTCACTTAACCAAACACCCACTCAAACAGCCACTCTCTCACCAATACATTCCCTTACATACCCAGTCACTCACTCATACAGCAATTTTGACACCGACTCACCCATATAGTCACTTACACACCCACTTTCCTGCCCAAAAAGCCACTTATACTGCCACTCACTCACCCATACATCCACTGACACACCAACTCACTCATCAATACAGCCACTCTCACAGCAACTTACTCACCCACACAGCTACTCACACACCCACTTATACAACTATACAGCCATTCATACACCCATACACACAAGGATAAATACAGTCACACAGCCACTCACATAATATATGTTACAAGCAGTATCACTTAGTAGTAGTGCACCTAGTATACTAATTTAACTTTTGTATTATGTTAGCATATATGTTTAACAATTATAAACTCTTAGAAAACACTTACACTCATTGGATGATGTCATTAGTGATGCCACTGACTATGTCGAATTATGGCAGCAAACTCATTTTTAAGAGCTCTGATAATAGCCTCTTGGATTATGCCAGAGCTCATTCCATAGTAGGGTTTAAATACTAGCAATTCCCTTGTTTTGCGACCTCTCCGCAGAACTACATACTGGCGCTGGAGGTGGCGGTAAGTAATTGTTCCCCAAGGTTGAAATCCCTTTTGAGTCAGTGGAAATCTTCTAACTTCCATGTTTTATGGATTTTCATCAGCTTGCTCTAACATTTTTCCACACAGAGAAAGATTTTTTATTTACGCCTTACAAGTGCAAAAGTAAAACATCTTCCAGGGTTGGGGAAAAAAAGTGGTTGGTGGAAGTGTGAACTTCTTATGATTTAACAGTATTGTGCATGAGCAAATCTACACATGCTTATTTGCTTGGGCTAAAATGCAATTCACAAATATTTTCTATGAGTGCAATTTCCTGACCTAATGTTGTAAATTACTGCGAATTCATGAAACTGTATATGCAGCTGCACTAATGCACTGACATATGCCATGGGTTCACTTTTGTGACTTTCTTCAAGAATTGGGGCCCTATTTAGGTCTGACTTTAACTTTTTGTTTTTATTAAAAGTCTCTCTTTCTCTATCTACAAGCTGGCTTCACTGTGAGTGACAGCATTCTGCTCTTCCACAAGGAGCATATTGAAACCCAAAGTAGTTTTGTTCAATGCCATGAACTGACCACTGTGGCAATGTGAATTTTTTAAGACCAAAAATATTTTTGTTTTTGCCCATGTTTGTTGTAATGATGAGGGCCCGGCAGCTCCCACAACGATAACGTTTTTAAAAAACCACGTCAAAACTGACAGACAATGCCATACCTATCGGCTTTGCCAATGCTTATTTATTATGATGTTTCATTTAATTTTGTTTAAACTGTTTACACTGTTTACACTGATTTTCTATTTTGAATATTTTTGGGAAATAGTACCATGCATCAACACAATTTTACTCTGCCATTTAAGGCTGGCGAAGATTGACTTCAGGGGCCCGTTGTGGGCCCCCCTTCAGCAGGGCACTTCCCTACTGTATTTGGGGGGCAGCAGGCACGGCATGATGCCTGCCATGTAGTGCAGGGAAATGCAAACCCTGCATTGTTATCGTTGCGGCAGGGGCTGCAGCCTGCAGCACCCAGCACAATGGTAAAAATGTCCAATGCGACCGCCACCGTGGCGGTCGCATTGTGATTCCATGGGCGGGACCACCCCCATATAAGCGAACAGTCCCAATTGCCGTAATGATGGCGGACGGACTCCGATCCGTCCGCCATCGTAATGAGCACCTAAATTTTGTCTCTTTTCTAGTTTTCTACCAAGTGACTGCAAAACACTGTAAAGTCTTAAGCTGTAATTTCTTGAAAAAAATGGGGTCTCCGAATTTGTGAATGAGGCCTTGTTCGACCCCTTCAATCCATCAATCAATCATGGCATTTATAGAGCGCACTACATACCCGGGAGGGTCCCAAGGCGCTGGGGGTTGGGGGGAGCTGCTACTGTTCGAAGAGCCAGGTCTTGAGGAGTCTCCTGAAGGTTAGAAGGTCTTCAGTCTGCCGCAGGCGGATGGGGAGGGTGTTCCATGTCTTGGCGGCGAGGTGGGAGAATGATCTGCCGCCGGCGGTTACTCTTCGGATGCAGGGGACGGTGGCTAGGGCGCGGTCTGCGGAGCGGAGCTGGTGGGTGGGAGTGTAGAGACTGAGTTGGCTGTTGAGGTACGCTAGCCTGGTGTTGTGGAGGGCCTTGTGTGCATGGGTGAGGAGGTTGAAGGTTATCCTCTTGTTGACGGGGAGCAGGTCTCTCAGGTGGGGTGTGATGGGGGTGTGGTGAGGGATGTTGAGGATCAGGTGTGAGGATGCGGTCTGGATGCGTTGGAGTAGTTTCAGGAGTTTGGCCAGGGCTCCTGCGAAAAGTGCCTTTCCGTAGTCCAGTCTACTGCTGACGAGGGCCTGGGTGACCGTCCTTCTTGTTGCGGTGGGGATCCACTTGAAGATCCTGCGAAGCATGCGGAGGGTGTTGAAGCATCTTCACATCTGATAACATTACCTTAAACATTTTCCCAATGTCTGATTCATCTGGTTCATTAAAAAGCCTTATCCCAACTTTTAAAAGAAAAACCCAGGCATAGTCTGCTAGCCGCAAGCTCCCCTTGACCTTCTTCCGTCTAAGCTTTTTCCCTGCTATTAGAACTCCCTTTGAGGCCCAAATAAAGCTACTAATCTTGGCCTGTTCCCTTTTGAGCCACTCTTCCTTAAAAAACGTAGGGCTATTATGGAATAGGAAATTCAGTTTTGGGAGACCCATCATCTTTACCAAATTCACTCTTCCAAAGATTGTCAGTTGCAGATGAGACCAACTTAATAATAACTTACAAATTTCCCTATTGACCTTTTGAAAATTGACTACTGGGATTTTTTGAAAATGTTTTATACTTTTAATACCTAGATATCTCATTTCCCTTATAATGCAGTCCTGCTGAAAATTAGGGTTCTAGGTCATTATCACAGTTTTCTGCTCATTTATCTCATAGCCCGAGATACGCCCAAATCGTGAGGATATCTCATAAACTAGGGGGACTGACACGCACAAATCAGAAGTATAAATCATAATGTTGTCCGCATAGAGACCAACCTTTCTCTCCCAACCCCTAAACCTAAAGGGAGGTATTCCTTCATGATTTCTAATTTTTAACGCCAGGGTTTCAATATATAAGTTAAAAAGAAGAGGGGACAATGAACACCCCTTAGAACCATATTAGAAAAGTTAAAATAAAAGAATGATTCAATCTTAAAAACCAACTTATAAAATTCATCAGTTAAAATTCTTATGCATTTCTTCAGGAAAGGTACAAATTCAGCTAGACTGGAGGCATTTTTGTCCTAATTCTTATGGCGCCTGCAAAGAAGCTAGCAACTTCAAAACAAACCATGGGCGTGAAAAGCATCTGTAGGTATAATAATGCTGGCCTTGCTTGGACAGATTGACATGGACTCAAAAGCGGAAGAGTGTATTTTTTACGCAAAGACACATATAAATCACAAAAAATGTAAAGTGCAAAGTGTCCTGGTCAGATCAATTATAACATGGACATGCCCTTGACTCCCCGGACTTCAAAAAGCCTTTTGGAAAGGCTAGCAACCAGTGATTAAGAGTCAATCTGAATCTGGTTAGCAGAAAATGATGATAGACATTATTGACAAGACACAGGTAGGGGTGCGCCTGTGGGCATGGGATAAGTGTAATGTAATTTCCGACTGTGGGCTTGACAATATCCACTCCCTCCCTGTTTTCATGCCGCCTCTCCAGAAACGGAGACTTAGGCCCGATACCAATCTTGCTAGGAAAGCCCTCCATATGACTCGGATACTGAGGGCTTTTCGAGCACGACGTGCTCCGGGAGTCCGAACAAGCGAGTACGATGCTGCCGTATGCTTACGGACTCGGTTCGCTCAGACTCCCATTGAACTCTATGGGAGCCCGTGTACAGATGCGTACACAGTCTTCCATAGCAGAAAAGGGGTGGGGAAAAGTGAACACCCTGTGGCGGGCACCCCATGGTGCCCGCCACACTGTGCATGCCTGGTTTAGGGGGACTCATGGGCACACCCCTTTGACAGATTCAGAGGGACCCGGGTGAAGGGGGGCTTGCTACCGCCCCGATGAACGTTTCCTGACAGCCGGTTTGTCTTGCTAAGACCGAGGCAAAGCAGCTGTCCGAATCGTGCATCATACTCGCCTGGTCGGAATTTGGCTCTGCTATGCGGCACGATATGGCTATGAAGGAGTCATATGGACAGGTTCAGGTCCCGGGAACGATTCAGTTGGAGCATATGGGATCTTCGCATCGTACGTTGTCATTGGGACCTATGTATAACTAACTCAGAAACAAGGGCTACGAATCGGATCCGAGAAACCAAAATCCACTTTGGAGGCTTTCCGAACAACATCAGAATCGGGCTCTAAATGTTCCTTATATCAGTAGGTCGGAGCTGTTTGGGATTAGTGTACAAATCAGGGTGACCTAATCCTCTCGTCTACACCAATATGTACCTTAACCATGGAATATACAGAGCCCCTTCCAAAGCCATGCAGTCCACTATGACAAGTTGATTCAGGGTGGGAACTGAAGAGGACCACATTCTCAGCCATTGTATTAAAGATGAAACTGCAATGTGATCGGAAATGTATACCAAGCCAAACTCCTCATGCAGCGTGAAGGTGGGGATACAGCGGGGAACAGTGAGGAGCTTCCGAAAAAATGTATTTTCCACCACCTGTAGATCTTTCACATCCTTATACTACCCCCACACGTCACAGCCATAGGTAACCATCAGGATACATTTTTCCATCTACACTTTAAACAGTGCCCACACATGCTTTTTCCCTAGCGTTTTGCGAAGTCCATGGTAGCCCCCACTGACCTTGCCAGGTCATTCCTTTTTTGTACTCTCTAAACAAAAATCTGAATCATTTTGTGGGCTCTGATCTGGAGGTATATACAATGGTCCAGCATTTTTGGAGGTGAGTACATTTATTATGTTTATTGTGCTATGCAGACTATTATGACCACAGGTGACACCTCATGTTGGATACAATGGGACAAAGCTAACCAAGCCAGGTATCCACTGTCAACTAAGGTATGAAACATACAATGCAAGGTTGATTTTGACATCCAGACCATTGTGAATTGGGGATGTCCCTAGATGTAGGTGGCATTTGTACCCCTCTCAATGTGTCGTGCTACTGGACAGTTATGGTGTGCCATATTGTTACTATGGAAATTATGGACATAGTTCACTGTGTCCTTTGGAGGATATCGCAATGGCGTAATATTTACAAAGGAAATGTATTAAGTGTTTTTATGTCTATTTGTTCTGTTTTTTCAGTATTGACAGAGACAGGCAGAGGAGACGTTGCTGGAGACGTTGGGGATACAGCTGGCCAGAGTGGCTCTGGTCAGGATACTGAGATTGAAAGAGTCTCTCGCACAGAGGGTGAGGAGCGTGCCCAGGAGGAGCAACTTTTGACCTCATTAGATTCCCCTTCCAGTGGCCACTCTGTGGAGGTGATGTACAGCTCAAGACTTGAGACCACATCAACCTTGCCCTCCCTTATCCACCCTCCCTGGTGGTCCCAAGAAACTGAACCGGCTCCGCAACCGTAAGGTGTGGAACATCTCCTGTGTTCCAGGCACCTGATCCCCTGCCCTCGTGGCCCCAGATGCCCTGAGTGAGGAGGCTATTGACTTCCTGAGCCGTATCTCTTTGAGAAGGATGCACAACTGAAGACCCACCAGGGACATTCCACTGTAATAGCCAAGACGCTAGATTTCCTGGAGGGAATTCACATTAGTATGTCTGCACTACAGAGGCTGTTTCAGGCTCCGGCCTTCTAACTGAAGGCAGCCTTCACCTCAGCCAAGTCTTCCATCCCACCTTCTGCCTCTTCCCAAAGTATGAGCAGCATCCTGATTGGTCTGAGCAGCCTGTTTGGCCGCTCAGGCAGTGCCTAGGAGGCTGGAAATATTCTACATCGGGCTGTGCAGCACAGCCAGGTGGAAAACTTGCTAAGTGCGCATTAATATTTGGCAAGCCATAAAGGGCCAGCCAAACATTGATGCACACTTAGGCAGTGCAAACCGCTCCTCACTTTGCTCAGCCCCTCCCCAATCTGGCTCCATTCCCACACAGAAAAATAAAATGTTAATAAAGTCGTAGTATCATTTTATTTTTGCACTGCACAGTTAGCAGTTGGGTGACACTCCGCTGCATTAGGAGCAGCCACTCAGCGTCCTGGCTAATACCCCTTTCCCCATAAATCGTTTTACCCTTTAACCTGCTGATACTTTTGTTGTCCCAAGTGCTGAATAATTTTTTCTGATGTTTGCAGCAAACACATCATGCCTAAATCTTCTTAGATTTTTTTCCACAGGTGGTGTGGCACTAAATTACATTTTCCCACGTGTTGGGTATTCAAAAATTTACCAGCTTTTGTGGATTCTCGTGGAGGGAACCACAAAAAAATTTGAATAAAGTGCAGTGCAAGAAAGTGTATATTTTTTTTTTAAGTAGCATCAATAAAACACGTGCTGGGTTAATATCATAATCTTCCCATCTTTTAGGAACAAGCAGGATTGCAATTAATATCTTCCAACGTTTTTGCATTTTTCTAAGGGGTAGTCAATTTACCCTATTTTTGTGGTATCTATCTACTTGCAGTTTGTGGTGGAACAGGCATGAACTTCGTTGTTGAACCCAGAAAGCACTATATTTCTGAAAAGTAAACAACATTTTGCATTCACTAGGGAGTCATTTGTCAAGGTAGCTCGTGGTTTTCCCAAAGAAACTAATTGTTGAAATAAAAAAAAAATTAATGAAGATAAGTTGGAAAAATAGAAATAAATGACCGCATTATCATCTGTAATATTAGCCCCAATGGCCAATTTACAAAAGTAATATAGTCTTGCATCCATCAGTCCTTTTTGGTTGCAGGGATATATAGTGCTTATTGCTTGTCCAAAACAGGCAATACCCAGGTCAACAAATGAGTTCCAGCTCATAATAAAATGTCCTGTCCACACAGCAAATAAAATGGTAAAATCCAATAAATAAAAAAAGACTATGAAACAAACCTATGTACTTTTTAAATGTGGCCAATATCACGAGTTGAGGAGTAGTTGTTATTTGTACAGCTCTGAATTGGAGGTTACCCATGCCATCGCGATTCAGAGGGCATCACACAGGCTTACATTTATAAGACAAAAATGGACAGATGTATAGAAGAGAAATGTTCTACTATTCTGAATTCACACTCCTGGTAAAAACTGTATCCCACTTCAGTGAATGGGCCTGTTGCCTGTGACAGAAGAGGCTCCTAAATACAGCATGGAAACATCAAATTAGCACCATTGAAAATGTCCCTATTTTGGTGATGTGGGTATCAGTGGTATTTAGTTCTGTGTTGTAAAATTATAAGTAGCAGGGCCGTAGGAATTTCTTAGGAGGTAAATGTCCAAGTCAAGCGTAAAGGGGCTTCCACTCTAAGATTCAGATTATTTGAAAAAATCAGATCTAGCATGTGGCCCGCTCTATGAGTAGGTGCAGTAACCACTTGTGTGAGGTTAAAGCCCTCTAATGTTTCCAAAAACGGGGTCACCTAGATCTCTATGACTATATATCACCTAATAATGAAGATATATCCACATGATTCTCTTTGTGTGGCAATTGACATGCCGTCCATCTGGAATGAAAATTGCATTTTGCACAAAGTACAAGAAAAGATCATGCGTAGAACCAGGATCATACATTGTGAATAACGTATACATGTGTTTACTAGCCTCTCAGCCTCATATGCAATTTGCCTATATACGCATGGACACATGTATGCAGTTTCACATCAGATCTGCGGTCCAATTGCGTGTCTTACCTCCTTTGCCTTTTGCAGTGCAGGCAATATCACGTCAAACATTTACTCTGACAACTAACACAGTATTTTGTGAGCAACATTGTAAAACACCAGGCTATACATGGTCTGTGTGTTAAATCTCATACACACATCACATTATACATGCATATGTGACATGACACAGCATTCTTCCAGGTCTTCCCACAAGTACCAAATAAGTCATTTAACTTCCCTCATTTCTGAAACTTGGACATACATATAGTGATAATGGTGCGGTTTGCAGCATTAATAACCATGCATGCTTGAACACAATTCATCCCCACATCTAGACTCAACTACATCTTCTGCATGGAAAATGCTGCCTGTGACAGCAGGAAACAGTTTAAGCACACAACCAAATTCTGGACAAAACGTATCCCTGTAGCTGCTAATGGACCTTCAACAACCCATCGAGCTCTGGGTAAGCCACCACCAGGACACGACCCATAAGGTGAGTCATCTTCTAGGATAGGGGGAGGACTGTCCCACCTGGACGTGAGCGACCTTATGGGTCTAGCGTCTTATATCCACCTACCTTATCTTGCAGCGAGTGCTGCGCCAGCAGTAGATCCCCAGGGACCGCACTTTTTGGGCAATGTCTTTCAATAATGCCTTCTTCTGATGGACTTTGACCTGAACACACAGAAAACATGAAGCAAGAAGTTGTAACAACAAATGCAAGAAACTGTATAAACATGTATGTGGAATCTCACCACAACACATCGGTACTCAACACAATGTAAAAACCATGTCCAACTGTAGATACAATCTGTAACATAAGTTGCACTACACTTCACCCTTCTGGTGCAACACACTGGCTAACACAGCCTGCCCAGTACATGGACTGCATGTCCTCTAGTAATGTACCCTGCTGTGGTTAACATAGGAAACACACATAATAATGGCTTTTCAAGCAGGGGAGGACCCTGGAACATGTTAGCAGTCACCCTGTACTCACCTGACACCCAACAAACGCATGCTTCATACTGCCTAACGTTGGTGTGCATGCGGCCTGCTACCATGAGAAGGCCCGATGCATGCATTTGCATGTGTCGTAGTTGCAGACACTACTCCTACATGGCAATGAGATGTTGGCCGATCATACATATCACATACCAACAGAAGCCCACATTTTCAGGTGGTGAATCATGTCATGACACATACCCACTGCAAAAATAGGCACTTACACATGAAGGGCCTGTAGAGGACTCCATAAATACTTTTGTACCTGCTTAACCACAACCAGTTCTAGAATCCCAAAAAATTATAGAAGAATTAACGTGTGACACTTGCAGTACAAACACATTTTTGGTGCACAAAGTAGTTGACTATGACACTATTACCCATATAGTTGACTGGGTATGAACCATGTTAACAAAGTTAGGTCATAGCAGAGAATCACCGCATGAGAAACAACTGTCCTCTCCATTGAAAGCAATATTGAGAGATGTGTGATGGCATTATAACAACTGCTAAATTTAATACTAACATGTTGAATACGGTGAGTCTACATTTACACATATATAAAGATTTTCAGAATACTCAGCCTCTCAGATAATGTCATTTGACATGATAGTCAATTTACATCATACATACACAATCCTTGATCACGAAAACACACTTACGTCACATTAACTAATACATTTACATGATCACAGATGCATATGTGCATTCCGGGCTCATGACGCATGTTAAACAACTGGGTGTGGGACTAGAAAGTAGAGTTTGGCTGTTCGCAAACTTCATAGGTCCCTGACCAGGAAAAAAGTACAAGACCTATGTACCTGAGTATGTATTTGAATAATCCTCATTTTATACTGATGTAAGCATCACTTGGCTAACACACACTATAAAATATTTCATTCAAACCTTCTGAAAAGCCTCCTCGCCATTGCAATACCTAAGTATTTCCATAACCTGCTTCACTTACACCTGTAGGATGTGTGCACTGGGTACTCATATACTGTTTGAAATTGCTGATACACATGTATAATCTGCACATGCAAGATATGTATCAGTAGTCCCCAGTCACATTAAAGTACCACTGTAAAAGCGTCAAGTTCTAATATGTGTTTGCCTTTGGACACAATATTTCAATACAACATATACACTGGGAAACTGAGAAGAGCAAGAAGATCACTGTAATGCCAATTGTGTTCATTCAAGGCAATGTAATGTTACAAGGGCGACACATGGGTCTAAAATGTATTCAACAGACAAATGCAATGGTAGTGTACATAGTCCATGTGCACATATGTTCAGTAAATTCAAACAGGTGAACATGTATACATGCTTACACATGGCTCTACCAATACATTTTCTGCTAGGCAACCCAATTATGCTCACTTGGGTCCATGGGTAGCTTAAACATGGTAAGAATGACATTTACATCAAAATATGTCTCTACATACTTGTCTGACCCAAATGCATAGGTCTAGGCAAAGTAAAAGCAACCACAACAAGCTCACTGGCACATTTGCTGTCCATTTAGTACATTTTGACAATGATGCACACTCCTTACGTCAAACACATTAACTTGATAGGTACACTCTCAGCATGAGCACACATACATTTCACCAGGGGTATCTATGCTACATCAATACAGGAAATAGTGCTACTGTGCAATTTACGGAAACATGCTTGCAGAAAACACTTTATGAACAATTGGTCATGTCCAAGCACTATTACATATCTCCCCACATATGCCATATTGAGTCACATTATACAAATGTCTGGGAATCCTAGTAGTCATTGTCCAGGGCTCAGCCACCAAAATCACTATTGTCACAAGATGACATGATAAAGGCAGATTGTATGGGACATTTTGCATATTGGTTCTATGTCTCTTTCACAGACCTAAATTGTGCTTACATACTGTAACAAAGTCTCACAAATGTTTTTATAAAGCTTGACATGATGGGCATACATGATAGCAACAGCTCAGTTAAATGGACGGCCTCAAAGGGCAACAGTTAAATAGCATTGTATCAAAGCAAATGCTTACAATTTGCCTTTAAAATCTAGGGCCATATGTATCAAGCCGTTTTTGAATCGCAAAGGCCGAAATTCGCACAATTTCGGCCTTTGCGACTCGCAAACGGCCGTTTTGCACGTCTTGGAATGTATGAAACATTCCCAAAATAAGGAATTGCAAACTTGTGCGATTCCTTATTTTTCCATAGAATTTAGGGAATCGCAAATTTGCGATTCCTTAAATGCTATGTATGTAGCAATTTTACCTTGCGAATTTTGTTTAAGAATTCGCAAATTACCACCAACTTTCAGTTGATGGTAACTTGCGAATTCTTCCAGAAATGCACAAATTGGCATTTTAAAAGGTGGCATATGATGCACACACATGCCCATAGGGCATGTATGTGCGCCATATGCACACACATGTTCATTTCAGGGGTGTAGCAGGGTGTCTTTGAGACACCCCTGCACCCTTGCAATAATTCTCAAATTGCGATTAGCATATTGCGAATTCGCAATTTGAGAATTATTTTGCATTCATTGGAAATTATTCCTTAATTGCGAATTCGCAATTTACGAATTCGCAAATAAGGAAGCTTAAGGAATCGCAAATAAAAAGCGATTTTGTTCATACATACCATTTTGCATTTCCTAAATAGCGATTCCTTAAAATTCGCTATTTAGGAAATGCAAAATATAGTTTGATGATACATATGGCCCTTAGTGCTTGTGCTCAGCCATCTGAACCACAAAACATGGTGAACGGGTAGGAAAGCTAATAGCAAATAAGCATGTCAGGTATTAGCTGATGACGGTCAGGTTGTATTGCGATCTCAGCAGATTGAAATGAATTTGAACTCAAAATCCGGTAAGGATGACATATCTAGTTAAGTTGTGTTGGCCACCACCACCACTGAGCCACATTAGAACTCTGTGTAACCACTGGTTGACACATCATTGAGGGTGCTAGCAAATGCAGTAGGAGGTACCAGAAATGGAGGTCCCAGCAAGTCAATTGAGCATGTATGTTCCCAGCCAGTTGCCACTGCAGCCACACAGGGAAGGATTCCACGTTGATGCATTTCCAGTGCCATAGCACTCAGCCCTGATGAATTTCCGCATGCTTCAAAAAAGTATTTAGCAGAAATGGTATACACAGGGGACAAGTAGTCAAATGCGCATCCCAGAGAGGCAGCAGTACATTCAGGACAGAAGACAATGCCATTGGCAAACAGAGATGCAAATCCTCTGCCAATGCATACGGGCACAGCAGACAGCGGAGCACAGGTTGTACACAATGATGGCACACTGGCCTAAAGAACAAAAAACAATGTCTGTTTATCTCTTGAAGCCGCACTGTCCTGAAGCACTGGACCATTTGTTCACAGCACATCAACACCAGTGTCAGTGATTGGTCCATTTTGTCTTGAACTTAGACACCCATAGCTGATTTACAATCACACTAATCCTGTTTTCGCTGCCAGCCAAATCAAAAGCTGCATGCCTTCATGAAAGTATGTCGGTTTGTATTAAGCAACAGTTAAAATCACAGAGACCTGGGTCTCACAGTAGTCGACTACACCAGAGACAAATGACCTTTAACAGAGTGTAAGACTACCTTGCTATCACACATATGCCAAATATGAAGAATCTGCTCTCCCACACGCTGTGTCAAGTTTGTAGGATGTTCCGTATCTATCTGGGATACAGACCTTCACAACTGAATATCAAAAAGCTCTCTGGTGTAAGTTAGGGCAATAACCTGTTTTGTACAGCATGGCCTTCAGTGTGTTCAGAGTGTCAAAGCGTAATGAATGTAATTGCATATACTGGAGCTGCAACTCCCTAGCATGTTGCGCAGGTGTAGAAATTAACTTGTGCACACCAAGGCTAAATTTATTGAAATCAAACCACATAAGTAAGAGGAATTTACTAACCACATACAGCCTTGATCATGAGCCAGAACTTCCAAGTCGTCTGAAGATCAAAGCACAACTCAGTAGTTTCAAGTTTGCATGAAAAAATCCCAGTTTACATTACATGTCTGTCTGCTATGCATATTGCAAATCCAAGGTCAGTGTTCAACAGCACAGACTTTGCCCAGACAGTAGGAAAAATAAACATTGTGTAAATCACTATTGGTCTGTACAGACACAAGTCATCAGATATAGGTGTAGGTGCGTGAACATCAATTCTACAGACAATTGTCTTCTAAATAATACCTGTTTCATGTGATAACAACAATGAATACAGCACACATGTACATCACCTAAGCGTTAATACATGTACACATTCATTATACCATGCAACCTATGCCACAAGGCTGTAGTTTCTAGGAGATCTAACTAAATCATGAGGTTTAGTGGAGAAGTGTGGCTCACTGGTTAGAGCGGCAGACTCTGAAGCAGAGATCAGGCCCGGGACCAGGGTTCAAGTCCCTACGCGGCAGGGTCTTGGGCTCTATGTCTGCGGACTCGATAATTCTCGCCACGGTGCCTACTCTAATCATGGGTCCCACGCTGCAACTCTGGGCAATAGCTTGCTTAATCTACACAACGGCCCCTACAACACTGGGATGCCCGGCTTCACCTTGGGGGTGCCCAAGAGGGGCATCTCACAGGGAGAGCCAGGAAGGGTTCCACAGCGTTATACAGCGTTGGGATGCCCCGTTGGGGCAGCTGTGCGCTTTACAAAATACACTACATTTACATACGTTAATGTGTAAGCATAATCTTACAAAATATCACATCTCTGTAGTAGTGCATGTCTCCATGACCCCCTCAACATCTTTCATGATACCCAATAACCCATATAAGTCCAATTCCAACCAGATCTACACAAAGATGTGCAGAACAACAGAGTGTAGAAGGAATGTGAGGCCCTCACCTGCGCATCTGTTGAGCCATACAGTTTATTTTAGCTGGGGAGGACCTCTCCCACCAAGCTTTCCAGCTCTTCTGGGTAGAAAGCTGAGGCCCTCACACCTTTCACATGACGCATGATGGCTCACAGAGACTGAAAACAACAGCTGTAGTTTAGGAAGTGTAGATCTCAGCAGTGTCAAGAGTCAAGTGGAGTGTCTCGTTAACCGCATTGTATTTGTACATATAATAGGCGGTTTTAGACATGCACAAAGACTGCCATTGGGCCACGACTTTCCAAATTCACCAATATTATACATAGTATACAGCTTCTGTGTGTGACACCACCTTCCTTGTGGACAACATCTAGCACTGTATGTTGTTTTACAACTGTCTGTGAACCGATACCAGGCAGTGGCCATTTTGTCATCTATTATTTTTCAAAGTTCAAATGCTAAACTAAGGCTTGCAACCCTGGAAATGCGATGTGTAATTTTTCTAATAATCGAGCTTGAAAATTACATTAATAGGGCGTGTCTGACAGGGTTAATATCCTGGTTTCACATCTGAATCCCTTAGGTACCCACTAGTAACTACAATAGTGCGACAAAACATTTGTTCATTGCTGAGTGATTATCCAACATGGAAATCTTATGAATGCATTTGTAACTATAAGAGTTAGGTAACTACTGTAACTGGAGATACCAAATGTACATAAATGTGAAACGCCATAACCTGATCTTGTCCCTTGTGATTATCTTCAGACGAAAACCACTAATGAAGGCACATGAATGATCAGGGTCTGGAATCACTGAGTTCTCAGAGAATACACCACTTAGACTGTGTGCGCTGGTACCATGGCTCATAGATATCCATGTGTAACAGGCAGAGTGTATTAAAACAGACATATTCGGATTGGGAACACTATACCCTTGCTGAAGGGGCATCATATGGGTTGGGCAGGCACCTCAGGGAAGAATAGTGGCACGGAGCTAGTGTTTGGAATGACATGGTTTGGGTTTAGTAGGGGTGAATTTAGATTGGGGGGGCGTGGACTTTTTCCTGGTAGAGGTTTTTTTGTTGGTTGGTGAAATGGGTCCTGCTTCTCTTCCTCTTCCTGGGAGTGGATTTAGGATGGAGAGGACATGCTGGCAAAGGGTAGGGGATAGGCATGAGAAAAGCAGGCCTGTAAAGGTGAGGGGCTGGGGTTGTCCAAAAGGGCAAAGTCTAAGGTACAAGAGGAAATGGGTAGGGGTTGAGGGTAAATAGGAGCGTGGGTCAAGCTGGGAGGGTGATGAAATTGAGGTGTCAGCTGCTTGCAAAGGTATTGTGGATGGAGGTGTGTCTATGTGGACAGTTGGCTGTGTCAATGGCTGTATGTCCGAAGGTGTGTTGTGTGTAGTGCTTGATGGAGATGTTGGTGGTTGTGTGACGCAGGTGTGCGTTTGAGTGGGTGCATGCAAGGCTGTGTGTGTGCTTGGGGCAAGCAGAGGTGACGGATTTTGGGATGGGGATGGGCAAAGCATTGGGCTCTGTGAAGGCTGTTGGATGGAAGGCTGGAGTAGGGGAATAGCTGCTATTAATGAGGAGACCAGAGCCTGAACTGACACATGTAGGGCACACATCTCACTGTGAATTCCACCAAGGTAGGCAGCCATCTGTGTAGGTCGGCTGCCCAGACCCTGGATGGGATTCAACAGTGCAGTCTGCCCAATAGAGATCTTTTTCAGGCGGTCAGTAGCCTCCTCACCAAGGGCAGCTGAGGAGACAGGGGCAGGGGTAGAGATGCCTGCAGCAGAGGAGATGGGACACCCATGAAGGGTATGTGCCTGTGCAACTGGTATTGGGTGCAGTAGGGAGGGCAGAGATGACAGGGGGGCTGGCAAACACTGATGACACTGAACCAGGTTCTGTGTTGGCTGCCACCACCAAGAGAGAGCCCATGGAGTCTGCTTCACTGGACCAGTCGGTTTCATCCATGGCACTCCCCTCACCGTCTTGGCCACTGGGTCCATCAGTGTCATTGTCCCGACTAGAACCACTCAGACCAGCTGCTTCCCCAACATCCAGCCCAGCTCACCTCTGCTTTGCTCTGTAGATGCTGCAATGAAACAATAGCTATGTTAAGATAAACATTTTAGACTGACAGGAGGAAGAGCCTATCACTCTGAGCAACTAGCAATGTTGTCATCAAAAGTATCGTGATCAGTATGACAGTAGTGACACTGATATGTCAAAAATGCATGCATATCTATAAGGGTACACTGACAAAATAGCAACAGTTAAAATATTCCCATACAAAAATATCGTGACCAAATTATCGATGTCAAAAATATCTACATCCTATACTTATAATGGTTAGTACAAAATAGCTCCCAAAAATATCACTGTCATAAATATAGTTGCAAAAAGAGCAATTGATGGACAGAATGCAGAACAATGTCATACATTCACCCAGGTACAGAGATATGGGGCTAAACCCATCACTCACCATGCAATTCCAGTTTGGACCCAGCCATATGCAAATCAGTCTTCAACCTGCACCCAATGGGAACAGTTCAGCCCGAACTGCCAGGCCAGGTCCTCCCTGGACTGGAAACAAGCATCCTAGGACCGGTTTTGGGCTTTCAGCCCTCATCAGCCAGGATAGCTTGCCTACAGTGGCATGAGGAGCACGGGACCCCACGTCTGGGCATACCTGTCTGACTCAGGGTGACAAATGCAAAAAGAACAATTGATGGACAGAATGCAGAACAATGTCATACATTCACACCAGTACAGAGATCTGGGATAAATCCATTGTTTTTTTGCTCACCATGCCATTCCAGTTTGGACCCAGCCATATGCAAATCAGTCTCGAGCCTGCGTCCAATGGGAACAGTCCCAATGTCCTAATTCCGGAGTATGTGTCCATACGAGCGTCGTACGACACCACTACGACGCTCATATGGACACATACTCCGGAATTAGGACACTTTGCCTTTAAGCCCTTCCATGCTCATGACGAGCTCAGCTCGTCATGAGGCACAGTGGAGCTGTGCTTATGACGAGCTGAGCTCGTCATGAACAATGGGGTTCGATTAGGATCAGCACAGTAGGGGAAAACCATTAGCAGCCAAGGTGTTAATGAGAAGCCCTGTGGAATTATATTTGGAATTTTAAAAATGAATGGAGAAACCACGCTCTCTTTTGATATGTGGAATTCTTCGCTCTAATCAACACTACTGATGAACAAATACAGCTCAAATATTTTGTTCGTCGCTTTACCATCAGCCCTGAAGAAGTCCCTGGACGCTACGAAACGCGTTGGTGGTTTCAAAAGTTTTCAAAAGAACTGAATAAAGGATTGAAATCTAATACAGCATCGACTCATCCTTGGAACAACCTTTGATTTGTATTTATCACATCATTGCTATATTTATTTATAACAGTGTGCTGGGCTATCTTGTATAATTAATTAATATTAATTAACAACTAATCAATTAATTAAAAATAAATTACTTTTCACCCTTTATCCCTATAAACCCCACAGCCAGCACCCAAAAAAAGTTTTACAAAACAATATGATAAAATATCAATTAATAAATATTAATAAATACAAAATATTCATTCATTAATTAAAATTAAATTACTTCACACCCTATTTCCCTATTAACCCAAAACCCACTACGGAACTAAAAAACTACTAAAATTGTAACACATATTAAAAAACATAAACAAATACATTACACACATTTAAAATATATACTTAAATACATAACACTAATTAAAAATGTGATATTTCAAACAACTATATTTTTGCAAATGATATTAAAGACTTCTATACTTTTTAAATCAATATTTCTTACCTTAAAGTTGATATTCTTGATCACTGTATTATTGCTGTCAATATTTCTGTGTCACGATATTCAAAACTTGATATTAGTGTAAGTTGACATTTGCAACTCGATATTTTGTCTGAATACCATCTACAACATGAGCTTGTAATCCCTCCACACATGGTGCCATTGAACACAGGATCTGACATTTGAAAGCGTCATTTTTACACTCCTCAACATCCATGTCTGGAACTGGATCTTTTCTTGCCCTCTGTGAATGTGTCAAATTCAGACATGATTGGGAAAAATAATGTAGTAAGATGGATATCTGACTATATGGTTACTCCCACTTTTTACCTGGTGTTTTGCTGGTTTTCGACTTAGTTGGACTGGGACCCTGCTATTCAGGGCCCCAGTCTATCGGCTTTCTCTATAAAATGGACTCCATGTACTTTAGGTACATACCAGATTGGTTACTGGGTCACCTTTGTGAGCCCCTGTATAGTGTACCATAGGTACCCAGTGCACAGGTGTACCCTAGGCCTACCAGGGGCTGCAGCATGTATTGTGCCACCCCTGGTTAGCCTTCCAAACTGACACCACAGGATGTTTCTTACAACCTGTGTAAGGTGGTGTAATCACACCTTACTTAGATATAGTATATCTATATCTACCTTATATATAGACACATAGTAACCTCCTATGGCAGGCCTTAACAATCCTGGAGGCAGAGTGCTTGCTTTTGTGTGAGTAGGTGCCCTAGCATGAGCTGAGCCCCTCTGCAGCTTTCGGAACCATCTCCTTATAGCTGTTCTATGATATAGCCATACCATATACACTTAAGTGCATTATAATCCTCGCGGTTAATGCTAATTTTGGTTTGGCTTCATCAAAACATGTCGTGTAAGGTGTCAAACACTTTGGAATACTACCCCCGCCGATTCTGGTGGCGGGGGTTACATTCCACCCTCCTAGAGGGAGAAGACATGTAGTTACTGTTAAACCCAGTTAAAGTTAAACAGAGCCCCAGCATCACAAAATGGAAGCTGCTGCCACAGACACGAGTCTGCCCTCCTGCTGCTGGATCAACTCCGGCAGTGGAGGCCTGGACAATAGGTTTCCTGTCCAGGGAGGTGCTGGCACCTCCCCAGACAGGCTTTAGTTTATTGGGCTAGCGAGGGCTGCATTCAGTGAATGCTTTCCAGACACTGCCTGCGGCACACAAGGTGCTCCATGCATTTCCCAGTTCAAACCGGTTGCTGGGGCACTCAGCCCCAGCTCTGGTGCAAAACTGGACAAAGGGAAGGGATGTAACCACCCCCTCCCCAGGTCCACCCATAGGAGGGACCTTAGAGTTAGTCCAACCCCTAAACCTACTATAAGTATAGAACCCAGTCCCTAAGACTTTAGATTACCCTGGACAAAACTCTGCAACATATATCTTGGACCTTCTACATTCCATATCGACTGGAAGATGGAAGAAATCTCCCTTGTGGTCAAGGAGTGACCACCCTGTTCAAACAGGCACCAACAACATGTTTGCAGGTCTGCATTTTCGAGTCTCCCGCCGGATCCCGAAGAATCTGCAACACAGGACACAGACTCCCAGACATCTCTGATGCTGACCTGCACTCCCAGCAAAGCTGAGATCTGTGGCAGACACGAGAGACATGGGACCGTTCCGGTCCCATGGAGGATGCCACCAGATGTCGGGTGATTTTAGGTGAAAAGGTGACGCTTGTCTCTTCAGCCACGAGGACCAAGAGACGTCGATGACAAAGTAGCATCCATGTAACAAAAATGTAGGATGTCCAGATGTTCCATCTGGACATCCTACATTTTTGCTACTGCACCAACTTCCCTAGGTATCCTGAAGTTGTGCATTCGGGTGCTTGAAGCCCTAGACCCAAGCACTTTTTGCACTGAAGCTTAGAGGCCCACACTCCACGAGTGTCCCGTGGGCCCGCTTTGTGCATTTCAGCTTGACGTGTCTTTGCAGTTCCTAGTCCGTTGATTAGTGAGCCCCCAAGAAGACCAATCTTTAATTAACGTTGCTTTCCTGGTTGCTCCAGGCTTACTCCAACTTCTCCCCAAATGAAAAGTTCCTCAGACCTTGCTGTCTGCACCGAAGCCCATCCTGACATCCTGCATGGATTGTGTTTTGCAAGGCTCGTTGGGTCCAATCCGGATACCGACACCGCAGTCAACTAGATCCTTTCTGGGACAGCTCGAATTCAGCTCCTGTTTGTCATCGACGTCTCTTGGTCCTCGTGGCTGAAGAGACAAGCGTCACCTTTTCACCTAAAATCACCCGACATCTGGTGGCATCCTCCTATCGCCATCCTGATCACTGGCTAGTGGCCCAGATTTTGTCTCCTTTGCTTTCAGGTTCTTCACATCTCTGATCCACCCATGGATCCACTCGGACACTTTCCCTCTGGTCGCCTGCAGCACTTGTTAGCAGCTCTCCATTGGAATCGACGACGAAACCCAACACCAAAAGGCACCTATGCACCTGGCTTTCTTGGGTGAGGTAACAAGAGTACTCCCATGCTCCCATGGGTCTTGACTCTCAAAGTGTCCTAGTCTAAAAGGGTTCCATCGTAGTTCACCTAGAAGTGTCCTTAAATTGTACATTTGTAACTTTTTTGTTTCCAATAGAAAGTCAATGGTAACCCGAGGCTGTGTTTAGACACTGCACGCGTCTCCCGAGGGCCTCCTACAGCCTAACCTTTGGTTGTTCCTAGAAGCCCCAGTTATTCCACGGGCCCCAGGCCTGCATTCTAACTCTCACATGGTTCTTATACCACTATTTTAGTATATGGTTTCTGAGGACCCTAGGGCATAACGTATACTGTCCAACTTATCGTATATGCTAATTAAGTTCCTTGTATTGTACTTTTACCTCTGACCTCATAAAGAGTGCAGAGGGGTTGTGTTTAGAATAAATACATATATATTTGATATATACCATGTGTGGTGTGCTTTCATGTGGTACTCAAGAGATTATAAATGGTAAAACAACTTGCTTAACTCATCTCCAAGTCTTAGCCTGAAGGCTGCTCTCACCGGCTATGACTAGGATAGCTTTCTATAAGGTTGACTTTATAACCTACCATCAATAAGGGTCGATTGGACTGGTGCAAGGTGCCCACTAGAATAGTGGACATCATATACCAGGCCAACGTCTCATAGGTGACAACAAGTTCAAGACATTGCTTACTGCAGTCATACCCATTTATCACATGGGCATGGTGCAATTAACATACTTGCATAATGATGCTTGCAATAAGGACAGATATCTGAGCCTTTATATCAGATTTATATTGTCTCAAGACAGTCATGTCGATGAGTATTGCTGAAAAAAACAACCATGTCCTCACATCACTGTAATAAACATCACACATATGTCCATGACACCTTTGCAGCCTACTTCGATCAATTTGGGCACTGAGGCCATGCCATGAGTAGCCCTGGGCAAAGCACTACACTAAGCTTGTGTAGTATGCTAAGTTTGCGCTACTTCGCACTACACAAATTGCACGTAGCACAGTGCAAACACACGTAGCATCGTAGCGTAGTGCAGCGGTCATTTGTTGCTTGCTCATGGTCCTCAACGTCAAGTTGGCGACGCCAAGAGCAAGCAAATTGTCATCCCAGCGATACTTTTTCCTCGTTCGCGATCAGCAACATCAAGTTGCCGATCGCGAGCATGAAAAATAAAACTCCCAGAGAGATTCTCAACGCGTGGAGGTCAGGTTTCTCATTGCGAGTGGTCGTGCATGCTTGCGACCGCTCACGATGAGAAACTACCAGTCCACATTGAGAAAGCTGCAGCTCGAGTAGAAATCTACTCGAGCGGCAGAAAACGACCGCTTGCACTGTGCAAGATGCAGTTTGTACTGATTGCACAGTGCGGACAAGCATCCGGCACTGTGCAATCAGTGCGAACAGCATTTTGGATAGTGCACTATGCAGTTCGTGTAGATACGCATAGCTCGCGTAGTGCGTAGTGCACTTCACATAGCTACGCGTAGCGCTACTTTGCAAACTACGCCCAGGCTTAGCCATGAGGAGCCATCTATTTAGTGGTATGCTGCAGTGTTGAGGGTGGTCCAACCCACATATGTGTACCAAGCAGGACACCACTACACAGGCATGTACTCCATAATGTAAATTGGCATTGCTCAAAATACATATAGATCCGTTTTTGGATACCTGTGACATCATAGGTGTGATTAGGTATGGATTCACAAGTCCAGGGCTATACACACCCCCTCCTAGCTGATGTTGGGTCCTCAACTGCCCATCAAGCTCAGGATAGGCCACCGCCAGAATATGGGCCAATAGGGGAGTCAGGGTCAGCACCTGCCACCTTCGAAATGGGGAGGACTTTCCCAGCTGGACTAGGTTGATCTTTCTGCTCTAACGTCTGAAGACCTTCCTCCTTTTCCAGCAATGGAAGCTGCACCTGCGATGGACTCCCTTGGTCCGCAAATTCCTGGCAATGGTTTTCCATATCCTGTGCTTCAGTTGGGCGTTGACCTGGAGGGATGACACAGGCGCTTAATGGACAGCATATGCAAGACATATGACTTTCATGTCAAAGATCAAGGCATTGTTGAAGAACTAACATGTGCAAGATGTCCATTGCTAAGGAATAGGGGCCATTAGGAACATTGTTGTGCATGTACACATACATCAGATCACGTCACACATATATGCTTGTAGTTCTTTGATACATCTATCTTGGTCCAGGAGTCAGGCCAATTTTACCGGTGCGATCACAATGACAGACTTTACTATGGTTATGACAAGCCAGTACTATGACTCCATACATGGAGCACACAATATATTTTTGACTACTGTGACATGTTCCAGTATGTGTGTAGATATTGCATTGCTCCCATGTGTTGGTATTTATACTTCCAACATAAAACATGGTGTACATCTGTGTGACTCAGAGAGTGACACATATCATGAACAAGGGTCTTGTGTACAATGTCAGAAATACTGAGGTTCAACATATTGGATGTAAAAGCACTGTTACATGTATGATTAAGACTAAACAAATATATTTTTGGTTGTTACAGCTATTGCCAGGCACATGTGGATGCTTTGCATTATGTGACTCCTGGTGATCATTGAGTTGAAGTTCAGGATTGGACACAGGAATTTCGAGAGTATAAGAAATCTGATCATGAAAATTTACATGAAACACACATTAGTACTTGTGACTCACACCATTACAAGGCTGTACAAAACACATTGGTATGATGTTGAGGGGCAAGTTGCAACAGCTACGTTGAACTAGGTATAGTGTCATCTTGTCAGAATTGTGTGTTTGTGAGTTAGGCATCTCGCTCCCACTGGCACTATATATGTTTCAGAATGCCAGTATTTCATGCACATCCAATTTCCCTGCTAAAAAGTCAAACAGAATGGGATTGCGCATAGTGACAACTGTTGAGGATAGTTTCACACTGGCACAGTACTTCATGGTGATTCACCTGTTTTGAGATGTGTGGATGTCCACACACTTACCATCATTCCTCTGATGCAGCACCAAACCCTTTGCCCTGACTGGTGAGTGTAGTTACCTTACCACTTTTCATTAGGCTTAGAGACGCTTCACATTAATATACCATTGAATTTCACATTCAGACATTCATTCAGTTGATTGTCCCTGCCACAGGTCTCAGATGTGCTGCTGTACATATTTCGATAGTATGGTTGTCAATTGCATAGAAGTTGAATGCTATTGCATGCTTACACATTTTGTGGACACAAAGTTATGAAAGTTCAATGGACAGATGTAAGGGCTATGAGTGTCGACATCCATCCTAGTGGGTATTTTTGACTTTGACAGTTGGGGAGAGCGACATCTGCATCCACACATCATCATACATAACTTCCCTGCTACTCTGGTAAAACATTGACATCATAACTTCCCTGCTACTCTGGTAAAACATTGAGCTGGCCATACTTTGGTAGGACTTCTCCTACAAGGGTATCCAGCTGTTCTTCTGTGAAGGGAGGAGCCTTTGCACCAGTCTGGCTTGGCATGGGTGGTTCCACAGGTAACACACAGCAGCTGAGCATGTGAAGTGGGTAATAGCAGCAGTGTTTGTCAGCAAATATGTGTAGTTTCGAATTGCAGTGTACTTGTATGGCGCATACGCATACCTACACATAGACGGTCATAGCCAATGGTCGACTGTGAACAAATGTGACCAACGTTATCCTATGAGAGAACCTGCTGTGCATGAAACTGGTAAGTGCACAGTATTTGTCTGCTGAAGGTGATCAGCTATTATTCCCTATTAGAGCAAGTTCATACTACCACCATGTCAGCAGTCGACTGTGAGGTGTTTGCAATGGCCTTAGACTCACTGGTTGATGTTTTGTTAACAATTGTATAAGGACGACTGCCGGGAAACATCCTTAACAATGCGGGCATTACCCCGCGCTGCTATTACGCCGCTGCCTTTACAACGCTACGACAACTTGCGCTGGAGGGCGCTATTGGGTAGGGAATAGTTAATTTTCTATTCCAACACCTTCCCTACTGTAACGTGGGCTGGAGTTGGAATAGAAAATTTAACTATTCCACCATCCAGCCCTTACAGCGCAAGTCGTTGTAACGACTTGCGTTGTAAAAACAGCATTGTAACGGCACGCGGTGTAAATGCCCGCGTTGTAATGCCGTACATCCACGACTGCCACTACAAGTACGTGTCAAGGCTTACTGATTAACATGGTCGTAATCCCAGACAACATTTTGGACATGGTCCTCATTGTGCAATGCA
Source organism: Lissotriton vulgaris (assembly GCF_964263255.1). Taxonomy (NCBI): domain Eukaryota; kingdom Metazoa; phylum Chordata; class Amphibia; order Caudata; family Salamandridae; genus Lissotriton; species Lissotriton vulgaris. The sequence goes on along the minus strand of NW_028246438.1, from coordinate 192,173 downwards.
TAGATGTACATGGCTTGCAGGCAAGCTTTGGTACATGTGTGATGTGTCGGCAGGGATAGCGCCAAACCTTCCCACTGATTGCACTGATGAGGCCACCCTGGACCTTCATGTGCCAGTGATCATGCCATCTAGCTGGCTGCCCTGGGATTTGCCTTCTCTTACACTCTGAGTACCGGGCTGCATGAGGCTCTCCCAAGTCCGCCACCATGTCCAAGTATTTAGTCTGCAAGATAAAAAGGGAGGCGATGTGCTGGTACCTAGTACCTCTTTTCCCCAGGTGCCACCACATCTGGCACCCAGCACAATCTACTGTGCCCTATGGCCTGCCCCTTTGGAACCTCTGGTATCTCCCCACTTGTGCTTTGCACCCCTTGGGACTTTCCACGGGCACTGCCCAAACCCGCCTTCCCTGGCACCTCTCTCTTCCTGCCGTACCTGGAGTACACCCTTTCCGGATGCCTGCCCCTTATTTCTGTTGACCTACTCCTGCCCTAGTCTAGCTGGGCTCCATCTAGCTCCCCTGCTCCCCCCTCGTCCTCCCCTTTGCTCCAATATATGAGTGCTGCCCCCAGTGCCCATGACAAAGACTGGGTGTAGTTCACAGAATTTTGCTAGGCGGAACTCCGCAAACTTACAAAAAAACTCTGCATAGTTCCGCAAGTGGCAGAGTGTAGTGTGAACTGCTATTTGTGGTGGTCTTCATTGACGCTCAGGTAGAATTTCTACCCAAGCTTCAGCTCGTGCTCGCACAAACTTACCGTTCGCAGTCGGGGGCGGGAAAACACTCCACTGCACTACGTAAAGTTGAGTTTTCTGCACTCCGAAAGCTCTGGGGAGCGCAGAGTGCAGAAAACTCCACATACTCCATGAACGGAGCGGAGTTCAATGCCCAGGCCTACCCATGATGGGTCCCTGGCAGCTGCTTGCCATAATGACACCTAGCCCCTCGCTCTCTTCCCTGACTATGCCCCCCTCTCCATCTTTTTCAGCAGCTGTGCCCCATTTAGGGCAAACCCTTTTCTCCATATAGCCTGGACCCCTTCTGGGGCTTTCTCCATTCAACCTCCATGATCTAGGGAGACTTTGTTCCAGCTCCCCTTCCCTTCTTGGTTCCTCCACCCCTTCTCGGTTTGTCGAACAGGCTCCTTGGCCTTTGGCGCACATACCTCTGCTAGGACCACAACAGCCTCATCATTCCCCTGCTGCCTGGTCGTATCACTTACTCCCTCATCTCTACTTGATCCTGAGGTTGCCCTCAAGTTGGCCTGTCTCTTTCAGGCTGCTTGACCATACTGCTTCCTCTTTCACCTAAACCTCCTCCAGGGATACTGATGCATTGCACAGGCTTCTCCTCTTCCTGGTGGCCCACACCCTGCTCCTTTGCGGCTGCTTGTCCGACACATGTGCAGCCCCACTCGCTTTCTTGTGAATTCCTTTGCCCTTCCACACATAGCAGTGGTGCACAGGACAGTACCGCTGCAGCGATACCCTCTGAGGTTGCATTTGCCACCAGCAGGCCCACCATAGCCGGCAACTTCAATGCTTGCTCCACCGTATCATCTACCATGGTCTTGCTGGGTGCACTGCTAAAGGAAGCATTAAGTTCTACAACCACAATTCTCAAAATTCTCTTTCTATGACCAGTCACTGTGTTACCTCATACAAAATGGTGGCTGGTAAACACAATGCCCTTTTTTATAGTAGCCTATTTCTGTAGTCCAAAAACTGCCCAAAGGAAGGGGTCCAGTTACTGGACTGTACCACCACCTCAAAACTCTTGGGGGGGGGCAGACCTCCCCCTTGTCGGCTTTCCACCAAGACCCCATTTTGTTTATGCCACTGCATGTGCAGGTGGTAGCGTCTACTGTCTGTTGTAGCCAGGCTCGCTGAGCGGAGTTCACTGCATGCTGAGAGGTGCATGTTGTAGTTTAACTAAAGCTGTGAGACTGGGCACAGAACGTGGGATGCAACCATGAAATTTAATTAAATGAAAAATTACTTCTAAAGTGCAAACATATGTTCAGGAAGAGATTCTAGGCTCTATTACCTATTTACAACACAATGTTGCCTGCCAAAACCTAAATGGAGGAGGGCCCTATAGAGGGTTGCAGAAATCTAATTAAAAGTTTGAGTAAATAGCCATATTTTATGATTTATTAAAAAGAAAGATTAAGCAGAGGTCGAGCTGAGTGTAGATGGCAGACTATTCCATAGTCTAGCACCCAATACTGTAGTAGAACTTCCATTCTGTCTGACCCATCAAAACCTATGTGGGGGTGTGGAAGAAAAAAAATATTGTGCAGCCGAGGCGGACTGGTTTTATGGATAGCTCTGTCAATATGAGATAACATTTTTATTCCAGTTCATATAGACACTGGCAGACACTGAAGATCTTTTAGTCTGGAGAAAGCTGAACTATGTTTAGGGGAATTAAGCAGCAACCTCGCAGCTGGATTCTTGACCATCTGAAGACTGTCATGAGTTGAGGTCCTTTAATATAGGGCATGGTATTAATCTGGCCTAGAAGGAACTAGCACCTGGATCATAGTTTTCCTGGCTGTGGAAGATAAAAAAGGAAGACATTTACAAAGAGTTTTCAGCATGCTAAAGCAAGTAGCAGTTACAGACTAGATCTACTGACGAAAAGATAGTTGAGATTCAAATATGACTCTGAAGGTGCATATAGATTCAACCAGGAAGATTGGGTCTTCACTGGAAACATGTTGTTATTATGAGGAGGCAAATTGAGTTTGAATGTTCACTTTATTGTGTCTAGACCAGAATAATCATTAACTGCAGCCCGTTACATAAATCCACAGCCATTAACATTCAACAACTGCGTGCAGCTCCACAAAATGAAGGAAGGACTAGGTGGGAAGGCTGGCAAGTGTATATCTAATAAAGACATAAGATATACACAGTAAAGTTCAGCATACTACATCTATGGCCTGAATTAGATCTTGGAGGAAAAGTCCAATTCTATCCTATGGGATTTATATTTCTGCGGACGAGATATCTGTCACCGTTGTGATGGAGAACCTGTCTGCCAAGATCTAAATCAGGCCCATAGTCTTTAAAGCGAATGGGGGGCTGATAATTCTCCTGGTATGAACATTGTCTGCAAGATTAATTTCAGTATTAGGCATGAAAGTATTGCTGGAACACCCACTACTGAACCTTTAAATGCTGTCTTTCAAATTACTCCCAACATCACCCTCAGCTTCAGGCATTACACCTTGATTGGTGATGCGTACACCTGAGGGTTCAGGAGTTTGCACAACGACTACGGTTGTTCCATTTTACCATGGGCCATTATCAAGCATGATTGCGGTGCCTTTAGTCTTTACTACTTGCCCGGCTCACTTTATCTGCTCCTATTGAGTTGTTTATTGGAGTATCGTTCTCTCACTTGGTCACCAATTTTCTCCAGCATTTTCTTTACGGTATTTCTGGAATTTTAATTACTATGCATTTCACTTTGCAATCTGGAAACCATGTTCCCCAAAGGTATCTCCTTTTCTGCTGGTTTCTCATTTTCCTACTTATTCCATATAAGGGATAAGTAAGGCTGCAACTGTGTGATTGCCACTTTACCATTAAGACGTTCAAATGGGGTTCTGCTTGTAGTGTTATGAGGAGCTTTGTGGTACGACCACAACATTGATTTTAAGGCTGCTTGGGTAGGGTTGCGTGACTTCAGGGCCATTTAGACCGTCTCCCTAATCAAGTGATTAGCTCATTCACCTTGCCCAGTGCTCTGGGAATGGTATAAGGATGACCATATATATGTTCCATGTGACCATATTTATATCATATAGATTGACATTTGTAATTGGCCTCTACCACAGGTGTGTTCGATTAGTCAGGAATAATAAAGTCAAGCTCGATTTAAGTGTATTGACACTGGCTAAAAAAACTTCTACAGAGAAAATCATGAAATATTTCAATTGTAGATGGTTTATTACAACATCGAATCGTGTGGTCACCTTTAAGAAAGTTGGGTGATGCGCCCTCCTTGCTGCTTTCAGGATTGAGTAGATTTCTGATTTCTAAGCCCTTTTAGCCCTGAAATCACCCGCTAACTGCATGGTTTGGCTGAAAATTCAATGGGGTATAAAGGAGAAGTGGAACCTTCAAGCTGTTTTCACAACTAGCATACTACACCCACTTGCTAATACACTGATTAATGTCTTTGTTCGTTGAAGGCCGCCAAACATGGAACAAGCTCTCATTTTGCATCATTCTGTGACCCTCAGTGAAAACATGGCTTTTTCACAGCATACGTGAATGAAAAGGAGAGGTTTTATTTATCAGAAATAAAGTTTTGATGTATTTTCATCTGGTAGCTCCGAACTGTGCTTTGCACAGTCAAGTAAGAATAAAAGGGGCCCAGAATGTTTTCTTTTTGCTTCAATATTTGGAACCACAAATGATTCCTGTTATAGATGTGCCTCTGTCCATCATCTTTGCTCCATAGAATCACATATTGCATTGGTTTCATCCTTTGCCTTTTGGCACTTTTGGCTTTGTTTATATCACCATGAATGAAGTACTGCAACTCACAGAATAATAAAAATGTAACTGAATGAGCTACTCCTGTGGAAGGGTTTAATGTCATATCATCAATATCACTTTGGAGCAATAGAAAAAAAACTTTCTAAAAAGAAATAAAGTGTAAAGTCTATGAAGCTTCTTTTTATTTATTTATCGCATATCTAATCCATTTTCTAAATCTATCGATGTGGCCACATACTCCTCCTGTGTCAGTTGGTACTGTCACAGTAGTCCCTGTGCATATTTGATGCATTTCAGCATTTAGGGGCCGATTCCGATTTTGGCCGGAAGGGCTCCAAACGATGGCTGGAGCCCTTCCAAACGAATCGGAACGTGCCGGCCGGATTCCTTTCCGACCGAGCCATTCCGATGGGCTCGGTATGGCAGGGATCCCACTCGGATTTCCGGATGGCTTCCAACGGACTCGGAGAGACCGTCCGCCATCCGGAAATCCTTCAGTACTCCCCCGGCTGCCTCTTCACGACCGAGGGACTACGATGGCAGTTTTTCACTGCCTTTTCATGCCGGTTTTTCTGACACGAAAAAGCAGTCAGAAACTGTCTTTGGGGGCCCCCATGGGTGCGAGGCCACCGAATGGCAGCCTGGTGGCACCTATGTTGATCCCTGTACCCTGTGTCAGGCACCTTGGGGTGCCGGCCACAGGGTGCAGGGATTTACTGCAACCCTGCTTTCCACAATGCAAGCATGCATTCCTCTCGGAATGCATGCTCCCATTGTGAAGTATATGAGTGCGACCGAACTGTGTTCGGTCGCAATGTACTTGCAGGGCCATAACCGACAACAGCAGGTCAGTCGGTTACAGCTCCTGCCCGATGTCGGACAGACCTGAGTCCGTCCGACCTCGGAATCGGCCATTAAGTCTTAATTCTATGTCTATGGCCTAATGCAGTCACCTGTTTTGAAAAAACTAGTCACCATTTTTCGCCTTGATTTGGAGGGCAGTTATATCTGTTGAAAGGAGCTCTACATCATCTATCATCTCAAGGGTCTTTATTTTCCACACACTGTAAATCTCCACTACCTTCTATGCATCACGTCAGGAGACTGAAGGTGATCTGACACAGGTCGTGGTGTTTCGTCTGGGTGTACTTCATATATTGAGACAGAGATGAGAGCATTCAGTAAACAGCAGCCATTACCATATCTATTTTCTCATCATCTTTATCCCCAGCATTGGCAGCCTGGGAGAGCTTATTTGTACTTCTGATGGGGGTGATTCGTTTGCAGGCTTAGGTGATTGCAATAGAATCTATATACAGATCTAGGGTATTTATCTAGTTCTTTGCTTCAGATCTAAGTGTTTCAAGACTGTTTTGCTGCCACCATGGCAGATAACAATGGTATATTGCATGATTTAATTATTTAAATGATAGCTTCAACTGGAATAGTCCAAGGCCCAGTTTAAAACTGAATCATTGTCCCAGAAGACACACTTGGATATAGTTAAAACCATTGAAACACTGACACCCTTAGATTCAGTTAAAACCATTGAAACACTGACACCTTTGGATTCCGTTAAAACCGCTTAAACCTTTTTGGACACTCTCATCTGCTAAGAACATGTAGTCTTTGACCTCTTACCTTAATTGTCCAATAATATATCAATGAACCCAGTCTGTGTATTCAGCTGCAGCAAAAGTATAGATTGCTGTACCATTCAATCAGTCAAATAACTTTATTTGCTGCACTAATCAGGCATAAAAGCACAGGTCAAAGTAAAAACAAGTGAATAAAATGCATTTCATGAACATCACCAACATTATGAAATCATAACGCAAAAACATAAAAAATACATTCAATATCATTGCAGGTTCATTGTAAAAAGGAATAATGCGAAGGAATAAATATGAAAATAAGTGGTGCATATACAACTAAGATTGCCCCCCCCTCCTTCTGTCCATTAGGCTGCCAGCTTAGAAAAAGTTAAAATCAATAATAAATGGAAGTCCAATACAATCCATAAACCGATGCAAAACCTACCCATAGCCTAGCTGGAAACTGCCTTCCTTCTTAGATTCAGAGTCTGCCATATGAAAGAAGTAAAATCAGCTTTTTCCTTGGAATTTTATAGAAATCACAGAAGAATACAATAAACAAACTTGGTTGGATGGAATCCCTGTCAAAGGGTCAGGGGGCAAGCTCAGATATTTAATACAGTTCCCACCATAAGGGAAAGGGTCCTGACTGGGTTTCTGGGATTTTGTAACGAAAGGGGCCTAGAAATAAACCCCTCCAAGACAAAATTTATTATTCTCAACCCCAAACCCAAAAGCTGCCCAAATCCCCGCCTAGGATCTACAACCCTGGAAAGAGTTCATGTAATAGAATATCTTGGCATAACCCTCAACCAGAACCTGACATGGTTGCCACATAAAACAAAAGCAACCACAAAATTAGTCCAGAGGGCAGGTGCCATTACAAGAATTGCCAAAAAATCTCCTCTTCGTCCACTGGCACCCGCCATCCATATTTACAAAGCCCAAGCCCGGGGGGGTATTACTTATGGGGGTGAGCTATGGGGACACATACCGCTACATACCATACAGGTTGCAGAAAATAACTTTATAAGACAATTGGCTGCACTTCCCCGAGCACTCCTCTTCTCCCCTTAAGAATGGACTTGGCATTACGACCAATCACGGAGGAACTGGGCCTTAAACCCTTGACCTATTGGAGGCGTTTGTGGAGCAGTCAGGATCTGGTACACTACAGAAATGAACTGCAGGAACTTCTCAGATCAATCTATGCCACCAAAATCCCGTGGATAAAGTACATCAGGGACATGTGTATGATCCTCGGAGTCCCAGAGTTATGGTCTAAGCCGGAAATAGTGTCCGTAAGGCTCTCTAGAAAAGAACTTTCAAATCTATTCTATAGCGTTATGCTTCAGAAATCTTTGAATTCTATCCGGGAAGGATCCCTAACCGACACATTCATCAAGGCAAAAGACTCTTATAGCCCTGAATATGTACTAGATGGCATGACACCTGTGTTTGTACGGAAGATCTACATGCAATGGAGGTATGGCTCTCTCCCCTTGAGGTCCCTTACTAAATCCTGGGAAGGTAATCTGGACTCAGGGGTGTGCCCAGCATGCAACTATAAACTGGAAAGTGATCTTCACGTGGTCCTGTTCTGCAGAGCCTACAGCAGAATTAGGAGTTATTGGTTGGTCCCTTATTTAAGGAACATGGGCTTCCGAACTTATGCTCCGGCCTATAGAGTCCTCAAGACAGACTTATCGGCACCAACAGTGTTCGTAATGGCAAAATTTCTGATGGCAATGTGGCGATTACGTACAAAAATTATTAAGGACACTATAGCTGCATGAATACCTTTCCATACTATTACCTTCTATATTAGTCTTGTTACAGATTTGTCCTCCTTTTAACTAAAATGCATCTTTTAGCAATCAGATTGCAACCATGAGCTTGGGGAACTGTTTTTAAAATGTATAGCACATTTTATAATGTTTTTACTGATGGAAATTACTTGTACATCTTTTATGATCTTTTATGATCGAAATAAAGATTATTTGAATTGAATTGAATTGAAAGGTAATTAAAACACAATGTTGTTCATACAAAACGATGCTGTTGGTTCTGAATGGCCCACACCCTCTTTTTTTTTTTGTTCTCATTTGCCTTGTTTCCACGCTTTGTCCTTCTATCAATGCCAGCCTTGGGTTTACTAGCCTCATTCGTTGTGACAGGGGTAGAAAGGTCTAGGCTCCCAAGACAGCAGCCATGCCACCTTTTAAAGAGACCTCTTCCTTCTATCCACCACAGAACCTTCCCCATGTCCTTCTGCTAACGCAGAGAAGACTATACACAGCAAAGGCAGGAGAAGGCTTAATCATTGGACCAATTCCTCCAAACATAAAGTTCCCCTAGACCCAAAGGGAGTCCAAAATTTATATTTTATTTTTTCCCCCGATCCGAAATATCCAAATTAGCAGAATAACTCATAGATTTCAACCAATCCTTAAATGTTGGAAGTGTCGGAGATACCTGCACTTTACATATCTCCCTCCGCGCTAAAAGGATAGCATAAAAAACAAATTTGCACAATCTTTATTAACAATACTTTGGCTTTCCATAATTCCAAAAATAACCAAAACAGCACTTATCTTGATCTGCAGGTTTAATGCGCTAGCCAGGCATTTGCTTACGGCCTCCCAAAAGAGCTGTAGCTTCAGACAATAGAGAAACATGTGTAAGTCATCAGCACTCTGACTGCTGCACTTAGGACACACCACCATTCTTCCTGACCCAAATTTAGAGAGCCTTCGGAGTCCAGTACTCCCTATGTACAGTAAAAATATGGTTCCTCCTCAGGTATGCAGGTTTAACTGTTTTATAAATTGTAGACATAGATACTTGCCATTGGTCTTCCAGCTCAGTCTCTGGCAAGCATCCTCCCCACATATCCACTGGCAAGGTAAACGCACCACCCTCCATCTCCAGGATCATCCAGTACCATAGTGCAATTTATTTTTTAAACACTGTAGTAGATAGAAGCTTTTCCCCAAATTCATTTGGATCTCCTAACTTTACACCCATTGCCTGGAACCAACTTTGAACCTGGGGGTATTTAAACCTTGAAAGCATTGAGCCTACTGCCAGCTTTCACCAGTTCCTCGAAACCAGCTGCACCTTCGACAGCAAGTGCTTCCATCTACAAATGCCCGCTTCTTTCAAGGGTAACTATTAACAAAAATGGGGTAACCCAAAAAGTTGTGGACATGGGTATAATACGATATTAGAAACAGTGGTCCGTAACCTTTGTTTAGACAAACTGAATCAATCAGTACATAATCAGTACATGATCAATATTTTATAACATTTCAGAGTATGTCACTAAGATCAACTCTAATCAATAAATGTTCAAAATACACAAAAAGAAACGCAACAGCAATAATTACAAAAAACAGAGACAATTTTAATTCATTGTATCTCGGTCAGATGCCAACTGAATGTCTTCTCACTCCCTCAGGTTAAATATTGATATAATGGAGCTCCTCTTTTTTCGTCAAACCTTTCATTGCTCGACATGTCCTAGGGCTCAGTAGGAAAGTAAGAGTTAACTGATCATCTTTTTTCCCCCCATGGGCTTCCCATATGGAAATGCTGTCTCTGCGTCTGTCACAAGACTTTACACAGCCTAGCCCTGACAGATACATGGCCTCTCTCTTCCCTTCTTACATACGTGGAGGCTGTCTCCGCTCCTGCCTCGGAAAAACACACAAGATGATGGCCGGAATGTTGCACAATGGCAAAACATTCACCCCCAGTGGGTTTAATCCATCGTTAATTTGCTCACCAAGCCACCCTACTTCAGACATGGCCACTCAGCACCTTCCTAACATTCCCAAATTCAGAAAAGGTCCTATGTGCAGGTGCTCCTTCTCTGTGGTCACCGCCCAAGCTTGGAATGTTGGCCATCCATGCTGAATAGAGTTTCTTCCATTCCACAAGCTTCCCAAAACCTACATGTTCTCTTCATAATTATGTTATTACAGTCCCCTAAGCTCCAGGATAACCGTGTTGGGGTATTTGCGAACTTTACAAAATCAATTAAAATCAAATATATGGTCGTAGTGAAAAGAGTCTGAGATCATGTTGAAAGGCAGCCAGTCCACAGGCAGAAAGTATGTACCCCAGCACCAGCAAGGTAACAGACTCCGGCTCTAAACTCATCTAGCCGACCGTAATTACCATTGGGAGGGAGGAGGGGGTAAGCCAGACTGACAACTGTATTGTGTGTGTAAAAGGCCGCTTTATTGAAACAGGTGCACATCACAAACTTTATTTACTGGCTCCTCGCCTTACAAAACTAAAACTTTCCCCGAACCTGAAACCAACTCCCCAACTTTACGCTAACTACCAAAAATCGCCAGCCAAACCTGGCGAACTTCCAAAACCAACACCGCCAGCACCTGTTCCAAGCGACAACTACAATTCATAAGACCCCTGCGCATCTGTTCCAAAAAATGCCTTAAAAAACCTAATCAAGCTCAATCAAACCTCCCAAAAATAAAATCTCTGAAACCCAGGGAGGGTGGGTGGTAACAAAAACCTCTCCTAACGCGCTCCCAGCCACCAGGTTACCAGTCCTAAAATGGTGGCTGGGCAGGCGCCGTTAACCCCTAAATCCCCTTGGGCTACTTTCTAAATCTTGGCTGCTTTTGGGCTATCCCCAAGCAACCCAATCTCCTAAAATGGCCAATGCCATCTTCAAACCCCCCTCCCCCTCCCAATCTGCCCAGGGGGGCAGACCTCGAGGCTCGGCTGCCCCCCAAAACCCCCTTGGGAGGGAGGAGGGGGGTAAGCCAAACTGACAACTGTATTGTGTGTGTAAAAGGCCGCTTTATTGAAACAGGTGCACATCACAAACTTTATTTACTGGCTCCTCGCCTTACAAAACTAAAACCTCTCTAAACATCGAGTTACCTGACCCCTTGGGTTTCTTCCACCCGCCCCTACGATCCCCACATGATAAAACATCCCCCACCCTGCAAAAACACAATACATTAAATGCAAATACATTAATTAAATACCATAATACCCAATCCTATCTCATAACCTTTGACCTTCTTGACCACCAAACCTAACCTCCTATCCTTCTTCCTGCAACTGTAACTAATGAGCCCCAATGTAAAACCTCCAACCTGTTTAAACCTTTCCCCGATCCTGAAACAAACTCCCCAACTTATGCTAACTACCAAAAAACTCCAGCCAAACTTGGCCAACTTCCAAAACCAACACCGCCACCCAGGAAAAGTTGGGAGGATAGGTGTCTACACCGCCTCCCTACTTATCCTGCCCCCCCCAACCTCACCCCACCCCGCTCCCCCCAACACCTGAAAGAAACCATCCCGACTCTAACGAACCCCCAACAACCAAGCCAACACCTCGCGCAGCTCGAGCAAGGAACAGATCCATGCCCATATCGGACAAACGTACCCCGTCTCCCTAAACAGTTCCGGTGCGTCATAACTTATGTCCTTATGCCATATCCTAGAGAAACCCAGGTGCCTGCAGAACTTCACCATCTCAACATTGACATTCCTCTGTGCCTTGTCAATCACCTAAGGATGCACCGCACCCCTCCACACCAGACGCGGCACGATCTCCGTCCACACCACCATACATCCTGACCACCTCCTTTTAATCTCCCCCAGATCCCTCCTCATGGCCCTCATCAGCACCAGTCCAGTCTCCCTCACCATATTGTTTTCCCCCAAGTGCAACACAAGGACATCCGGACACCTACCCACCACTACCATGGAATTGAGAGTGGATACCAGTTCCCGCCACAACATGCCCCCTTTTCCTTTCCAAACAGTAGAAAACACATTCAGATTGAATTCTAAATTGTCGCCGAAATAACTGGATTGCGCCTGCACCTGGGCCCTCCTAACAAAAGAATGCCCCACGATCCAGACCACCATATCTCTGGCGAGAGGACCCGCAACAGAACCTAAGAGAGAAACAAACAGCAAATACCATGTCCCCCATATTCACCGCGCACTTCAAATGCTGTGCGCTTCCCGAATGTACCGCCGATAGCAGTCCGAGGACCACCTGCCCCACCGCATGATATCTCCCTGCCCCTGCCCCTGCTGATGAGCCTCTGACGCCGCCCCGATTCTGAAAGAATGGGTCCCAAAGCGCTTCCCTTCCAGCCCCAGCCTCCTCAATGCCTTACCCAGACCTGCAAACAGCTGTGCCGCCGACACGCGACAGCCGTCTGCGTGTTGAAAAACTGCCCCATCGGCCCCTCCAGTCGCTCTCAGGCGCAAGCCCCACCTCACCGGGCACCTCCCTTCCGACGCATCTGCGGACAGGGAAACCCTGCGGCCTACACCCCTCTGATCCGTCTTTGCACCCCTCAACCACACGCTGACCTCTCTCATCCCGAACAACACCTCCGTCCATTGCAACCCCGCGTCCTTCTTCATCCCCAGCAACTCAGAAATCCTAAAGGCTCCCGCAAACATCCATGACATCAGGGTCGCAAACAAACAAGCCTCCCCATCAGAGAAACACACACCCGGCAAAGCATCGATGACCTGCACCAGCAACCCCGGCGACAACGGCTGGCGGACCCTGCACCCCCTCCTACATTCTGTGGCCCACCCCTCCAACATGCGAGACCCAAGTTCTCCCACTGACGGCGCATACCCCCACAGCAACTTGCCCATGAAGGCTATTTCCGCCAGTTTGCCTGGAATCGTGACCCGCGAGAGACCCTTGTCAATCGAATCCAAAATAAATTGTACCGCATCCTCCTGCCTTTCCCTTGTCACGTCCCGCCTCCGCTCCCCGGACGCCAAGAAATCCCCCCAAGCAGTCACGTACATCACCTTCGTCGACACCGCCAAGGACCCTAGAACCAGCTGCAACATCCGGTGTTGCCTACGTACCACATCTGAGGGGGAATGCTGGTTGGCTCCTGGTCTGCATCCTTGGCTAAGCCACAGAATCTCCCCCACTGCGAATGAGTCAAAGCATCCGCAGTGTCATTGTCGACCCCGGGCACATGCACTGCGCGGAAAGCAATGTCAAAGCGCCAGCACCCCAGCACAAACACACACAGCAGCTTCAACACCTGTACATCTCTCACCGACTGCAGATTGACCACCTCCACCACCGCCATGTTGTCCACGTGAAAAGATACCCTCCTATGTGCCAGCAATTACCCCCCCACAACGCGAACCGCCACCACCACCACCAAGGTAAAAAGCTCTAGGAAAGCGATACTCCTACCCCCCGCCCACTCCGGGGGCCACTTCTCCGCGCACCACCGCCCCTGCCAGTACAGTCCGAACCCATTGTTACCCGCCACGTCCGAGAAGATCTGCACGTCCCACACCAGCTCCTCCTCCAACTACATGGGAATTCCATTGAAATGCTGCAAGAAAAAACGCCACATCCGTAAATCCTTTTTGATTCCCGCCAGAAGCCAGATGTGGTGATGCGGCGGGTGCCGGCCCGCCAAGGCCCTAGCCAGCCTCCTACAAAACGTCCTCCCCACGTGCACCACTCTGCATGCAAAATTGAGGTGGCCCAGCAACACTTGAATTTCCAAAATCATCACCTTGGGTCGTGCAAACATTCTTTCCTGCAGTTCCAGCATGTGCTGCTTTTTGTCCGCTGGTAACCGGGCCTCCATTGCCACCGAGTCCAGTTCGATCCCTAAAAAGGACAGCGCCGTGTTTGGCCCCACTGTTTTCTCCGGTGCCGGCGGCACCCCCAGCTCCCCCATGAGCTCTTTGAACCTGTCCAGCACCTCCTGGCAGTCCGCAGAACCAGGGGAGCCGACAAGAAAAAAGTCATCCAAGTAGTGTGTAACACCTTGGTGACCCGTCCGTTCTGTAAACAGCCACTGCAGGAACGTACTGAAGCAATCGAAAAGTGCGCATGACATCGAGCAGCCCATCGGCAATGCTTTGTCCACGTACCAGCGGCCGTCAAGCTGAATTCCCAGTAAGGCCTAATTGTCTGGATGGACTGGGAGCAGCTGGAAAGCCGACTTTATGTCGCACTTTGCCATCCTTGCCGTTGCGCCCGCCGCCACTACCAAGGCCATGGCCGCATCAACGGAGAAATACGAGACCATAGTCTCCTGCTCGTCGATGAAATCGTTCACTGAGGCCCTCTCGGGCCAGGACAAATGCTGTATCAGCCAAAACTGTCCTCTATCTTTCTTTGGCACGACCTCTATCGGGGATACAATGAGCTCCTCTAAAGGCCAATTATCAAACGGACCCGTCATGCGGCCCTCGCAAACCTCCTTCTCCAGTTTCTTCCGCACCACTTCCAGGTGTTCCCTGGCGGACTTCAAGTTGTCGGCCCACCATCGCCGCCTGGGGCCCTCGTACCCCAAGTGAAACCCATCCTGAAACCCTGCCCGCAAATGTTTGGCAGCCCCCGCGTCAGGGTAATCGCGTAGCGCCGCCACAAGCCGATCTACCCTACCCGGCGTAAGAGCCCTTCGACCCAGGACCCATATCACCTCTGCCCGTCCCTGCAGTCAGCTGGGGATTCACTCGCTGACCACCTGCTGCTCCTCGCTGCTCCCCTTTGGATGTGCCTGCCGCGTCCCAGCACCTGACCAGGGGGTGTCCATACTTCCCGCAGCCGGAACAATCATGCCAGAACCGTCAGTGCTCTCGTGTACACAAACCCTTGTTGTAGTCCCAACAAGGCCTGCCATGCCAGACTGGCTTTTTGCCCCTGCCCCCACCCCTCCTCGGGTGGGGCGCCCCGGAAAGGGCTGGTAAATTATAGGCAGGCCGCTCGCTCTAAAAATGGTTGTCCCGGACCCCGCCAACCCCATCATATGTTGCCAAAGATCTGTATCCAGCTCGCCCCATTTTGCCTCCAGGTCCCAGGCCATCCTCGCTCTGAATTCTTCACCATACTGCGCCCAGGCAAAACCGCCCCCCAGGATCTGGGCCTTCCTGACCATGTCCATGTATTTAAACAAGGACACCGATCGCTCTGGAAATTTCTCGCAGTACACGCTCGCAATAATTAAAAAGGCCGCCGTCCAATTCTCAATTGTGAGGGGCACTTTTGGCCTCCTCTGGATTTCATACTCCTCCTCTTTCGAACCCTCCTTTGCCCGCACTTCCCGATGGAGTAACTTGAGAATCTCCACGTACTTCCCCTTCCAAATCCGTTCCTTCGTAGCCAGCATTAAGTGCGCCCCCAGTGGCTTGGTGACCCCCATATACGGGACCTTCTTGATTTTTAGCTCTTTGCTCTCCGGCTTAGTGACCTTCTTGATTTTTAGCTCTTTGCTCTCCGGCTTATTGACGTCCTCCCCGGCCGTGCCCCGATGCCGCCGCGCGCGAAACCCCGGTCGTCCCTTTTGCCCCCTTCAGAGCACCTACGCCAGCCGGCACCTGGAGCGCAGAATCCGGCCCTACTCCCTTGTCCGTCACCTACTTTCCTTTGCGCAGCCACACACCCCCAACCCCCCTCCCCCCCACCCTTGAGGACACCAAATGTGCTGCCTCTGCCTGTCACCAATGCATCCACCATCTGTCCTCCAGTATGCCTTTCCTTCGATGCCACTCTCGGCTCCCAACGAGATGTCTGGGCCGTCCGCTCCCGCTGGCCATGTGACCTCTGCAAAACACTATTGACAACATTATTGCACCCCCCTCCACCCTCGCCATCCCTCAACTCGCCTTCCTCCAGGCTATCCCCATCCTCTACCCCTTGCACAAAACCAGCTCCACATCCCTGACCCGTTGGGGGAGCCGACTGCCCCCTTCCAGCCACATCAAGCGAAAAACGCACGCCGCTCCTCCATCGCTGAGACTCCCCAGACCACTGG
This sequence comes from Lissotriton vulgaris, assembly GCF_964263255.1. NCBI lineage: Eukaryota > Metazoa > Chordata > Amphibia > Caudata > Salamandridae > Lissotriton > Lissotriton vulgaris. Next base: position 176,246 of record NW_028246438.1, on the reverse strand, counting down.
TGCCCAGTAGGTGCTGGGGTCGGCGAGCCCACCTCGGGCCTTCTTATGCCAGCCGCGACGGGATCCCTCACTGCGGGAGGCTCCACCCTCCCTTCTCCTTGGCGCCGCTGGGCCGCCCTCAGCCCTGCCAATTCAGGAACTCTTCAGCGCTCTTCCACCTGCATTAAAAATGGCCGGACTGGTGTGCTGGGTCCCTCACTCCACCTGACCCCTAACCTGCCCCGCCTCCCACCCTTCCCCATGCCCCCCCTCCTCCCCCGTCGACCTACCACCTCCTCCTCCTTGTCGCTCCATGACAGCCCCCCAACCCCGGCCCCCCTAATCAGACCCCGTATCCCCCCCTTGCCAGCCACCCGCGCCCTCCCCCTGCCCAGCAGAAACCTCCCCCCCAGCCCACCCTCCCTCCCAACCGCAAGGCCTCCGACCCCCCCAGGCCCACCGCGCTTCCCTGGCCCCTTCCTCCCAAGACTCCAAAACATCCAAGCCCTCCCAGTCCCCACCCGTCCCTTCCGAAATCAACAGTGGCGACCACCCCCCCATCCCACCCTGCTCCCACTGGGCCCCAGACCCCTCCCCCTCACTCTGCCTTCTCCAGCACCACCTCGCCCAAAGCAGCACCCATCCACTGGTGTCCCCCAGCCCCCCTGCCTTGGATCCTTTGGCCACCTGACCCTCCTGTCACCGCCCCCACCATCTATCCCGTCCCCCCCCAACTTGCTGACACCCCTGTGGTCTCCCACCACTCCTGGGCTTCACCCCCCCTTTTCCGTCCCTTCGCTCTGCCTGCACTCGAGGGAGGGGGGCTGCCACCCCCTCCCTGAGCGATTATTGCCGCATCCCCGGGGCCCCCTGGGGACCACTCTGGTGAAGCGCTCTGCTCCCAGGGGGCCCGCTTAGCCTTAGCTTTGCCTCCCGCCCCTCCCGCACGCACCAGCAGCTCCTCACGCGCCACGGGGGAGCACTCTTAGCGACTCCCCTCCGCTGCGCCCGCTCACCTTCTCCCAGCTTCGCCGCCGGCACCACCACGGGGGAGGCGCTTCGCACACCTCCCCGGCGTTTGCACCCTTTAGTCTTTATACTTTTAGTCTTTATACTTTATTGCTTGATTTAAAAAAACCTTTGCAAGTTACAAAAGATAAAAGTATTTAAAAGTGTACATATGTAAAAAAAGGAATGCAAATTCCAGTCCAGTATAAATAAAAGTAGCAAATATTATGCTGATGGAAGGTCACTTGGATCGATCACATCACAAACTCTTTTTTCTGCTTGATCCAAGAACCTGACCAGGGCACAATTTAGTTCGGTGTTCCGGGGATCAAAGCATGCCAGAACTGCTGCCCTGCATGATCTCACCATATTTTTGTTCCAAAGTTTCCTTAAGAGGAACCGTCTTTCGTGCAACAGGTTTGGGCAGAGGCATAGGATGTGTGTGATGTCTTCTTTGTGTTTCCCACAAAGTCGACAGGGTTCGTGGCCATTGACTCTTTTCCATTTTGGCAAGTGACACGACAAGTTGATGAGTCCCATTCTTAATTTTAAGAAGCTTAGTTTTGTACGTGCAGTGAATGTTAAGGTTAGGTACGGCTGTGGAATCAGCTGGACATAGGATTGCAAGGTCATCCAGCCGTGACTTCTTTTTGCTAGCCGAGCCTTGTCTTCCACTAAAGAAAGTTTTTTAGCGCTTATTTTTGCTAATCGTTTGAATTCATTTTGGCTTACTTGCAGATTCCAAAGGTCGTTCAAACCTAGGGTTCTTAGCCCTTTTTCCCAATAGTCATGTCCTGCTCGCCAAAGGTTCTTGTTAAGACTGGCCCATAGGTGTTGGCCTAGGCTGCCTTCCTTCAATGACCTCAATTTGTGGCAGCACATTAAGAAGCTCTTGGCTCTGGCCAATGATTGGTTACAGATGCCCAGTTCCAGCCTGATTTGCGCCGGTGATGTTTGGTTTGGTAGCTTGAACACTATTCTATAAGTTTTTGCGATGATTTTATCCAAGTTGCCACTGTCCAATCCTTTTAACACCTCGCTACCATAGGTTAATGTTGGAATGATTTTTGCCTGCGCGACCTGTATTGTTGGTGCAAATGTTGGGCCAAGTAGCTTTTTGTGTAGGGTGCTGATTGCGAAAGCAAGTGCTGCTCCCTTCTTTTTTTGTTCTTCAAGGTGGTTTTTATATCTGCCGTTGTTATTAAAAAAGACGCCAAGGTACTTATGGCAGCTGGATTCAGCTATGCTTTCCCGGTTCAGGACCCAAACCAGCTTCTTTGCCCTTCCTGGACGCACCGCCAAAATTTTTGTCTTCTTGTTGTGATCTGAAGCTCATTTTTGGTTGAATATTCGGAGATTGCGTCCAATAGTCTTTGCATACCAATCTTTGTTTTACTAAGGAGGACCACATCGTCGGCATATAGCAGGTTTGACAAAACGAAGCCAGCTGCTTTAGGAGCGTGGGAATTTACCTTATTTAAGGCTTCAGGAAGGTCTGATAGGAACAAATTGAAAAGGGTGGGGGCCAAAACACATCCTTGTTTTAGGCCTTTTGTTGTCAGAATTGGGCGTGATAACCTAGAGCCGTCCCCAATCTTGATCCTCACCCATGTGTCCTGATGCAGAAGCTGTATGGCTCTTAAAATGTCTTCTGGGACGTTTAACCTGGAGAGCTTCTGCCAAAGCATTCCCCTATTCACGTTATCAAAAGCGGCTTTATAGTCGATGAATCCCATATAGAGTGAGCTGGAACTGGCCTCCGCCTGGTCAATCAAACAGGAGAGGGTCATTAGATTGACAGAGGTGCCAGTATTGCTTGTAAAGCCGGTTTGATTTGGAGGAATTACTGAGTGGTCTTCTGCCCATGCTCTAAGTGAATTCAGCAACAATCCGGCAAAGTACTTTGCCTCATTGTCTATGAGGGCTATGAGGCGGTAATTCCCAGGTGATGTTTTATCACGCCTTTGAAAATTGGCGCAAGAATTGACCCCTGCCAAGAGGGCGGAATGATGTTGTTATGTAGGATGGTGTTAAAAAGGGTGGCTAACTTCGAGGCCCAGAAAGTAACGTCCTCCTTAAACACAGCCTGAGGAATTCCGCCTGGGCCTGGCGCCCCATCTTTGTGACCCTTTTTGATTAGTTTTTCGATTTGGTCCTTCTGGATAATACTTGGTTCTTTCCCATTTCGGTTCCTGGGACCCTGTGTTGTTCTTTCAATGTTTTGATCTGAATTGAGGGATAACTCCATTGTAAGCAATTTGGATTCCTGATCAGTAGGCCATACTTTAGTGCCTTCAGCGATGGAATTCTGATAAAAGGTTATATCTTTTCGTTCATTAAAATGAGTATTTAGGAAGTCGACCCACTCGGACTCCAAGATGGTTGACGACGCGACTTTTTGAGCGCGCCCAGATAGGCTGTTGATAGTGCACCAGAACCTTGCAGAGTTATTTGATTTGATGTCGTGCTGTAGTCTGACCCAGAAGGAGTTCCAATGAATTCTACGTTGTTCTCTTTTTGCCTTCTTCAAGTAGCTGCGGGCCTCTCTCCATTGTTCTATTATTAGCGGGTCTTTTGGATTTGTTTTTAAAGCCCGCCATAACCGATTCATGGTTCTTGTTGCAGATTGTATGTCGAGATTCCTACAAGGCGTCAGCTTTTGCCCATTCGGGTTGGCATGTCTTATCGGTTTGGCGTGTCTATTGATCAGTTCAATTGCAAAATTTGACCAGTTTGCAATATGGTCGATGGTGTTTCTGCTAGTGCTCTCGATAATTTGTTTGGCCTCAGTTGCTATTTGTTGGAAGTTGCTGAAGGAGCACTTAATTCGTTTAAGGTTGATCGTATACCTATCGGATGGCAGTGCCCTTTCCTCTTCATGTTGGGTTAGTCCGGAGATAAGCGTTATTTCTTGAGGCCGGTGATCGCTTTCCGTTCTGCTTCCAAAACTGAACCCTGCTATTTCATGAAGAAGTGACAGGCTAACAAAGGTGTAATCAATTAGCGAGGCACCGGTCTTCGATACGTAGGAGAAGCAAGGTGGCTTGTCTTGAGGAAAGCGCCCATTTAGGGCTCTAAGACCCAGATTCTCCAGGTTGCTTTGTAGAGAGCGGCCCCTCAGGTCGTCCTTGTTCCATCCTGGGTGGTCCTGCGGTGGTATGACCCAATTGCTTTCGTGTGATTTGGTTACTTCGTTTTTATGTAAATCAGACATTAGCCACATGTTGAAATCCCCTGATAGTATTATTTCTGGATTGGGGGATCCAGTTTTCACTGTTAGTATTGTTGCTATTACCTCTTCAGTGAAAGATTGCCTTGATGTCGAATTTGGGCGGACATAGGCATTCATTAGGACGAGAGACCTGCGCTTGCCTTTGTTGACGGTGTAGGAAATGCCCACGGATTGGAGGGAGTGTGATGAACTCGTTAACTCCCATGAGGCAATTGCGTTGTCGATTGAAATGTAGATCCCCAGGCCGCCACTGCCTCTACCCGAAGATTTCAATTTTAGGGCTGGAGTGTGATGAGTTTTAAAGCCTTCTATGTGCTGCGGTTCAGATCGCCATGTCTCTTGTAGTAATAATATGTCGAATTTTCGAAGATAGGAGATTATCGCTTGGTCCTCCATTTTGTTGTTTAAACCGTTTATGTTCCACGAGCAAATCTTTAGGGGACACATAGTCGCGCTCCTTTCACTGTTGAGCTGTCAACGTAGGAGCCGAGTAGTGTTGAGGGTGCCTGCCAGCCATGACCATGATCCGGCCTCGTCCCGATCCCTGTTGGATGGGATCCTGTTGTCTCTTGGTTTCCTGCCTTTATGGTCACAAATCGGTGTTTTATTGCAAGCACCCCTAAGGACTGAATATACTGCTCCCCTTTCGACTCGCGTACGCTCGGTGTGACGGCTTGCATGCAGGACATGAGGGTAGGCCACTTCCTTCCCTGGTTGTATGAGTATGCCCCACTGTTTAAAAGTTTCTATGTGCCCTAAGATGTTATTCCTTGCCTCTTCCGATCTCCAGGTGACCTTCGTGGTTTCATTTATTTGGTCGTGGTATGGTGGAATAAATTCTACTGATGTGATGTCTTCCGAGGTAATGGTGTTTGACAGGCCTATTGCTTGTATCAGCTTTATGATGTTCCCGCGATTCAAGATATCGTGGCTTCCTTTGGACTTATACTCCGGGTAAAAGAGTATGGAAGTTAGATCGCCGCTGAGGAAGGCCCTAGACGGCCCAGGATTTAGCTCTGGTATTTGGGCACAAGGCATTTGGTCTAATTTTATCAGAGGGCCCATTGGTTGAGCATTTGTTAATTTGTGTATGGATGTGGAAAAGCCCTCGATCTGTTCGCTGAGACACTTTTGCTTTTTTCCTCGGGTTGTCTGAGCTGCGGCTCCTTTCTCATACTCCGGGGATGAACCTGGATGATGTTTGGCAAGACTGTTGGTGGGTGCTTGGTTTAACGTCGTCGTACTTCCAGGTGGATTGAGGAGTTGACTGGAATTTTGGCCCTGCACCTGTGCATTATGCGGGGGAGGTTTGTCTGACAAGGTCGTGTTCGTGGTTGTGTTTTGCTCCATTAACCCGCTGTGTGCGGTTTTTCCTAAAGGAGCACTTGCTGCTTCTTTTTCTGATGGTGAGGGAGGAGTGCCGCTCTTCCTTTTTTTCCTTCCCTGCAAAATTGGTTGTTCTTCTGATATAGAACTTTGCTCGTCTGTACTTTTTGGATCAGTGCACTCTGTAACTTCTGGTCGTCTGAGAGTGTTAAACACCGGATAGAGGCTAAGATCTTGTTTGCACCTTCCCATCTTGTTGCGTCCTTTTCGCTTCCTTTGTCTTTTCCCCTTTCCTGCAAGAGCTTCCATATCTTGATTAGTTACGGATGGAAGAGTGGAATTTGCTCTGCCTGTGGATAGGGGTTGTGGTAGTTTGCTCATATGACGAGTGAACGCTAATGTGTCCGGGGGTGACGAGGAGTTTGTCTCCATATCCCCTTGTTGCCCCGAGTTTGCTGCCGTTTCTACTTTGTGAACCACGCCTGAGTCTCCAACACTACCATTTTCATGGAAGGACTTTGGGGTTGTGATTTCTTTTAGGTCTGCCAGGAGTTTTTCCATCATCCCAGGAAGTGTACTAAGTTTCTCGACTATTGGAGTACAATCGCATCCTTGTTGCGGCCTATCCGCAGCTGCTTGGGCCCGTCTAATCAAGCTGTTTAAATTTGTGATCTTGTCGTCTATTTTGACTACGTACACAGCCAGTGTGTTCAGAAGGCTAATTTGTATGTCCATTTTGTTAGCTTGATAGGTCATTGCGTCAGCTGACCTTTGAAGAATGTCTAAGGCTATGACCCAAGCCTTCTCTTGCGTAAAATCCTCCTTTTTCTCCTCGTTTGGTGAGGAAGCTGGCCTAGAGTATCCAGGGTTGGTGTTACCGTATGAAAACAGCATTTTTTCCCATTCCTTTGACTCCAAATAGGAGAGGTCTGTCACGACTGCGTCGGCTTCAAGGAGAGGAGAGATGTCAACTCCGTCCTCCTCCGTTTTCGTTTCACTGTCTTTTTTAGGAGGGAGGGCAGGTTGAACATTTTGACTACTCAATATGCTGAAACTGGCTTCTTTTTCCTTCATATGCGTTACACTGACCTTTTTTGGAGGCGTTACAGATTTGACATTTTGACTGCTCAATGTAGTGTAACTGACAACATGAGAGGCAGGGATTGTTGGTACTGAATTGCTAATTATCCCTCCATCTGAGTCAAGTGGATGGACCTTTTTGTTGAGAATATGGTTTGAATGGATGGCAAAAGTGGAGATGGAATCGCGTCCTTGTTCTAGGTGGATTGAGGTGGGCTTGATTGATGGACTTCCCAAGGATGTGACAGGAACCTTGTTTCCCCCAGCGCTTTTGTTGATGATATTCACTATAGGGCTCAAGGGATTTGGTAAGCCCACAATGTTCGTGTTGCTTGAAAAGACAGCCGACCCTGGATCTTTCAGAAAAGAAAATTTTGATGTAATTTTTGGTTGGTTACTAAAGGATTTTCGGGCCATCCCGTCAGATCCCCACAGAGGAAGTTGGGACATACAGTCGGTAGTAATTCCAGGGTCATTCAACGACAGGTTTACGATTTTGTCAGGGGCAGCAGTTGGCATCTCTGTGTTCCCTCTCCGTTTCCTTTTCTTTAGTGGAGCTGTGGACCTCAACTTGCCTGATCTCATTTCAAGTGAGCAGAATGGAACAAGTGGAACACAGAAGAAAAAAAGTGGCCCGGTGACTCCGTGGCAAGGAGGAATTAAGCAGAAGGAGAGGAAGTGGAGTAAATTAGATTTCCCAGATGCTGTTCTGTTGCCTCCTTTACTCTTGGGTACCCTGTCGTGCGGTACCTTCCTCTGAAGCTGCTTTCGGCAACCCTCTCTTCCTCCTCCACTACCACTTCAACTGACCGCTCCCCTTTGCCCCAGTCACTTCGCTGGCTGCCGTCCGAATGCGGTAAACGAAGCACCCAAACAGAGCTGGAAAGGGGCTGAGAGGCTGATAAGCTGAACGATTTCAAAGGGCTCCCTGCTCCCTGCTCCCCACACACCACTGTCTGCTTCCTGCTCCCTCGGCACACTCACCGGGCTGTGGTAGACTGTGGTGGAGGCGGCAAAAGGGGGACGGCAGACTACAGCTTGGTAGAATCCTCTTCTCCTCTTCTTCACGGCACCTTCTCAGGGCCGGGCAGAACGTGACAGGCCACCGGCGGAACGCAGAACTCCGAATGCACAGCCCCGCGGGCTGCGGGCTTGAAGGGCATGAATTTCCGTGAGCAGGGGGGCTCAAGGCTCAGAGGTCCAGGGATCTAGGGTCGTGGGCGCGTGCCGCGCTGATGTTCTTTATTTATCTATATTGGTCCTTTGGTCTTTGGTAAACGACGCTGGACGGCAAGCGCCGCTGTGAGCTCCCCGCTCCTCACACTCCACACTCCCTGCTCCTCTTCCACGTGTGCCTCAGCTGCTCGCAAAACACGGAACGGACTCAAAGGCGTTTGCACCCAGAAGCACGCACAAACCCGCCATCGCCCGCACCAGAGGTCCCGGGCGGAGGCGCGGCCTCTGCTCCGGACCTTCCCCTCCGCACTTCCGCGACTAAAAATACGTCAAAATAAGGTAAACTTTTAACGTCTTTCTGACTTTAGTCAATATAACGGGAAAATAAATGAACGGTCGCAAAAACATGACCAAACAACAGATTTAGAACATATCTTTAGTGGTCAAATGGACCAAGAGTAATAGAAATACAATGATCTATAAAGAAAAACATTAAACTGCAAAACTGGGAAAGAGATTTGTCAGGTGGCACGAAAATGGACATAATAAATGGCGCATAAAGGACTGTCGTAGATTTTCAAAATATCAATGTTTGTGTGTATTCTGAAAGGAGAAAAGTCTTTTTATATTGTACAAATATTACACCGAGGGTGCGGCTTCCATGTTGGGGCTTGGCTCAAATAATACACTGCTGATTTAGAGTATGTAATGCCCCCTTGTGACTTCTCAGGACTTTGCCAGGGAATTAACCTCTGACTCAACCTCTGTCTTGATCTCTACATATGCCCTTTCCATGGTGTGGTCACAACAAAAGAGTATTTTTCAGGGTTCACTTTCAATATTGGAATCTTAGTTATAACAAATCATGGCCCAAAAACATTTTGAAGGTGAACGACCAAGTTTGTTCGAATTATCGGAAATCCAGTTGTATATGCTTGCCAACCTGGATCCTGATGTAGGACTTTTTGCATTCTTTTTAAAATCAGTTATTTTAATACTTTATGATAAAACATGCTTTTGAAATCTTAAGAGGCACCATTTAAAGAATTTTTGCTTTAACGGTGCCTGGTCCACGATCCGAGCAAAGCTTTATTTGTATGTCCTGCCTTGATTTGTATCCCTATCTCTCACTAATGTTACTCTAACTGGAGGGTACCCGCAAAAATGTTCCCAAGGGCCAAAAGGTTTGGTCTGTAGTGTGACCGAGGACCACATTGATGCCAGTCGGATGGCGGTCCATGGGGGGAGCGAGGGATATGTTGCACTTTAAGGTGGGTGTAGGAGAAGTGAAGCATGTACATCTAGTGGCTCAATTGCACAATGTGAAACCAGAAAACCTTAGATCAATCGCAGCTTCCTCCGTTGACCAGATTGTGTGATTCTAGGCAATTGTTTTTATTTCACTAGCCCTCCTTTTTCTTGATTATCACGTATAAGAGGACCTTGAAATATATGACCAGGATGTGTGCTGTATGAAATTTTCTCCTGTGTATGATTTAATAAACTATAATGTTGTCCATGCATAATAGCAACCCAGGCCATCCAACAAGTGCACATAACAAGTGAATTGCCTCTTAGTTCACTATGTGATTGCTGTCAGTGAGAGTGGAAAGAAGCATGATGTTTGAAAAATAGGTCATGTCAGTGCCCTGATATGTTGTGATGTACTAAGGTGAAAGGGTTCTGTATGTTAGTGAAATAAACTTTTTGAATTTGGAAGAGAGTTTATCATATTTTCGTACGTTCTTTGCAAGATGTCTCTAAAATGAAAATGTCCCTCATGCATGGCACAGTGCTCAAATCGTTTCAAGGAATGCAAGTGAATTATCTGTTGCACTGTTGCCAGTTTCATAAATATCTACAGGTGCCACACGCGATAACCCCTAATCTGCGGGTGCTCCCATACCACTAGAGTTTTGCCCCCTAAAAGGCAAAGGGTTTTTGGGAGATCTGGATACTCGCAAGATCACTAGAAAAGATATGACAAAGATGGGCTGATTATAGGTGTATAGTACTGGCCCTTGTCCACACCATGGAATCTCAACTAGGTGCTAAAATCGGGAAACAACCTTTACAACGCAACTTTTACAACGCACTACCATTACAACAAAACCTTTACAACGCAACATCCATTACATCACATGCCATTACAACACAACCATTACAACGCATGACCCTACAACGCATGCTACTACAACGCATGTCATTACAACGCAGTCATAACAACGCATACCATTACAACACATGCCATTACAATGCATAGTACCCTTACACTGTCCAACACTTACCCTACTGTTGCACCTCCTGGGGTTAGAATAGTAATTTTTACCCCTACACTATCCAACACTTACCCTACTGTTGCACCCCCTGGAGTTAGAATAGTAATTTTTACCCCTACACTATCCAATACTTACCCTACTGTTGCACCCCACTGGAGTTAGAATAGTAATTTTGACCCCTACACTATCCAATACTTACCATACATGCAATGTAATGTTATGCATTGTAAAGGTAGTATGCGTTGTAATGGAATGCGTTGTAAAGGTAATTTTTGAAAATTTGTTGTAATGGCATGCGTTGTAATGGAATGCGTTGTAATGGATGTTGCGTTGTAAAAATGCATTGTAAAGGTATGCGTTGTAAAAGTATGCGTTGTAACGTCATACATCCACTAAAATCCAAACCTTCTGGCACGCCACACGGGGAACTAAGATGGGGTCTAGGGCTAAAACAGAATAGGGGCATTGCTGATGATTGTTGGTGGAGGGTGGCTAGGGATACACCAAGCATGTTCTTGTGTTCGGGTTGTTCATGGGATAACACACTGTGAAGACCTGGCCCTTATATATGGCTAAAACATAATAAAAGTTGCTATGAATAAAAGAAAATTAAAGTGTTCCTAATTTTAAGTGGTCAGGAAACCTTAGTTACTTTCTTACTATACCTTCAATTAACCTAAAAACAAATGCTTGCTCGATTATTTAATATCTTTTTTTATGTTAGGGCGGGTTTGAGTAAACAGCAGCCTAGGTGACCAAGAGGTGTCATCTAAAGGTCAGGAGGGCCACGTGCGGCCTCCGGGCTATACTTGGACTATCACTGCTCTAACTGATGCATTCGATTTACTGTTCTTTTCTTAGTCTGTGAATGCTGTTTTAAATTGTAGCTTATTTTTGTCATTTGAAAATTATATATTTTTCTTTTAACAGTGATTGTTGATTTAACTTGATTTTATGGTGTTGTTCTGTGGTACACTATTCCACCTTATTATCAACTCCAGCATATCATGCCACCACAGTATTGTGGTCAAAATATTGAGGACTCAAAAATTAAGAATGGAATTTCATATAGGTAAGTATAGATCTGATTCACTTAACTTCACATATAGTGCCTTGACAAATTATATATCTTCAGGACTGTTAAGTAACCACACAGCTCGATTACTTAAGTATCTTTGTTGAGATGATTGATGAAAGAATGGGTAGTGCCAGGAACACAACTGGAAGGCTCCGCAGTCAGTCAAATTTAACTGCCTGTCTACCTGGAACACACTTACACAGTACAGTTCTAAGCTCTAACACCACGAGCCTTAAAGTAACACATACAATACCAACAAGAGCAACATAACACATCCCCCCCTTACAAAATATAACAAAATAAAAAAAACAATAGAACAATAATGAAAGCATAATAACACACTGGACACCCATCCAATAAAAACTCACATGACATACTCATTCAACCACAAAGGTAACATCCTTTTCCTCTTAGTGCAAACAGTATCCTTCACAAAGCCTGACTGCATATTTTCGTCAGTGCCACAAGCACCATCCACCAAAGCTTTATTCACATCACCATCCACCACCAACTCATCCACCGACCCTTCCCCTTCCCTTAATAGAGAAGGCACAGCTGAGACATCCACATTACAAGAACCATATTGAGACTGTACACCATGCTTCTCCTCCAAAGCCAAACGAGACTGCAAATCACTATTTTCGAAATAATCCTCCACCCAATCAAAATCCTTTGCTACACCTTTTCTAGACTGTACTCTATCATGATCCAGGCTGATATCAAATGCAACATCCTTGAGATTCCACACTTTCCCATCATCCAATCTAACCGAGTTTCTAAAAACTTCAACCACCTGTTTAGCCACATCAAACTTGTTCTCACCCTTCTGAATCCTAGAAGGCTTCTTAACACGAATCCAATCTCCAACCTTAACCTGGGTATCTTTAGTACCATGATGTTTGTGGAGAAGTGTGGCTCAGGGGTGGAGAAGTGTGGCTCAGGGGTTAGAGGCTGCAGACCCGGAAGCTGAGATCGGCCCTGGACCAGGGTTCCATTCCCCGCCTCGGCGGGTCTTGGGCTCAAAAAATTCCACGGACTCGATAATTCTCGCTCCGGTGCCTTCTCAACTCACGGGTTCACACTCTGCGACTCTGGGCAATAGCTTGCTTAATCTCCACAACGGCCCCTTGCGGCGGGATGCCTGGCTTTCACCTTGTGGATACCCTGACGGGGTTATCTCTCACAGGGGAATACCAGGACGGGTTCCCTAAGCAAGCGCCGGGAAACCCTTTGTGGGTAGCTGTGCGCTATATAAGCTCAAACACATTTACATTTACATTTGTCATAATATTCTTTGCTCTTAGAATGCACATTTTCCAAATTCCTCTTTACCTCATCAATTGACCACTTTTCCAGTTTACCTTCAAACATCCATCCCGGGCTAAACTTACACCTTGGAGACCTGCCTCTCAAAATCACAAAAGGGGATAACCCTGTACTATTATGCACAGTAACCCTGTAAGACCATACCGCCTTCTGTATTTGCACCTTCCAATCCAACTTCTTATTAATAGCAGCTTGCAAAATACCTTTAATTACTCTATTGAATCGTTCCACAGTGCCGTTACCACTTGGATTGTACAGAGCTGTGGTTTTATGTTTAATTCCGCACCTTCCAAAATAATCCTGAGCTAAAGTCGACAAAAATTGCACACCATTGTCCGTTAAAATGTTTACTGGCAACCCTTCCATTGTAAAAATCTTGTCCAAAAACTTAAGAACAGTTTGGGTATCTACCTTCTCCACAAATTTAACTACCGGCCATTTCGAAAAAAGATCAATGGCAACTAATCCATACTCTCTGAGTTCCCCCACTGGACCAAAAATGTCCACAGCAACTGTCTCCCAGGGAAAACTGGGAATTAATCCCTCACTCATAACAGGTTTCAAAGTCCTTAAAGACTTGTCAGCTGAAGTACAAACTAAACATGCCCTCACAAAATCTTCTACCTCCTTATCAACTTTGGGCCACCAAAACAACTTTTTGACAGCTACCTTAGTCCTGACTATCCCAAAATGTCCTTCGTGACACATTTGTATAATCCTTTTCCGTAAACTCACCGGAGGAACAATTCTGTCTCCCCTCAGTAACACATCTTTTTCAAAGGACAACTCCAAACGTACTTCCCAAAATGGTCTCAAACCAACAGCAATAAACCTTTCCTTAGGCCAACCTTCACAAATAAACTTAGATACATCAACCAAAATCTTATCTTTACCATGCTCTCTAGCCTAATCCTCCTTACTAATAGCAGGAATGAGGAAATAGAAATTTACGTGGCCAGTGTGTACCCTACATGCACCCTATGTATGTACCTTATGCCCCATGTATGTCCATATTATCCTGTAGTTTCCTTCTCATGCCTTTATTAATAATGCCTCTGCATTTCCGTTCAACATTAGCATGTCAGTTATTAGGCCCTCCATGAATGAAACGTTAATTCTGCACTGAGGCCTATGTTGCCAATGCGTTTACATGGTACACGTTTTAATTTCGAGATGCACACGTTTTCGTGGCCCAGCCGAGCCAGGCCCTGAATTCAGGCTCCGAGCCTCTTCTGACTCTGAAAGCTGCAGTTTAGGTATGCATCCCTGACCTCTCCCTTACTTCCTGCTCAGCCGAGAGGTGCCCGGCCTGGCCTGCCAAGACGGTATTTTGCCTACAGTTATCTGCTCAGCTCCGCGAACACACATTCCAGTCTAGTGAGAGGGGTAAACATATTCTGCTTGCAGAACATAGGGCCTAGCCTTCCTGTCTCCATTCAAGTGATCTACTGAACCCGTTACCATAGAAGACCCATGGCCCCCACGCAGTGCACAAAGAAATATATGCACACACTAGCATTTAGTGATGAACAGCTTTTGTTCGAGAGACCTTTACTTCAGACAATACATCCTCCAAACACAAGATATCAGATATGCCAAAGGTACAGGTCGTTCTGACATCCCAGACTCCTCTTCTAGTGCTAAAGTCAGCTTCCCCCCTGCTCTCCCCAGTTACACGCCAGTTACACGTCATGACCAGTTTTGCGCGCACAAGTAAGGCAAAGGTTTCTGCTGACCCTGCAGACCTCCTCTATGCATCCACCCACCTATGACACACCTATGACTCATCAAGTGAACACCCATGTACACACCTCCTTTTACGCCTTCTTTCACGCCCATGTGTTCTTATCTCTCTCTTTCACTTGCTCCGCCTGGAGCGTACCGCCTTCTCTATTCATTCCAATTGTATGGTTTTACTATATATAATGTATGATGTGAATAAACGTTAGATATTCCTTCCTGAACCTTAGTGGTGATGGAACCCGATTCTCCCTTGACTCGAGTCATTGAAATAAAGCCCTTTTTGACTCGGACACCACGGACTCTGCCTCTCATTTTATGAGCTATCCTTATTCATTATTAATGTATAGAAATTAAGTCCGGGTAATATTTAATTTACCACATAAATCTGGCGCCCGATTAGGGACTAGTCCCCTTCCCCACGCGCCGGCGATGTAGGTGCAGCCCCCTGACCCCTTCTATAGCCGTGACGGATCACTAGTGTACACATCCGCGGGATTTCCTGCCAACTCCCTCAGGCCCACGGAGGAGACGGAGACTGCGACCAGGCATCCACACGAGGCGGTGAGGATTGCGGACCATCCCGACCAGAGCCCAAGCCGAGAGAGCAAGGTCCGAGGTATCCCGAGGCCCACCTGTTCCGAGGCGCATGCGCAGCAAGTAGCAGCAAGAAGCCGTACCAGTCCAGTCCAGTATCGAGATTCCGAGGCCTTCAGTTTTGCTTCCCGGTGAGTACCGTTGTTGGGAACGCATATAGACGGGTTCATTTATTCGAGCCCAGTCAAGACGGGTCTGGGTACACAGATCCGGTACAGACGTGTCCATTTCGGTGGATACGGTAAAGACGTGTCTCTTTATGAGACCGGTATGACTGTACTGTTTAGCAGTGCATATAGTAACAAGTAATTCAGGATTGTGTTTTTCTATGTACTAGTTAGGATGTACCTGTTTCTAATGTTGTAATGTCGTGGTATGAATGATTGTTTTCAGTCTGTTATTGTGCTTATTGTGTTTTTGTTCAAGTCAGTTCAAACATGCCGTTGTTTTCAAAATTACGTCAGATAGGGACCAGGAAAGGGATACTCGAAGAGGCAGTTCCCGTCCCGCCTAGGGACACTCCTGGACATTTTATGTACCAGAAACATGGCCTAGATGCCATACTGTTTTTAGATTTATGGGTCGAGTACACGAAGGATCTGGAAGAGAAATATAGATGGCCTGTCTCAGGGACATGGGATGCTGATTGCATCATGAGAGTAGAGGAAGCACTATGGAAAAAGAAAGCTAGACAATCCCAGAAAGATGCCATAATGTTGTGGCGTAAAGAAGCGCATAGAAGAACAGAGAAAGAAATCCAGAAAGCAGAAAGAAGTAGAGAAGCATCAGAAAAGACAAGGAAAAAGAGCTAAAGGAAGAAGGTGAGCGGGTTAAAACAGAACAAATAGATAGACAAAGAAATGCCCTTATTACGGGCATGTATCCCATTCTTGCAGAGGGCCTACCTAGAGTGACCCCGGAAGTGCCCAGTAACTTGCCGCCACCATTGATCCCGACTAAATTCCGTAGCCATAAACATACAGCAGCGGACATTTTTCTTTCCTCCTATCTAGACGACGCTGCTCCAGAATATGTAAATGTAAATTTACCTCCTCCTAACCCTATCAATCCTACCAACCCGATCAATGCTCCTGCCACCCTCCCTACCAATCCATTTCGCCCAGCATCCGTAGTACAAGATCAATCCGCATTACCAGCGACAACGTTGGCCGTAAAAGCCGATTCAAGCCTAGGAGACTCAAGTCAAGGAGCATCGGGAGGGGGGCCCTCTAGAGATATACCGCACACACCACCACCGATAAAACGATCACTACGAGATTTAGCACTTCAACACACGCCGAAACCAATGACATTAGCGACCCTTAGACAGTTCCTCACTGATTGTATATATGATCCAGTACCAGGTGAGGGCACAATGCTCATATACTCAATACGATTACGACGTGTTGCAGACTATTTGATTACTCTACCAGGCATGAAGGACCATTTAGACAGAATATACCACTTCATTAGAACGGGGGAGGGACCAGACAGTATACATGAGGCCATGGCAAATAGAAAGGTGGAGCTTCAACGCATGCTCTTACAGTTTTTGGTTAATTGTTTGATCAGGGAACGAGACCAGCCAGATAAAGAAGTAACTAAAGGTATGATGAACTGGAGTGATAATATAGCTATGGGTAAACATGATACACAGAATAGAGTAGAAAGCATGTACAGGAAAATTCGTAAAGAAATTCTTGATATACACAAGAAAGAACAAGCCGAGAAACAAGCCGAGGAAGAGGACGACGATGTCTCAGAGGACGATGATGCAGTAACAGGGGAAATGAATAAAATGAATTATGTAGGCAGGGCAAGGCCGTTTGATAGACCAATACGCCTGGATTATAATGAACGTTCCCTCTCTCCAATACCGGAAAGATATTCCCTTGAACACCTATTTCAAGCTACTGAACATGCACTGAAAAAACGAGTAGGTAGTAGCGAACTTAGTACTATGCATGAACAAGAACTAGCCCGGTCAGCAGTTCAATAGGCTTGTAATTCTAATATATATAAAGATGACATAGTAGCGCAAACATTTTTGAGTCTTCCTCCGGAAGAACAGCGTTTGGCTGGTATTTACATGGTTCAACATCTCATCACCTTGTATGACAGTCAACATTCTGATACTGGACCCTTGTATAAATTACTGGACGATTTACTGTTAGCAAGATGGAGAGGCCTAGGTATCGAATTGATTAATGTCATTCTAGATCAACGACATAAGTACTTGACTTTTCTGATTCCGCACTCGATTCCTGCACCCCGTCGAGAAAGAAAGACTTTTCACATAGACAGACAGAACCCCCTACGAGAGGTTCATCCCGTTAGAACTGCAGGGGGTGAGCTTCAACGAGTATTTGTTTACACACCCTTGACGAAAATGGAATTATTGGAAATGAAAAAATTACTGCCCTGTCACGATAAAGACCCAGGGGGGTTCCACCGGGAATTAAAAGACATGCTCCGCATGGGGGAGTATACATATGCTGATACGATTAAAATGTTGAAAGTGCTGTTACCAGCAGGCTTTTACGAAAAACTTAAAGAAAAAGAGTGGGAGGTGGGAGAGAAAAAGTTTAACTGGACAGAATTAGAAGACGAAGATAAAACACGAGCCCCGGGTACTGGTCTTGGGGACAAAGTTAAGGAATTACCTGAGCTATTGATACAAGTTTTGCCAAGATTATTGACTACTAAAAAGGAAGATTGGGATGCTATTTCAGCCTGTAAACAGAAACAAGACGAAGATACTAGTGATTTTTATTCTAGATTCGAAAAATGTTTTAATATTAACAGTGGCCTAAAGACAAGTAGTGAATCGTACCCGCATCTTTTTGTGACCAAATTAGTAGAGAATTCCTTACCACAGATCAAAAACAGAGTACTGAAGGTTGAGAGTACCTGGCAAGCAAACAGCCCTTCCCAAATGTTACAAATGTTACAGTATCACCAGAACCGAATTAGAGAAGAACAGGAACACGAAAAGAGACGCATGAAAGACACGAAAATGAAAGTACTAGTCGCTCAATCAGTTCCAGCTGATGGCCATAAAAAGGGCACGGCACCTGTCAAAGGGAACTGCAACTACTGCAAACAGCCAGGTCACTATATAAATGAATGTGCTGTCCTGAAACACAATATAGCTACAGGCAAGACGAAAGAAAGACCACGTCCTCCTAGACAGGATAACATCTCACAGAACACGCAAATTCCACAGAACACGCAACAGACAGTAGCTGTACCCCAACCCATTGCTGCCACACAACATGTTACACAACAAATGTACCAGTATGCACAGTCAGACTACCCAGATTATCCACAGTACTCATGAAACAGCCTAGAGAGGGAGGTTGGTTTGCCCCTTATTGAGGTACCTGTAGATCAAGAGGGTCCCTATGTACATAGTCGTGTATTGGGAAAAGACAGAAAATTTCTGATTGATACAGGGGCGAGCAGAACTACCATCAGTCATGACGAGGTTCCAGGGGCACCCCTCTCAGGCTCACAGAATATTTCCCTGGGATTTTCAGGAATGCCTATTGTTAACGAAGTGTCAAAGCCAGTTTCCCTAGGAGTCGGTCCATTGTCCCGCACTACAGACTTGTTGCTTATGAAATCATGTCCCGAAAACTTGCTTGGTATAAAAACATTGAAAGAACTAGGAGCAGTGATTTGTTGTTCTCCGGAAGGAGTGAGATTGTTTTTACGTGATTTTAAAGGACATTATGTGTTGAGAGATTTTGATCCCAGACTCCAGAATGTACCACAGCATTTATGGGCGCAAGGTCCGACTGATGTAGGTTACATGCACATTACGCCACACCGTGTCACACTCAAGCAAGGAGTTGTACTGCCACGAATCCGACAATACAAGTTACCACCTGATGCTGTAGTTGCATTACTGAAAATTGTTGACGAACTCATTGCACAGGGAGTGGTTGTAGAAACTGACTCCAATGTATGTAATTCTCCTATCATTCCGATTCTTAAACGAACTGATCCGAATGCACCACTGGTTTACAGACTAGTGATTGACCTCCGAGAATTGAACAAATGCATAATACCACAGTACCCAGTGGTCCCAGACATATCTTCACTATTCACTGCAATTGATTCCGAAGCGACGTTCTTTACTGTAATTGATCTCAAGAACGCCTTCTTTAGTGTCCCGATTAAGCATGGGCGGAAAATCCGTTTCGCTCGCGGATTTTGCGGATTTTCGGTAAATTCGCAATCCGCGAGATTCGCGAATCTCCCGCAAAATCCGCAAATCCGCGAGCAGCGGATTTTGCTCGCACTGTTCGCGTGAGTTCGCGGCTTCCCAGTACAACTTCGCGCCCCGCGAATAAGTGCAAAATTGCAGAAATACGATTTTAGCAAAACTGAAACTACTTACCAGGTTCAAAAGTTCAGGCTCATCATTAGTAGCCATTTCCTGTAGTGCTTCCTGAGGGGCCCCTCCAGAGTTCAGTTGCCAGTTGCAACTATTATGTGACCCTGCTCTGAACCTCAGAATAGTTACACATATGCCACAAAGGTCCTGAATTACAGCTAAGGGAGACAAGCAGGAGCCAGGCTGGAGGTTCAAATCCATTAATCAGCCCCTAATTCATTATTGTCAGTTGGGGCAGGGCAGGTGTTGTAACTAATTTTGCAACAATGAAAGCACTTAGCAAGTTCAAAAGATCACTAATCAGGAAGCACTAAGGAAGAAGGTGCCAGCTAAAAAAATATTCTGTGACACATTAATCAGCCCCAAATTAATTCAGGTCACTTGAGGCAGGGAAGGTGTGCTTGTTGCCACAATAATGTACACTGACTGGACAACCAGAGGGTGCTGTGATGAAACAGAGGGTGGCATGGGTGGGCCAGAGGGTGGCATGAGTAGTCAGAGAGTGGCAGTGGTGACAGAGAGTGGCAGTGATGAAGAAGAGTGTCCCAAACAGGCTGGACACGTAGAAACAACAAGTTCGCGAAACTTGCGACCCGACAGGTAAGTTCGCAATTTGCGACATTGTACAAAACCCTCGCGAACTCGCAGAAACCCGCGCAAACACAAAAAAAAAAATCCGCAAATTCGCGAGAATTCGCGGATTTTGCGGATTTGCGAGTTCGCAAATCCGCAAAATTCGCGAACGCGAGATTCGCAAAATTCGCCCATGCTTAGCCCCGATCCATCCAGAGAGCCAATACCTTTTCGGATTCTGTTTAAATGGACGAAGCTTCAAATTTACAAGGGCTCCTCAAGGGTTCACAGAAAGTCCTAGTATTTACAGTGAAGCATTGAAGAGACAATCAGACAGTATTCACATGCCTACTGACACTGCATTGCTCCAATACGTTGATGATCTTTTGATCACAGCACGAACAGAACGAGACTGCGAACGTGCATCCCTAACAGTCTTATATTTCCTGGCAGAGAAAGGACACAAAGTGCCCCTTCAAAGTTGCAATTCTGTGCCCAGCAAGTGGTCTACCTTGGACACTTGCTGTCCAAGAGGGGTAGACAGTTGACACCTGACCGCATTCAGTTAATTGCACATCTTCCACAGCCCAAGACACAAAAGGAAGTACGGGCCTTCATTGGCCTCACTTATTACTGCAGACAATGGATTCCTCAGTACGCATATCTAGCCAAACCACTCATACAGTTGACAACACAGGAGGCAGCGTCTTCGACTGTCCTCCCTTGGACTCAGGAACATACACTTGCATTTGATGAATTAAAGAAAGCTCTATGTCAAGCACCAGTTTTAGCGACACCATGTTACAGCAAACCGTTTACACTTTTTGTCACTGAACGCGATGGCACAGCATTATCTGTCCTTACACAAGATCAGGCAGGAAAACACAAGCCTTGTGCTTACTTTTCTAGTACATTGGATCCAGTGGCCCAGGCTCTGCCTGCGTGCCTGAAATCAGTTGCAGCAACAGCTTTAGCGATCAGACAAAGCGATTCCATAGTGTTAGGACATCCCTTGACAGTACAGGTTCCACACTCAGTGGAAGTTCTCTTGAACAGGACCCAGACACAACACCTGACTATAGCAAGACTGACAGGATATGAACTGACATTGTTTCAGCCACACATAGAGATCAGACGTTGCAATATCCTAAACCCTGCTACACTTTTACCCTCGAGTGCATCAGACCCTACACCACATGACTGTGTGGAAGTAATTAACACAGTGACAAAGCCAAGACAAGACTTGACAGACATTGCACTATCCGATCCAGACCTGACACTTTATGTGGATGGTTCATGCATGAGAACAAGCACAGGAGAGTTAGTGGCCGCATATGCAGTGACCACTGATACTGAAGTCATAGAGACACATCGCATTGACACCCTGTCAGCCCAAGCAGCAGAGCTCATCGCTCTGACCCAAGCCTGCATACGGGCCAAGAACTTGAAAGTAAATATTTACACGGATTCACAGTATGCATTCGGAGTCGTACACGACTTTGGAGTCCTTTGGCAAGAGAGAGGTTTTTTGACCTCCCATGGAGCCAGGATTCAGCATGGTCCCCTCATTCAAGCCCTGTTAGATGCAATACATTTGCCTACAGCCATAGCCATCATGAAATGCAAAGCACATACTAAAGTCACAGATACCATTTCCCAGGGTAACGACCTGGCAGATCGAACAGCTAAACTTACAGCTCAGACTCACACAGACATTCCAACTGACACGACAAAGACTGAAGTACTACCATTGACAAATTGCATGACAGTCAAAGATCCCTCACAAGATGTACTCGACATACAGACACATGCCACTCCAGACGAAATCAAGAAATGGACTGAACAAGGAGGGGTCCAGACAGATCAGGGATGGATGACGAAAGGCAAAGCCACGTGGTTCCTTCCCGACTCCATGGTTCAAGTAATAATTAATACAGCACATAGTCCAGCACACTTAGGAGAAAAAGCCATGTTAGACAGCATACAGAACATCTGGTTCAACAAGCATTTACGTGCAGCAGCGAAACAGAAAGTGCGTACCTGCATGATCTGTTGCCAGTTCAATCCAGGCAAAGGCATTCCGGTGGAACAAGGTGGATTTCATCCTCCTGACCACCCTTTTGAAGTCCTCCAGATGGATTATATCCAGATGGACAGATGTCGAGGATTCAAGTATGTTCTTGTAGTCGTATGTGCCCTATCTAGATGGACAGAAGCGTATCCAGTCCCAGATTACACTGCTGTGACCACTGCCAAACAGTTGGTCTGAGAATTTTTCCCGCGATATGGCTTGCCCCGTGTCGTGTACTCAGATAATGGGCAGCCATTCTCTTCTGAATTGATGAAACAAGTATCTCTTTTGTTAGGGTGCCAGTGGAAATTCCATTGCGTACGACATCCCGAGGCAGCAGGTCTCGTCGAGAGAGATCAGACTCTAAAAACCAAGTTAGCGAAGGTCTGTGCAGAAAAAGGCGTGGATTGGATGGTAGCCTTGCCGGTTGCCCTCTTTTACATGCGTATGGTAGCTCATTCCAGAACCGGACTATCCCCGTATGAGGTGGTTTTCGGTAGACCGCCGAATATGTGGGGTACGCCTATGCCACGAAAAATTACCGATGTTGACAGTAATATGCTGACAGATTACCTGGCTTCCTTGATGTCTGCACTCCTTTCTTGTTGTTCACAGGTTGCAGCTGCCTTCCCGGACAACACCCAGGTGAAAACGCATACAATTGTTCCGGGAGACCTGGTGTTTGTCCGCAACTTCGACCGTTCAAGCCCTCTGGAGCCCCGCTGGCGTGCGCCCAAATTGGTCCTGTTGACGACGAGAACCGCCGTCAAGGTCGAGGGAAGAAAAGGATGGCTCCATGCCCATCACGTGAAGCGCTTCCATGGACTTGGTTCAGCAAAGAACTCTGAGAATTGTCCCGAGAACATTGACATTAAGCCCCCTTTTCTAGAAAAAACTCCGCAACAGGAGTATAAATCTAAGTTACGATCTAGTAAGTCAGACAGCGTTTAATTGTTTAAGTCCCCCTCGGGTGAAGCGGTTAGACAGGTTCCTGACATGTATAAGATCGTAGACCCAAATAGCCAGAGAGATAGGCAGAAAATGATGAAAGAAAGATATTGTAAAAACTTACGCAGTAGATGCATAGTAACTCTGATGATTATGTTTTTTCTAAGTATATCGATTATATGTATAAGCTTGACGTTACATGTTCTCTTTCCTCCTCTTGGTTCACATATACATTCATCCTTTAATGACACTGTAGAGCACACATTCAGCGACCTGCCCCCTCATGAATTGTCATATCGACTAGCACTGCGCAATAATACTTTTATTCGTATGTTACACCATTCCCACCAGGCCAGCAATGTCACAAATTGCTGGGTATGTGGCCGACTCCCACCTTATCAGAAAATGGAGGGAGCTCTGCCTCTCTTTCCTTATCCGTTTTCGCACAATGGTTTGTGCGGAGCTTGGTTTGCTTTAATGTCATCAACACAAGATAGACAGTTCACAAACTCCCAGAGTGAATGGATTTGGGGGGACCTGAATACAGTTATGAATAAGGCATGTTTTCCCGATATAAATGGTTTTCCCCAAAGGAAAGGAACAGATCTAGAAAATGAAGTGTACGAATTAGGAAATGTTTCTCTTAGCCTCATGATTCTGAACGTCCAGTCCGAGACAAATACAGGTTCACCATTTATAACAGTCTTACCAGTAAAAGGTGAATTATGTGTTAGAAAGAATGGTTCCGTGCACTTGGGACACAGTGATTGTAATACTGTGGTCGAATTCAATGATAAAGGAAAGTCTACTTTCAAGGCTTCCCGCCATTCCTATTTCATTTGTGGTCAGACAGCCTATGTGCGTCTGCCCTTAGACTGGGGTGGAACGTGTTTTATTGCGTTCCTACTGCCACCTGTTTTCCTAGCTCCATCCCACTATCACTGTGACTCCAGACTCGTACATGTAAGACACAAGAGGGAGACCGAGTCCCCGGTTGTCGATCAGACTGAGTTAGCGTGGGACCAGTACAAGGATTATATTAAAGGATATTTTTGGTTCATAGGTCCCGTCCAAAATAGTAAATTAATACGCAGGTTAACCAGAACATTGGAAGCAGTAGTGAATGAGACTACTTCTGCCTTAGGTAACTTGACCGAGGAACAGTCTGCTATGAGACTTGTTGTTCTTCAGAACCGCCTTGTTCTTGACGTCATCCTGGCCAATAGGGGCGGAGCTTGTAGAGTGATCGGCTCCAGTTGTTGTGTGTTTATTCCAAATAACGCACCATCAGTGTATGCAGCAATAACAAGACTCCATAAGATAGCTCACGAGATACACCAGAATCCAGGCACCTGGACTTGGTCCGGTTGGCTCTGGAGTGTGATATCAGCCTGGGGATGGAAAGTATTGTCATTCCTGGGAATAATACTGCTCATAGTATTCAGTTGTTGTCTCTGTCTGCAATGTGGCCCAGCGATTTGCGGCTTGTGTGCCACTGCTTGTATTCCCCGTCCACGTTCACGTTCCCGTGCCCGAATGAAAAGAGATGAGCAAATGATGCTATATGAACAGGTAGATGGTCTCATGAAAATAGATGTATCCTGAAGGGCACAGTAGGGAACAAGGAGGGAATGAGGAAATAGAAATTTACGTGGCCAGTGTGTACCCTACATGCACCCTATGTATGTACCTTATGCCCCATGTATGTCCATATTATCCTGTAGTTTCCTTCTCATGCCTTTATTAATAATGCCTCTGCATTTCCGTTCAACATTAGCATGTCAGTTATTAGGCCCTCCATGAATGAAACGTTAATTCTGCACTGAGGCCTATGTTGCCAATGCGTTTACATGGTACACGTTTTAATTTCGAGATGCACACGTTTTCGTGGCCCAGCCGAGCCAGGCCCTGAATTCAGGCTCCGAGCCTCTTCTGACTCTGAAAGCTGCAGTTTAGGTATGCATCCCTGACCTCTCCCTTACTTCCTGCTCAGCCGAGAGGTGCCCGGCCTGGCCTGCCAAGACGGTATTTTGCCTACAGTTATCTGCTCAGCTCCGCGAACACACATTCCAGTCTAGTGAGAGGGGTAAACATATTCTGCTTGCAGAACATAGGGCCTAGCCTTCCTGTCTCCATTGAAGTGATCTACTGAACCCGTTACCATAGAAGACCCATGGCCCCCACGCAGTGCACAAAGAAATATATGCACACACTAGCATTTAGTGATGAACAGCTTTTGTTCGAGAGACCTTTACTTCAGACAATACATCCTCCAAACACAAGATATCAGATATGCCAAAGGTACAGGTCGTTCTGACATCCCAGACTCCTCTTCTAGTGCTAAAGTCAGCTTCCCCCCTGCTCTCCCCAGTTACACGTCAGTTACACGTCATGACCAGTTTTGCACGCACAAGTAAGGCAAAGGTTTCTGCTGACCCTGCAGACCTCCTCTATGCATCCACCCACCTATGACACACCTATGACTCATCAAGTGAACACCCATGTACACACCTCCTTTTACGCCTTCTTTCACGCCCATGTGCTCTTATCTCTCTCTTTCACTTGCTCCGCCTGGAGCGTACCGCCTTCTCTATTCATTCCAATAGTATGGTTTTACTATATATAATGTATGATGTGAATAAACGTTAGATATCCCTTCCTGAACCTTAGTGGTGATGGAACCCGATTCTCCCCTGACTCGAGTCATTGAAATAAAGCCCTTTTTGACTCGGACACCACGGACTCTGCCTCTCATTTTATGAGCTATCCTTATTCATTATTAATGTATAGAAATTAAGTCCGGGTAATATTTAATTTACCACAGGAACACCAGAATCCTGAACCAAAGCTACACTGAAACTTCCCCACGGATCATCTACACATTCCTCCAGAGGCGCAGGTAACCTGGATAAACAATCCGCCACTACGTTATCCCTACCTGGCATGTAACTCAACTTGTAAATATACTCTTTCATACGCATTGAAATTCTTGCAAGTCTGGCTGATGCCATAGCAGTCCCTTCTGTAGACAAGATATGGACCAACGGTTTGTGGTCCGTTCGAATATGTACCATCTTGCCCCATACAAAAGCACGAAAATGCTCTAGAGCCCAAGCACAAGCCAGCGCTTCTCTTTCTATGATGGGATATCTACCTTCAGCTGGTGACAAAGCCCTGGATGCAAACAAAATAATCCTTTGTTTCCCATCACTACCAACCTGCAAAAGTACTGCACCCAAACCCTTATCACTTGCATCCGTAGTCAGCAAACAATCCAAATTAGGGTAAAAACTTGAAAGTGAACTCTCTTTCTGCAAATCCATCTTAATCTCTACAAACTCCCTTTCACATTGCTTGGTCCATTCAAATCTCGCATTCTTCTTAAGCAATGATCTGATGTTATAAACTTTCGAAACAAAATTATTAATGAATTTTGCGCAATATTCCGCCATCCCTAAAAATGATCTGATCTCTTCTTTAGATCTCGGGGCTAGTGCAGCCAAGATATTTTCAACCAAAGACACCTTAGGTCTGACACCATCCTCACTAATCACATGACCAAGGTAAGAAACACTCCTCTCTCCAAATTTACATTTTGTTAATTCCACTGTCAAACCAGCTGTGCTTAAAATTTCAAACACTCTCATCAACTTAGCGTCATGATCCTCCTTGTTAGTTCCAGTAATAAGAACATCATCCTGGAAAAAACATACACCCTCCATTTCACCAAATAACTTGTGCATCAATCCCTGAAAAACAGCTGCAGCTGATGCCAAGCCAAATGGCATTCTCCTAAACTGATAACATCCGAATGGCGTGATGAACGCCGTCAGATGTCTCGATTCTGGTTCAAAAATTACCTGATGATAGGCAGCAGAGAGGTCAATCGTTGAGAACCATGTTGCCCCTCTTAAAGATGAAACCATCTCATTTATTTTTGGTAAAGGGAACCTTTCTATGACAATGTTTTTATTCAGATGGCGTCAATCAATGCACAAACGAATTTTTCCGTTGGGCTTCCTCGCGACAACAATCGGAGAAATCCATTCCGACGTGTCCACATCCTCAATGACTCCCTTAGACAAAAGACCTTGAATTTCTTTCTTCACTTCCTCCCATATTAACATTGGAATGGGTCTGACCTTGTGCACTTTTGGCTGAGCGTCCCCTTTAAGCATAATCCTGTGCTCAAACCCTTTCAATTTCCCCAACTTTTGACTCACAACACTGGCAAATTTATCCTTCAAAACATCCTCTATTTTACTGCACTCATCTAGTACCAGCACTTTCTCTTTACTCTTTGGATCTAGAATGATATGAAGGTTTTTCTGATCCTGCCATCCTAGCACAGATGGCCCCTTCTTTGCTATATATAATTTTCCTCTTGTCATTCTTCCTTTAAAAAGAAAAGAGAGCCATCTGAATCCTAACAAATTTATCCTCTCACCCGTCTAACCCACTGGACTCACATCAGATGCATTCAAATGATCCCCTATTTTGTGTACACATTTCTTTTTCCACACTTCTTCGTTTACAATGGTATATGGGGATCCAGAATCTGCATACACCTTAACCGTTACACCACCCAGAGACAAATCACACATTGGTTTTCCTTCCATTGCCTCATCGCTGATATTAAGCATATAGTTCCCTCTTATATTCTTTATGCACTCATCATCATCACCATCACTCTCTCCTGCATTCAATTCCTCACTCTAAATACATTTAACGTTACTACGTCTGCGACACATCTTGCTAAAATGTCCAACTAATCCACATATGCCACACTTCTTCTTCAAAGCAGGACACATCTTGCTGAAAGCCAAATGCTCCCGGCTGTCGCAATGATAACACCTCCTTTCCTCTGCATTCCTATCTCTTCCTTGACTCTTAAATGGTAGGCTAGTTGTTTTCCCTTGGAATTGTCTGTTTGTGTTCTTTGAAACACTCTGGATTTTAAATACTGCTGATGCTGTTTTTTCAGAATCCTTCTCCGTATCTTTAACCACATTGGCACATCTACCCGACATTTCAGATTTCCTCATAATGGCAAGCACGTCATCTAAAGGTGCGTCTCCATTCACCCATAACCGATCTTGTATAGGTGAATTGTCATTGTGCATGACCAGTTGGTCCCGGATAAGATCATCATGTAGGTTACCAAATTTGCAGTCAATTGCCAACTTCTTCAAATCAGCTAGCCATTCATCTACTAATTCTTCCTTCTTTTGCTTCCTCTGGAAGAATGTATGTCTTATTACACCAAGTAGAAGAAGGATTGCCAGGGCGCAGAAGACCCAGAAATCATAGATCTCTTCAAGGATTGCTCTTCACATTCTCCAAGGTCTGAGGACCCTTCAGAGGCCCTGCTTCAGTTTGATGTTGCCAAGGATCAGGATGACGGATTCTGCAGGAACAGTTGAGGAATCAATTGTCCAAAGCACTATCTTCAGTGGAGGAGTGGATGAAATGTATTTCAAAACCAATGTTAGAAGTGACATGAGGTGCACCAGCAGGAGGGAACCCATGATTCTGGCTGCACCAATGTGAGCCCCCAGTCGGGGTTGACTAAAACTCGGTGCATTCGCTTTCATCACTTAGCATGCCTGTACAGAGATGTGAGGATGAATGCGATGGAGAAAATGCCAAGCAGAAGAGGTAGGCCATAGCAAATCATGTTAGTTACAGCAATGTAGAGTACTTCTTGCTGCAATGTCGAAAGTTGTTGAATTAGGAGTGAAAGTGATGTCTGAATCCCAGTACATGGGGACACTTAGGACCAGTGGCCCCACCACAGATCCAAGGAACATCCAGTTCACTACCTTGGAAATCCTCAGCTTCAACCAGATGAAGAGGCGATGGTTGAATTCCACGATTTTCACACAGTAGAAGACATATAGAGAGGCGGTGAGCCAGAAATTGCAGCTGCTAACCCAAAATTGAAATTGATGTAAAATTTGAAAGCTATAACTTGAATCATCAACCTCCACCCATAACAATGAAATGCATCCCACGGCTACTTGCGTACACTGACAACAAGCACCTGAGATTCCGAGAGCTGTGAGGATGAGATCACCGTGTTCAGGCTTCCGCCGCGAGCCCAGTCCAGAAGATTGAAAGCAGCAATGAAAGCAGAGGTGAGTATCCCAATGATACTCATTACTGATATAATAATAAAATAAACCACATTAATAACAGGCATAATTTTCACTCCTTCTCCTTGGTGGATTCTTGAAGAAGACTCGAATAGCTGTGACAGTGTCACCAAGTGTGTTATGTGTGCGTTGCGAGGAGAAGTACTCTAGACTCTCTGTAATGAGCAGCAGGTGTGAAAGGTTTTATTGCTTTGGCATCATTCTCATAATTCCATCTTTTGAATGAATGCAAATAGGGCAGGTTTCACGTTTGTGTGTCTCCTAGGAGCCCAAGACTCGGCATTATCAGATTACTTCCAGTGACTCATATCTCCATTGTGATGTCGATGTTGCGTGTTCATCTTTCCAGCCTATGATCAGAAACATTTAGGATAATTAGGGAACACAAATCCGGAATCTGCAGTATATTTATGTTATCCTCTGAAAGCTCAATAACGTATAAAACTAAATGGAACAGTGAGTGATGGTTGCTGTAAATAAAACTCAGTTGATACTTGAATAGTTGTAGTAATGCACGGTTTAATGGAGCAAGGAACAGCAGTCTCCATAACGCTTGCTGGCCAGGCACAGAACTGACTCATACAGAACACTAAGAGTCAGAGCCATCTAAAATCTAGAATACAGAACAAGAGCATAGAGAATAAACCATAGAGAACAGAAAAACAATATACAACACATTTCCCTTCTTTAAAACAAAAAAACAAAAAAAAACAAATGAATAGAAAGAAAAGAAAAATGAATTAATCACAACAAAAGTCATCAAGATACAAAGGTGGCCTACGGTACCTTGAACTTCTGACAGTAGCAGGATTGGAAGCAATGCTAGGAATAGTGGAGTTAGTGATACCACTGCTGAGCAACGATTCCGTAGCATCACCACCACCATCAATCTGCCTGGGATAAGGGAAAGAACAAGAATTTGAGGAACTAGAAGAATCATCAAAAGAAGAGAACATATACCCACTATTCCCTTCATTAATTACATTTTTTTTGAAAATTGCAATCTTTACCCTTCTGATATAGAGCCACCCTCCGTACATTCCATCTTTCACCATTAGAAAGAGTAACATAGTGTGGAAAAACATTCTTAACAACAAAAGGCCCCCGAAACTTAGATAAGCAACTAGTAACTCTCCCAGGCTTTACTTTAACAAGATCACCTTTACTAATTTTCTGAGAGATTGGTGAACTATCGACATCAAATTGAAAATCATCATCAGAAATCAACTTTTTACGCCATAATAGTGTTAGTTTGGTGCTTGGGACCCTTCCACGCATGATTTCAAAAGGTGACTTATTACTTAAACCATGACAAGTGGTACGATAAGCATATACCATGTCTTGGATCAAATCATTAACATTCGTTCTCTGAGTGAGAGCCATTTGAATAGTACCTTTTACAAGTCTGTTTAAGCGTTCACACAAACCATTGCCCTGGGGATTATAAAAGGAAGTCCTATGATGTGTGATCCCAGAAGTTCTCAAAAAAGAACACATGGCATGAGAAACAAACTGTGTACCATTGTCTGTAATTATAACGCTAGGAAACCCTTCCTGTTGAAATACAGACCTCAAATGCTGAATGGTTGTTTCAGTAGTAATGTCCTTTAGAAACTCTACAGAGAGCCATTTGCTGAAAAGGTCAATTGATACTATGGCAAACCGTTGTGACAGAGGTAACTCTCCCATAGGACCAATAAAATCAATACATAAATTATGCCAAGGAAGATTAGGATTAGATAACTTCCCAAGCTTAGAACCATCAGCAATTTTCAACCTTTTTTCACTCTCCTTGCAGAAAGAACAAGACTCAACCCAAGAAGAGACTTGGGAGTCTAACCCTGGCCACCAGAAATTTGCTTTTAAACGTTGTTGAGTTAATGTATGACCCAGGTGACCCTCATGTGCAAGGCCAATCAATTTAGGTCTTAAGGAGGAAGGTGGAACAAATCTTTCCCCAAGCAACAAGATAAAATCACTGCACAGAGATAATTCGTCAATTATTTTCAAATATGGCCTGGCATTAACACCCACACAACTTTCTCTTCTTGAGCCAACTTTCATCAATTGGATAACCTCTTTTAAAGTACTGTCACTGGACATGGCATTAGCCCACTCTTCCTTTGAGAATGAACCCTCACCAAGATGAACAATATCATCAATCCATGCAACATTAGAGTCAGTGTTGTCAAGACTAAAGCCCACACCAGCAGAAGTAACAGGAACAGAGAGTCTTGACAAGCAATCCGCTTGAAAATTTCTCCATCCCTGTAAATGAGAAATTTCAAATTGGTACTCCTGTAACTTCGCAGCCAGTCTAGCAAGTCTAGGAGATCCGGAGCTGCATCCACCAGGAGAAAAGATGCGAACCAGAGGCTTATGATCAGTTTTTAAACTGAACTTAGTACCCCACAAGTAATTGTGAAAGTAATGCGTACCCCAAGCTGCAGCTAAGGCTTCCTTCTCAATGACAGAATAATTCTTTTCTGAAATAGAGAGAGAACGTGAAGCAAAAGCAATGGGGCGAACACCACTTTTGTGCCTTTGTAACAAAACAGCCCCAATGTCAGATGCACTAGCATCCACCATAAGAATAGATGTTTTACTAGTATCAAAGGATGCAAGAATACCAGCATTGCAAATGTCTTCCTTAATATTCTTGAAGCAAGTTTCCTGTTCATTACACCATACAAATTTACAGCCTTTCTTGAGTAATTCCCTTAAAGGTATGGTTTTTTCAGAGAATTTTTCCACAAATTTCGAATAATATTCGATCAACCCCATGAAGGAGCGCAACTGATCTTTGTCCACAGGACTGGGAGCAAGACGTATTGCTTCCAGGAGATCTTTTTTTTGGTTTTACACCCTCAGCTGAGATCTCATGTCCTAGATACTCTATATTTTGCACAAGGAAAGAACACTTCTCCTTGCGTAAAGTGAGACCAGTGTCACATATCCTACGCAAAACATCTTTGAGCACCCGATTATGACTAGCTTCAGTGTCTCCAAAAAGCAATATATCATCTTGGAAGAAGACAACATTGCGTATGCCTCTGAAAATCTCACTCACCATCCTTTGGAATACATTGGCTGCTGAAATTAGTCCGAAAGGAAGCTGTGTAAACTGAAAAATACCTTCAGATGTTATAAAAGCAGTGAGTGGTCTTGAAGAAATGTGCAAGTTAACTTGATGGTATGCACTCTTCAGGTCAAGCTTAGAGAAAAACTTAGCACCCTGAAGAGTAGACACCATTTCACCTATGTTGGGCAAGGGGAAGGTATCCGCAATTACACACTTATTCAAAGACCTGAGGTCCACACAGAACCTCAATTTTCCATCAGGTTTTCTCGAAACGACCACCGGAGAAACCCATGGAGAGGCTTCAACCGGTTCAATCACACCACTCTGTAACATATCATTAATCAAAGATTTGACCTCATCTCTAATAGACAAAGGTACTCTCCTTAGCTTATGTTGCAGAGGAACACTGTTCTTCTTCAATTTAATAAGGTGAGAATACCCTTTTAATTCTCCTAAATCTTCATCGAATACAGCTTTAAATTCTTGTAATATGGTATCAATGTTTTCATCCTCAACAACCATCACCTGGTTCTTAGCCCTTGGATTTATGACGATATACAAATCATATTGATGTAACCAACCCAAAATGGGTGGGCCATCAATCGAAACATAAACCCTACCAAAAGTAGATCTATTTTGGAAAACAATAACAGCATCAAAATAACCAAGAATGTCAATTTTTTCTCCTTGAAAGCTGGTAGGAGAAATGTCACCAGGCGAAAGAGGTTTCTCTCTCCATATACTCTTGAATAGACTTCGGGGTATGATGGTGTAGCGAGAGCCAGTGTCTACCATCAAAGACACTTCCTGACCATCTATGTAGAAGAGAGCTTTCGGTCTGTTGAGTCTCTTCTCCTCTCCAACTACATCCACATCATTAACTACCAGCAGTTTGTCTCTTTCTCTTACATCTTCACGTATGTAGTCATCGACCGCTGCAACTCTTTGTTTATTTCTTAGTTTACACATTTTTGAAAAGTGTCCCAACCGTCCACAATTCAAACATTCCTTATTTGCGGCAAAGCAAAATCTAGCTTCAGAAAAGTGACTGAAGCTCCCACATCTTGAGCATTGTCTGTTATTAGGCGTACTCTTTTTAAACACAAATTTGTTTTTGTTCTTTACCACTGCAACAGCACCATCTTCACAATGCTCACATGATGGATTTGTTTTTTTCTCAGAGACTTCAGAAATATCTTCTTGGGCATTACTCTTTTTATGAGAGTCAATAACTTTCATACAGTCTTCAGATTGTTCAATTACTTTAGCCAGATCAATGGCCGCTTTCAAAGTAGGATTTTTCGCAGCCCAAAGTCGTTCTTGGATCTTTTTGTTTTTGCATTGTACTATTAATTGATCTCTTATGAGTTCATCATTCATGGCTCCGAATTTGCATTTGATAGATAACTCTCTTAAGCGTGCCACAAACTCATCTATAGATTCGGACTCCCTCTGATATTGGGTGTAGAATTTATATCGGCTCATTACTAGATTTTCTTCTTTTGCAAACCTTACTTCTAAATCTAATCTAGTAATGGCTTCTTTGTACTCATCAGGTAAAGGTTGACCATTGGCTTGTAAGGCAATGGGCAAAAATCTAAAGACTATTTGTCCCTCTTTTCCAAGAGTGCTAAGAAGAATTGCTTTTTTCCGTTTAGCAGAGAACTCTTGCCCATCTAAAGCCTCTAAATAATTGTCAAAAATAATAAACCAGTCTTCCCACAGAATTTGAGGATTTCCTACTTCACTTAAAAAGGGAGGTGGCAAGGTTATGTTGACAGAAACACTAGCTTGTTGAGCCATTGCAAAAAGAAACAAATAAATCTATAGAAATGTTGTGAATTTGTTATAACACAGAACACTTTCTGTTATCTGTTGTCTCAAACTACACGCTTTCCTTTGTCAAACCACCCATGCGTGTTCAATTACGATTGTTTATCAATTTTAAGAAAGAGACATACCTCTCATCTGATGTTAAAGGAGACTCACTGGAAGTTCGCAGACCGCATAGTAACACAGCAAAATAAACTCATAAAAGTCAATTTAAAATGGCCGCAATCGAAAACGAGGTTTGGCACGCAGCTTGACATGCAGTTTTACGCGTAGCGTGTATACGTCACAAACTAGAGAAGTGACGCGTGAAGATAGAGCTGAGCGCGTATAGAGTGTTAGGCCAAATTCAAACAGCGCAAGTTACTCACGGTCCGTTGAACTCAAATAATATGCCGAATACAATCCAGTCTCTTTTCTTACAAATCCGAAATCTCTCTCAGGCTGAAATTTCCCCCGAAGATGCTTTGCACATCGTAGGTCCGATTTTGAGCGCAGGGACTACTGCTGAACCAGAGGACTTCCAGCGAAAATGTCCGACTCCGCTATTCCGCCGCACAGACTTCCAGCAATCTTCTGGCCAGCAACAGGTAATACGTCACAAACTAGAGAAGTGACGCGTGAAGATAGAGCTGTGCGCGTATAGAGTGTTAGGCCAAATTCAAACAGCGCAAGTTACTCACGGTCCGTTGAACTCAAATAATATGCCGAATACAATCCAGTCTCTTTTCTTACAAATCCGAAATCTCTCTCAGGCTGAAATTTCCCCCGAAGATGCTTTGCACATCGTAGGTCCGATTTTGAGCGCAGGGACTACTGCTGAACCAGAGGACTTCCAGCGAAAATGTCCGACTCCGCTATTCCGCCGCACAGACTTCCAGCAATCTTCTGGCCAGCAACAGGTAAAACGTCGCCAAAAATTGTTGTAAATAAAACTCAGTTGATAATTGAATAGTTGTAGTAATGCACGGTTTAATGGAGCAAGGAACAGCAGTCTCCCTAACGCTTGCTGGCCAGGCACAGAACTGACTCATACAGAACACTAATAGTCAGAGCCATCTAAAATCTAGAATACAGAACAAGAGCATAGAGAATAAACCATAGAGAACAGGAAAACAATATACAACAATGGTCTTGTCTCTCCTCCTCATCAGAGTCCTGTCAGAATGAGGCGTGTGTTCACCCCAAGACAAGCACACGGATATTCAAACTTACCCCTAGGTTTTGGGGAAAAATCATCTTCAAGCCTATACATAGGGCCACCACACCCCAAATCTGCTTTGTATCTCCCTCTGGGAGAGGTACCCAGGTAGCCCACTTATGGAAAGGTGTTTTAGGTCTGGGTCTGGGCAAATATCTTGCGATAATTCGATTAGCCAAGCGCTCAAACAATGTAAATAAAAAATAACATCACCGTTTTACATATTTTCCTAGTGCATATAGATATTTTCCAAAGGTAAGCACCAAATGATGGTATTCAATGTTGCCACCACCGCCAATACAATCTAGAGCAAAACTCGAATTCCAGTCTTCCAGATTGTATTTTAGCTAATTTATGGAGACCTGAAAGCGTTTTAAAAACATTATTATCCAAATCTAAAAATCTGTGGCAACCTTCAAGGAACAGAATCCGAATAAAAGAATGGTGTTAAACAAGTCTTTGCCTAGAAGAGGTATTTCAGCTCTGTGATGCAGGTAGCTCAGTTCACAGAAGGCAGATTTGTGTGTTTATGATTCTCCACACGTGGCTATCCATGCATGTTTCAAGCTTGCCTTTTGCATAAAACGTGAAAACAAGGGTCTCTCTGGTTTAAGGTACACACATTGCCTGGTGGCTTTGGAAACCCTACTTTTTTCGCTGTGTCCTTGCACCAGTCACAGTCAAGCAAAGTCAGGCATTAATCTCCTGATGGTGTTAAGAGCTTGAATACACTGCTCAGAAGTCAAACAACAGATGTGAAGATGGGTGCCAAGAATGGTGATGCCTTTGCTCTTTATATTTTAGATTACAGGAGGTCAGGTAAGCTTTTTCATTATTTGATCTATGCTTGTTGTTCCTGTGATATGATGTTCTTTCAGTGGAAGCAGAAGAGGATGATCTGTAACTTAAAGGCCATGGGAGATGAGGTTCCTTTATCCTCAAGCACCTACCCTGATCCCAGAACCTCTAGAAAGAAGTTCAAGGGTTGTTTTTACCTGTAGGGCTAAAAGACATGGCCGTGACTCAGATGTCATGGGAATAAATAAATATATATATTACCTACTGGTGGTCGAGAAGAGGAAGCCAAGACGCCCATTCCTGCATAGATTTGAGTGTGTGGGGCTTGAGAGCGGTTAGGTTGGTGAAGATATCTTTGGCAGATTTTACCAAGAGGAGCTTTTGGCTGGCCTGGAGCAAATTTGAGACCGTTAATGGTTGCTTGGGGAGGCCTTTGTGTCAGGAATAAAGTAAATGTTTGTTTTATCTTTCATTGGTGAGGGATTATCACAGCAACAATAACAGGTGAGTTAGCAGTTTTGTCTTTTTATGGTAATGAGATTTTGGGGGACATTTTGAAAGGGTGGGGTAAGGACAAAGGTACGAGTGGTAAGGAGTTGTGGAAAACCATCCCTTTTGAATTGCTGCTTTACATTTTAAAATGTTTATCAGCGTGTTGTTACAATAAGTTTGAGGTGACTTTGTTCAGGTTATGTATGGTATAGATGTTTTTGGGAGCTTTCAGGGTATCCAGGTTGTTGGGGTCAGGATGTGAATCAGGGGTGTTGCATAAGGAAGTAAGCTTGGAGCAGGGCTAATCGGGTATCTGGCTATGGAAATCCAAGATGCATCAGGTTGGGAGAGGAAAGCGAATATGGTTGCAAGAAGGTGGACTAGAGGAGGCGTGTCTCGGGGGTGAATGGTGCTTGTTTCAACAATGGGCAAGTAACAGATATGATGCAATATTCTGTCACGAAGGAGAGACAAGGCTCACGGCAATCCAGCTGTTGACACTATTAAGTATTGTCTTGAAAAAACTGGGTCTGAATGCTGCCAATTTTGGGACTCTTTTTGGTTTGGGGCAGTGACAGCGACTGCACGGTTGTGATGTTGTAGGTCTCTGTTTCCCAGGATTGGTAGGTGGAGGTCGAGATGTTGTGAGAGATATGTGCAGAAATTAAGGGTGGGAGAGTTAGTTTGGAGGGAAAAAGGGGGGTTTGTGATGCTCGCCAATCGATTATTTGGCCAATAGGGTGTGTAAGTGGCCCAGGGAGACATAAGACGGTGACTTGGATGGTTGAACTTCATTTTTTCACTGTGCGGCTAAGTATGCGGAATGGTAGATATATGGATGAAACCTAGAATTGCCCAGCAGCAGGCATGAGTGTTGTATCCTGCTTTCCTCCTCTTTGTCCTTTTTCAGTGTCCTGTTCTCTGCTGCTCACCCTCCAAGGTAACTGGCAGTACACTCAAACATACACAGAGAGAACTAAGGATGACATCATATAGACAGACTGAGCAGCAGAGAACAGGACATTAAAAAAAGACAAAGAGGAGGGAAAGCAGGATACAACACACCTGTCCCCTTTAACAGAAACAATGAGGAAGAGAGAAAACAAGTAGAGGAGCAAAAGGATGAAAGCATAGAACACTAAACACACATAAATAACCTTCTTCACAATTGTAAGGAGAAGAGGTTAAACACAAAAGAAGACAACAAAAGAATAAATGAGAGTGGTTAATGTGTTCCACATGACAGACTCACTCATTCATTACTAACACAAAGAAACTGAATACTTCAATAAATCTTGAGCACAGATGGTTAAAAGTACTGCAAAATATAAATGAAATTTAAAAATGAAATGTGAAAACCTCTAACAAAATAGAGCACCTAAGTGGTTCATAACAAAAAATCACCGATAAACTGAGCTCCTTTAAGGCTCCTCACCAATGAAACTGAGAACCTCTATGTCTCCTCACCAATGACACTGGGCACCTCTACGGCTCCTCACCAATAAAACTGAGCACCTCTACGGTTCCTCACCAATGAAACTGAGCACCTCTACGGCTCCTTACCAATAAAACTGAGCACCTCTACGGTTCCTCACCAATGAAACTGAGCACCTCTACGGCTCCTTACCAATAAAACTGAGCACCTTTACGGCTACTAACCAATAAAACTGAGCACCTCTACGGCTCATCACCAATAAAAGTGAGCTCCTCTACGGCCTATCACCACTATGCAAAACACAAATTGAGCATCTCAACATAAGTTGAGCAAATAAATGGCTCAGTAGCAATAAGATATACAACTGAGCACATCTATGGCTCATCACAAACACTGAGCACTATGTAGCCCATCACCAGTAAGCTCCATAACCAACTGAGCAGCTTAACATAAGTTGAGCAAATAAATAGTTCCAGCAAGCCAAGCATGACAGAATTGAATACTTCCATAAATCATGCAAGAATAAATATAAATGAGCACCTCAATACGCCATTAATTAAATGAAATGATTAAAAAACGCATCACCAGAAAGTCAAATATAATTGAAGACCTCAAAGCATTTAGAACGTGGTTCAGTTCAGTACAAGTAATCTAAAAAAAATGGAGCATCTCAAAATAGATAACAGGAATCATAAATATAATTGAACGCCTAAATAATTTTGAGCACAATAGTGGTTCTAATTCCAAAAATAAATCCCACACGCACACATATGTAGCATCTGCTAAACTGTAAATTGTAGCAGAAACAGTACACTGCATAACTTAGTTAATATGCAACAGAGCAGATCACAAAATTTCAAAACATAAGTTAAAATAATAAAAGTGGTCACCGTAGTCCAATCTTCGGAGGCAGCCAAAAGGATCGGTGAGCGACCTCTCACACCTGCCACCGCCAGAATAGTACCAGTACATTCTGTTGTGTGCTCGCGTTGGTCTCGAGAGTATGAGCGTGATGGCAATCACACTCATGTTTTGGGAGGGAGGGGTGAGGGGGGTGAAGCAGACCACGACAAGAAATATGTGGAAAAGGACGCTTTTTATTGGAACAGGTGCGCATCACATATTAAATAAACCTCGGCAAAAGGCCTTACAAACCTAACCTCACTAAATACGTAACATCCCTAACCCCGCCCCCCACCCCTAAAATTTCATGACCCCGCCCCACCCATACAATACAACATTTCAAACGTTACAAAAACATTACTTCACCATATCCACCATTATAAGCTATAAATACAATCCCTCTGTTAACCAATTCCCATGCCTGCCCCTTCACATCTGTCAATCCCCCAAAATGTGTAACCAAACTAAAATCGACCAACCTATCCTTTCCCTGTCGATAACACAACTTACCCATTAATCAACAAACCTCTGACAAAAACTGCCCAAAACCAAATAGAGCCCGCCACCCAGAAAGGCTGGGGAAGGAAACTACCCCCCTTTTTGCCCCCCAGTAGGAAAAAAGGCCGAACCAGTCTTCACTTCTGCACATTCAAACATCTGGCCAAAACTTCTCTTAACTCCAACAAATACAAGTCCATCCCCAATTTAGATAAATTGACTCCATCATCCCGGAAAAAATCAACAAACTCAAAACGGATATCCCTGTGGGACACTCTTCCAAGACCCAATTGACTGCAAAACCTTGAAATCTCAGAATTCACCTTCTTCCTGGCCCTGTCAATTGCTCTAGGATTCACTGCCCCTCTCCAGATCCTTCGCGGAACCAATTCTGTCCATAAAACATGGCAACCAGACCAGCCCTCTTTAATCAAAGATAAATCCTTCTTAATTGCCCACAACAAGACCACTCCTTTTACCCCACAAAGATCGTTCTCTCCAAAGTGTATTAATAGAATGTCCGGGCAGCAACCTCTCACCATCGCCTTATTTAAACATGGAATGAGTTCCCTCCAAAGCATACCCCCTTTCCCTTTCCACACAATATTAAACATTTTATCATTAAATCCCAACAACGTTCCGAAAAAACTTTGTGCCGCCTGAACCCGGGCCCATTTTACGAACGAATGCCCCACTATCCAAACTGTCACTTCTCGCAACTGGGGCCTAGCTACCGAACCTGTAAAAGAAAAAACAATGAACATTCAAGGCAAAGAGGATGACGC
This sequence comes from Lissotriton vulgaris, assembly GCF_964263255.1. Taxonomy (NCBI): domain Eukaryota; kingdom Metazoa; phylum Chordata; class Amphibia; order Caudata; family Salamandridae; genus Lissotriton; species Lissotriton vulgaris. The sequence goes on along the minus strand of NW_028246438.1, from coordinate 136,252 downwards.
ATGTGCATCCCCCGCGTTGCCCCGCACATAACGCTGAAAGCAATTAGAAGACCAGCGCCCTAGCCGCATGATGTCCCTTTGAGACCATCCTCTATTATGCGCTTCTGTGGCTGCACCAATCCTAAAAGAATGCATTCCATACTGCTCCCCATCCAAACCAATCTGCTGCAAAGCTTTACGCAACACCATGCGCAGTTGATACGCTGTAACCGACGACCTGTTGGTGTGCTGAAAAACAGGATCGCAGTCATCAACCCCTGACAGTGTTCGCCAGCGGCGAGCCAAACTCAATGGACAGGTAACTTTTGGGGACCGAGCTTCCAGCCACACCCCTTTTCCCAACTTCCTCTGATCAGTCTTAGAACTAGAAAGCCAAACGTGCACACCCTCATCTGATAAAAACACTTCTCGCCAGTAAATCCCCTTTCTAGATTTAGAACCCAACAACTCCGATACCCTAAAGGCCCCGAAAAACATGAAAGCCATCAACATGGAAAACAAACAAGCTTCAAACTCACCTCTGCAAACTAAGAGTAAAACCTCCAATAATCGGGCCAAAGTCTGCCATGATAAGGGAGCCCTGGACAATTGAGTACCTCCCTGCTCCAATTTCACCAGCCGAAGGAGAGTAACCCCAAAAAAGTTTCCCCATAAAAGAGATACCTGCCAACTTCCAAGCAATGGTCACCTTAGACAGGCCTTTCTCTATGAGATCTAGAATGAACTGTATCACATCCTCGGAAAGACGCCAAGCTTCTTCACGCCTGCACGTACCAGATTCTAAAAACTCCTTCCATGCCAGAGAATATGCCATACGCGTGGACACAGATAAAGAACCTACCACCAGCTGTAATACCCGATGTTGCCTACATACCACAGATGTGTCGGCATTGGGGTCGGTGTCCTGTCCACCTCCTTGGCCAGTCCACGGAATCTCCCCCACTGCGAATGAGACAAAGCATCAGCTATGTCATTGTCCACCCAATGAATGTGCAAAGCTCGAAAGGTAATGTCATGCTTCAAGCAGCCAAGCACAAAAACTCTCATTAGTTTCAAGATCTGCTCATCTCTGGCTGACTGCCGGTTGACTATCTCCACCACTGCCATGTTGTCAACCCGAAACAAGACCTTTTTGTGTGCCAGCTCATCCCCCCAAAGGGTCAACGCCACCAACAATGGAAAGAGCTCAAGAAATGTTATGCTCCTCCCACCATTCAACCAATCTTCTGGCCATTTTTCCGCACACCACTTTCCATTCCAGTACAAGCCAAAACCGTCACTGCCCGCAGCATCCGAAAACATTTGCACTTCCCACTGAAAATCCTCGTCTCTGACTAGTGGCGCACCGTTAAATGAAGTGAGGAAAAAGGCCCACATCCGCAAATCCTCCTTGAAACCTGCTGACAAGCAAACACGGTGATGAAGCAAATGCTGACCAGCCAAAGCCCTGCCTAATCTTCTACAAAAAGTCCTCATTGTTCTCACCACCCTACAAGCGAAATTAAGATGTCCCAGTAGCACCTGAATCTCCTTTACCTTCACTTTCTGTTTTGATAGCATACAGCCCAGCAAGTCCAGCATTTTCACCTTTTTGTCATCTGGCAAGCAAGCCCGCATTGCCAGGGAATCAATTTCAATACCCAAAAAGGATAACACTTTGGAAGGACCTATTGTTTTTTCCAGAGCCAAAGGCACACCCATCTCCTCCATGAGCCCATGGAAAGTGTCCAGAGCGGTCTGGCACTCCGCGGAGCCCGGGGAACCCACAAAAAAGAAATCATCTAAATAGTGCGTCACCAGCGTATGACCTGAGTGGTGCGTGAAATGCCACTGCAAAAAAGTGCTGAAACATTCAAATAAAGCACACGACATGGAGCAACCCATCGGTAATGCTTTATCCACGTACCATTTTCCCTCAAAATAGATACCCAGAAGATCCCAATCATCTGGATGGACTGGAAGCAACCGAAATACAGACTTAATATCGCATTTTTCCATCTCTGCAGTTGTGCCCGCGGTCACTACCAGTGACATGGCCACGTCAACCGAGGAATATGAAACCGAGGCAGCCTCCTCATTAATGAAATCATTTACTGAAGACCCCTCAGGCCATGACAAATGCTGAATTAGCCTGTACTGCCCTTGCTCTTTCTTAGGCACCAATCCAATAGGTGAAATTATCAAATTGTGGATCGGCCAGTCATCAAAAGGGCCTGCGATCCTTCCTTCATGCACTTCTTTGCTCAGTTTTTCTCGCACCACCCCACTATGCTCATATGCTGACTTCAAGTTATCCGCCCATCGTCTCTGCCTTGGACCCAGATAACCTAAATGAAAACCATATTGAAAACCCTCCAAAAGCTTCATTTTCCCCCCTGCATCTTCATACTCCTGAAGAGCCCGTCGTAGCTGTGGCAGCCTAACTGGTGTATGAGCCCTTCGGCCCAGAGCCCCTCTACCTGCCCGACCCCCTTGAAACTGCTGTGGGGGGCCGGAAGTACCTGCACCTGACTGAGTCCCTTGCTGGCCAGCTGGAAGTTTGAGCCCCCAACATTTAACAAGGGGGTGGCGCCTACCGATGCTAGAGCATTCGTGTCTATATTTACAATATTCTCTAGTGCATAACCCCTTGTTGAAATCCCAGCACGCTCCATTTCCAGACTGTGTAGCTGAACTGCTTCCCACCCCACCCGGGTGGGCTTGCCCTGAAAGGGCCGATAAATTAACGGCAAGCCACTAGCCGTAAAAATAGTCTTGCCACCTGAAGCTGCCCCCAATGTATGCTGCCATAAATCTGTATCTAACTCCCCCCATTTTGCTTCTGGATCCCATGCCATCCTGACCCTAAACTCTTCATCGTATTGTGCCCATGTGTAACCCCCTCCAGTAATTTGCGCTTTCCTAATCACATCCATATACTTAAATATATACACGCTGCGCTCTGGGAATTTCTAACAATATACGCTTGCATAAATTAGAAAAGCCGCTGTCCAATTCTCAATAGTTAATGGAACCTTGGGGCTCTTAGCCAATTCATACTCCTCCTCCTTAGAACCTTCTTTTGACCTGACCTCCCGGTGCAAAAGCTTCAATATCTCACCATACTCACCTTTCCAAATGCGCTCTTTTGTTGCCAACATTAAATGAGCGCCTAAAGGTTTGGTGACCCCCATGTAAGGCAGCTTTTTAATCTTTAATTCCTTACTATCAAGCAGCTCTTTAACACCCCCGGGAACATCTGTGTCAGTCCCACTCTCCACCTTACCCCCGTTGCTCCAACTCTGACATCAGTGCCCACACTTGTATCTTTGACATATCTCCCTTTAAGCAACCTCCCCTCAATCACCCCCGACACCCTCGACTGCTGTCCCCACAGACACCATTGTAGGTTTGGCCTGTGTAACCATCTTCTCACCTGGCTCTAAAGAAGTTGCTCTAGCGGACTCTGACCGCCGCACTGCTACATCCTGTGTATTCCTTTTCTGAGGAGCCCTCACTGATGGGCCACACTCTTGTCTGTCAACCTGCTGTGCCACTTCTTGTACCTGCAAAACACAATGCAACAGGTTAAAGGGCCCACCCCCCTCCGCCTCCTGTAATTCACCTTCCTCAGGACTGTCATCATCATAATCAAGCAAAGCCGGCTCCACCACTTGAAGCCCAGCATTCTCAAAAACAACACCCCGGGTCCTACCCAAACCCACATTGCCCACGCTAGCTCTCACAGGCTCTGAACTTCTTCCCTGGGGGGAGCCGACTGTACCCACTGGTACTCCCCTACGCGCTGACTCTGTAGCTCCATAGCCGTCGGCAAGGCTGACCACCTAGACCTGCTAGTCGTTGGGGCCAATGAGGTCGCGCCGGACCTTCGTATACTGACCACGACGGGCTCCCTCGGTGGTACGAAAAGTGCAGCGCTAGGCTCTACCCTCACTTCACCTCGGCGAGAATGGGCTGTACACCGCCCTACCGAGTTGGGGCCGCCGCGACGTGCAGATGCCTGAAAAGAAAAAGTTTGGACTGGTGTACTGGGATCCCTATTAACCAAAGCAGCCTCAGCCCCCTGACATCTAGGCAAAACTGAACCAGCCGACTGCCTTCTTATCCGACCAAACTGCATGCCCTGCCTGCACTCACCAACGGGGAAGAACCAACTACTTCCTCATCCTCACTCCAATCCAGCATAGCTGCCCCCACTGCTGAGACTGGAACCCAACTCTTTGCCCCTTCTACCACTCTTGTCTCACCCCTACCACTATCAACCTTCCTGCACCCCATGCGCACACTACCAAATGACTGGCTCTCCATCACACTGCTCCGCAATCCTTCTGACCAAGATAGAAATGTATCTAAACCCTCCCAAGCCTGAAAACCACATGCAGGCTCCAAATCCCTGCCTACCTGTATAAAAGAACCGGGCACAAAATTACCTATGCTTTCCATCTCTGAAAAGCGCCATACACCGGATGACGTGCCTCCAACTGACTCCCTTCCTAAAAACTGTCCCATATCAGGAAAAGAAACCCCCCACTGCCAGAATCCCCCTCCCCAACTTGCACCCATTCACCATCACCCTTAGAGCTCCCAACCACGGACAAAACATCCCCATGTAAAGAGGCAGGTGCAGAGAACAATAAAGGGCTGCCCAAAAACCCCTCCTGCACACAATGTTCAGTCCTCAAATCAATACTTGACTCACCCTGTCCCCCTTGCAAATGAGCAGCCCCTGTCTCCAAAAATCCCCCTGCCCCAACCTGGCCAGCAACCAAAGTACCCCCCACCTGGGCCCTTGCAACAAAATCACTCCCAGACGTTAGCGCGGCGAAATCCGGCTCCCTGCCCGCTTCCCAGCCGCCCCGCCCTCCCCCAACTGAACAGAGCCCCTTCGCGTCATACGTGAAGGAGCAACCGCTCCAAACTCATTCCTTCCCTCCAATGCCGTGAGCGAAGCTTTACGGCCCCCCGCCTGCTACCAGCAGCCGGGGAAGCCACGGGCACCATCACAGATTCCTCCAAACTAGCCGCACTCCCAACGTGCGCCGCTAAAGGGTGCGACCACGCGACCTCTTCCACCAGACACGGAGGGTTGCGCAAACTGGGATCCACATCCCCGCCCCCCAAACCTGCTGTCTCAGACAGGCCAGTTTCCGAGTACGAGACCGGCCCCTTTCGATTACCGTTGACGCTCTCTGCTTCTTAGGAGAAGAACACGCCGCCACTGCCGCCGCTGCCGCAACACCGGCGGAGGCCTGGCGCGGTGAGCACGCAGGCCCCCGCCAACAACCAGGTCCATCCTCCCAGCCTCAGCGAGCAAACGAAGCGCCTCAACCACTCGCTGGTCCTCCATAATCACCACGAACAATGCTGCAAAATTCTGAGCAAATGAAATAAAACAGCGCTAATAAATTTAAACAAAATTCTCCTGACAAAAAATTCCTGCCTAAACTCCCAGCCACCAGGTCACCAAACCTAAAATGGTGGCTGGGAGCAGGAGCCCAAAGCATTTATGCTTGGGCTCCATTTGGGCTACAAACTAGGACAAGCCCAAACCCTAAGATGGCCGATGCTCCTGCATATACATCCCCCCCAACAGCCCCTCCCAAATTGCCCGGGGGGGGGACCTCCCTGCGGTCGGCTGCCACCCCCCAAACCCCCCATCTTTCAAAGATGTATTGCCTCGTGGGAGAGAATGGGGGGATAGAATGTTATCATTAGAAATAACAGGGCACTGTTTGCTTGGGTGAATAACGATGTTTAGGCATTCATGAACTGACTTCTGACACCTGCACATCTTCCTGCATAAACGGAGTATCTACAACTTTTTACTGGCATGTGTTCATTCCGGTGTACTTTTTCTCACACATTCGTGACTCATTCCTTCTAAAAGAAATGCTGCCCTCCGGCTTCACCAATGATCCTTCCAGCTTAGGTATGCAGCCAACACAACGAAATGTCCCTCGTTATCAGGGCAACGACCTCCAAACTCATGCAAACTTGGATGCGAGAAATTCATGTAGCATGCGTGCGATGAACTCTACTACGTTAAGAGATGTGCAGCACTAATACAAACTACAAACTGGCTGCTTGCACACGCCCTTTTGAGGCTTGCTCCTGATTTCTGAACCATAGCACACCAGCCCATTCAGGTGTAACCAGGTGTCCAAGTCACAACAGGATTTTCACCTAGAGTGCAGTCTTTATCTCCGCTGACACGTCACAGTTGATGTTGATGCTGCCATTGAAGGGCACGCTGGTGAGTCCTTTAAAATGTCCAAAGTCCACAATATGGTTTACACCAGTACTGTGGATGCCACAATCAGCCAAACAATTCCCGGGCCCAACACTGCCCCTGAATACATTGTTGTTGCTAACGCATAAAGCAGACAATGTCCCATATTGGTGCACAAATTACACGCTGCCCAAATTACAGGTTTGCCTCCTGAGTTGCATTGCCGCATGCATTGCCAATTATCCATGACCAAAATATGAAGGTAGTTGAACATGAGATTTGCTTTCAGCTGTGCCACAGATCAAAATTTGCAAAAATAATTCACTGAACAAATTCCTTCACAACTTGCAGTGCCATTTGTATTGCACCCATGGCAATGGGTGCAATTCAATTCCTCTTAGTTTCTTAAGTAGTCCCTTTTTTGTAGACTTGTCACATGTAGCTCAGTTTCTCCAATCGTCGCCAGTGTAACTGTTGTATGGTTATTTCTCTATCCTCTTTCTTCCCCGGCTCTCTAGTCTGACTGTGTGGAATGCTGTACATGTCATAGAATGTTGGATGGGTGAACAGATTCAGTTGCTGACTGAAGGCTGAGCTGCCAGGAGGACAGCGCCTGGTGGGGCGTATTTACAAGGATACTTACTGCCTTACTTTACATCCTGGCTTCAACATCATACCTCTGCAACCTTGTATCTCAATAAATACCTACTTGAAACCTACCACCTCTTGACTCTCATATCATTGTAACATTAACATCCAATAAAATTAAGATGACTCTTTGGTTGCTGTGTTCCAGATGTAGATTTATTGTTGATATGAAGTCATAGGATAAATAGACACAGCATATCATTAAGATAGTAGAAACCAGTGAAGGCCCCACTGGAAGGAGTTGCCCTGCTGCTCAGCCGCCAAGGTAACTGACAGTACACTCAAACATACACAGATAGATCTAAGGATGACATCATAGAGACAGGCTGAGCAGCAGAGAACAGAACACTAACAAAGGACAAAGAGGAGGGAAAGCAGGATGCAACAATGAGGCAGGTGGGGGAGGAGTGGGATTATATGGCGGAATTTGTTGCAGTTTTAGCTACTATGGTACCAAATTGGGGTTGTCCGTTTATGCTTGTTTTAAATTTGGGTGAAAATTACCTGGACCAGCTATCGGGGCTAACTCTACTACATGTCTGGTTTGAACTGAATTTGTGCATTGTAGGAAATGGAGAAGGGCAATTAAACATGCAGCCATTGACAAGGCCAGGAAGAAACTCAAGCGGGTGATGAGGGTGTTCTGTTTTGCGAAGGACATTAAGTTGGTGGCAGATGGGGGCATCAAAGAAGAAGAAACAGAGCTTTTTCCATGAGATGGCTGAGCTACCAGGAGGACAGCTCCTGATGGGGCGTATTTACAAAGCTACTTACTGCCTTACTTTACATCCTGGCTTCAACATCATACCTCTGTAACCTTGTATCTCAATAAATACCTACTTGAAACCTACCACCTCTGGACCCTCATATCATTGTAACATTGGCGACGATTTGGATTACAAAACCTGCGTTGATTCTATTTCAAAGGACTTACTTCTACAGCAAATTATATATTTTTTAAAAGACTGCAACTGCTTTAAAGAGCCCAAGCTTGTACCTACTCAGCAATATCCATTGGCAGCCCCAGCCCCACCAGTGACAAAGACACAGTCAGACTCAACTCAGGCATGCCAATTTTCTACACAAGCTTCGTGAGTTCTCTTAGATATTCGTGTCTGCCTTGGTTTCACTATTTTTTTTAAAACATATGACTGCTCTGTGTTAGCCGATTTTCTACTCATCTAGTGCTGTGTGCGCCTGCCAGATCACATGCTGTCTCTTCAGGTATCCTTTTCACACAGTTGCAGTTGGCCTGATCACCCTTCTGCATTTTTGTGTGTTGTTTATATTGGAGTCAGTGACTTTCAAAAACGTTAAGAATTTTTCTTCATCATCTGGCTAAGTTTTGTGGCACTTTTAATGAACATATTTACCAAGGGCAGAGTTTATACTCTTCCAAGCGAAAGCAGTTTTCACCTGAGAAAGTTATTTGGAACTGTGTCTGCATTCCGTTTTAGCATACTTGCTTTACATTCATGTTTGCGGTACCTTTTATTTCGCTGCGCCACACATATTCAAAGTTTTAGTGTAAACTGTCATCCACCTTTTTCAGTCACCTTCCGTAACCAGACAGGAGCTCTGGATGACTTTTCTATAAGTGAGCAGCAGTATTTATTTTACTTGGACCGGTTCTTAATTCAACAAGCATGGAATTTGTACTTCGTTCACATCCTGGACAAATTCAAGCGCCCATGCCTTGCTAACTGTCATTTTTTTCATTTCAAAGCTAAAGCAGAAGCTCGAGCTCCAGCGGGCACTCACCTTCATCTTCTGGAGGTGCTGTCAGCTCGTATTTCCTCTGTGACGTCGTTTCATTGCTTTCTCCTTTGACACTCTTGCTCAACCAATTTTAATGCAAGTCCCTGCCTGCAACCACCCGGTACATCGACGCACTAAACGTGCCTCCATTTTGCGCCTGCCTAATTTCTCTGTCAACAGCGTTTGCACTGCATTCTCATCCATGTTTTACATCGGCGTTTCTGCTCCAGGGAGTGTGAATCTTATTTTGGGAACTTCACCTTCATTGAGCACTGAGATTATGGAGGTACTTTTCTCTTCTTCAAAACAACGTGTGATTTCTTCCCTTGGACTCTCTAATAACGTTAACATGCAGCTATTTGACACTGACTATTTCTCATGGTCCGGGACATTTTTTTTTCCTTTCAGAAGCACCGAATACTGTTATTTTTCTGTTTTACATCCGTCAATGCTGAGTTTATATCTGCGAATTCCACGCTGATTCGCACAGCCTGTTTCATCTTTATGTCAAATTAGCACATTGTCTACGGAGACTAATTCATTTATTTTAGTTTGTTGTTTTAGATTGATGATTACATTCTAGCTAATAGTGCTTTCTACAGTTCCTGAAGCAAGTATATTTGAGTATTTTACGCTATGGATTAATGTTGATGATGTATGTATGCCTTTTACAATTTTAATGCAATTCGATTTTAGATTGCAGCAGGTATTATTATTAATATGGATTAATATCTGAGTACAATTTGATTTATATTACAGCGCTGATTATTTCCTTTTAGGATTATCCACAGGAGTACTATGTGTTCTAGGGATAAATGGTACCAATTCTTATGTTATGCTAGCTAAATTTTAATGACACATTCTTAGTACAATTTTCATTTGACGATGCATGATGCAGTTATGATTGATAGTCTTTATTTAAGTAATTCAAATTTATGCATGCTTTATGAGTGGACATTATTTGTCTACGGTTACCGGTTTAAAATGATACAAATGATATTTAAGTAATTCAAATTTATGCATGCTTTATGAGTGGACATTATTTGTCTACGGTTACCGTTTAAAAATAATACAAATGATATTTAAGTAATTCAAATTTATGCATGCTTTATGAGTGGACATTATTTGTCTACGGTTACCGGTTTAAAGTGATATTTTCTGACGTCATTCTTTGAAATCAGTACTGTTTTCTGATAGTTATTGTAGAGCTCTAATGATATTCTCTCCCTTTTGCGCAAAAGTTGTATTTTTCCTGTACATTTCCTGTGCATAGATGTACGTCCCATAAAATTCAGTTGTCATTCTATTAGTGATACATACGTTTTAATGCTTTACATGTATTGTTGCATTTGGGTCAATGGAGTGTTCCTTAGTGCACAGAACCGTGTATTTAAAGTTGATGCCAGATTTTCATTCTTTATGCGCTTGATTTCCTATTACTGGCAAATGTAATTCATGATTTTGTTTTTCTTGGTCGTACTCCTGTTCAATGTACATATTCTCTCCTCTTTTCTCACTTTGTAATGGAGTTTTCTCTTGAATTCTCCTGTTGGGAGTACTTCTCTTGTTTTTTTTCTCTTCTTAGTGCTCTTGTTCGTTGGTTACTTTCCACCCTGTTCCGGCCAACTGGTGTGTGTTGATGTGTCCTAGAACTCTTCGCTAACTTTCTATCATTTCTTATTTTTCTCTATTTCTTGTAAGTGTTTTACTCGTTCTTTTACTATTAAAGGGAGAAGATGTGTGCTCTCTTATATTCAAGCTTCAAAGTTCTTTCTTTCGATTTTCTTCTTATTCTTCTATTCTATTCTGTTTATATTTCTGCTTTCATTGGTCTACTGTTTATTACGTTTAGCATGTTTCATTCATTCTTTGACTCTTCTTTGTTTTTGTTTCAAGTGTAAAGAAGGGGGATATGTTGTATGGTTATTTCTCTATCCTCTTTCTTCCCCTGCTCTCTAGTCTGACGATGTGGAATGTTGTACATGTCATAGAATGTTGGATGGGTATACAGATTCAGTTGGTGACTGAAGGCTGAGCTGCCAGGAGGACAGCTCCTGGTGGGGCGTATTTACAAGGATACTTACTGCCTTACTTTACATCCTGGCTTCAACATCATACCTCTGTAACCTTGTATCTCAATAAATACCTACTTGAAACCTACCACCTCTGGACCCTCATATCATTGTAACATTAACATCCAATAAAATTAAGATGACTCTTTGGTTGCTGTGTTCCAGATGTAGATTTATTGTTGATATGAAGTCATAGGATAAATGGACACAGCATATCATTAAGATAGTAGAATCCAGTAAAGGCCCCACCGGAAGCAGTTGCCCTGCTGCTCAGCCTCCAAGGTAACTGACAGTACACTCAAACATACACAGATAGAACTAAGGATGACATCATAGAGACAGGCTGAGCAGCAGAGAACAGAACACTAAAAAAGGACAAAGAGGAGGGAAAGCAGGATACAACAACGAGGCAGGTGGGGGAGGAGTGGGATTATATGGGGGAATTTGTTGCAGTTTTAGCTGCTATGGTACCAAATTGGGGTTGTCCGTTTATGCTTGTTTTACATTTGGGTGAAAATGACCTGGACCAGCTATCGGGGCTAACTCTACTACACGTCTGGTTTGAACTGAATTTGTGCATTGTAGGAAATGGAGAAGGGCAATTAAACATGCAGCCATTGACAAGGCCAGGAAGAAACTCGAGCGGGCGATGAGGGTGTTCTGTTTTGCGAAGGGCATTAAGTTGGTGGCAGATGGGGGCATCAAAGAAGAAGAAACAGAGCTTTTTCCATGAGATGGGGTTCATCTTTCTAACCTGGGCGATGCCTGTTATATGTTGGAATGGAGGGACTTGCTTAGAGAGCTATGAAATGAGAGCATTTGGTGCAGAAGAGGTGAATGCTGAACTGCTACGTTGCAGTACGTTAGGGTGAGGCAGTAAAACCCACTCTGGGGTTTTCCTGGGTGGTGGTAGTTGGTGGGGGGTGTAGAGTCAGATGCAGGTGGATCCACCCCTCGGTGTGGAAGGGTGGGAGGCACAGATGAAGGAAGACAGTGTACGAGATGCCTGGGGCAGGAGAAGGAGGCTTCTTTAGAGGATGCTTGGGAAAAAGAGTGAAAGAGATTGGGAATGGAATGAGGTTATTGAGAGAAAAGTGAAAAGAATGAGTGAAGCAAGATGCTGTGGGGTTAAAACTTGGGGTGATGGGAGAATGGTGGGGTGGAGAAAGGGTTCATATTTAAGATGTTATAATGTCATGATAAATCTTCAAGTAGTTTAAATGTTTGCAGTTAGGCCTATGAGGAGTTAGTGGAGTCATGCTACGCAGAACTCCGTGAAATGGTCCAAAAACTCTGCTGCGCTGTGGCCGAGTTCCGCGAGGAGGCAGAGCCGCTCACCGCACTCGTCCGCATTTCGTTTCTATGTCTCTTGGAGTGCGAAGCATGTTTCGCACCTGAAATCACACGCGAAAGACACCACGCGTCTCGCATGGGCGCGGCCATTTTTGGGGGGTTCTGTCCATGGTGCTAGGCCTGTTTTTCCAATCCTTACTAAATCTCTACGATCCTCCGCCTATCTAACTTAACTACCCCTCATTTTTAGGTCGAGCCTTCGCAGCGCATGCGCTGCAAATGAAAACGACCTATTCCGAGGGCTTAGGCTTTTCAGCCAAGCACGTGCAGGCCTTGCCATTGCCTTTAATGGCAACGCGTGCACGTCAGGAGATCCACTCACGGGAGGGAGCGGCCCATCTGGTCGCAACTAACGCTCCCGCGAGTGAATCCCTCCCCCTGCTGCCGCGCGAGTGCTTTTTTTAAGAGGACATGCTAGGGGTGTTGGTAAAACTGTACTAAGTTCATATTGTAGCCTCCAAAAGAGCATTTAACAGTTTCTGGTCGCTCGCGGCTTCTTGGATCCATTTCTTTGGGAAGCAAGTACATGAAAGAACGGCTGACGTCTTGTAAATTATTAACCACCATCTTTTCTTAACACAGTTAAAGGAGGCTCCACCGCAAACAACAACTAGTAAAATAAAAAAAGTCTATTCATCAAAATCTACACAGAAATCATCATGATATTTAATGTTGTTAGCTTATTATGCAGGAAGCTGTGTGAAAAAGACATCCCAACAGCAGGTGCAGAATCCCACTGAACTATCATGCCAGGTGAAGGCCTGATCTGTGCTAAGGTTGCAGTTATTTCCGGAGACATTTTAAAATAATAAGGAAACAGTGTTAACACTTCAGACTCGACATGCTGGCTGAACTTGCATCGGCTCATTCATTTGTTTAGCGCTCCATGCAAAACGAATGGTCTCAGGTTGTTTAGTTCCACCGTCACATCCGGGCGGAGATTAGAGGGAGGATGAGGCGACCACTGACGGCCAAGTACAGCTATGTCCGGGGCGCCCGCACCAGCCAAAGCTTTTCTGCCAACCAAACAAGCATTGCATTGTGGGACTTGTAGTCAGGGTCAGCTTTTGGCATATGTGAGCTGGGCCCAGGCCGCTGGCACCCCGAGAGGTACAGGAGCAGTTGCAAGATACCTCACTTATAATAAGATAAGCGGGAGGGGTGCCAAGTGTGGTTTCGCACAGGGCGCTGCCTGGCCAAAGGCCAGTTCTGCTCGCTTTCCACCTGTGCCCATTCTAAACCTATTCCAGATGTCATCAGTGCTGCTGGCTAAAAAGCCTTAGCTGTCTGATGTGGGTGCACATTACATAGCACCATTTGGTAGCCATGGCGACATGAGTGGGTTTGGGCGAACTCGGTTTCCATTACTTTTCCTATTTTGCTGAATGAGGGACAGGCAGCTCAGCTGTTCCTGGCTGCTGTGGACCCGGGACGTGTTAGGGTGGATGTTTGGGGGTGCGGGGGTGTTAGATACACTATTGTATTACCTCACCAGCCGCAATTGGGAATGGTTACTAGAAGACTGAGTCCTTTGCACCGGAACATTATGTCAGAGACTTGGATTTCAAGTCAACAACATCAGTTCGATTCTGGAAGTTGTAGTCTCATACTTGCCAGGAGTGCCACAGGTGATGTCACCCAGTTCGAGCTAGTTAGTCAACGACTTTGCATTCTGGGTTTTGTAGTTTGCTTCCTGCCACTGGACTTGTGGCCTAAATGCCAGCTCTGGCGGATTGTCCCGCAAGGCACGGGATTATTTAACAGCTGTAGGATTTTGTTTGTTTCCTTGCCAGCTTCTCGGCGTACATCTGCCGGGTCCCCACGCCACATCACCCGTCGCAGTCAAACAGCATTGTGTTCACGGTGCCCGACAGCAAGTTTTTGGCAGTGATACAGTCCAACACTTGCTGCGGCCCTGGGGATCATCCCACTTCTGTTCATTTTTGGCAGGCTTGCCATCTCATGTTTTAGGCACAGGCCTGTTTCCGCCCCTCCCCCTCTCCCTCCCCCCCCAAGACATTTGCTCTGCATCCCCCTGGCCTTATATTTTGGGAATGGGTTTTCAGTCTCATTAAAAATGACCCTTAGAACAATTAATCAGCTAAAACACTGCAGGCAGCTGTGAGTGCCTAGAAGCAGGCACTGTCCAGCTACCTCTTTCTGGCATGGAACTTGAAAGCTCCGCTTTGTGTACATGGACCCACTGGGCAGTTCTCAGTGTGAAACATAGTACTTTCAAGCACATTTACATCAAAACAATGTCACTCAGGTTACAGGGATTTCCTCCATCCCCAGGTCACGGTTCTTAGCCAGGGTGCGGCGTGTTCACGTGGACGACCTGTGAACGTCCACGCATGTCAGCACTGCAGGTGACGTAAAAAAGGGGGGGTGCGGACTCTGTCACAACATTGTGCTCGTCTGGAAGGGCCAAACAGTACACATGGCCATCTAGGCGCTGAGTGGCTACGTTTCTATGGACTGCAGGAGCTGGCTATAGCGCGCCGTGTCCACAGCTGGCTTATGAGGGCTGTGTGCACGAGACAGAAATGTAAATGCAGAGCCTTGTCTTCCAGATAGGTATTCCGTAGAGCTTGGTTTACCCCTACGTGACAGGCTGTACCCGCAGGGGCATTCCGCGCATAGGTCACTGCAGCTTATGGTCAACGCTTCGATGCTACAGTGTCCATGTATTCACTGATCAGGCGTAAAAGGACGAGCTTAGGGCTTGTCTCAAGGCAGCGAGCACCCAGAATACTGTCAGCGCCTCTAGATGCATCACTTTGGAGCATATTATCAAAGAAACGCGATAAATATTGCATTTCCCCCTTTGTGCGATTGTTTAACGCCGCGTATAGCAGACGTTTGCACTTAGATCAGACTACATCTATGCAAGCTGAGAGGAGTTGGCCTAACGGCTAGGGCGCTCGACCTCGGACCTGGGGATCTGCAGGCCGACCGACACGTCCCCGCAGGGGACACTCATAGGAGGGCGGCCCCCTTAGTGCCACAAGATGGCACACAGGGCAGCCCAATGTTCCACCACCCCTGTTAGGGTCCCGCTCGTCACTTCCGGCCGGGGTGGGAGGCGGAGAGAGTTATATATTCTTCCCCCGCCCACCTGGCGGCCTCTTTGTCCCCTCACCCTGTCGCCATTTGTATGCCCTCTGGTCGCTCTGTCCAGAGACCTGGTCTGGCGTCGGTGTGCTCTTTTCCTTCGGTTGGGTGAGTCGTCCCCTCTCGTGGACGGGTTTTGGTTTCATTGATCCAATCTGGTCTTGGCTCCTCGGAGAGGCCGTGAACGGAGGTATGTGGCGTGCCGCTTGTGGTGTTTCAGGAGAGAACAGGCAAATGGGGTCGCGTGCACTAGCCGCTGCCCCCACATTGAGGTCCCCACGGCAGCGGTCCCGGGAATGAGCTGAGGCATGTGGGACCACTGGGTTTTGAACAATTTTAGCTTCTGATAGCCCAGGGAGGGGGCGATCGCAGGACTGCGGTTGTGGAGTGGAATAATCTTGGCGCTTACTGTTCTCGCATCATTTATTTGTGTTGTGGTGCCGGGCAGACTTTTATACAGTGTGCGGAGCATTGTAGGTGTAGGTCGATGTTAAATATATTATTATGGATAGTATACAGGGAGCACTAACGCTTCATTGAAGTGGGACTACAGACAAGGAGGCTACAGCCACAGTACTAAGGAAACACAAAGTGGGTGTTCGAAATTTTACTGATTGCTCGTGCATGTGCAATACTCTGGGTGCAGTAAGGCGTTTACACAATGGGGTGGCACTGTTCCTCGGTTATGGTCTTCCTACACGCCAGAGTTTGGTTGTTAATAGCGTAAGGCGTTCCCTGCATTTCTTCACTACCTTGGCATAGAGAGTTTTACATTCGCGGTGTTACGCCTTTATTTAGGGGCCAGATGGGGAGTGGTGCTGCAGATCTCAGGCACCGTGACATGTTTCTCGGGGCGCTCATGGGGAACATCTCGATGTCCAGCTAAGTCTCAGCGAAGGCCAGACTGGAATTGCGCTATTTGATTGGAAACCGGCCTCTTTATGGCGCGTATTCAATGGTTTGTTAACACGGCTTAGATGCGCTTGGCTGGGCTTATAGCGGGCCGCGTTGTACACACCATGTCCTGCATTGTGAGGTTGGTGTGGGGGCCTCTCGGCCAGGCATGTGCTGGGCACTTCGACACAGGCTCTTCTCCCACCTTGGCCCCACCACTATGTGCCTCAGAATAGTCAAGTTAGCGCAGGGTCATCTCGCACAGTCGGCAGGCCAACAGGGTTGTTGGCCTGGGAGACTGGACTTGCTCTGCCCCTAAGTAATGCATCAGGTCCACCCAAGCGCTCCGACACACGTGGGGCACGAAGGGATTATCGGGGACTGTTCCACCATTGTGATGTAGCAACTATCCTGCTGTAGCCAGTGCTGGCGTTCCTTTTATTGTGGTAGTAAGTTCTTGGTGTTTCTTTGGAATTGTGGATTAGGTCCTCAGATGGGTGCAAAGGACCCCATGTGTGTAAAGTTTACAGGTTTCTCTGAAATAAACGCACGTATTTCATTAAGGCATAGGAATACATTAGCAAATTTCAAATTAGTTCTGGACAGGTTCACGGATCGGGGTACATATGTTGTAAGAGCGATAGTGACGCTAGCGTGAGTGGTTTCGTCTCTGTTTATGTATAGCACGTTCCTTTGTGCAGAGTATTTAAGTAAACCTAAACCCTTCCCAGCAGCTCCGGATTGCAGTCACACTGCTCTGGCTCAGAGCCCCTCCACTGGCAGGGTGGGCGCTGGCAACGTGCCTCACGAGTTTTGGAGTAAAAGACACGGTCACATGCCGCATGCATTATTTATGGTAAATGTTCGAATTTGAGGTGCCACAGTGCTCGGGATATGTACATACTAGGAATTGGAGAGCACCCAGTCGTTGCCATTTTATGTTTGTCCTCGAGGAAGGAATGGTATAGGGTGGATTTGGTACTGCTATAAAACTTTAATTAGGGACCGGGTGAACAATTTTGTCACCATTTCCGTAGTATAGTGTTACTGTCATGGGCCCACGTTCTGGTTTTGGTTGGCCATTGTTTAGCGGCCATTGTGGGGTCCATGATTAGTTTCCTGCCGGGTCTCGCGGGGTTGGCGGTCGACGGAGCCATGCCTGCGGCTCGGGCCTCCTGTGCGGCTGAACTTGGAGTGCGTTTGGCAGTGGGGAACTGTAAGCAGCACGGGGGTGGCCTGTATCCCCGAGGTGCTCGACCCCCTCATTGATGCCACAGAAATGAAGTGTCTGGGAGGAGAGTAGCAAGCTGTGCTCGCTGTGAGTTAATAGCTCGCCGCAGCTTTCTGGAATGCTGTGATCTCATCCATGGCAGTGTTGGTGTCCTGCATTGATATCCGGTGCTTGGGGATGCAGCGCGTACGGTGGAGGCTATTCCTTCTAGGAGCGAAGTCTCGGCGGGGGTTGCGCAGTCTGGTCGTGGCCGTAGATGCTTTATATTTTGCCCTTTGTCCCTGTAGTGGACATCTCGCCCCTCCTACTGGCCACACTCGTGTCGTACGGCCCTGTTCTGGTACAGGGAGCTGCTCTATTCAGTGGGCCGGCATCTCGCAGCTAGCAGCGGCTCTGGCATTCCAGCACTCATGGCTGCTGGGGCTCGTAGTGGGGGGGGGGGCGGTTGAGTGAGCCAAGCCGGCCGTTCCGGCCTTTTAGGCGTCAGAGTAGTAGTGACTCGCTTGTAGTTCCTTGTTGTGCACAATTTTTGGTTGATGCGGGGGAACCGGGTTCGAGGCTTATATTACGCTCCGCAGCCCGTTGCTGTTCATAAGCACGTACTCACTGTTAAATATGCCTTTGTATAGCGCGGATTTTACCCGAAGGTGTCAGGCGCTTCACAATAGGGACAGAACTTATACATGGGAGCACTATAAGTGAACACCTTACAAAATCTAACGCTAAGTTACATGAAGCAAAGTGACAAACGTGGGCAAATAATACAAGAAGTAGCTAACGGTGCATTACAGGAGGAAAAAGTGACATGAGTACAAGTTACAAAAGCGTACAATGTACAAGTAGAGGTATAAGACTGCAATACATGGCAGACAGTCAAACACAAGAACAAAAGTTACGTAAGCAATGGGGGCACTTGTGCAAGTACCGGAAGCAAACATGATGTAAGAGGTAGCAAACAGTGTGTTACAAGATAAAAGTGACATGCGCATGTTATAAAAGAGTACCAAAAAAAGGTAGAAGGATAATACTGCAATAAATGGCAGACTCTCAAAACACAAGAACACACTGGGAAGACACTTCCATAGTCAAGGAGGTTAGAACTTGCTATAATAAAAGGTCTTCCTTCAGATAATAGCGAGGGCACAAATTGAATTTGGAAGTGTCTTTAAAGGAGGAGAACTTTGAGGTCAGTTTGAAGGCCTGGGATGAGGAGGTGTTCCTGGGTAGAATGGTAAGGGGACGAGTTAAGTTGTGTGTTCTAAATCACACACACCAAAATGCAATGGTCATTATCAGACTTAGCAGTTGAATAATTGACTTTGTTTCAAGACACGACACTACACTACTGCCTCTGGCGCTGGAGGTACACAAGTATTTGCCCCACCCAACTCCATACGAGAATGTAATATGGACAAACTAGTTCTCGTAACTGACAAACAGGCTTGGCCTTGGTAGTGTGGGGGGCATTGATGGCCCCTGCCTCATTGCAGAGAATATATATTGGTATATGAGGGGGGCAGGGCTTCTAATGGATGTTTTATGTGTCACATGCAGGAACCGCGCTGGAGAACCGCCCGACTCACATGGGGGGGCCACCTGAACAGGTGTAAGGGTCATAGCACACTGGGGGGGCAGTGAGCTAGGGTCTGGGACACCCAGTTTCTCCCCAGGAGTCATTACTGCCCCTGTTGTTGGGGCACGCAGGTTACGCCCCATGGAAGTAATACATTGTAGTCAACTGGTGATTGTGAGCAGAGCAGGTAGTTCCTGTGCAATAATGGGATGTTTTCTCTTTTAAAACAACTGATGAGTCTGGGCAATTTGTTGATTTACTAAGCAATACTTGGGGTGTTCTCTCGGTACGCAGTGGCAGAGTGTGGGCAAATCTTGCATCCCCTAAGACAAAATTGAAATACGTTTTCTTTTAAACAAAGGGTGTGTCTTGGTATATCATGCATCCCATGTGCAATAATGGAATGTGTTCTTTTGTACAGCAACTGGTGCGCAAGTAAGGGGCTCTGATCCTGGCGATCGAGTTAGCAATAGGCTTACCGGTCAATGCTCGTTAGGGGCTGTTTTTATGGATTTGTTCCTTCTTCCAGAAATGCACGGGTTTCATTCTATAATGGTCAAACCACGCCTAGCAGACCTGCCTGCCAGGGCTTGGAGCAGGTACAGGGGAAGAACACACTGGGGCCAGTGTGTGGAGATCTGGGTCAGCAAGTCCAGGATTGGAGTGTAACCTTTTTCTAATTTCAGGACAATCGGATCAAGTACACAGGCACCACTCTGAGAAGGACAGGTGGGAACGGAAGCAGGAATTGCCAGGGCATGCTCCGGGCCAGGAGCCTGAATGCTGTTCCTGGTTAAGTGCTCTTGGGGGGCAAGGTGGCAACTCGGTTCAGACTTCTTGTAGGGGAGAAGTAGTAGGAGTGTTAAGTGTAGCGGTTGTGCACGTACCATGACATCCTTATACTTCAGCCCAGTTGTGCTCAATTACCTTATTCAACTACTGACCTCAACTCATAGATGACAGAAGGGATAACCACACAGGTAGATTGGCTGAAGACTGGTATGGTAATCATTAGGGGGTGCCTAGGGGTCTTTTCCAGAAGTTATCTGAAGGTCATTACTTGTGACACACTATAAGGTTTGCACACAGCAGGGGAGAGGGCCTGTCCAGGTGGTCAGGGGCAACAGGATTGTCAAGTCTGGACTTCCGTAAGTGCGACATTCTGGCCCACGCTGAGACATTCACATAAGTTGCATCACAGCATCACCAGTTTCTTATACTCATGCCATTGGGACTATGGTGATGCGGGATCAATTTGCTCAGAATTTTGTGCTTGATTTAGCCACACATACCTCATCCAGTCTGACCCCACTAGGACCTTCTAGTCTGGCTCCGCTCCGGGTCTGGCTGATACAATAAAGACTCTAACTTGTCTATTTCTCTGGACACAGATTGGTGCATTTATGGCCATGTAGGCAATTGTTTCACTTATTTTACTTGAAGGGTCCGGATGTGGACAGGCGAATTCTAACAGTCAAAAAATTCAACAACTTGGGTTGACACGCAGTGGAGGGCCCTTGGCTAAGTCCACTAGTAAGGTTTCACCTAGACAGTATTTTATTTGATGGTTATTCAGGTACTAAAGTAAGGTTTAATTTTGCAGTTTTCACATGCCAGGAAGTACGAGTGCTGAAGTAACAGTTCCCCTAGTTGCACAACATGTATATACAGTTGTACAGGGTACTTGTTACAAGCTTCATAGGGTCCAACGAGTGCCAGGCAAAGGAGGACGAATAGTACAAGTGATAAACACGAGGAGATACTGTACACAGTGTTAG
This sequence comes from Lissotriton vulgaris, assembly GCF_964263255.1. Classification (NCBI taxonomy): domain Eukaryota; kingdom Metazoa; phylum Chordata; class Amphibia; order Caudata; family Salamandridae; genus Lissotriton; species Lissotriton vulgaris. The sequence goes on along the minus strand of NW_028246438.1, from coordinate 115,602 downwards.
AAGGGACGTTGCCTAAGCAAAGCTCAAACTGGCCTTATACTCATGACGGAGAAGTTACGGCCGGACAGTGGGCGGTCCAACTAATGTAATATGTTAAGGGTTGCAAGCATGCACCAAGAGATGGATCCTCAAGATCATCCAAGACAGACAATAAGTCCTGTCCTATAGCCAGGCTTTGGCAGAAGCAGCCAGCTATTTTGTGGGTTTGGGTGCAATTTGCTGAGGGGAGCATGGGGGCAGAGCGTAATTTGGCAAAAATGATTGAAGAAGGATTGTTGGCCGTTACCACTGCTAAAAAACGAGCAAGTATTCATTTGTGGGTTTCCCCTCTTGTTTCACGGCAAGTATGCGAGGACACCCATGCTTAGGGCACATACCCCATGGCAAGATAGTCACCAAAGGGGGGGGGATTGGCCTCTGACAGGCCTTGCCAGGCAGGGATAGCCAATCACAACAGATGGAGCCTGTAGAGGTGATAATGTTAGAAACACAGACTGGGGTGTACTGGGCCAAAACCCCTCGCCTGAGCTGCGGTGGGCAACGGGCTGTAGGTGTCTTTGAGGGATGGGCAAGGGCATTATAGTACTGAAGTGCGTGTCACAGAATTTACACGATCTCAGAAGGGTGCCAGCGGATCCACCATAAAGACCAAAGGGAAACTTGTGACACACAATCTTGTAGTTTGACACCATTACTGGTGTAAGTGTCAAGGGTCACAAGCGGATAGCAGGGTCCGGGCATCTGTGACCAGTCGAAGGTTCAGCAAGCAGGGTAGGCTGTGTAGGCTGACACTTCACGAAATGGTGCAGTGCCTAATGATGGGCAAAATACACTTATTCCCTCAAACCTGTTGTGACACCTTGCTGTGTGCACCAGGGATAATTTCATAACTATGAAATTGTCTGGTCATTGTGGCATAATATTGCACCAGAAAAGAAGACCACAAAGAACATACAGTGGGAATTAGCCACCAGTGGGGTACAGGTAAAATTCAGTGGTCGGAAATCTCTCCCGGCTCTTTGGCAAGGCGCTCGGCAGGGGAGGCGTTGGAGCCAGCGCGCAGGAAGTTCCTCTGCACTATGCGTAAATTCAATGGGCAGAGGAGACTGGGTGTCATTAGACTTGGGGGACTACACGCCAAACGCTAGGGGTGTTTGGAGGACAATGGGGTACTTCTGCCCAGTATAAGCATGGACCTGTTCCTGCTGGTTAGGGGAGAGGTCCTAGAAATAGCAGGATGTAAGTAGGAATGCCGGCCTTGGTGGGGGACCCTGGCTGCCACGGTCACCACACCCAGGGCTGTGGCGGAGTCACAGGGTGATCCAGAGGCGGAAAGGTACTCAGTTGTACCTTCTTTAGGAGCACAAAGGGTGCTGAGGCCTAATATCCCCAGACGTCAGTGCGGTGGACCCTGGGGTGCGACGGCACCACGTCTATCCTACGGGCGGTTGGAAACCTGTAAAACCGGGGGTCGCTTGAACGCTCCGCCCCTCGTAGGGGGGGGCATGAGCAAGAGGGTGGACCGATGTTTCACAGGAAGTGGGAGTGGCTATCTTATCACCACAACCGCTAAGCAACGATTGGCTAAGGCCACAATGCAAGTTGGCCCATCAGGTGGTAGGCCGCGAGCGGCGGCTTGCCTTTGGATCGCCTGTAAGATAACCCGCCATGTTGGCATGTGTGCATGCTAATAAACCTGCAGCAATTTTCTCCAACAAAAAGTTGTCTTGTCTGCTTACTTATGCTTCATGTATGTTGCTGCGGGAGGGCTGGTGAGTGGGCCGATATTGGCACTATGGGTTCGAGTCTCAGTAACGACGCTAAACATCCTGTGATTCTGGGCAAATCACTTAATCTCCCCGTGCCTAACAAAAATGAATGTGTGTCCTCATGTAACGTAACTGGCTATGTATGTTTTATATATAGCGCGAGTCAAGTTTGTGCTATATATAAAAAAAAAACCTCTGCAATGGACGCTCGTGGAGCCAGTGTTCATCAGACAACTTCAGGCCAGGTCTGCGGTTCGAAACACACATTCTGCGATCCTTTTGCATAAGCTACAAAGCTCTGGCTGTAAAAAACAAAAAACTGAATACCCAATCAAAACCTTGCCAAGGATGAAAAGGGCAAAATTCTGAGCCATTATTTCCCTGGCCAAATCGTTCCAAACAAAATACAGTAAAGATACATTCTCAGTTTCGCCCATGACTTTGTACCTCTTCAGGACATATAATCAACACATCCTTCCACTAGGAGGACAAAAGGCGGCCAGTGCACCCACCTTTCATGCAGCAGCCATCTTGGCCTGTTTGCCAAGCCAGGGATGCGTTATTGCTTATATGCCTATTCTATGCTCTGTGCAGCTCTGCGCTACTTCCCAGGGGTTGGTCCGCGCGCCACAAATACATTAAGCACCGCAAAATAAAATAAAACTGTTTTTTAACCGAGAGAATTGGAAAGAAAATCAAAAGTAAAGAATCAATTTCACTTTCATTCTCCATCACATTTCTGGCCGGCGTCCTGCGTCATCTAGTGCCTCAGATATGTCTTTTAATGTTATGCTTTTCCTATTCAACCCCAAGATGTAATTTCTGCTCTGTGATATGATGCCGAAAGAGATCTCATCTAATGTGGCCGCCTTGCTGTCTTTATTTCCATTTCAGAGTGGCGAAGTCTGAAATAAAAATGAATTTTGCTGCTGAAGGAGCCGGGGAGTGGGCCAAGTGGCTGGTGCTGATGCAAGGCCAGACGCTGGGAAGAACTGCAAAGCGAAAGATAAGGGCAGGAGATAAGAGACAAGACTCACTCCAGCAGGAACCACAAACTCTCACATCTCACCCTTTGCGTGACATTGTGAAGAGGCCCCCACAGGAGAGGGCCCCTCACTTCCAGTCCTTGCTCTGGAAACCTTGCTCCACAGAATCAAACCTCACGAACTTTAAAGGGAAGTCAGACAAGGGTCCATTAACAGGCTGGAGGTTTGCATAAGAGCACACAAGCTTCACAAGCCCCCACCCCACTGCAAGCCTTTACAGCCAGTGCAGTGTAAGAAGTCCTAATGAGTATATGATTAAAGAAGATGAGTTGTATCCTTCATGCCAAGGGGCAGAGAAGGACCACCTCTTCTAAACACAAGCTAGCCGCTTGCAGCCCTGTGGCTAGCTGAACATACACACTGCGGACCAGCCAGTGAAGGCCTTCTGTACAACCAAGGGTATTTGGCAATGCTAATCAATGCAACATAAAAACACTCCAATTGATGCCATTCAGTGCCACATAATTATTCTACTGAATGCAACATAAACACTGCACATAATACCACTCAGTGTCACATAATTACACACCACATAATTACACTCCACTCAATGCAACATAAATACACCCCACATAATACCACTCAATTCCACATAATTACACGCCAATAATTGCATTCTACCCAATGCAATATAAATACACTCCACATAAATGTACTGTATGCCACATACAACCAATCAACATAAATGCACTCCACACCATGACACAATTTCACTAAGCATAATTTCACTCAACACGACAGTTCCAGGCCACAAAATTCAACTCCAAACATTTCCAATACACACCACTTAATCACACATCAAACAACATGTTGCAACTCCACAACTCCACGATCCACAACGTACCTCCAATCCACAACGTACCTCCAATCCACACATATTGTGGCGGATCACTGAAATAATATCTATTTAAAAAATATAGACTTACAAAAATATCGAAGATAAAATATTGAATACAAAAATATCAAATTCCTATCTACAAACAGGTAAGTACAAAAATATTGAATCAAAAATATTGTTTAAAATAATATAGTTAGTTAAAATATCGAATTTTTGTAAATGTCTTAAAAGTAATTTAAAATAAATGAAATATTAAAAATAATGAACTAAAACATACTTAAAATACTTAAATAACCTTAAAATTATAATATAAATAATTTAAGCTATAAAAAAAACATACAATTTTATTTTTTAAAACATATATATATATATTAACATAATAATAATAAAAAACATACAATACTTTTACCGTAAGATAGCGGGAGGGTAAAATTTACTATTATCACTCCAGTGAGTGCAACAGTAGGGAAAGCGTTGGATAGCGTATGGGTAAAAATTACTATTCTCACTCCAAAGAGTGCAACAGTAGGGAAAGCGTTGGATAGCGTAGGGGTAAAAATTACTATTCCCACTCCAGTGAGTGCAACAGTAGGGAAAGCGTTGGATAGCGTAGGGGTAAAAATTAATATTCCCACTCCAGTGAGTGCAACAATAGGGAAAGCGTTGGATAGCGTAAGGGTAAAAATTACTATTCCCACTCCAATGATTGCAACAGTAGGGAAAGCGTTGGATAGCGTAGGGGTAAAAATTACTATTCCCACTCCAGAGAGTGCAACAGTAGGAAAAGCGTTGGATAGCGTAGGGGTAAAAATTACTAATCCCACTCCAGTGAGTGCAACAGTAGGGTAAGCGTTAGATAGCATAGGGGTAAAAATTACTATTCCCACTCCAGAGAGTGCAACAATAGGGAAAGCGTTGAATAGCGGGAGGGTAAAAAGTACTATTCCCACTCCAGAGAGTGCAACAGTAGGGAAAGCGTTGGATAGCGTAGGGGTAAAAATTACTATTCCCACTCCAGTGAGTGCAACAGTAGGGAAAGGATTGGTTGGATAGTGGGAGGGTAAAAATTACTATTCCCACTCCAGAGAGTGCAACAGTAGGGAAAGCGTTGAATAGCGTAGGGGTAAAAAATTACTATTCCCACTCCAGTGAGTGCAACAGTAGGGAAAGCGCTGGATAGCGTAGGGGTAAAAATTAATATTCCCACTCCAGAGAGTGCAACAATAGGGAAAGCGTTGGATAGCGTAAGGGTAAAAATTACTATTCCCACTCCAATGATTGCAAAATAGGGAAAGCGTTGGATAGCGTAGGGGTAAAAATTACTATTCCCACTCCAGAGAGTGCAACAGTAGGAAAAGCGTTGGATAGCGTAGGGGTAAAAATTACTAATCCCACTCCAGTGAGTGCAACAGTAGGGTCAGCGTTAGATAGCGTAGGGGTAAAAATTACTATTCCCACTCCAGAGAGTGCAACAGTAGGGAAAGCGTTGAATAGCGGGAGGGTAAAAAGTACTATTCCCACTCCAGAGAGTGCAACAGTAGGGAAACCGTTGGATAGCGTAGGGGTAAAAATTACTATTCCCACTCCAGTGAGTGCAGCAGTAGGGAAAGCATTGGTTGGATAGCGGGAGGGTAAAAATTACTATTCCCACTCCAGAGAGTGCAACAGTAGGGAAAGCGTTGAATAGCGTAGGGGTAAAAAATTACTATTCCCACTCCAGTGAGTGCAACAGTAGGGAAAGCGCTGGATAGCGTAGGGGCAAAAATTACTATTCTCACTCCAAAGAGTGCAACAGTAGGGAAAGCGTTGGATAGCGTAGGGGCAAAAATTACTATTACCACTCCAGTGAGTGCAACAGTAGGGAAAGCGTTGGATAGCGTAGGGGTAAAAATTAATATTCCCACTCCAGACAGTGCAACCGTAGGGAAAGCGTTGGATAGCGTAGGGGTAAAAATTACTATTCCCACTCCAATGAGTGCAACAGTAGGGAAAGCGTTGGATAGCGTAGGGGTAAAGATTACTATTCCCACTCCAGAGAGTGCAACAGTAGGAAAAGCGTTGGATAGCGTAGGGGTAAAAATTACTAAGCCCACTCCAGTGAGTGCAACAGTAGGGAAAGCGTTGGGTAGCGTAGTGGTAAAAATTACTATTCCCACTCCAGAGAGTGCAACAGTAGGGAAAGCGTTGAATAGCGGGAGGGTAAAAATAACTATTCCCACTCCAGAGAGTGCAACAGCAGGGAAAGCGTTGGATAGCGTAGGTGTAAAAATACTATTCCCACTTCAGTGAGTGCATCAGTAGGGAAAGCATTGGTTGGATAGCAGGAGGGTAAAAATTACTATTCCCACTCCAGAGAGTGCAACAGTAGGGACAGCGTTGGATAGCGTAGGGGTAAAAATTACTATTCCCACTCCAGAGAGTGCAACAGTAGGGAAATGTTGGATAGCGTAGGGTTAAAAATTACTATTCCCACTCTAGTGAGCTTAACAGTAGGGAAAGTAAATATTTAATATAATGATAAAAATAAATTAAATATCAATACCAATAAAAATGTATTAAAATTAATTACCAATTTAATATAATATAATAAGTAATCAATTAAAAAAACAAATAAATATTAATTATTAAAATTCATTAACTATTAATACAAATTAATTACCAAATAATTCAAAATAAATACCAATAAATAAATTAAAATATTTAATTAATTGCAATTAAGTAACTTCCCACCCTATTCCCCTATAAACCCACAACCCGCTACGGAAAATAAATTAATAAAATTCACATAATTATCAATGAATCAATTAATAAAAAATGAATTACCAATGAAAAATTAATTAATTACCAATTAAAATTAATGAACAATGAATTCAAAATAAATGCCAATAAATAAATAAAAATATTTAATTAATTACAATTAAATTACTTCCCACCCTATTCCCCTATAAATCCACAACCCTCTACATAACTAAAACGCAAAATTAAATTAAAAATAATTAATAATTTCTAAAAATTATTATTTTATTTAATATAATTAAATTACCACCCACCCTATTCCCCTATAAACCCACAACCCACTACAGAATTAAATTATGCAAAAATTAAATAACATCAAATTCATTACTTACTTAAAATAAATTACAAAAAAATATACACTTTTCACACATATACTAACATACAAAACACTTATAAAAAATTCGATATTATTAAAAATTCGATATATTTTAATAACCTATATTATATACTTCGATATTTTGACTTTCTATATTTATAAAGATCGATATTACATTACTTACCTTAAATTCGATATTTTTGTTGACTATATTCTGTCGATTCTATATTTTGTCCATTCCATATTTTGAAGTCGATATTTATGTAAGTCGATATTTTTAACTCGATATTTTGTGATGTTCACATTGTGGCACCTGAGCCCCAAACATCACTCACCACCACCATTTTGCACCTGCGCACCACCTAACCATCACCTAAGCAGTACCTAAACATCACCTAAGCATCACAGTCTGCCCTCAGTATCTGGCATCTGTTGATTCTCCCCTAGTGTCCGTCCGCTGCTCGTGTTCGAATTAAATGACTGTTTTACAACCTTCACTCCCCCATTATTCATCTCCCGCTCCCCCATAACAAAAAAAATGATAACAAACATGCATGACAACAGGCTAGGAAGAAGTTGCCAGCAGTGCAAGTACAAAAAAACTAGAAGACTTTCTTTATGTTAACATTTGTTTTTTATCAGGTTGTTCAGTTGTATATACTGTTGTCTTGGTTTGTATAAAGGTAAAAAAAAATGCTTAACACTTTTATTATAACTTTTCAACATGATGCACAGCAGCCACATTGCTCTACAACATAGCCAGAAGTTCAGGCTAAATACATAAGGTCCCAAAGGCGAGACCTATTGGCTATGCCAATGCTTGTTATTTATTGTGTTAGTGTGTGTTTTTGTGCCTGTGTATTTTAAATGTTTTCCTTTTTTGTGGTTTTTTCGTGACTTTGTACTTTTTTCCCACCTAATTCCGTATTTCTTCCTTCCTTATCCTGTTTTACTTTCTCTCCCCCACCCAATGCAATGGCAGAGCAGGGCAACCAGCGGAGCTGCGGTGCCAAGCCCCCACTGAACAGCCAGCACCAGCCACCTTCCTTGTGGATGGCGGCGCCGCCAAGGGTTGCTGCCCCGCAAAAACATTTGTGAGGTGGCAGCACTCATTTCTTTCATGCAGCCCCACCTCCCTGCCATGCTGGCAGCAGGCCCTGGCATGGGTACCCCCTGCTGGAGCATCAGCTGCATTGGGGGAGTGTGTTCACCGCTCCAACCAGGAAACGCACCCAGCAGCAGCTGATGAAAAGTTGGGTGGATATCCTGGACTGGGAGCAGTGATTGGTAGGTGTCGAGATTGCAGGACCCAGTGAGTAATTATTTGTTGTATTTGTGTTTTACAATGCTAAAAAAAAATCCCAAATAGCATGCCGCTCACACGCTGAGGTAAGTTATGTTTAGTTTACGTTAGAAATATTGTGAGATCCAGTTTGAGCTAGGCGGGTGCTTGTCGCTACCTAATCGTACTTGTTGGCGCTCGCTTTGACCGATTTTATTTAAGAAGCCATTGCAGACTACTCTGTTCTCTTGCTACCATAGTGAACTAGTGATATCAGTTTGTTATCCTTCTCTGTGACTTTTCTTTATATAGTCCGCACAATCCCAAGCAATCTCACAGTGATGCGTAGTATGCATGTCTACATTGCAAAAATGGGAGACTGAGTTGGCCCATCAAGGGGTATGAGAAATGTAAATAGAATCAACGATCATTCATTGCAATGCATTAGTTTCAAATGTAGTTTTTGTTAAGGAAATTTGGAATAGGGATTAGAAAGTCCAACTTGATGATAGTCGATAGTATTGATACTAGTACTATAGGTGGTCTGGATGAAAGAAATGCAATATTACTGTGTTTGCCTGTCATAATCATTTTGTGGAGATTAACTGCTGCACTAATCTATTTTTTTAAATCTTTATTTCTAACATCAGCTCCCAAGGGCAAGAAGAGTGGCAGTACGGCGGCGGGTCCAGGAGGAGCTGTTGAAGAGGTGCCAACCAATAGTTCCGCTGCTGAGGGCTCTGCTAAACCCAGTGAGTCCCATTATGTATTATTATTATTTCCATAACTTTTACCTCTGTCCACTATTTTTTTTAATACTTTTTTTATTGAAGTTCATAAGGTCATAGTCACAGAAGGTACAAAAACAACCGATAAAGTAAGAGCAAACCTAATATCATAAACCACAGACATAGCAAAAGCATACGAAAAGAAAAAGAACAAAATACATTGGTCCATACTCAATCAAAAAAAGAGCTCCAAATTTTCTCAAACTTTCTTGTCCCTCCTACTCTTTGTGCATACAAAAGTTCATTCTCAAAGCGCCGGGACACTCCTTTGGAGTAGCCGTTGCGCTATAAAAGTCCCATTTTAACATAACATAACATTCTTCCTAACTTTCTTCATTTTTGCAGCCATGCCATAAACACAGGAACCTCAGTTGACTGCCATTTCTGAAGTATCAAGGATCTACCAACAACCCTCATGATAAACACCAATTTAACCAGCTGGTCTCCAAATTCAAGATCGGCATCATAACCAAACAATATTAATTTAACGTTGTAACAAATACTGATCTTAAAGTACGTTTGAAGAAAAGAAAAAATGTCCTCCCAGAATGATAGAATATTAGGACAGTACACCATTATGTGGGACCAGTTGGTGGGGGCAAATTGCTGGCATCTAAAGCAGTTGGCGGAAGCAGTCGTATACATCTTAGCTATAGCAGCCGGAGTACGGTATAGCAACCATTTACTAAAGAATAACATTCTCCTCCAATTCGAGCCTCTCAATACACTAAAATTCAGCTTATTTATGGTCTTCCAGGTGTTAGGGGACATACAATAGTTTTCCTGATCCGGCCACTTTTTAAATGCTTTAGAGCTCAGATCCAATTCGATACTTTGTGCTAGGCACCGTTTCCAATCCCCTGGTTTCCTAGTCAACACTATTGAAAATAGATCATACCATAGCTAAGGGGGCGTACTAATATGCCTAAGATCAATTTGTATCAAAGTTTTATAAATCAAATTATAGGATCCTAATAACGAAAAATTTCCCTGCGTTAGACGTGACATCTCTCCCTGGTTGAGCCATGATCCCTCTTTTAAAAAATCTGATAATGTATTGAAGCCCGCACGGTACCAGTTCAATACAACTTCTGGCTTAATTTTAATCCCTATATAAGCAAAAACATAAGGTAAAGGAGTCAATGAATTAAACTGTTGAAGAGAATATATTTTGAGCATGGCATCCCGTCTTTTGAAAAAACAATTCATTATCTTGTATCTGACGAGTTTCGGAGATTTAGGAACTTGAAGAGGAGAAGGGATTTGTGCCTCAGAACAAATTTGGTCAAAAAAATAATTAATAAATAGTTCCGGACCCTGTATTCCACTTTTAAATCTATTCAAATATTGTGCGAAGTATGCATTGTAATAGTCTTTGATATTGGGTAACGAAAGACCGCCCTGTTCTGAATCTACATAAAGTGTCCCTATTGCTATACGAGGCGTCTTTTTCCCCCATATAAAACCAGAAAACAGAGATTCTATTCTTAAAAAAACATGCCAGGCAAAAAACAAGGAAAGGTTGAGAATAAAAAATTAATGAGCGGAAGTACTGACATTTTAATCAGGGCCACACGACCCAAGATTGATAATGGCAACGAATTTCATTTCGCAAACATAGAACAAACCCTCTGAACCAGAGGATCAAAATTGAGTGAATATAACTCTAGAGCTGAAGCAGAAAAAAACACCCCTAAGTACCGCTTAGGTCTTGAGTTAATACATATGACTAAGTCCGGGTGTAATTCTGGGTCTGAACCTCCACAAACCAAAATCTCAGTCTTTTTTTTATTAATCCTATACCCACCTAGGGTTTCAAATTCTTCAAAAATTTGTAACAATTGGGTCTGGGATTGAATATCTGGTTTAATCAATAACATGATATCGTCCGCGTAAAGTTTGATTTTGGCCATAGAACTAATCGGGGGGGGCAACATTCACCGCAGTACGAATTTCAACAGCAAGTGGCTCAATAAAAAAAGGAAAAAGAATAGGTGAAAGGGGGCAGCCTTGCCGGGTGCCACGTTTGACTGCAACTGAACCCACCAAAACAGAGTTAATGATTATATTGGCTTTAGCACCAGAATATAAATTTCGGATTAAACTAATGATTTGTGAGGGAATTCCCAAGTGCTCTAAAATAGTGAAAAGGGTTGTCCAAACTACCAAATCAAAAGCTTTTTCTGCATCTAAAAATAAAACTAATGCCGGAATGCTCGTTGTCTGAAAAAATCTAAAGCCACCACCAAAAAATGTGTGTTAGTACCTAATTGACGACCAGCAATAAAACCATTCTGATCGGGATGAATAAGACCTGCCGCAATAGTGTTGAAACGAATTGATAATAATTTGGTAGTGATTTTATAATCCGTGTTCAGAAGTGTGATAGGTCTGTATGAGTTAGGGTCTTTCGAATTTTTACCCTTCTTCAGAAAGCTCACAACAGTGCCTTCATGGAAAGAGTCTGGAGCTTGCCCCCATGCCATCATAGAGTTCAATAATTGTAGTAACAAATCAGAAAAAGCATAAAAAAACCCTTAAAGAATTCAGCAGGAAACCCATCCGGGCCACATGCTTTACCGATCGGTAACTCCTTGACCACCAATTCTAATTCTGCTTTAGAAAGTACACTTGTCATAATATTTTGATCTACGTGTGGAAGTTGGGCCATCTCGTACCTTTCCAAGAAATTAGAGAGCTTTAGGGGATCTATATCTTGCTGTTGACTATAAATCTGTTGGTAATGCGTAAACATAATCGAGCCTATTGCTGCCAACTGTGATACCTCCCTATGTGCATTAGGACATTTTAAAGACCGGATCTGATTTGCAGCGGCTTGCTCTTTCACCTGCCAGGCTAAAAGTTTACCAGTAAAGTTGCTTTCCTCGTAGATTTTTTGTGAATGTCTACGAAAGGCTTCTTCACTTTGTATAAAGTAGTTTGAACTAAGTTCACGTTTTGCTTCATTTAATTGACTTTGGACCTGATTTGAAGGATTAGATAGACGTTGCTGAGTTAGAGTCGGAATTTTCTGTTGCAGTAAGTTTCTAGATTCCCTAATAACGGACCACTCAGCTGCGTCCTTACTAATCACAATCCCACGAATGAATGCTTTAAAAGAGTCCCATATAATATGCAGCGGGCCATGCCAGAATTACGAGCAATAAAATAATGTATCTCTGATTTAAGTAAGGTAACCCAATCCGTGTCTAAGAGGTGGGCCTTATTAAATACCCATCTCTTAGGGACTCTAGTATCTTCACCTAACGCAAACACACGAACAAGCAACGCATGATCGGAAAAACCATTATCGCAAATTTTCTGATAGGAAAATGCTAGTTGCCTGGAGGCCAGAAAAAAATCAATGCGAGAGGATGATGTGAACCTGCCCAATCAACAGGTAAAATCTTTTTTTTGTGGATTTTGTAGTCACCATGGGTCGCATAAATCCAGAGTGGTCATGTTGTTAATGATGGACCTGTATGATTTGGGTTTGAGCTGTTTTCTGGAGACCGTGGTGGTGTCTAACTTTGTATCCATAAGAATATTAAAATCCCCCCCCAATAATGATATCCCCTCTCACCATAAATAATGATTGAAGCAAATCTTCATAATCCTGAGGATTATCATCCACTGGGGCATAGAAACAAACACACGTAATTGGTCTCTGTCTATTCTTGACTAAGCAAGTCACCCAACACCATCGACCTACTCCGCCCCCATCTGACTGAATAATTTCTGCATCTAAATTCCGATTAAGAAAGAGAATGACTCCTTTCTGTGATACTGTAGAGGATGAGAACCCCCTAAAAGAGGCCCACATCTTAAACATACAAAAATCATTCAATTTTACCAGTGGGATATGGGTCTCTTGCAACATTATTACTGATGGATTCTCCGTTTTAATCCATGACTCAACAGCTCGCATTTTTTTCCTATTATTTAAACCGTTAACATTGAAAGAGATTATTTTAAACTCTGCACTAGACATTCGGAATTACCCAGAATTTGCGATAGTGACTCCTAAACAATTTCTGCCCAAACATCCTTCCTCTACACACTGGAAAGTTAAAAAAAGGCCTTCTAGAAACAGAAGCATACAGAACTTCAACAATTTTTTCTTTTTCACCCCTCATACCCGTGCCCCCCCACCCTCTTGAACCCAGCCCAGTGGTCCTGCTCTACTCCTACTGCCCCTTCTCACACTGACCACATGGCGCTAACCCCTAACCTTGAGGTGCCTTGTTGTTGCACCCCTTAACCCACCTGAATCCCCCTGTCCCGACCACCCCCCCTCCTCATATTAATCCAGAAACGTCAGCAAGCCAGTAATAAGTCAATAAACAGAGCAGGTAAACACAAGAGAGAGTCACGGCCCTCCAACCAAGCTAATCGTCTGTGATCCGGCAAAGTAGTTCCTGTGCTTCGTCCACATCCGTCAACATATAGAATTTGCCCTTCACCAGCACTTTGAGGTTCGATTGTTGAGCAATCATGGCTTGGGCCCCTTTGTCCTTAAATAAATGAAGAAGTTTGACAAATTCCTTCCACCTCCTAGCTGCCGCCGACGACATATCTGAGAAAATCCGACATTTGGTAGAAGGATTAGCGGCAAATTGCTTTTGTTTAAAAACTTTGGAGAGAATTGTCTCTTTCACTCTCACATCCGAGAAATTCACCAGGATCGTCCGCGGGAGTGAGGAGTTAGGAAATGGCTGGCCTGGAACTCTATGAGCACGAGTTATCGTAAGGTCCCCTTTAAACTCAGGAATAACCTCATGAAGAAGGAAGGACGTCACCCATTGCACCATATCGGAACCTTCAATTTTTTCCGGCACTCCCACTATTCTGAGATTCAACCTTCTATTATAGTTTTCCAAATCATCAAGTTTGGATTCAAGTTCTTTTGAGGTTTTGGACATGGTTTCAACCTTTTTCTTAACTTCAGTCATATGGTCTTCCAAACCAGAAACTCTAGCCTCTGCTTCTCGGAGACGGGCAGGGAAGGAGGAGATTGTATCTTCAATCTTATCCAAACGTTGATTAATGATGGCCAACTCTGCCTTCTGAAACTGCTTGATTTCTGTCACTTCCTCCAAGATCAGATTTAACATGTCTTTGACCGATATCTGAAAATCAGCAGGCAGTTCAGTGTCTAGCCCCAAAATCGGGCTATGCGAGATCATGGCCTCCGGTGATATACACCGATTGGTTTGCCATAGGAACAATTGAAATATCAGCTCCTTTGTCTCCTTTGTCCACGGACGGTGTGCGTCTCTCTTTGGAGAGCCCATTATTAGAAGCATTGGTTGATTTAGTGACAACTGTATCCGCTGTATCCACCAAACCCAGCCCATGGTCTGAGTGCGTTAGGGAGGTCGTGCTCATTAGCGCAGTTACAGCTGAAGAATCTGGACGAGGATTGGGAATCAAACTGATAGTGGGCAGATCAGTGCTATTAAGCCCTGACGTGACTGATTTTTTCTCGAATAAAGGAAACTGTTTAGTGATTTTGAGAGCCGCCGGAGAGTTGAGTTCTTTAGAAGCCTGTAGACCATTTTGTATAGCTTGCTGAATCACCCCCAGCTTATCCATAGCAGCCCGCCGGCAACCCTTGCACAGAATTATCGGGCAAAATAGATTTATAGAGCATGGTGGATGCACCATCAAGAGACTCCTCCTCCCCCTCCACAGAACTGTCCGAAACATCTCCGGAAAACTCTGCCTTATCTGCTTCAATCCCAGCCTGCTTGGCTGCTTCAGCCTGTTCTTTGACTTGCTGGCAACATATTCGTGCTTTGGAGCGTGCTGTTAAAAGTTTCCCCATCCTTATAACAACTTCACCTTTTATTTCACCTATATGTGCCGGGTTTGGAGAGACCACCGCTGGCCCAGTAGCAGGTTCTTAACAAGAGTTCAGATTCAAATTCTCCTCTGGTATCACAGCCAATCAGCCAAGTAAAGTGAGCCAGATAAACTAGGTCAGCCAGGTAAGTTGTCTTAAGATACATACAATGCATACGATGCTTCTACAGCCGTCAGTCCCAGTGTCCCAATGTCTTAGCTAACTCGTTCAGTTCAGGAGCAGCTCTTTTCTTAGCCTTGGCGTCTGTTGGTACAACACTAGGACTGCTAAGACTGCTGGTAATTGTAGTCGAAACCCACACGCAGAAAGAAAAGCTCCAAGCTGCCGTGATGGGGCATACACATGCAAACAGCAGCAAACAGCGGCGGTCGAGTAACAAGTGACAAGTAACGATTAGCCGCTGGCTGATAGCGGGAAAATGAGAACAATAGCGTTACCGAAATTGCATCCGTTATCCGTTTTCAAATGTCTTTCCCTTAAAGCAGAGTAAACCTTGTAATCCTTTTTTGAATCGTGGCAGCCCCTACAATTGGCTGATGCAGACACAAGCTCATTATGACGCCAGGACTGCTGGTAGATTTCGTCGAAAAGCCCCAACTGTGGCCCCAGAATGCCGAAAACACACTGATACAGACTGCAGTAAGCTAATGATGAAGTAAGCAACCGATTAACGATCAGCGATTAACAAATGGCAGGAACTGTGAAGATGGAAAATCGTGGCTATAACGCCCTTGCAACAGTTAATCGTCCTTTTCAATTGTCTCCAGAAGCAAAGCAACAAAGTAGCAGCAAAACGGTATGCTGCTTACTCAGGTCGGAGCTCTCTGTATATTTTCGGCCGGGGCATGCAGATGAAGCCCATCGGTCTCAGAAGAAATCCGCTCCACTCACACGGCCCGTACGGCTCAGCAAACGCCAGACAGCTCAGCCGCTCAGATAGCTCAGACGGCTCAGCAAACGCCGCTCAGCACAGCACAGCTGCCATCAACCGCACAGGAGGGGGGAGGAGCCACGGAACAGGAAGATCAGGAGCTACATGGAGGCGTGGATCTCCACCGTAGCGTTCAGCCTCATCTCTGTCCACTATTTTATACTACTTTTAATTTCACCTTGTTTATTTTTTTTATACTGTCTCCTTTTTGTTTCCAACTCCCCTATCCAATTTTTGTTTAATATTTGTTATCCCTGCATTATCCTTTTTCTTCTATATTTCATGTTTCTTTTTTTGAAGCTGACTTTCTTCTGTCTGTACCAGTCAATAATTTTCTTCTGCTTTGTTAGTAATCTTTCCCTCTCTCCTATATATCTTGTGGAACTGTATGGTTAAGAACAGATTTTTGGTACTCCACTGTCTTCTGTGAAGATTGCAGGCCCAAGTAAGCTAGTATTATACTAGCGCTGGCCAGGCCAGCGCTACGTCAGTTGCACTGGCTCCCAGTACAGCAAAGGATTTGGTTCAAGGCTATGACTTTCACGCATAAGTCTATTGCGGATTTGGGACCAGCCTTGATCCAACCCCTGTTCCGACTCCATCACATCCCGCGGACATTAAGATCTAATAACAAGAAACTTCTGACTGTTTCTAGGATTAAACGTACACGTATGGGTGGCAGACGTTTTTCCCTACATGCTTCAAAACTTTGGAACCAGCTTCCCGATGCCATCCGATTGGAACCTAACCATTTGAGGTTCAGGAAGCTGTTAAAGACCTACCTTTATCCCTGACTGTGGAGGAATGACTGAGTTGTTAATGCGCTGGGATGCCTTCGGGTAGCCATGCGCTATATAAATACGTAATCATTCATTCATTCATTCAATATTCACCACGCATGTCATTGAGAAGGCTTGCTTTTTCTTAGTCATGCTCTATAATCTAATGAGAGAGGGGTCATGGTCATTGACCACCCTCCCCCTCCTCAATGTTCTGCTGCATAATTAATTTATACAGTATACCAGCAGTTTCAATGACAGTGTCATGACTTGTAGTGTTCTTACCAGTTCCGGCATGTTGGAGGGATCCTTGACTTCGGTTCTTAAGGGTTCTGGTCTGTCTGAGGTAAGGGTGACCCCGTCTGGTAGCCATGGTGCTGCCGACATGGAGAAAGGCCCAAGAAGACCGTCCCTTTCAAAAGGAGTACCAAGAGGAAAAAACCCTGTAGGGGAAATCCTCTGATGGAAGCTACCAGTAAGGAGGGATTTAGAAGCAAGGAATCCAAACCGGAATAGAAGACTATAATAAGGAACATGGTATACCAGCAGGAATCACAGATACACTAGGCAGGAACACAGGATACCAACAGGAGCATGGACACACCAGCAGGAGCAAAGAGTGTTGCAACACAAGGAAATGAAGGATTCAGCCTTTTAAATACTCATGAATAGGAAGTGACCAAACTTGAAGAGGAAGTGACCAAACAGACAGCGACCAAACAGGAACAGGAAGTGACCAAACAAGAAGTAAGTAACCACCCTCTTGGATAAGGAAATGGATAGTGGACATAATAGGAAAATTGCCATCTTGAATTGGTAGAGAAGAAACTTCCCAAGGCCTTCTGGGAAGAAGATTATGGAATCATGGGAACGCAAGAAGAAAAAGAAGAAATGAAGAAAGAAAGATATATCCAGTGAAAGAAAGGTAACAATATAATGCCGCAACATGTAAAAATAGGAAGCTGCAGTACCGAAACCTGAACTGCATTACTGTCATGCAATTTGTCAGATAACGGGCCGCCGTGTAGGTATGTGGTGTGCCCAACACAGAAAGAGAGCAGGCACCGCACGACGCACCCCGACGCCAAAATGGCAACAGCAGGCCACCGCGCAACACCGTGACAAACCCAAAGAAAAGAGCGAGGTGCAGTGGGCCATATCGCAGTCCACGAGGAAGAAGCGGGCAGCACTGTGGGCCAAATCACGGTCTGCGGTGCAACAGACAATGCAGCATGGCTAGAAAGTATGAGGTCCCATTGAATTTGCCGACCAACACCATATGTCTTGCATTGACCATTGCTCCACCCCTTCATTGCTCTTCAATGACTCAGAGCCATCATCATAGGCTATAGCTCTGCCCAGACTAATATTTTTGATAGAAGATACTTCGAATCGACCTGTAGACATGTATTGTGGTTGTAAATGCAGTGGAGGCGTATCTGGCATCTAAAAAATATGCGATTTTTTTTCTAGACAGATAGACCACCACCAGTGCTGGCTCAAGTTCCAATGCAAGAGAAGAGTCGGTTAGAGGGGGAGTAGCTGTGGCCGGGACTGGCAGTGGAAAGTCACATTACTTGCTTATTGACAGTTACTGTTTTACTCACTAGCTACAGGGCGTCTTTGTGGCTCATGATCGTGAACCAGCTGCTATAACCGTGGTTTAAATCTTATGGCCTCTTCCATCTGCAACTCCGCAAAAGCTCACATGATGAACGTTAAAATGATGGCTTGATGGAAACGGGAAAGAACCAAAGTTTAAAAGAAAGGACGGGTAAAATGGTATGTGCCTTAAAGGATGTGTTGGTGGGTAAAATGATGCATGGGTGGGTATTGGGTAAATGGATGAATGGGTGAAAATATGGTTGAAAGAAAGGTTGGATACTGAATGGATGGATATGGATTGAAAATGTTGGTGAAAGACTGGGTGAGAAAGTAAAGCTTAAACCATTGTGAGTATGGGTAAATATAGAAGAATGAAAGGCTAAATTAATAGATGCTTACATTATTAAACAAGGGAGCTCTTTTGGAGAGGGGCATGCTTCTCACCTACTTCACTTACTTGGCTTTATGATTATCAAAGCTATGGTTCTAACAGGGGGTCTTTTTCTTTCTGGTCTACTCTTTTGATTCATTGTATTTGTTAAGCGAAGCAGATATTTATCCTACCCAACATCATGACCTAAGTGCAGTATGGTTCAATTCATGACTGCAATGTTGGCTGTGCAATGTGCATCTCCTTCAGTTAATGTCACATCTAATGTTATCAGTATCCGGAATGCTGCCACGGTTTCACCAGAAACGGAGAGACAAATAAAGAATCAGGTGGAAAGAACAATACAATAATGTGCAGCAGTATTGCAATCATTAAGGAAGTGGTAGCTGTCGGGAAACTGCATGTCTCATGAGGCTTTGCACTTGCCTATTACAAGATCCAATTCCAGAAAAGAAAGGGTTGGGATATAAAAAGCCCTGCAGCCCACAACGTGATGCAGATTATTCAAGATCTAAGTGTGTTGTGCTGCTGGTATTATTTTTATAAGCAAAACTGGTGCGGTAAGGATGCTTCGGCATCAAACAGTGTCTGCCAGTTTTCTTGTATGCCCAGGACTGTTGGGGACACACTTTTATATTGCCTCTGCAGCTTGCTTATTTGTGTCCTTGTGAGTCTAGTATCCTCTTTCTCTGCACGATTTCTGTGGGAGGAGTCTTCCGTGTTTTGGCTGAAATGCTATGAATTGTTCCATTTTGTTGTTAAGTAGCACTGCAGATACCTTTCTGTTTCCAGTTCTTGGGCTTCTACGAGTATTATACTTTAACTGATATCATCTCAAGAAAGTACCTTATCTGTCAGGTGTTATTATAATTGGAGGAACATAATCTACTTTGAAAAAATACATAAATTGATTAAACAGTATGTATTTCATGCACATCCTATGAAGAATCATATAGCAGTTTGTCCATAGAAGAGAATATTACTTTTGCCTTATGTTTGTGCTTATAGAGGTATGCGAGGCTTAAGGAAAGAAGAAGAATTTTCATGTTTTCATGTTTGCCATTTAACAGGGGGTGTTTCATAGAGTGCAGTGTCATGCTCTTTTCCTGTGAAGTATGG
Organism: Lissotriton vulgaris; assembly: GCF_964263255.1. Classification (NCBI taxonomy): domain Eukaryota; kingdom Metazoa; phylum Chordata; class Amphibia; order Caudata; family Salamandridae; genus Lissotriton; species Lissotriton vulgaris. The sequence goes on along the minus strand of NW_028246438.1, from coordinate 96,076 downwards.
TGTATGCTTGTTTATAGTGGGTATAACTGTTGCAGTTTGTATAATATATATATGTGTCAAGACACACTGTTGGGATACCTATATCTATTTGAAAAAGGAGTTGTGTCTTATCAATGTTATAATTTTCTTTCCTTGCAGAGGCAACTTCTATTTCTATTGGTAAGGAGAGCAGTTCGTGTCCAACACATTCATATAAACACAAATGTAATTTTCCGTGACAGGTATTTTATATGGGGGAAGAATTGTGCATTTATTGGTTCCCGAGTGTGGCAGTGAGTGCTGATGATATTATTGTTTTTCTCTTTAGATCTCCTTCCCTGTTGTTCCCAACCTTTCCTTCCCTCGCTGGACCATCACAATATTGTGTGCTGTGATAGATAGAAAACAGATTTGAGGTTGTCCAGAGGTGAACCCATTTGAGCAACAAGTCGACCCTGAGGTATCATCTGGCTGACAGTTAATGAAGCATTTCCAAAGTTTTCAATGCATTGCAAACTGAACACACAAGGTGTGTTTCCTGTTGCCCACTCAGTTTGCTCTTAGTATTTCACTCCTTTATTTTTACCTAAGGTCTTCCGTCCCAGCCTACCAAACAATTTAAAAATCATTCTTGGTATGTGCCACATTTTTATGGCCATTAGAAGTGATTCATAAATATATTTCACACAGTGATGGAATAAGCCAAAGTTTAGTCACATGACAATGGTCAGTGACACCCCACTCTCTATAGCAAAAGCTCTACCAATCTGGCCTAATCCCTCTACCTTACCCTGCAGCAGAGTAAATCAAGTATCCTTTCCTTACTGCCCAGGGAATTCGTTTGTTAGATATGATTTGTGGTGGAGGTGAAGCCAGTGAGTAAAGTGGGACTAAGCACCTACTTTAAAGTTTGGCATATAGGATACCTTGTGATGAACGTGCCAAATACAATCCATATATCACGTTCCTTTCCCTGTAGTGCAGTGCATCGTTTTCCCTACTATCTACTTATGGCACACAGGATAGCCACGCTTTATATGTAATGTATGTGGCGTAGTTTCTTATTTATTATTCATCTGCTTCTTTGGAGTCAGGATAGAATTTGAAAGCCATTTGGAGAAGAGCAGGGCCATTGGAATTAAAGTAAGATAATTGTCCACTACAGCTGCCCAGGTGCAGACTGCGGAGAGTAGCAAAATACCCGACGTGCTGGCTAGCATGCCTCCATTAATGTAGCAGATCAACTTATACTCCATAGTGCATAATGCCTTATTCATTAATGAGAGGGAATTTATTTGTATTTTTCCCCATAAAGTATCTACTGCTACTGTGACACCCACCATTCATTTAATTTTCAACATGTGTTTACTCTGAGCATTGTTTACAATTTGTCTTTGTTCTTTTAGTTTTTCTCTTGATGTAGATACTCCTCCTAGTCCACCACGGACCTGACTGTGAGGGTAGAGGCTGGGGACCATCCAGTCAGAATACCAGCAGCTAGTTGCCCTAGAGGAGGCAGAGGTGGAAGTAACTGCCTCTGACTCAAGCTCCAGTTCAGCAAGCCAGCCACAGCCTCCAACCTCCCAGCCACTACATCACCGTCACCTACTAGGATCCCTAACTGCCACTGATGCCAGTTCCCCCTGCACATTCCAGCAGCTCATTCTACAGTGAATTGACCTTCTGGAAAGGCATTTAGAATGCCACTTGGGGAGGATTGAGCACATTCTGGATCTGATCGAGACCAGAATTGATGATGCCCCCATCTGAGCTTTTTACATTTTTTGTTTTGGTGAGAGTGACTGTTGGTGTGGGTGGAGAGGTTGGAAAGGGAGTTGGGACCAGGTGTTTTTGATGTTTTCTTCTTTGGACATTCAAGCAATCAAATACTTAAATTTGATTAAAATATATCATCATAAAAGGACAAAGAGACAAATTAAAAAACGCCAGGTTACATTCATCATCAAATTTAGCTAAAAACAGAGAAATTAGATTAAAATACATGATAAATATAGTAAGAAATTCATAAAAAGTTGAAAACACATGGAAGTGCAATGGGAGTTGTAAAAACCAAATCAGTGCAAACGCTAATCAGCTGAAAAAGCTAACAGGCAACAGAATTGTGCCAAAAAAGTACATGTTTCAGAAAGTAGCCCACCAAAGAGGTTACTTGGGGATTTGGGAGCAATCACAGGAAATATAGAGCTGCTCTATACTGACAAAAACCCATGTTTTTAAGTATCGGTAGTAATAAAGATTTCCTCAGTGCCTTGTAAAATGTACAAAAAGAATATAAATTGAGCTTAAGTTTAGGGGAAGAGAGCTCATCGTAGGGACAGACCATCATTTTTTTGGGGTCAATTTGACCAAGGAAATAGCTCAAATGACATCTGATTGTAGCTAGTCGGAACTTCATCAATAGATCTCCCTCCTGTATATTGTTGACATATAACAAGTATGGCACTACTTGCACTCTAGATTGTAAACCAATCCACTTCTCTCATATCAGGTCTCATAATCCTCATCTTCCCTATAAGATGCTGCCTTTGTTAAAACAAAAGGTCTTTTATTTTTGTGGATTCCCCCTTTAAAGTGGATTCCCGGTTAAAAAACAAGTTGGTCTACAATAGGTCATCATTTAGCCATGGGGTTCTTAGGCCATAGTCACAAGATCAATTATCTTCAATGATCTGACGGTTAAGGGAAGCCTCTGAGTTACTCCAAATAGATATCCATAAAATCAGAGGGGCGAGTTTCACCAAATCTGAGACATGGGCCAGGCGTAGTTCATCATAGATAAAGTGCTGTGAGCTGCAAGGGCCAAAGCTAAGTAACCACCTGCAAAAGCAGTTTTTCTCCCTCTGGAGGCTACTGCAATCTCTATACCTCAAAATTCCGGTGCCATAAGTAAGAACAGCTATGCATTTTAGTTTATAGATTTCCAACAGGGGGGTGTTGGGTCTTTGGACATTGGTTGAGTATGGGTTGATTTGTTTGGGGAGAGAGGTGGGCCTGTTATGGGTGGAGAGGCTATTATTTTTTCTGTTAAAATAATGGGAAATATTTTTTACATCATACTTTATGCTTGAAGTTGTATTTTTTGTTTTACTTTTACTTTGCACTGCTGCCTTTTTAAAAAGCCTGTTTTTTTCTCTATTTCTCATAGTGTATGTCAGTTAGGAAGGTATGCTGCCATTCCCAATTTTGTCTATAGAAACATATATAAACAAATACATACCTCATCTGCAGTAGAAGTTTTTTACGTACTAAGTAAAGTAGTTCACTTCACCCCATAGTTCTCTTACCTGAATAGATGAAGTGATGGCTGACGGCTGCTCCCTCTGTGAATCTTCCAACACCTTACCAGAGGATTTCCCAAGGTGCCTTCTTTATGGTAGTGGTAGTGCGCGAACAGGGAAGGCATCACAGCGAGGTCCCACTGCCACCTAGGTGACCTCCAACTGTAGGAATAATCAAAAGTATCACAGGCAACTAAATTGAAAGAAAAAATGAGAGTTAATTGGTTATACATAAACATTTAGATTATAGCTGTAGAAAGACTACTACCACCATGAGACATCAAAACATACCACATATCACAAAATCTAGCAATAGTAAATTATTGTAAGCAATGGTAAGCAAAGAATTCGAAAACCAAAGATATGAAATACTCAATTCAGGACAAAATGTACTGAAACACAAGGATAAGAATTTTATTGACGCATAACAAAGGCCTGAAAGATGATGTAGATGCTGAAGAATGACGTTCCTACTTAAGCGTGGTTGGGTAAATGGGGCTGGTGTGGCTATTGCTCAGGTCTGTGGTTCCCAAACTTTTATAACCCATGCCTCCCTTGGCTTTTTGGCCGTTGGCCGCAGCTCCCTCTTATGTGACAATTTTTTGCGGGTGGATGGATGTAAGCCCGTACTCTGGAGTACTTGCACTTTTCTCCATGAAAATAATTGGGATAAAGTTGGGTCATGTACCACATGACATGCCGAACAGTACTGTACTCCTGTAGTGTACCTTGGGATGGAATGCCTAGTTCAGTTGGGACATTTATCACGCACAATACATGTCAATTCTTTTATAAGAAGAAAAATAACTTAATTTACCTTAGGAAGATGTACTTTATAACTTCAGGAAGCCAGCTATTGCAATCTGTTCTCCTCAGAGTAAATTTTTGTTGTTACTTTGTAGCTAAATCTATGCTGTGGGCAGTCTGACCATCTATGACAGAAATACAGCATTAATGGTAAGTTTATTCTTGTAGTCAAAGGCAAAATCAGGGCACAGTTCTGCAAGGCTATATCTAACTTGGTTTTGCAGCTGGAATACATTAATATTGTTGGGCAGCATTGGTGGAACTGGGCTGCTCAAGCACCATCGATGCTGGGGGTCGGTTGTGCTTTCTTCCTATTTCAATTTGTTTTAGCTCAGGGTGTGCGCTTCTGATGCGCAGATGTGTTCTACAGTGCTGCAGGGTCAGTAGAAGCAACTGACACTGGCACTGTCAGAACTGCCAATGTAGAGGTCTAAAGTAATACACTGGTATGAGGGACAAACTGAGGTTTATTGCTGCTCGTCATTGAACAAAGGTACATAGGTAGGTATGAATCGCTCTCTGGCCCATCATCATAGGAAAACTGTTGGAGTGGCTAGCCGTCTAGATTATGGAAACACTCTTTACGCCGGTACCACAGCCAAATTACAGAAAAAACTCCAACGCATCCAAAACGCCTCAGCCAGACTCATACTGGACATCCCCCGTCAAGCCCACATCTCCGGTCACCTGAAAGATCTACATTGTGGCTTCCCGTCAACAAGAGAGTAACGTTCTGTCTCCTCACCCACGCACACAAGGCCCTCTACGACCTCGGACCCGAATGCCTCAACAAACGACTGTCCTTCTACACACCTACCCGCCAACTACGTTCATCCAATCAAGCCCTCGCCGCAATTCCGCGCATCAATTGATCCACCATGGGAGGAAGATCTTTCTCCTACTTAGCGGCCAAAGCCTGGAATTCTCTCCCCACTCACCTCCGCCTTACACAGAACCATCTCTCCTTTAGAAAGCAGCTAAAAACCTGGCTATTCGATAATTAATGCACCCACCCCCCCCCCCCCCCGCCCCCCCAAGCGCCTTGAGACCCCCTGGGTGAGTAGTGCGCTATACAAATTATTGAACTTGAACTTGAACTTGAGGAGGTACACAGGCCCTGATGGGCAAATAATCTTTATGCTTGGGTAGGTAGTGTTTTTTCGTTCTCTTTTTAATTTCAAAGTAACACTGTGTTCCTTAGTTCTGGAGTAAGTCCTCTTCCAAATGTATTTCAAGACTGTATAAGCCTGAAGGGTGCCACTTATATCGGGTACAATGATTGTTGGGCTCCAGCTACACAAATTCAAAATGGGCTCTAAATGTACTAGGGTACCTTCATTACAAACCGCTTTTCCTTCCTGTGTTTTATAGCAGCCTGCTACCATGACAACTGTCACTCAGGTTGTGGATTGGCAACCGGGTGACCTCTTGCTATGAAGATGTTTGTTGCTGGCTTATTAAGCAGGAAATATGAGTAACCCATCTCCACTAGAAACATTCAGTTATGCGCTCATAATAAAGAGTGCTATGATGCCATCTGGTGGAAAAAGAGGTTTTATGCTTTTACTAAATAACACATTTCTGTGATGTAACCGTTAATTTATGACTTGAAATCAAAAATCTGAAACCTCTGGAGTGAGGCGCCCCTGGCTAGTTTGGAGGGTGCACCAGGGCGCCACTGCGCACAGATTGGGAACGACTGGCTCAGGTAATAGAAGATACGGCAGGAAATTGTTGTTGCATTTAACCACATCCGGTACACCAAGTGTGTGATCTGTTTAGTGTTGATTGAGACACACCTAAAAAAAAAATGACACAGCCCGGGGGAAGAGTGTTTGATGAATGGATGGTAAAGGGGATTTGGGGAAAGGTGTGACAAAGACAAACACAACACAAGAACAATATTCACCAGGACAATGAGCAGCACAACATCATCATCAATCTGTTGTGGAAGGAAATGAAGGAATGGGTATGGCACAGTACAGTTAAATACAGTGCAAACAGTCCTTCTGCCCCAGAGACCCAAGTTATTAGATATATAAATATTCTGTCTTCTAGGTTTGAAAAAATCAAATTTTTGAGGAGTTAATTTAACCCACCCAGTTTTAAAAATATGATTGTTAAAAGAAAAATGATACTGTATTGACAATTGGGTGGTGCATCTGCATTCTCCTCAGGAAAGTCCCTTACTCTTGGGTGCTTGTCTTAACTGGTCCGGTAGGTAAACGGGAATGTTGAGTTCAGCTTTCGCCTTTTGTTCATGCAGGAGAAGAAAAGGCCTGCAGATTGTAAAACGGAAACTGTATCGTAGATTGAAGAAGAAGGACAAAAGGAAGTTAAGCTTCAGGGGGAGTGTACCAAGAAGGCTCAGAGACCGAACAAAAAACAAGAGGACTCAGAGTTATACATTTGCCACCATTGCAACACCAACACTCAGCAGTATTTCCCAAATCAATGCACCTCTCTCCATTCCACAAAGCTGAGTACTACTCCTCAGAGTCATGGTTTCCTTTTGAAGTCTATTACTTCCTGCACTGAGTCCTTCCATTCTCCTCCTGACTCCTCCTGACTCCGTCTCAGTCCTGACCCGAGCAAGATAAACATGTAGTGCACTGTTGTTGAAGAACAAGAAGAGAAACAGATTTGTAGTATTTTGTATAGATTTGTATAGATTTGCGTTTGTTTACTAAAGTGACTTGTTTGGTCGTTGAAGGACCTGAAAAAAGGATCAGACCGTCCAGGTACATTTTTGCTATATAAGTTTGTAAATGCCAATGACTTCAGAAAAAAGAATCACCAGTACCAAATATTGCAATTCATCAAAATCAAGTTTGCTATTAATTGAACACCATTCATCACTGTCTGCCACCACATAAATCATCAATCATCACTCACGATCACTCACTCATTGTTGCAAATGTTTTAGTGACCTCTTCCAATCCAAGCATGGGTAGGTTAGGTAGGAGGTACACAATTGTGTCTTTGACATGGACAACACATTGTAATTTGGTACGGGCACTCTTGTAAATCAATGATCTTTTGGGCCAGCCCTGCTAAGCGATGCAAAAAGGGGATAGGCATGCGGGGGAGGCAGAAATGATCTCCAATACCTTGAAGGAATTGTGCAGGCTTCTTCATTACTTGCAGGTCCAACTCCAATCTGGTGATATATGTGACAAAAAAATTGAGGGGCAGCATAATACTGACACAAACATAATGTTCCACTTGCTACTTTTTTTACAAAGAAAGAAGTTCAACGAGAAATAATGTAAAAGTTCTGTAGTGGCACTGGCATACCCAGTCTGGGAAGTAGAGTTCACCCTCAAACTCAGGTGGTTCATCTAGAAGTTGGACAGCTAACATACATGATTCTGATCAATCATCCTCCTCCTCATCCTGTGCTGTTTCACGAACGGTGTACTTGTGTGGCATTAAATGTTGGTTCATTTTGATCATGGTCTAAGTTGACACATTTTGAGGCGAGAAACTGGTCCTTCTCACTGTAACAACTACGCCAGCTGCACTGAACACACTCCCAGCAGACATACTGGCTACAGGACAAGACAGCCTGCTGAGCTCTGGCCATTGGTCGATCTTCCCATACCAATGCATCAATGGATTTTGATCCACATAGACCTATTTTGGATCATACGGATACTCCTGGAACATATTCTGAATGATCATTGGTGCTGCCACTCTCTCATCCTCTTTTGGTTTCACCTCTGCACCGGACGTACATCGTGCCACTTGAAACCAAGCCAATGCAGAGGTTGGGTCTGATTCTTCTGTTGCTGTTGTTGCCGGCTTTCTTATTGCTGGTGTTAGCTGCTGTTAGACAAGACAGCCTTCTCTGGAAGTTGAAGGCAGTACAACAGAACTGCACAGTGGGACACTAAGGTCTAGTCGTTCTTCTTCGGGGTCTCCAGCTTCCTCAACAATCCACCTCTTGTATTTTGAAACATCCCTTTCAGAATGAAACTGGGCAGAATTGATCGAGTAGTATGGCATAGATGTACTCCTTGGATGAGATTATGTCATTGTGCATCATTGCCTTACAAACCAAGCTAAATATTAAGGGGCTGATAATGACTTTGGTGAAGTAGCGCTGGCTCTCATCTGGCTCAGCTATGCCACAGCCAAGCACAGACTACCCACCTGATTACGAGTTCAACTCATGGAGGCAGATGGTCTTTTTGCCTTTCCCACCGTGGTGCCAGAAAAAAGCCACCCCAATGGGAATGGCAAAAATGTTCCAGCACTGCATGGACTGTGAAGTCTATGCAGTGCTGGGACTGGGGGTCCAAGCAGACAAGGGGGCACATCTGCCCCCCAGAATGCATCCCTATGGTGGGGGGGGCGCTTTGTTCCCCCACTGCCAGGCTTATCGTGGCGGGATTCAGCCCCATGAAGAGACTGGCGGCGAAGGAACTTGTAATATGCTCGGCAGGACTCTGCCAGTCCTGATCAGCATATTACACTGCCATTCTGCCACACCAGCGCAAGGGAACAGCGTTTCCCTGGCTCAGGCAGTGGTCCACCACCGGTACAACGGTGAAAGTCATAATATGGCAGCCAGTGGACCGCCACTACTGCTCCATGGTGAGCACAGCAGTCGGAAGACTACTGCACTCTACTGTAGGCCCAAAGCTCTCAACTAATGCATGCGCTTCTGGATTTTTGTTCACACCTGCGAGTGCAAACTTTCTGACACCTTCTTTAGCGGGTCCTGCAGCAGATGCACAATGGGAAAACTTGGTCCATTGTACTGTCCTCCTTACTAACTTCCTATGTGAAAACCTCAAAAGAGAGTAGCATCAGTGTCAGGCATTTTAGTAGGTTCCATTTGCTGGCATCCATGGTCATAGATTCCTGAATTGCATCCCTTCTCTTTGAATGACATAGTCATTGATCTGTCTGTACTTCTTAAACAGATGTTGCAGCATATAATAGGTCGAGTTCCAACCTGATGACACCTCCTGTATCATGGCTTGAACTAGTACTCTGTTAGAATGGCTGAAGTGAGTAAATATTCTTCTGTAGGTGGTTCAGTCTGTTGCTGACTATGTCTTCTTTTTTTAGAAAGTCTTGCACAACCAGGCTGATGGAGTGCGCCAAACACAGGACCCTGAAACGGCCTTGACTATGTTGTTACTGCTATTGTCCATCGCAACAAATTCAATTCTGCGACATCTGGGTCGCAGCCAATTCAGACACTTTGACATTACATTAGCCCAAGATGTTTGAGGCTGTATGTGATTTCTCCATGGCGAACTTGGCTACTGTTGCATGCAGCGAAACACTCTTAAAACGTTCTTCAGGGTCAAGACCTTAAGAAAGCTTTTGCTTTACCCCCCGCAAAAGATATCCAGTGTGCAGTGATGCACAAGTAATCAGTCACCTGACAACTGGTCCACATGTCTATTGTCAGGTGGATAGTGTGAGCAGCACTTTGCTGCAAAACGTGTCCAACCAATTGCAGCACATTGTGATGCAGCACTGGAACAGCAACTCTGGCAAAATAAGTCCGATTTTGAACCTTACCATTTCTGGCAGGTGGCTGCCACAAATTTTAATTATCCCACTCCTTTCAAAAAAGAAAAAGGGAGGAGGTCCAGCGCTAACATTTGTGCCAGCTTTCCATTGTACAAATGTGCCATTGGGTTGTTGCCCCTCCTGCCCAAACTTAGTCATAAAAGTTGCCTATATTTTCTTCTTTTCTGGGGCAACTGATGCAGGCGATTTTTGAGAAGTAGGTGGTAGTAGACTCAGTGTGCATCCTGGTGGGGCAGTCACTGTATGCCGTGATGTCTCCATCTGACTCTGAGTCTTCGTGTGCTATTGTGAAGTCGCTGAGGTGGGTGATTCTGCTGTCACACTGTTAGGGACAGGGCTGCTTTGCATGAGAATGTCATCTTCATTTTTCCTTATCACCTTCTACCATGATTGGACTTGTAGCTGATGTTTCCTGGCTCTCCTCACCTTCTCCACCACTACCACGTTCAGAAATTTGTTTAAGGTGCATCTACCACTGGATTGCGTGGGTCATTTGGTCTCCAGTACCATAATGTGTATCTCGATGAGCCATAATGATTCCAGTACTATAATGTGTACCTCAATGAGCACTTGTGTGGTAATGGTGCATATTGCAACGTTCTCCTCATGTTTGCTAATCATAAAAAAGTTCCAAACTGGGGAGAATTATTGTGCCACTGTCAATGTCTGAAGAAGAACTGGAGGTAGGTGGGTGTGTCGTTGATTACCTCTCTGCAGTTCATACTTCTATTTAGGTAGGGATTGGTGCAGGGTATCAGCTGGGGCTTTGCAAATATGGGAGCTGGCGGTGTTACCTGTGCCACATCCCTCGGAGCAGGTTGAATAGAGATGTCAGACTCATCTGTGCCAGCATCCACAATGACTATCTTGTTGTCGTCATCGTCCCCTTCCATCATTTTAAGGCTTTCAGGAACTTTTATTTTCCCTTACTTCTCCTGGTGCCTCCCAGATTCTGCCGATTTTTGCTCCATGTCCCTTTCATCATCATCAGAACTGGTGCTTTGAGAAGATGGTAGAGTTGTACCCTTCCTTTTCCTTGCTGGAGATCTAGGAGCCAATGATTCTAAAAGAGGAGGTTCTTGCTCAGCATGAACTTGAACTCCTGTCCTGCTCCAGCTTCAGGAATAGCTACTATTGCTGGCTGCAGCTGTTGTGCACTTTGCCCTGTTTCCTGAAATGATTGGGTACTACTTTGCAAAATGGACAAATCTAATTCAGCATTGCTGTTCATTGGCGGCACCATTATTTGCAGTTCCTGCCTTCCTAACAGACATGGGCTTGGGCTTAAGTTGGGGTGAGGTGGTGCTGTTGATGCAAGAGTGTTGCTCCCAGATTCCACTCAGAAGCTGGCACACTGTCCCAAAAAAAGGTTGTGGTCGGCACACCACTAGTGGAAAGCTGCTTCTTCTCTGACCACTTTCTTGGAAGCAACTTTCTTTGGGGCCATCTTAAAGTTCTCAGTTGGCAAAGGCACTAAGCTCCACACGCGGAAGAGATTGAAGGATTGAGGTCACTGTACAGGCCTTCTGTTTGACAGTCCTGTGGGTGATGTCTTTTCTCTTGTGCACCTAAAAGCAAACACACAAAAAAAAATATGTGAATCGTGGTATAGTTGCAGTTTTAATTAGTTCAGACAAAGTCAAAATTAGTGTGGTTGGTTACCTATGCAGTAATAAATCAACCACTTTAAAGCTAAACTACACCACCATACCATAACATTTAATTTCCAATCAGAATAACACAACATACAGGTGTAGTTCTTTGATTTATGCCCATCTATACTAAAGGACACACCTGTGAAACTCAGGGAAGTGCATGGCTCAATGGAATAATAATCTTTTTAAAAAAACGAAAGTTAGTGTGTGCCTATGGTAGACCAATGTGGTCCAGGCGGAATAGAATAATGATTGAAAAAAATGAATGATGCGAATGTGTCTGGAGTAAACCGCAGTGAGGGTCTCCATGAGGAAATGGAATTATACCTAAAACAACTGAATGCTGTTGCACAGTTTTGCGCACATAGTGGATGGGTAAATGGATGGAGGCAAAAATTTAAATACATTTATTATTTAAAAAATAAAAAATAAAAAATTGAATAAAAAACATTAAACTAATTAAAATGAACATATAAAATTCAAATAAAAAATGACAATTGAAAGTGAAAATAAAAAAATTGAAAATGAGGATTTAAAGACCTTAACATGATGAAAAAATTGTAATTAAAAAATACGGTCAATAATTTGCGATGTTTGTAGGGGAGAATGAGAAGAAACCTACTGTAAGGCAAGGAGGTGCAAAAAATGCATGTAGCATATAAACACTAGTCATCAAAATCATATTCTCAATATCCTTGTGCTGCAAAGATCCTCAAGCATTTTATAAAACTTTTATCACATCGATCCATGCAAGCCCATGGATGCGCAAAGCAGCTGCCCCAGCCACATGGTCAAACAACAGCGAGCAATGAGGCATAGGGAACAAAGAACACATGCTAGCCAATTTTTTTATATGGCCGTATCAGGTGGGGGCTAGTTTTCCAATATGAATACTGTGAGGTCCCCTTTTAAATATGGTTTTTATTTTCCCTTCTGGTTCCCAGATTTTTACTGTGAGGTCCTAGCTGAGGAATACGGGTGGTCTGCTTTAAATAGTTTGGATGGGACATGCCGAAGCATATCCGATGAGCGTAAGTGTTATATTTTCACTGCCACGTTTTGCTGCTAGGTCTTTCCTAAACCCCCGCTCCTGTGCTATTAGTTGAATGGGTGCATGTGTGAAACTACACCTCAGTTTTGCAGGTGCAGTTATCCCGCTCTCTGTGTATTGGAGCCTGCTTGCCCGATTTATTCACATCTCATCCCTCCCTGTAGGGCTGCATACTGTAATTCTGAGGACCATTGGCCCCTTCATTATTGTATATATTGCCTCCCTTTAGGTATTTACTTTCAATATTGTCTCACTTGAACCCTAGGTGCTTACTCCCCCATCACATTCCTGAGGGAGACCCCTACGTAAGGTGGCAATGAACCTACAAGTATTTGGGGTCCAAACGTCAACAATTTTCTTTTAACCAGCCTAAAAACAACAGAGACTTTTCTACTGTGTTTCTTGTATAGCTTGGCTATAAGTTATGCAAACACTTGTGTAGTAGTGGCAAAATAACAACCCTAATTTTGATGCCAAATGCGAATCAGTTGCTTGCACTATTTCTTTACTTCTCCATAACACTTCATACTCACGTAAATCACCCCCTTTTTCTACTACCCCCTTTTCTTCTCTCCGGGCACTCCGTGAATGAATTTTAATATGTTACTTATGTACTTGACAATATGGCGTTGTGATTAAATAACACTGCTCAATCATCCAATTTATGCATTGTTTTTCTCTGCGTTTTGTGAATATTCGTATAGTGTGTTTGCTTGTAAAATGCTGTTCACTGGGACCTTCCCTCAATGTACTGTCTATTACCCAGGTCCCAGTCCCTTTGGGTCTACCCTTATATGTAACGATTTCTGAGAAGGTGTACACCTGCAAGGTACTTTGGTGATTAAATACAACCTGTGAAATTGGTAGAGAGCCAAACCCTGTCCTATACGGAGGAGTATATTAACCAATTATTGCAGGACCTCACTAATCAATTTCTATCTTCCACCACCCCCACAATCGATTTTACTTTAAATGATAAAGTCACACGACTCAACGCCTGAAAAAAAAACTAATACGGACCCGCCTACATGGACATCTCTTGACTAAATATCTCCAAGAGAATATAATTCCAGTAGGATTACAAGTTAAGAAGGAACCAGCAATATTTATAGACGTTCCTAAATTCAAGGAGAGTTTTAGTTTTGTTACCAACAACTGATCCCGGCACATGATCGTGCTGAGAGTAGAAACAGCAGCTGAACAGGTACATGTCCTCATGCGAGAAATCGCTTCGTTGAAATCTGAGATCGCAGAAGATTCCTCATTAACTAATGCTAAAGAGGCATTGGAACACCTGTGAAAAACATTGAAAGACTTGACCCTGTCCCAGGCAGGTCGCTCACCACGCTGCAACAGCACCACCTGTTGTGTCCATGTTCTCCAGCCCGTTGCTGCTGCCTCTGCCGCAAGTTCGAGGCCGTAGGTATCTGTGCGCTCGTCCTGCCCCTGTTGTGTCTGCCGTCCGTTTGTCTCTGCACTCGAAAGTCAACTGTATTCTGTTTTAGTGCTGTATTCTGTCTTTTTTATTCATCTGTAGTTAATTGTATTCTGGTTTTTTGTCCTGTACTCTGTTTTACTCCTTGTATTCCATGCATTGCCCTTTCGGCTCTCTAGTTTTTCCGCCGCTGCATCTCCTGCGGTCCCGCCCCCCGCTCACCCATTCGTCCCGCTCCCGCCTCCCAGCTGCTCCTCCCTCCCCCTCCCCTTGTTATGGCAGCCGCTGTGCGGCCGCACCGCTGGTGTGCCAAAAGCATGCCTGAGGCAAGCCAGTCTGTGCCCGTCCACACCTGGACCGCCCCCAGTGCTAGACCCCCTGGCCCCCACAAGCACCATGACACCTGACGCTGCTACGATTCCAGCACGATCCACGCATTCAACGCCAGTCAATTACACACCTGCTTCCAGGCCACCCGAAGCTAACCCATGGACCCTTCTCTTGTCTGATCTGCAGCCACACCAGCCTCCAAACCCCCACCATGCCCACCGGGGTAGGTTGCAACAGCCTCAGATGCCTTCTACTCAACACCCACTCTGCCCACTAACACTCTATCGAACTCTGGGACCTACTCGACTCCACCTCCCCAGACGTCGCCTTCCTGACGGAGACTTGATTGAACCCCTCCTCGGCACCCATCCGAGACGGCTACAAGATCACCCCTAGGGACCACACCAATGGAACAGGAGGAGGAATCGCCATTGTTCACAGACATACCCTCAGAATCTCAACCAGCTCCAACGACACGCTTATCACAGCCGAACACCTGCTATTCCAGATCCACACCGACCCCAACACCACCCTCAGAGGAACCCTCATATACAGACCACCCAGCCCCAGGCCGCAGTTCAACGACTCCATCGCCGACTTCATCAGCATGCACGCCCTTGAGTCCACAGACTACAATCTTCTCAGAGACCTGAACTACCACCTCAAGAAGAACAACAACAGCAACTCCACCACCCTGCCTGAGAACTTCGCCAACCTCGGACTCAAACAACTCGTCACAACTACCACCCACTCTGCCAGACACAGGCTCGACCCCATCTTCTCAGCCAGCAACCACGTCGCCTTCAGCCACACCACCGAACTCCACTGGACCGACCACTACGGTGTCCACTTCACCTTCAAGAAGCCTACCACGCACCACCACACACAACGGGCCCCCCACCGCAGCTGGTGCAAGGTCACCGAAGACCAGCTAGTCACCACCCTCGCCCGGAACCCATGAACGGACACTACCAACTCCGCCGTCCTCAACCTCAGGCAATGGATGGACAACTGAGCCAACACTCTTGCCCCATCAAAAAACCCTTGAACAAACGCACAGACAGAAAAGCCACCTGGTTCACCATCGACCTCCAGGCATCCAAGCGGGCCTGCCGTAGGCTCGAGAAAAAGTGGCACCACAAACAGACACCGGATAGCAACACAGCCTACAAGAGCACCATCCGCAGACACCACCAATTCATCTGAACCGCCAAATGGACCTCCTTCAAAGAGCGCATTGACAACAACGCACACATCAGCAAAGAGCTCTTCAACATCGTAAAGAAACTCTCCAACCCCAGCTCCAACACCAACAACATCCCACCATCGCAAGACCTCTCCGACTCCCTAGCCACCTTCTTCCACCGCAAGATCGCAGACATCCACAACAGCTTCAGCAACCAGGCCTCCCCGACAGACACAGACACCTCAGACACCTCAGACACCTCAGACACCTCAGACACCTCAGACTCAATGCCCCCCAGCCACTTCGACCACCTGCTCTCCTGGACCCACGTCAACAAGGAAGACACCATCAAAATCATGAACACTATCCATTCCTGTTCTCCATCTGACCCCCACCCGCACCATATCTTCAACAAAGCAAGCTCCACCATCGCACCCCATCTCCGCAAGATCATCAACAGTTCCTTCAAGACCACGACCTTCCCAGAGAGCTGGAAGCACGCAGAGATCAACGCCCTTCTCAAGAAACCAAAAGGTGACCCCAAGGACCTCAAAAACTTCCGGCCCATCTCCCTCCTCCCGTTCCCGGTGAAAGTCATCTAGAACATCATCAACAAGCAACTGACCTTCCTCGAAAAGAACAACTTCCTGGACCCATCCCAATCTGGATTCCGCAGCAACCACAGCACCGAAACAGCGCTCATTGCCACCACCGAAGACATCAGGACCATGATGGACAATGGAGAAACCGCAGCCCTCATCCTCCTGGACCTCTCGGCCGCCTTCGACACCGTTTGCCAAAACACTCTCCGCACACGCCACCACAACACAGGGATCCGTGACAAAGCTCTGGACTGGACCACCTCCTTCCTCACCGGCAGAACCCAGAGCTTCTGCCTCCCCCCATTCTGCTCTAAAGACACCAAGATCATCTGCAGCGTACCCCAAGGATCATCCCTCAGCCCGACACTCTTCCACATCTACATGGCACTGCTCGCCAACATCGCCAGATCGCACAACCTCAACATCGTCTCATACGTCGACGACACCCAGCTAATCCTCTCCCTCTCCAAGGCCCCGAACACCGCCAAATCCAACCTCCACAAAGGAATGAAGACCTTCGCTGAGTGGATGATGAACATCCGCCTGAAACTAAACTCGGACAAGATAGAGGTCCTCATTATCGGATCCACCCCCTCCGCCTGGGACGACTCATGATGGCCGGCCGCGCTGGGAACTGCACCAACGCCCACTAACCACGCACGCAACCTGGGAGTCATCCTAGATTCCGCGTTGTCAGTGATGCAGCAAGTGAACGCCGTCTCCGCCTCCTGCTTCAACACCCTCCGCATGCTCCACAAGATCTACGGATGGATCCCCACCGGTACCAGAAGGACAGTCACCCAGGCCCTCATCAGCAGCAGACTGAATACGGCAATGCCCTCTACGCAGGAACTTCAGCGAAACTCCAGAAACGACTACAACGCATACAGAACGCCTCTGCACGCCACATCCTCAACATCCCCTGCCACAGCCACATCACAGCCCACCTGAAAGACCTGCACTGGCTCCCCTTCAACAAGAGGATCACCTTCAAGTTCCTCACCCACGCTCACAAAGCTCTCCACAACGCCACACCAGCGTACCTCAACGAACGACTCACCTTCTACACCCTTAACCGCCAGCTTCGCTCCGCTGACCTCGCCATCGTCCCCTGCATCCGCCAAGCGGCCGGCGGCGGTAGATCATTCTCCCACCTCACAACTAAAACCTGAAACACCGTCCCCATTTGCCTACGACAGACCCAGGACCTTCTGTCCTTCAGAAGACTCCTCAAGACCTGGCCATTCGAGCAGTAGCAGCACCGCCACCAACCCAGCGCCTTGAGACCTTCAGGGGTAAGTAGTGTGCTTTACAAATGTACTGATTGATTGATTGAGATCAACACCCAAAATAAAAAATTGGAGAAGCTGTCTAAAGACATTTGCTATTACGAGAAAAAGAACACATATCCGTACCTCCACGAGGATTACTATAAACAGGATACCCAGGGCGGCTTCACTGGTTGAGGTAGAGGAGGCTACCGTGGACAGAGGAATGACACTACCTTTTCGGAGTCATTTTACAGTACAGACAGTGAGAACAAACAGGGAGGTCAGAGCTCTGACTACGGCTACCAAGAGAACTGGCACCAACCTCAAGGACCATTTCCTTTTTTAGAGGATGGCCAATAGAGACCACCACGGGCCCGTGGTGGCAACTGGCCCAGAGGATCCCAACGGGCCAAAAACAAACCAACTTGAATTGGGAAAGGGTACGAAGCTAAATCCAGAAGCAAGCACGCTTCCCGCTGGAGAGCCACGGCGAAATAGCAATGCGACGCAAAGTTTACAGGTGGTGAGCAGGCAACAGAATCCGGTAGTGAATATCTCCTCCTACGTTTGAAAGGATGATGAAGAAAAGATCCTCGGTAAGGGCTTATCGTTTGTACCCACAGCACAACCCAATCGCTTTGCATTAAAAACGGAACTGCTGAGATTCTTTCTGAAAATCCGCCTAAGATACTTTTTCAAACACTCCCCATCACCCCCAGAGCATCACAGACAGGTCTGGAGAAGCGTGGCTCAATGGTTAGAGCGGCAGACCCTGATGCAGAGGTCAGGCCCGGGACCAGGGTTCAATTCCCGCCTCGGCGACTCTTGGACTCAATCTCCTCTCAGTGCCTAGTCTAATCATGGGTCCCACTCTGTGACTCTGGGCAATAGCTTGCCTAATCTCCACAACAGCCCCAGCAGCGCTTGGATGCCTGGCTTCACCTTGGGGGGTGCCCAGGAGTGGACATTTCACAGGAAAGCCAGGAATGAATGCAGCGCTACGAGACGCCAGGGTAGAAGTGCGCTATATAAATACAAACACATTTACATTTAAGAGTTCCTTCTATTTTTGTCCCTCCATCTCATTCAATGATCAACCAGATTCTGGCATACAAGAACATCATACTAAAAGATGTATCCATGATACTGGAGGTGCATAAACATACTAACATCAATGTGACCGGGATGGAAAGTGAAGCTCTTGCGACATTAAGGAATAACAAGAACATTGTGGTCAAGCCCGCAGATAAGGGTAGGGCGACTGTGGGGCAAAACGTTGACAAATATAAGCTGGAAATCATGAGTCAACTACAGGATGGAGTGAGCTACTGTAAACTGCGAACAGACCCCTCTAAAGATCTGCTACTCGAGATCTTGACTCTAACCAAAGAAGGTTTGGAACAAGGCTTCCTGAGTGAACACGAATTCCAATATTTTAATCAAAAATATCCTTGGCTCCCCACCATATACACATTGCCAAAGATTCATAAAGACATGCATAACCCACCTGGAAGGCCTATCGTATCAGGCTGTGGCTCTATGTTATTGCTACTGTGTAGGTATATCAACATTTTCTTGAAGCCCATTGCAGAGACCACAGAGGCATACCTGAGAGATACTCTCCAAACCATTAACCTGATTGATCAACTTCCTTTTGACTCCGATAAACAACTTTTGGTGATGTGTGATATTGTATCACAATATACGAGCATCCCCCAGATGGCAGCTCTTGAAGTTATTCGGCACAACCTTGACCTGCGACCAGCGCCTATGGCTTTACCAGCTGATTTCATAATTGCATTACTCTCGATCGCCATAATGAAAAATGTCTTCTTTTTTTCAAGGGAGCTTCTACCTACAGACCAAGGGTGTGGCGATGGGGGCAGCATTCGCAACTGACCTTGCGATCATCTTCATGGATGACTTTGAACAAACATTTGTCTTCAACACGAACAATCCATATAACAATCTGGTGATGATGTGGAGAAGATACATCGACGACGTGCTTATGATCTGGACGGGTACCAGTGGTGAGCTGGGCTCCTTCCATGATTGGCTTAACCAACGGAACAAGAATATTCAGTTCACGATGCAGTCCAATTCAAGTAAGATCGACTTCCTGGACATTACAATTTTCAACGAGGACAACAGATTGCATACAACTCTATATCGGAAACCAGCAGAGCGTAATTCACTCCTAAGATACAATAGCCACCACCACGTGGCCTAAGAGACAACCTACCTGTCAGTCAATTCCTACGCATTTGTACGAATTGTTCCAGAAAAGAAGATACATGATGGAGTCTGGTGACTTGAGTAAAGACTACTAGAGAGGGGTTACCCCAGGCGACTGATAAAGATAGCACAGAACAGGGCTTGGTATAGCCCTTGCGAAGATTTACTCATGGTCAAGGACAAGAGTGACACCACTTTGTAAAGGATGATTTGTGTGACCACGTTTTGCACACAGACCAACTCTATCAAAAAGGTAATAAATAGGCATTGGGGTCTTGTGTCGGAAGATATAGAACAACCCAATCTACCTATGCACTCCTATAAAAAAGCGAAGAGCGTAAAAGACCATGTAGTATGCTCTTTCCTTGAGAGTCCTGAAACACCATCTCTGCAAACCCTCTGGAACCTACCAGTGACATTAGGACACTTCAAGTGCGGGCAATGCAAGGCCTGCAAGATGACCATTCAAACAAAGAGGTTCTCATATAAACAACGTGTGATTGATCAGAAGTTGTTTACTAACTGCAACAGCAGTAACGTAATCTATGGAATTGTATGTCCCTGTGGGCTCATCTGTGTTGGCCAGACCCAGCAGAAAACCAAAGAACGATACTGCAACACTGCAGCAGAATAAGGTGTGATGTACAAGGGGCACCCTTAGTTGAACACTTCAAAACTGCGACACATGCACATGAAGAACTCCAGTGGATAGTTCTTAAGAAAGCGACCCTGGGCCCAAGAGGGGCCAACATCGATCGATCCTCAACATAAGGGAGTGTAAATGGATGACACGTCTGGACTCGATACAGAATGGACTTAACAAACTAGATTCCAGCTACACTCAGTTAGCCCGTCTCGCATCCGAGGGAGGGTGGGTTTTTACCCATTTCCCCACCTACTCATATCCAGACAGAATGTATTCATAACGAGTCCATCGTGTTGGCTTGTTTTCATGAATGGGATGTAATGCATTTTTATTCCTTCCTTGGTATGAACTTACTAACGTTTTGCACTAATGCTTGAACATGCCAGGGTGTATATTAATGTGGACTATCCCAACATAAATTGTCTTACTGTACCGGTGCCTTGTCCTAATATGGACCTATCCTAACATGCGTAGCTGTATATCAATGTTGACCCTCCAAATGTAAAATCACCGGGGTGGGGTCAGTCACTATTCGAATGTAATGTGTTACCCCCAATGGGATTGCCAGATTTATATGCAGCCTTCCATTTTTTACTAAACAACATGTGTTGCTCATTTCATTGTTTTTCTGCAAGCTGTTAAACCCAATGATATCCCTTATGTTACTAGCCATTTATTTTGAATGCACGAGCGAAATTCCAGTGCGAGCAGTAATGGGCACTACATTGTTTACGTTGCATTGAAAACGTAATACGGCTCATTTTTGACCTTCGTAAATTCGTACACATTCATCGATGGTAAATTATTATATATTTTTTATCGTTATGCACTGTCTTCAATGCCGGTCTTAATCGTACCTGACCTAGAATAGAGGTTCTGAACAACAGGGAGTCTATTGTCTCTTTCCATGGTAACGGCTGCAGCGTGGTGATGCGGTATGCTCAGCATCCTGTGTCAGCAACCGGGACATGTTAAACGTGTTTTAGAGAACGTACGCGTCTATTTAAGCGAAGCCGGGAGGCAGGCCCTTCTCCCTCCATCCTCAATCAGACAGCAGCCAGCGTATAGCGGTAAGCACTCTTTCACCCATGAGTGATGCGCTTCGACTTTGACTTTATTTCTTTTATTATGACCTAATGCTTGGCCTTTATGACCCTAGAATCCGCATCGCTTGGCCCGGCTTTCCTTTTGATACATTCCGTACCACTGAGGAGCGGTGAGTTATTTATGAATTAGGCTGTTCTGGGCCAGCTTTTTAGGTCGAGGGACCGTTAAGCTGTGAAGCAGCTTCCGGTCCGGAGATTTAATGCTACTTAGTAGGGCTTCAGAACCCGCCTCCCTGCCCTGTCTCTCCACCATTGGCTGGCTTCCTAAACGGAGGCCAGCCGTTGGAGGAGAGAGCCGTCCCTCCAAAGAAGCTCCGTCTTTTTCGGATTTGGGGGCGTGATTTTTTGCGTTCTTTAGACAGTGACGTTGTCTGTCACTCAGAACCTCAAAACCACGCCCCCGATTCCGAAAAATTTCAAAAGCTTGTGGCCGCCATTTTAAGTCTCCTTAAGATGAGGTAGACTGCTGTCCTCGTTTCCCGCTGTCTTTTTCCCACCCCCCTCCTGCTGTCCGTCTCTGTTTCCGCCCTCCTCCCGCTGATTAGGTCGGCCATTGTATTCTTTCCCCGCCGTGTCTTTTTCTCGCCCCCCTCCCGCTGTCCGTGTTGTTCCCGCCCTCCTCCCGCTGATTAGGTCGGCCGTTGTATTCTCAGAGGCTTGTAATCCGCTGATTAGGTCGCTGTTGTATTCTTTCCCCGCCGTGTCTTTTTCCCGCCCCCTCCCGCTGTCTGTGTTTGTTCCCGCCCTCCTCCCGCTGATTAGGTCGGCCGTTGTGTTCTCAGAGGCTTGTAATCCGCTGTGAATCTCTTCCACCCCCCCCCCCTGGCTGACGCCCCCGTGCCTGCAATCCCGGGCTCCAGGCCCCTTTTCCCCGGTCCACTCTCGCGCTCCGAGGGCGGGAAGGGCCTCCTGCAGGGAGCGGGCCCTGTGGCATACATTAAATCGCATTTTGTGACTAAGACCGTAAGCGCACTTTTTGTTGCCGTTGCACACAGAAGGAAGCCGAGCCCTAGCGGTATCTCACTGGGATCAGAACTCAACTGATGGCCGTTTGGTTACAAGTAAATCTGTGCAGTAGACCCATAAAGCCTCTTGCCCATCACAAGCCCCACGTCCCCTAAGCCCCCCCGAGTTATCCTACAGCTCCAGGAACATGTGATCTGCTTGTCTTATTGTATAGGAAATCAGCCGCAGGCATTTCAACAACGCGAACGGTCTGACTGTGATAGGAACACGGGGTCTAGTTGTGGTCACACACACCTCTTCAGCGGGCAAACCTGCCCTGTGTGCATTCTCACTGTAATTGCATCGGGAAGACGACCCCCTTAGCTGTCTTGCGGATTGGTAACTGGACTGTGTACCCTACACATCACAAACAGTTTTTTGCAGCAGGTGCAGTAACTAGGTTTATTGCATGTTATTTCCCTTATATATTTTTCTGTTTCCAAAGTTTTCAAGATAACATGTAATCAGAAAGCTGCGTGACTGAGTCACATGCAGGGACTGTTTCTCAGCTAGGCCTACAGCGCTGGAAGTGGGTGGAGGGGGTGTGTCTGAGATCGCCAGTAATGATTGGCCCGTCTTAGGAGGTGTGTTCGCTAAATCCTCCTCTGAATTGAGTCATTCAGACATACAGCATCTGTTACGCAGCAGAGCGCAACTGCGGTGAAACCAGACGGCTGGGACCCTGCAGGCCCAGTCCTAATGGGGAAGTGAAAACTGTGTACACAGTCACCCTTTCCCTCCTCCCGCTTTTCTCCCTACACTCTGCTCTACCTCATGTATTCCCCTCACTCCCCACCCCCCCGCCTTTCCTCCTCCACTGCGCCCTGTATCCCGCACCCCACCCTCTTTTTAAACCCACATCCTTCTTGAACAAAGTAGAGTGCGGGTTTCTTGAGGTGGCGATGACGTCAGACGTGCACACTAAAGCGAATAAGGTGCACAAACAGAACGGTGGATAAAAGCGCCGTTTGTACTTTCTGTAGGGTGACCAGACGATCCGGATTTGCCCGGATAGTCCCGGTTTTTCATCGGCTGTCCCTGCAGAATTCGGTAATTTTGGCTCATGTCCCGGTTTATAGAGGGGGTCGACTGAAAGTATTGAGAGGCACTTTTTTGGGTGTTATAAGGCTGTGCTAGTGAGCAGCTGTTATAAGTAAGCAGTTTAATTAATATGTATGAAGTTGGTTGTAGAAATTACATTTTATTTTCCTAATGCCTTTTCTGTGACCTTATGTTGATGAAAATTGTAATTCTGCACCATTCTGTTGATGAAAAATGGTAGTCCTTATTTTTTTCCTAATATCCCGGTTTTTGGTTCTCAAGATCTGGTCACCCTAACTTTCTGGGCAGTTTCGGCATCCGTGCAACATGCTGGAGTTGGGCCTTCTCCATGGCCTGCGGAGACATCGTGGCGGGAGGGGGGGAGCAGTCCGTCAGGCTGAGATAATCAGATAGCCGCAATGGCATTAATATAGCGCTTCTTACACGGTGACTCTAAAGAAGTGAATCCTTTCACTCCAGAGTAATATTACCCCAAAATTACACCCGGTAGGTTGGATGTGGGTGTTCCAAGCACTGGGAGTTTGTGATCGCCTACAAACTTGTGAGTTTGTGGGCAGTCACAACATTTCCATCCCCTTGTCCTGCAAGTGTTCAGAGATTTACTCTTGTCCATGGCATTCTCTATCCTTGTAAAGGACCAACACACTCTCCTCAACTTGGCCTGGGATCGAGCTCCAAAAAACGACAAATCCTGAAGGTTCTAGCAGGACTTTTGGAACTTGATGAGGAGGTTCAGGATGCTCAGTGTCTGAAAGATGACATCCAGCCGACCGGTGGCCGGGCTAGGAAAAATACATGGATGGACCAATCATCGTGATGCCTTAGGAAATACACTGCTAATGGAAACCGCCAACCAGAAAAGCTAGAATGTTTGTAAATACTCTGTTTTTTTGCCCGAACATAAGTGTAAAAGGGGGAAGAAGAATCTCAGAGATCTCCAGTCTTCCTTCAGAGTCAGGATCTGTAGGAGATGTGTGGATATGCATCCTCCACGCCAAGAAAGCTACAGATTCCTGCAGGAAGCTAAGAGAGTTAGTTTTTCTGTGTGATTGCATCCAGAAGTTCATGATTCCCATGAGGAAATGTCCTCATTTAAAGTTGGTGATTATTTCTGATGGTTTATGGCTTTGTGAAAGTGAAATTTTACTTTTATCTAGGACATCATCAACTTCTGGAAAATCAGATTCCTCACAAAAGTTCCATGACACCTTTCATCCATTGCCCGAAATGCAGCCGATGGTTGGAGTCGGCCTTTGGTGGCCATTCCTCCTCCGAATCCCACTCTCTCACACACACTCTCTCTCACACATACTCTCTCTCACACACACTCTCTCTCACACACACTCTCTCTCACACACTCTCTCTCACACACACTCTCTCTCACACACACTCTCTCTCACACACACTCTTTCACTCTCTCTCTCTCACTCTCTCTCTCACACTCTCTCACACTCTCTCTCTCACACTCTCTCTCACACTCTCTCTCACACACACTTTCTCTCACACACACACACACACACTCTCTCTCACAAACACACACTCTCTCTCACAAACACACACTCTCTCTCATAAACACACACTCTCTCTCACAAACACACACTCTCTCTCTCTCACGCACACTCTCTCTCACGCACACTCTCTCTCACGCACACTCTCTCACGCACACTCTCTCTCACGCACACTCTCTCTCATGCACACTCTCTCTCACGCACACTCTCTCTCACGTACACTCTCTCTCACGCACTCTCTCTCACGCACACTCTCTCACGCACACTCTCTCTCACGCACACTCTCTCTCACGCACACTTTCTCTCACGCACACTCTCTCTCACACACACTCTCTCTCACACACACTCTCTCTCACACACACTCTCACACTCACTCTCTCTCACACTCTCTCACACTCTCTCTCTCTCACACTCTCTCTCACTCTCTCTCACACTCTCCCTCACACTCTCTCACACTCTCTCTCACACCCTCTCTCACACTCACACTTTCTCTCACACACACACACACACACTCTACTACTCAACATTACTCACTCATAATTAGTCACTCTATACTACTCACTCTTTACTACTGAAACTAAAAATACACTTTGTATATGTAAGGGTGTGGCTGTGCATGTAAATGTGTGTGGCTGTAGGACTATTTACTACTCACTCTCTAACTCTCTCACTATTTAATACTCACTCTTTCACTTTGTACTGCTCGCTCTCTAATACTCGCTTTCCTAATAACTCTCTCCTACTCACTATCAACTACTCACTCTACTACTTACTCTGTGTGTGGGTACTAATGCAATAGGTCTCGCATATGCAAGCTATTGGCAATGTTAATGATAATGCCATTTATTTATGATTTTAAAAAAAAGAAATGTCATGAGCAATGCCATTAGCTCTACCTTTAATAATTCCAAGACTATTGCATTGTAAATGCTTGTTTCCAATGTAGTAGAGGGCTTTAATTAATCATCCCATGCCCCTTCCCCTCTTGCTCCAGATTCAGTGCCTTCGAGTGTCATGAGTTTTCAAAGAAAGAGCAGGAAATTCCCCCCTTTTTAGGTCTCGCCTAGACGAAAGCAAAAGCGAAGCTTTTGCTGTCTATGCGAGACAACTTATGTTGCCGCTTTTCTGGGAATATTGTGGACATCAGACTGTGACGAGCCTGTCCTCCTGGAGATTGCAGCTCGTGAGCGCGCACGTCGCGTCGCCCTGCCTGCTATTCGCATTCACACAAAGGCTCCCGCACGCATGCGCACATACACACACTCCTCGAACAGTCTCTTCTCTTTGCGCCGCGATGGGGGCGGGACTTCCGGTTGGGGCCGCGCTGTGATTGGCCGGCTGCCCAACCGCTTCCGGGTCGTCGCAGGCAGCGCGGCGGCCCAGCGGGAACTTGTTTATCTTTTTTTTGCTTCGACCTTGCTTTGATCACAACACTGATTTAAATACAGATTGAATGTGTACGAGAAAGCAGAGAAGACGAAGAAACTCTTCTTAGAAAGATACTGCAGTAAAAGGAGTCTCTGAGCTAGCTCCTGCGCAGAAGATTGGAAGTGCAAGCATGCCACAAAGACCAGTGTCTCGCCTCGGAGTCTAAGAAGGAGAGTTGCGAGTTCGCTCTTAACACTAACGTCTTTCCGCCGAGCATGAGCGATTCCTGTTCAGCTAAATCTGATTTTCTACAAAGATTAGAGTCCGATACCAAAAAATGATTCGCTCTAAGGATCGTTAAATGCAAGGTCTTGGTGAGGGGCTTTTTTCCATTCTGTGCAGTTTTAAGGAGCTTTGTTGCTCTGTTCTATATCTCTTCATCTCCGAACCACTTGCACATTCGACACTGAAAAACAAGGATGAAAACCAGAAAAGAGATTTCCCAGCGGAGGTCAGACCAAGTGAGTGTCACTGTAGCATTGTATATGATTTAGCAGTCATTTACAATCAGCAAAGTTTCTGAACCTTTGATTATAGCTTTATATATTTTTATCCCCCATGTTGCACCGAGCGAGCCCAGATGGTGCTCCCAAGAGAGCGCCGATAATGATGCCACGCTTGCCCATCTGAGTTGTGATGAGTCCCCGCACACAATCTTTTTTTTAAATGTATTCATATATTAAATGCATTGCTGTTCCTCAGGCCGCACCACATGGGCTTCGGGCGGGTTACAGCCTGGTAAGGTGGGATAACGAGCACAGTGCATTTCACTGTGACTGTTTGGTTAGTGTCTGATATTCTCAGCATTGGGGAGAAGGGTTACCGTGTATTCGTCATATTTATTCACCTGTCTTGGCAATATCTGCCTAAGATGAGTGCCTTGCCTTCAAGTGTGTCCTGCATGGCAGTGAGTTATTGTTGAGTGTTATTTCCTCCGTTAGAACATTCAGGAGTTTTGGGGTCCAATGCGGGAATGTGTTTTTTCAGAGCGTTGCTCTTCCTCCTTAGACATTTTCAGAATCAGGTATGTTTTGTTTCTGTGGTGCGCGCTCCTGCAGTGATCACAAGCATGTCTTTTAAATATGTGGGAATTCATTTCCGTGGGCCCTCACTCTCTGCTCCTGTTACAGCTCTGTAGTGCCACGCTCGTGTGTGGACACTCACAATAAGAGTCTGTTTTCCAACAGTGTCTTCCGAATTTCAAACACTTGGCACTACAGCTCTGCGACGCTGCCTTCCTGTCTCTTTCCCTGCATTTCTCTCTCCGTTCCTGCATTTCTCTCTCCGTTCCTGCCTTTCTCTCCCTCTCTCCGTTCCTGCCTTTCTCTCTCTCTCTCCGCTCCTGCCTTTCTCTCCCTCTCTCCGCTCCTGCCTTTCTCTCTCTCCCTCCGCTCCTGCCTTTCTCTCTCTCTCCGCTCCTGCCTTTCTCTCTCTCTCCGCTCCTGCCTTTCTCTCTCTCTCTCCGCTCCTGCCTTTTTCTCTCTCTCTCCGCTCCTGCCTTTCTCTCTCTCTCGCCGCTCCTGCCTTTCTCTCTCTCCCTCCGCTCCTGCCTTTCTCTCTCTCTCCGCTCCTGCCTTTCTCTCTCTCCGCTCCTGCCTTTCTCTCTCTCTCCGCTCCTGCCTTTCTCCCTCCGCTCCTGCCTTTCTCCCTCACTATTCCCGTCTTTTTCTCTCTGTTACCGTCTTTTTCTCTCTGTTACCGTCTTTTTCTCTCTGTTACCGTCTTTTTCTCTCTCTGTTACCGTCTTTTTCTCTCTCTGTTACCATCTTTCTCTCTCTGTTACCGTCTTTTTCTCTCTCCGTTACCGTCTTTTTCTCTCTCTGTTACCGTCTTTCTCTGTTACCGTCTTTTTCTCTCTGTTACCGTCTTTTTCTCTCTGTTACCGTCTTTTACTCTCTCTGTTCCTGTCTTTTACTCTCTCTGTTCCTGTCTTTTACTCTCTCTGTTCCTGTCTTTTACTCTCTCTGTTCCTGTCTTTTACTCTCTCTGTTCCTGTCTTTTTCTCTCTTCCTGTTTCTTTACTGCGCCTTCTTTTTTTGCCGGCTGCCCTATACCCCGGGGAGCTGTGGACAGAGGCACCGGTCGTCGGCCTCCAAAAACTGGCCTACAGTGACCCAGACTCCACCCCACTCACACCCCACCAGCCGGGAAATGCCTGCTGATATAAATGGCCAATCCATCCTCTGCGAGTGTGTCTTGTAAGGGCACCCAGATTTTTCGGCTGGAACTCGACTCGGCCCACAATGTGAAAAGTGTTTTGGCCGCAAACAATGACGTTTACTTAGGTTGTTTCAGTAGCAATCGCTAGTGATGCAGTTGTGGGGAAAGTGGCACGTTATGATCTATAAAATAAAAAGCTGAGCTTGCAAAAGAGAAGTTTGCAGTACAGGCACGGGTGCACAGGCCATGGTTTGGGGGCAGGAGAGGTGGCGGGAAGAAGAAAATAGGGTGGACGTTCAATCTAATCAGTTATTTTTCATTAATTTGCTTTGAATTTTGCAATTTGATATATTGACCACCTTTCTATATTGCACATTTAACACTATTGACTCTTCAATCTACCACTCTTTACTTTTCAATGGTTGGAACATTTCAAGCAGCATCTTTGCGGCATGCGATTAGCGCATCAGCAGAAGCTCCCCGTGGGGTCCCAGTCACAGAGAGGAGCTGGCGCAACAGCCAAGGGCCAGGAAAGTGAGGCTCATGGAATAGAATGCGAGTGCTGCACCAACGAGACGAGAGCAGTGTGCGTGCCTGTGAGTGCTGAAGAACACAGTAGAGCATGCCGCCGAGCTAAATGGTTTTCAGACAGTGACCGTCACGGCACTGAGGCAGGAAAGCAAAGTAATTATGTATCAGAGCAGGAGACGGAGTGAATTAGCCTTAAGGAAGAGAGAGCAGAGGACCCTTGTAACACTCTAACGTGACAGCAAAGAGAGGTGCCTGCTGCGTGTAACTGTGAAGGGGGCACCTCCAGAGCAGGCTTAAGCTACGTACACTAGGTATGGGCAAAGGAAGTAGGGAAGCTGCAGCATCTCAAAAAAAAGGTTTGGGGTTCAGAAAATGCTGGAACGATAACAAGCATTTGAAATGCAATTGGTCTCTCATTTACGTGACTTTAAGCTATTGACATTGTAAATAACAATACCTTTTATTTAAGTTTTGGATTTTAAAACACAAATAAAAGGCATTGTCATTTACGTTTTGGATTTTAAAACACAAATAAAAGGCATTGTCATTTACAACGCCAATAGCTCAAACTCTCACAAGGGCGCGACCTATTGCATTGCAAATGCTTGTTTGATATGGACATGTCAGATGGTGGCTAGTTTTCCATTATGAATACTGCAAGATCCCCTTTTAATTATGTTTTTAATTTCCTTTCTGGGTCCCAGATTTTTACCTTGAGATCCTAGCTGATGAAAACGGCTGGACTGCTTTAAATAGTTTGGATGGGACATGTCGGAGCATATCCGATGAGCGTAAGTGTTAAATTTTCACTGCCGCTTTTTGCTGCTAGGTCTTTTCTAAACCCCCGCCCCTGTGCCATTAGTTGAATGGGCGCATGTGTGAAACTACACCTTACTTTTGCAGGTGCAGTTATCCCGCTCTCTGTGTGTTGGAGCCTACGCGCCTGCTTTATTCACAACTCAGCCTTCCCTGTAGGGCTGCATACGGTAAGCCTGAGGGTCATTGGCCCCTTCATTATTGTGTATATTGCCTCCCTTTAGTTATTTACTTTCAATATTGTATCACTTGAACCCTAGGTGCCCACTCCCACATCACAGTCCTCAGGAAGACACGTACGTAAGCTGGCAATGAGCCTACAAGTATTTGGGATCGAAACGTCGTCACTTTTCTTTTAGCCAGCCTAAAAACAACGGAGATTTTTCTACTGTGTTTTCTTGTATGGCTTGGCTATTATACGTTATGCGAACAATTGTGTACTGGTGGCGAAATAACAAGCCTAATTTTGATGCCATATGTGAATCAGTTGCTTGCACAATTTCTTTACTTCTCCATAACACTTCATCCTCAAGTAAATCACCCACTTTTTCTACTACCCCTTTTCTTCTCTCCGGGCACTCGGTGTATGAATTTTAATATGTTACTTATGTACTTGACAATATGACGGTGTGATTAAATAACACTGCTCAATCATCCAATTTATGTATTATTTTTCTCTACGTTTTGTGAATATTCGTTTAGTGTGTTTGCTTGTAAAATCCTGTTTACTGGGACCTTCCCTCACTGTACAGCCAATGGGAAAGACACACTGGCTGGATGCACAAAATAGCTGCCAGCCACATGGTCCAACAACAACAGTAAGCAAGGATGCTTGGGAAACAAAGAACAGATAATACCCTATGGCAGAAACACACTGGCTGGATTCACACAATGGCTGCCAGCCTCATGGACAAACAACAACCACGAGCTAGGAGGCATGGGGAACAAAAAACACATGCAAACCTATGGCGAAAACACAGTGGCTGAATGCACAAAATGGCCACCAGACATATGATCAAACATGAACAGCGAGCAAGGCAGCATGGGGAACAGAGAGCACATGCAAGCCTATGGCAAAGATAAACTGGCTGGATGCATAAAGTGGCTGCTAGCCACATGGTCAAACAACCACAGCTGGCAAGAAAGCATGGGGAAGAAAGAGAACACAATCAGGCTTATGGACACAGACTTCACAAAATAGCTCATGGCCACATGGCATGTAGAACAAAGAAAATGATGGCCTATGGCAGGCACACTAACTGGCCAAACATAGGAGGCATGTTAACACTGAAGAAAACACTAACATTAATTCAGCAATGCCAAAATGGAAAATTAACTGATCTATAAAACATTTACAACAACACACGTGGCATCAAATATTTACCCACATATATACTTAAGGTACACAAGAAAATTGAAGAAAAAAAATCTAATGTAATTCAATGCTATCTGAGCCCTAGATTATGTTATAAAACAACATATACCACATAAACAGTTGTTTCATGCACCCACGACTAGTATTGGCCTGGACCTACTGGCTGGATGGCCTGTTGACAGACTAGGCAACATAGCAAAATAAAAAAATAGTGCAAATTTAAAAAACATTTACTGAGCTGTGCAACATTGTTCCTTTACAAAAGACGAAAAATTAAATCCAAAAATATAAAGAGGCCCCCACTGAAAACTGCAGGCTACCCACCACAAGAAATTTGAAAAAGTTCATAAAAGTACAGATAAATACTGTTGCATGCCCTCTATCAAACAAACAACACCCTCATACAAGACTTTTCAAAAGTTATTTGTGAAATCTCAAATACAAAGTCCTTAATCCAATGGTATACATGCAGCTGAAAAAGAGAGCAATCCTTCCAGCTCCAAATCCAAATGAAAGTGACCAGTAGATGGACAAAGCACTGGGAAGAGCCTGCAACATGTAATATCAGTACAATTGTCACCCATTAGTAAAGGTCATTATGTTTGCTTGAACATTTGGACCTCAATATGTTTGCTCCATCCATTCATTTGGAGTTGTGAAGTTTACTCATCTTCCTTACCTGTTTTTGTTTAGCCTTTGTTTTCCATTTCTTCTTTTTCATGGTTGTTGGCTGGTTCTTTCCTTTCCACTCGAGGTCTGCATGGGTTTCAGATTGACGTTTTAATAACGCTCAGATGGGTGGGGATTTTCGTCACTTGAAGAAAGACTAGGGATGGAATTATTTAAGGTCCAAACATTCGAACCTCAGTGCTTGGTTTCATTTCCAGTTCTTTACCCCGGAAGGATTCCCAACACCAGTGTACTCGCTGGTACCCTCATATTCTTGGATGGTCTTATTTCAGATGTCCTGTAAACTCCCGGAAGGCGCTGCTGTGGACTTTGGAAACAAAGAGCTTTCCCCCGGACGCTGAATTGCTCAGACACTGGTTCTTGTCATCTCTTTCAACTACGAAGGATTTCATTGTGTTGTCATTGTTTCCTACCCCCAAGGACACGTAAGCCAGTGTTTGGTTGTAGCCATTTTTTTCACTAGTTGCTTAAGATTGTTTTTTCCTAATTTTTCTTTCTATGGGTCAGTGCACCTTTTCCTTTATATTTTAGAAGGTTTGGGAATGTGTTTTACCCTTCTTCTCATGAACTTTAGAATTTGTGCAACCTTTTGAATTTTGTCAAATATCCTATTGGACTCCTGCTTCGGATATTAAGTTTACATACAAAAGAACTCCCTTGATTATTATCAGGACATTGTTCACAATTTTCTGATGGTTCTGGCTTTCAAATGTTTTTCAACCTCCGTCCATGTGCAACCTGTACTATTTAGGGATGGCTGTGGTGCAGACAGGCAGAGGTTGCTCTGCCAACCTGCCAAAAGCAAGGCTGTCTGTACCACCCACACTTTGGACTTCCCTAGGGTCATAGACATTGCACAGGTAAAGAGAGCATTGATTCTGTTATTTCTGTATGCACCTCATAGCTCTTCTACTCCTGCTTGCCAGATCTCTCAATCTTCAATTTCCAAACTCCTTATTCACACTGTTATCCGTCAAAACCAGGCTTCTCTTTCCACTATGCCTCAGCCCAGCCCTTTTACACTTCTTTCCAGTGAACCTCTTTCTTTACCACTCTGTTCCCCTCCTATCTAAAAACACAATTCCTTTATTTCTAGCTGTCACCCCTTAATCAAAGGCTGTGTTCTACTCAATGTCTGTTCCTTGGTCAAACACCATCTACAGGTGAGGAGCCGCTTACTTAACTATGTCCTAGATTTTTGCTTTCATCACCGAAACAGGACTTAAAGGGGACTCAACTCCAGTCTACACTCTGGCAGTTTCCCCTTGTTACTACATAAAACAACTTAATTTAACCTCCTTCCCCTGAGAAATAATTGTTAAAGTGCATCTCTCCGTAACAGGTTTTATGCCTCATCCTGTGAAAGATTCAGATTTTTTTATCTGTGACCTA
The DNA here is from genome assembly GCF_964263255.1 of Lissotriton vulgaris. Lineage (NCBI taxonomy): Eukaryota > Metazoa > Chordata > Amphibia > Caudata > Salamandridae > Lissotriton > Lissotriton vulgaris. Next base: position 62,954 of record NW_028246438.1, on the reverse strand, counting down.
CATGATCAGTCACAAATTTCCATTGAAAATTAATCTACAAACATCCCTGTCCTATTAACACCTTAGCTGCGTGTAAACATTTCTCCCCAGTGCTGCGCTGTCCATTAGAACTAGTGCTCAATGGACGTTCAATGGTCGTGCGCAGCACTGGGGAGGTAGCGCTGCTGACGACCATTGGCCGTCAGCAGCACTTAATACTGAGTCTCCTACCATCTTGCTTTCCCTCTTTGCACAGTATTTTCTGCAACATCAGTCTAGGCACCGGCCAGATTATAGTCCAATCTTTATGTCAACAACTCTTCTGATACCATGGAGCTCTTTTTCACTCTCAAAGAGTTGCTTAAGGTCACCTCTTTAAGCAAGCTTGACTTTACTGATCACAAGACATTTTCATTCATGTTATATGCCCACCTCAGCCTAGACGCTATTCCAATTACCAAATATAAGGAAATGCCTTATTATGCATGATCATCCCCCAAAGTATTAGACTTATGCTGCTCGGTTTTTGACTCCTAGAGTACATTGACGCCTGCCAACTAGACCACAGTGCAGGTGTTCTAACTCCTTAGAAAAGGTATGTTGAATTGGCTACCCTAGAATATGGTATCAGAGATACCAAGGGCATGTAGAGGGTCCACCCAGGACTGCAGCACCGACTGTGCCAACCTGGGTGTGACAAATACAAAATGGATCTCAGCCTGCCAATGTAAAATAGCTCTGTAAGTGACTTGAGAGACTTTGGAGAAAGTGTGATGCTGAAGATGCTAAACAGAAGTATAACTGAGCAAAAAACTATCACAAACTATGTAGAACTGTTTGCGCGTCCTTCTTCCAAGGGCTACAGGACAATGGGAAGAAAATGCAGCGCTCAGCCTGTCTCCCCTTTCAAGGTACAACCAGGTAGCCAGCAGCGTTCTTCCCCAGGAATCCACAAGGCCAGAGCTGGGCACAGGCAGGCCAGCACATAAGGCCTCCCAGCAAAGGGCAACAGCTGGGTCCCACGGCGGTTCCAACTGGCAGAGTGCTCCTTCAAGTCCAAGTGAGTTCAAAGTAAGCACACTTTCATGGGCTCACTGCCTCAATATTTATACTCCATACAGTCTTTATTCTGCCCTGGCACAGGGCCGTGGACCTAGTCCAAACCAGTTCTTGGGGTCACTTAAGAAGTGAACAATATTCCCAATTGTTAGTGTAGGCTCTGGCCCCAGACACACCACAGAGGGCAGAGCCAGCATTGTGGAAGGCAGGCACAGTCCTATTCAGGGTCAGGTGCTACTCCTCCCACTCCTCCAGCCTAACGCTGACTCACCCAGCCCCTCTGGAACCACTGCACCTTCCCAGCACCTGTCATCCAGAGCCAGACATGCAATACACAACAGGCAGGCACAAAGACACATAGCAGACAGAAATGCTTACTTCTAAAAGTGGCATTTCTAAAAATAGTGATAATAAATCTGCAAACACCATTATGCAGCATTTATTACCACTATTCTAAACATACTAAACTTGATCAGCTACTCCTCTCATGTCAGGAATTACCCCTGAAACACATATCAGTGAAACCCCAATGCATTCCAATGAGAGGGCAGCCTCACAGTAGTGAGTAACCAAATAGGCTGTTAGTCACTACTAGGACATTCCACACAGTTAAGGCACATGTCCTACCCATAGGGCTAGCTAGAGCCTACCTTAGGGGTGACTGATAAATAGTAAAAAGGGGAGTCACAGACGTGGCAACCACTTTATGTGCCTCGCCACAGAGGCAGTATACTGTGTGCACAGGCCCTGCAATGGCAGAGGCCTGAGACAGGGTTGAAAGGTTACTTTGGTGGGTGGCGCAAGCAGCGCTGCAAGCCCACCAGTAGCATTTAATTTACTGACCCTGGGTTTATGAGATACAACTTTACAAGGGACTGATAGGTAAATTAAATATGCCAAACAGGTGTAGATCAATCTTACCAAGTTTACCATAGAGAGCACATGCACGTTAACACTGAACAGCAGTGATAAAGTGCACAGAATCCTAAAACCAACAATGACAAGTGAGTAAAAATACCAGGAGGAAGGCAAAAAGTTCAGGGATGACCCTACAAAAAGGGCCAAGTCCAACAATGCTCTTCTTACATCTTATGTGGAGACTAAAGAGTTTTTTCATCCTTTTCAGTCGGGCTTCAAGGCAAGACACAGTACTGGATATGCCCTCCTTGGAGTCATCGAACACCTCAGACAACTCCTGGATGAAGACCGTACAGCAGCACTTATTTTATTAGAACTTAGCTCCCCTTTTGATACTGAGTCTCCTACCATCTTGCTCAAACGCCTATCTTCCTTGGGTTTAGAAGGAAAGGCCCTTACTCACTTAATTTCTTGAGGACTGAACATTTCAAGTCCGTTCAGTCAGTGCTAGATCTGAAATCCGAGCCTTAACTTCTGGTGTCCCCAGGGTTCTGTGGGTGCAAAGACAGAATATCGACAATGAAATATCAAATCGCATGAATATTGAGTCAAGAATATCAATGGTGGAAAAATATCAAGGTACTTTTTTTTCGTTGTTTAAAATAAAAAAAATTGTGTAGTGTAGAAAAATCGATTTTGTAAATATCAATGGCAAATATGTTGTAAATAATATCAACTGTATTTTTTTGTTTTTGTTTAATACTGTTTTTTAAATTAATTTGGTAGTAGGTATTTTATATTTTTCAATACATTTTTTTATATGAAAATGTTTGTTTTTATTGTATTTTAATTCATTTTTAGAAGCAGGATGTTGAGTTTATATGGCATAAGGCTGGGGAATAATTTAAAAATATTTGTTTAAAATTTTAAAGAATGTTTTAATTTTTGTAAAATTTTGGGAAAGGGATGTTTGGTCCATAGGGGATAAGGGTGGGGAGTAATTTAAAAATATCTATTTTAATTTTTATATATATTTTACATTTTATGTAAAACTTAGAAACAGGATGTTGGGTTTATTGAAAATAAATAAATACATTTAATAACAAGAATAGAAATTAAAATTTTTCAAAAATGTTGCATTTTGTGGGGGGCTAATATTTTGATGTAAATTGTGTAAAGTATCTTACAAATATTTCTTAATTTAACAAATAATGAAATAAAAATGTGATTGGTTTATTATTTTTAGTTTTTTCACATAATTTGTTATTGTTTTTGTTTTGTATTTTTTTAGTTTAAATAAAAAAATGGATAATTGAGCATTTTTTAAATTTAAATTGTGATTTAATATTATTCTTTTTTTTGTGAGGAGGGGTGTCTTAAATTTTTACCAATAATTATTTTAATAATTGTATTTTGAATCATGTATTTAACATTTTTTGGGACAAATACAAAAATTACTGTCTTACATTTTTTACTTTGGTACAAAAAATGTATTTTTACTTTTGAAGTATTTTATATTTTTCCATATTTTAATTTTTAAGATATGTAGCATTTTCTTTTTTATACAGCACTTTCCCTGAGTTTAGTTGGTTTTGGAGTTGGAATAGTAATTTTTGGGGGTTTATTATCCAGCACCTTCCCTGAGAATAGTTGGTTTTGGAGTTGGAACAGTAATTCTGGGGATGTTTATTATCCAGCACTTTCCCTGAGTCTAGTTGGTTTTGGAGTTGGGATAGTATTTTGAGTTGGAATAGTAAATTTTTTGGGTTTATTATCCAGCACTTTCACTGCGTTTACTTAGTTTTGGAGTTGGGATAGTAATTATTTGGGTTTTCTTATCTGGCATGTTCACTGAGTTTAGTTGGTTTTGGAGTTGGAATAATATTTTTGGGGGGTTTATTATCCCGCACTTTCCATGAGTTTAGTTGGGTGTGGAGTTGTAATTGTATTTTTGGGGGGGTTTATAATCCAGCACTTTCCTTCAGTTTAGTTGGTTTTGGAGTTGTAATAGTAATTTATTATGGTTTATTACCCAGCACCTTCCCTGAGTTTCGATGGTTTTGGAGTTGGAACAGTAATTTATTATGGTTTATTATCCAGCACTGTCCCTGAGTTTAGTTCGTTTTGGAGCTTGAATAATAATTTATTATGGCTTATTATCCAGTACTCTCCCTGAGTTTAGCTGGTTTTAGATTTGGAATCATAATTTTTTGGGGGGTTTATTATTCAGCACTTTCCCTAAGTTAAGTTGGTTTTGGAGTTGGAATAGTAATTTATATGGGTTTGTTATCCAGCACTTTCCCTGAGTCTAGTTGGTTTTGGAGTAGGAATAGTAATTAATTTGGGTTTATTATACAGCATCTTTCCTGAGTTTAGTTGGTCTTGGAGTTGGAATATTAATTTATTATAGTTTAGTATCCAGCACTTTCCCTGTGTTTAGTTGGTTTTGGAGTTGGAATAATATTTTTTTGAGGTTTATTAAGCAGCACTTTCCCTGAGTTTTGATGATATAGCATTTTCTCATGGTTTATTATCCTGCAATGTCCCTGAGTTTAGTTGGTTTTGGAGTTGGATAGTAATTGTTTGGTGTTTATTATCCAGCACTTTCCCTGGGTTTAGTTGGTTTTGGAGTTGGAATAGTAAATATTTGGGGTTTAAAATCCAGCACTTTCCCTGAGTTTAGTTGGTTTTGGATTTGGAATAGTCATTTTGGGGGGTTTATTATCCAGCACTTTCCCTGCGTTTAGTTGGTTTTGGAGTTGGAATAGTAATTTATTATGGTTTATTATCCAGCCTTTCTCCTGAGTTTAGTTGGTATTGGAGTTGGAATAGTAATCTTTAGGGGTTAATTATCCAGCACTTTCCCTGAGTTTAGTTGGTTTTGGAGTTGAAACAGTAATTTATTATGGTTTATTATCCAGCAATTTCCTTGAGTTTAGTTGGTTTTGGAGTTGGAATAGTAATTTTCTGTGGTTTAGTATTCAGCACTTTACCTGCATTTAGTTGGTTTTGGCATTGGAATAATATATTTTTAGAGTTTATTATCCAGCACTTTCCCTCAGTTTCAATGGTATAGCAATTTATTATGGTTGTTATCCAGCACATTCCCTGAGTTTAGTTGTTTTTGGAGTTGGAATAGTACATTTTGGGGGTTTATTATGCAGCACTTTCCCTGAATTTAGTTGGTTTTGGAGATAGAATAGTAATTTTTTAGGGTTTACTATCAGCACTTTCCTTGATTTAGTTGTTTTTGGAATAGTAATTTATTATGGTTTATTATCCAGCCTTTTTTCCGAGTTTAGTTGATTTGGAGTTGAAATAGTAATTTTCTGGGGTTTATTATCCAGCACTTTCCATGAGTTTAGTTGGTTTTGGAGTTGGAATAGTAATTGTTTGGGTTTATATTCAGCACTGTCCCTGAGTTTAGTTGCTTTTGGAGTTGGAATAGTATTTTTCTGGGTTTATTATCCAGCACTTTCCCGGAGTTTAGTTGGTTTTGAAGTTGGAATAGTAATTTGTTTTGGTTTATTATCCAGCAATTTCACTGAGTTTAGTTGGTTTTGGAGTTGGAATAGTATTTTATTATGATTTATTATTCAGCACTTTCCCTGAGTTTAGTTGGTTTTGGAGTTGGAATAGTAATTTATTATGGTTTATTATCCAACATTTTTCCAGAGTTTAGTTGTTTTGAGTTTAATATGTAGTTTTTAAAGAGTTTATGTGTACATCAAAATTAAAAAAGGACATAGATCTTTATTGTTAATGTTTTTATTTGCATACATATTTATTTTTTTGTTTAACAATTACATTGGGATCGATTAGGATTGCGGTCGAAAAACCATTCCGACCTCCGTGGTAGAGGAAATTAACCGTCCGCATGTATCGCAAGAAAAGCGGCAGTCAGATTAGGATGAATCGCCAGAGTAATCCGATCATGGTGGGCGGATTCCACGAAAGTCCGCTGGGAGCGTGCGGAGCAGGTGCAAATCCATTTGCGGCAGTGCGGAATGACCCAAAACCGCTGCACGGCTAGCGGATTGACTGCGCGTGTAATTAGGATACAATTGCAGTGACAGAGGAATGGTCAGCTGTTTCTGACGGCTGCGATCGCAACTATTGATGAATGGGAGAGCTGGCAGAAGAGCTGTTGTATTCCGACTGCCGCGGTCGCTCCAGAAGAGTGATGGCGGTCGAAAGCAAACACACAACCAGGCTACCAAGTGTGGCCATTAATCCGTCTCAGCCTAAAAAAACACCTAACACACCCCGATAACACATCCCCATGGTAAATAAAAAATACAAATCCCAGGTCAACCCACACAACACACCTGAAATGAATACTCCATTTTGACCCACCCACATAGCTGAGTATAGAACCAGAGCCTTCCCTGTCCAGAATCCTTTGCACTACTCCACAACTGAAGGTCCCAACACCACAGCACAAAGGAGAGGCAAATCTACACACATCACAACCACACACACACCACACACATCACCACCACCACCTTCACACCTGCACCTTTAACCTATTTTCACATCACACACCATGTCACATAAATAAATGCCCAAATTCACTGATAATGAGTTGTCAGTGATGATAGATGAGGTAATCAGAGTAGAACCACAAAATCAAACGTGGGCAAGGATAGTTAACACGGTCAATGCAGTAGGGACCATCCCGCACTCCCAGAAGAAGATCAGGAAGAGGTGGAATGACCTCAAGACCAAGGTGAAAGAACGTAACAACAAAAACCGTAAGCTGGCTCAGATGACTGGCGGTGGCCCTCCCTACCACTATGAACATTCACCGTATGGGAGGAGAAGGTGCTTGCCATGCTGCATCCAGAGAGTACCACAGGAATACCCAGGGGAGTGGAAGCTGGTAAGTACCAACAAATGTCTCCCAATACACTGCTATGTACTGTCTTGCAAAACTACAAAGCGACACCTCCTAGGCCCAAATGCACTCATATGCACCACACTCTCCCCAACACGTCTCACAGATCCAACATTTACCCCCTCTGATTCACCCCAAAAGTACTAGGAATATTTCCATATGGGCATGTACACAGGCATCCAGCACAACAACTCTCACCAGGTACCCTAGTCCAAAAGCTGAGCAGGATGTTACACTCCATCCCACACCCACAACCATCTGTCAACCATTGCATTGCTCCCCACAAACTTACAGATAGGTAGCCATCGTAACAGGGAGGGATGTTTGTGGGTGTGAGGCCTGCACCACAACTCCCACCAGGCTCCCTTGTCTCAAAGCTCAGCAGGATGGAACACTCCCCTAGCCCTCTGCACTCTTGTCCCACCAATGAGCAGGATGGAATACTCCCTCGTCGAAGAGCCATGTGTAGCCTATTTCCTTCCTCTGCTCCACTTCACAGGGAGGCAGCCATCTTAATAGGGAGGGGTGTTTGTGGGTGGGAAGCCTGCACTATAACTCCCACCAGGCCCCCTTGTCACAAAGCTCAGCAGGATGGAACACTCCACCCCACACCCACAACCATGTGTCAGACATTGCATTGCTCACTTCAAACTCACAGGTAGGTAGCCATCTTAACAGGGAGGAGTGTTTGTGGATGGGAAGCCTGCACTACAACTCCCACCAGTCCCCCTTGTCCCAAAGCTCAGCAGGATGGAACACTCCACCCCACACCCACAGCCACGTGTCAGCCATTGCATTGCTCTCTACAAACTTACTGGTAGGTAGCCATCTTAACCCCTTGTATACTCATGATGAGCTCAGCTCGTCATGGCATACACCTCTCCGGTGCTCATGACGAGCTGAGCTCGTCATGGCCCGTGGAACGATCAGGTGCTGGGAGAATTCCCCTGCTGTGCTGAGCGTTTCACGGGAGCCAATGCACCTGTGACGAGCTGAGCTCGTCATGAGCACCCGAGAGGTGTATGCCATGACGAGCTGAGCTCGTCATGAGCATGCGGGCACTGTGCGCGCCTCCCTCCCCCCAGCACAGCAGGGGAATAACACAAGCAGCGAAGGGGTTAACAGGGAGGGTGTTTATGTAGCCCATTCCCTTCCTCTGCTCCACTTCACAGGGAGGCAGCCATCCTAACTCGGAGGAGTGTTTGTGGGTGGGAAGCCTGCACTATAACTCCCACCAGGCCACCTTGTCCCAAAGCTCAGCAGGATGGAACACTCCACCCCACACCCACAACCATGTGTCAGCCATTGCATTGCTCTCTACAAACTTACAGGTAGGTAGCCATCTTAACAGGGAGGGTGTTTGTGGGTGGGATGCCTGTACTTCAACTCCCACCAGGCCACCTTGTCCCAAAGCTCAGCAGGATGGAACACTCCCCACACCCACAACCATGTGACAAACATGTAATTGCTCTCTTCAAACTTACAGGTAGGTAGCCATCTTATACACTCCTGTCCCACCCCTGAGCAAGATGGAACACTCCCCCATCCAAGAGCCATGTGTAGCTCATTCCCTTCCTCTGATCCTCTTCACAGGGAGGCAGTCATCATAACAGGGAGCAGTGTTTGTGGGTGGGAAGCCTGTAGTACAACTCCCATCAGGCCACCTTGTCCCAATGCTCAGCAGGATGGAACACTCCACTCCACACCCACGACCATGTGTCAGCCATTGCATTGCTCTCAACAAACTTACAGGTAGGTAGCCATCTTAGCAGGGAGGGGTGTTTGTGGGTGTTAAGCCTGCACTATAACTCCCACCAGGCCACCTTGTCCCAAAGCTTAGAAGGATGGAACACTCCACCCTACAGCTACATGTCAGCCATTGCATTGCTCACTTCAAACTCACAGGTAGGTAGCCATCTTAACAGGGATGGATGTTTGTGGGTGGGAAGCCTGTACTACAACTCCCACCAGTCCCCCTTTTCCCAAAGCTCAGCAGGATGGAGCACTTCTCCCCCAACCAGAAGCATGTGACAGACATTGCATTGGTCCTTTTCACCTAATAGGTAGTTCGCCATCTTAACAGGGAGGGGTGATTGTGGGTCAGAAGCCTGTCCTACAACTCCCACCAGGCCACCTTGTCTCAAAGCTCAGCAGGATGGTCCAACTCCACACCTAGAACCATGTGGCAGAAATTCCCCTCAACTGTGTCACAGAACAGGTAAGTAGACAGTGTATGCACTCTGCCTTTCCTCTCAAAAAGCATAGAGTCATATGACCACATCAGCCCTCACATGTCACCCAACTTGGCTTAGATCCTATAGCAACTACCAGTGTGCTGACACCTAAGCTTATGTAACCATCACTGAAATAAAGTTTGAACCACAAAGTCACATGCTGAAGAAATTCAGGGCACAATCATGCTCAGCACTGAATGCTATGTGTAAGTGCCATGGTGGAAGAGCATCAAGGCCCATATGAACACAAAACATGCATGGTCAGTTGGTGAAAGAAATGAAAGTACATGATGTGACAAAGGTATGCATAAGATTACAATGGCTAGTGCTTGCTCAGATGTAATGTCTTCCATGCAGAGCAAACAAAAAAACGCATCACATAAAGTTGATGAGCTGCAAGTTGCTAGATGACGACATGCCCTTGTAATCACACAATCTGTACGTGGAAAATGGTATCTATCGACATGTCACACCATGGACAAGTAATGTAGGTACCTCCACATTATGTCATGATGTTCAGTACCTTACAGCCATACAAAGTGATATCAATGTAAACTGTGACATCCAAACGTCTAACACTAAGCTTGTTGGGTACACTTCAATGACCATTTCACCTCTGTTCAACAGGAGATCAATAATTGACTGTTGCAGAAGACAACACTGACCAGCAAAGCCAGTCTCCACCCTCGTAACATAGACTCTCATATGTAGACACCCTACAATTCACGGATGAGGAGCCCGAACCTGGCTCATCTGGACTGCCAGGGTGCCCCACGTCCCAGGCCCCCACTGTCCCCACCACCACCACCTCAGCAACAAAAACCGTGCTGACCCTTGCTACAAAGACCTGTGCGGCTTCAACCACCACCAGCACCACCAGTGCTGCCTGCAACACTTTGTCTGCCACAGTGGATACCAACACCATCACACAATCAGAGGATGGCAGGGAGAGTCTGCGGGTGCGTCGAGTGGCAACGCCACAGGTCCCGGACAGCAGGACAGGCCGGAGGGCAACTGTGGGAAAAAATCGAGAGGACACTGGGACTGAAGCCCTGGCCAACATCGCCAGGTTCCTTGGGGCATAACCCAGGGGCACATGTGCCAGGTTCTGGAAGAAGTGCGTGATCTCTGCCTGCTGCTGAGGTCCATGAACACACATATGGGCCAAATCGTGGACCTCATGGGCTAGCTTATGGGTGTTCTGAGGGACAGTCATGCGGCCTAAGGGACAGCTCAACCCCCCTTCTGTGGCCTGCAGGATGATACTCCCACCACCTCAGCTGCGGCCACAGAGAGGGGTAAGCTGCAACAGGATGACTCCTCAGACAATGCTGAGCCCGCAGCAGTGGCCCCCCTGGAAAACGCAAATGAGGCCATCCAAGAAACATCACAGGAGGATCACGTGGCAAAGCACAAGCCAAACGCAAGTCAAAGAGCCAGTCATGATGGCACATCTGTGCACCTTGACATTGACTTTGTTGACTATCCTTACCCACACTGCCATGTTGATGGCAGATGTCTGTTGGACGGTGTCATCACATCAATGTCGTGACTACTCTATTGTCTCGTTTACCACCACTGACAACTCATTAATTCACTTTGCACGATTTTTTGAAACATCACTTGTCACAAACACTCTTTGAAAATAAACACTCTTTACACACCTGTGTCTGTGTGTCAGCTCCATGTTTATCACAGTATGTACAATGTTGAGTCGGATTCCAATGTGCCAGAAGCTCTGATTGTGATGAGTTATTGAGAGGCTGATGGGACCTAGAAAGACACAAGAGAACAATATTTACTTGTCAGGTGACGGCATCATAGCCAGTTCCCAACACTAGCCATCAAGGTACACAAACCAGCACACATTACAATGAGAAACAATATCAACATAGACATCATGCGGCTGGTCATGACTTCACTGTGCCACAAACATCAGCCATCAGCACAGAGCCAACAACAGGCAGCAGTCAAAAAGCTCCTCTAGGCCTTTTCACTACCATCAAAGACAGTTGACAATAGCACTGTTGTACAATGTCACTCACACTCAAGGTAAGTATTGTTGATGAACTGTTGACGCAGGTCGACATCTTCCTCCTCTCCACTATCCTCATCACTGGACATGTTTGAGTTTGCGCATCTGCTGCTCATCATCATCCAGGAGCAGAGGGCTCTTTTTGCGCAAGGCCAGGTTGTGGAGCATGCGGCATGCAACTACGATATGACACACCTTTTGGGGAGAGTAGAGTAGTGTACCTCCGCTCTTGTCGAGACACCAGAATCTAGGCTTCAGAAGACCAAAAGTACGCTCCACCATACGACTTGTCCTCCCATGGGCATCATTGTAGCATACTTCACCTGGGGTCCTGGGATTCCTCAGTGGGCTCAGCAACCAAGGCCTGTTGGGATATGCAGATTCACCTTGGTGTGAGATACAAAGACCAATTTTGTAATATAACTGTAGCTGAGGACAGCATGTCACACATACAGCACACTACTTGACTCTGCGTACTCACCCACATTCCACACATGCTCCAGATGCAGATTTGCCATCAGCCATGGTACAATGCTGTTATGCAGTATGTAGGAGTCATGTACTGATCCTGAAAATCTGGAACAGACATGGGAGATTATCATATCCGCTTGGCATACTACTTGCACATTAATGGAATAGAAATGCTTCCTGTTCCTGTATATGTGATCACATGCCTGTGGTGGAACCAGGCCAACATTTGTGGAGTCAATAGCCTCAACACCATTAGGGATGTGAGCAAGGTCATAAAAAGCACCCTTCACAGCTGCCAATTCATGTCTCCTTGTAAAATGGATGTAGCGGTCCTTGTATGTCATCATAGCAGACAGGACATCACGTAGCACCATGCTGAACATTGATTGAGACATCCCACCTGCGCTGGACACCATGTACTGGAACGAACCAGTTGCAAAGAAATGCATGGCCACCATCACCTTACATGTTGGTGTCAAAGCAGTCGGATAGGTTCTGCGAGGCCTCAGATGGGGCACCAACTGACCACATAGGTCTTGAAGGGTATGTCGATCCAAATGGAATTTACATATGATGTTCTCATCCTCCATGTCCGTCAGCAATTTGAATTGGCGATGCACATTTGGTCGCCTCCTACATAAGATAAAAGGGGACACGTGTCAATTCAATTCCCCTATGAGATGTGCCCAACATCTTACGTTTTGACTGACACAGCGCCAACAATGACTGGCCTTAAGCAACAACTTACAGCACAAGTCACATGCAGAGACTCCTTGATCTAAAGTAGTTGTACACGTGTTCAGTATGTACATAGTGAGTACCCCAAAAACAGATTTAGACTATGTGAATGTAAAATTGTACATTCTGCCATCTTATGTCACCAGCCCTGAGAGTAGTTGGCACAGCACATGTCTGAAACAGCAACACTGCTGGCATTTACGTAGCTGCTGTACCTGCCACACCTTCCTGCATGAGTCAGACAGGGCACACATTAACAACACAATGAGAACAGTGTGTGCATAAAGATCAAGTATCAACATGAGTTCAGCAATCTACACAGTGAAATAGGCACATTATGTAGTCATTCCATCATTACTGTGGGTTGCTTAGCCATCTCACACATTGACATGTTTACATATTTGAGAGTCCATCACACAACATATCTGTGTACATGCACAACAACATCATAAGTGACATGTGAGGAAGTACATGCCAATGCATGTAATCCTGTGCACTGACAAGGCATGTGTAGTCATCAGTGAGTTAAATCTCACACTAGCATTGAATTTAACTATCTGGTGGCATGATTCATTGTAAGAGTCTACTGTTCAGTGATGAGAACTGGCCATTGCCATTGCTACAGCATGATGTGTCCATAGGTGCCGTAAGTGTGCACCGCCACTGCCATCAAGGTCATTGGCACCAATTTAAAAATGCCAATTTGCGTAAGCAACAGCCTGGCTCCCGCGGCGTGACACTGTCAATACCCATGCCCCTTCAGCCAATGGGAACCTCAATCGTGGTAGTGAAATACACTTTTGAATCCCGCGGTAGGCATGCTCCGCCACCACAATCACGGTCATTGGCACCAATTTAAAAATGCCAATTTGCGGTAGCGACCACCTGTCCCCCGGGGTGTGACACCGCCAATGCCCATGCCCCTTCAACCAATACGAACCGTGATCACGGTAGTGAAATACGCATTTGAACCCTGCGAAAGGCATGCTCCGCTACTGCAGGTCGGGTCATTGGGTACAATTGAAAGATGCACGATTGCGGTAGCAACCACCTGGGCCCCGCAGTGTGACACTGCCAATGCCCATGCTCTTTCAGCCAATTGGAACCGCGATTGCGGTAGTGAAATACACTTTTGAAAACCGCGGTAGGCATGCACCGCCACCGCAGTCCTGGTCATTGGTTACATTTGAAAAAAGCTGACCAGGAACACCAATTGCAGCAGCTGAGTACCACTGAAACAACCCCAGGGGGCTATATATGTCTGGGAGAGAGCCACTCATTTCCACTGCATCCAGACACTGCTGCCTGCCATTCTTCATCCCCAACTGCTGCTGTTCCTGTCTCCTGGACCCAGTGATGACAAGAACTGAGAACATCATGGCCCATCCTTCACCACAGAGGAGCTGGAGGTCCTGATGGACGAGGTGCTTTTACAGTATGGGAGGCTATGTGGTGCTCCTGATTTAATAGTAAGTGTTTCAAAGTGAAAGTTTGGGAGTGCAAAGAGTGCTCACATGATGTTGCTCTGCTTCAGTATGTGCCTGTGAGTGCAAGTTAATATGCATGCATCCTCATTTTTGATACAACATTGCTCCATACATGGCCTAGTAAATATTACACTTGAGTAGCTGCGGAGGATGGAAACATAGACATTTCTACAGCCCTTCTTCAGCAATAACAATACAAACAGTGGTCTGAGACTGAGTAATGTAATTGTGTGATACTTTGCCTCTCATGCTGACTTCAGGTAAATGGGGTGTGTAGCCTTATTTCAACAGATCCATGGCTGCATTTAAGTATGGGAGGGACATGCAGTGTTTTTGCAGCCATACAGTAACACTGCTGGCTTGGACAGTGGAAGTCTGAACAAACATTGCCTGTGCTAACGGATGTCATAGTCCATGAGGTTTTCACATGCTCATTTGTGACATAACAAATGTGTTTCGTCCAGAGGGTACTAAAGGATGTGTGTGCAATTTTCATGTTGCCCCCATGGATATGTATGCATTATGCACAAGATTGAAATGCCTCAGTGTAACACTCTTGGTGTAAATTCACCTTTGACACATCAGATTAATGTTATGTTATGTTAAAATAGTTTATATAGCGCTCAGCTGCCCCAGCAAAGGGGCGTCCCGGTGCTTTGTAACAGAAAATGACTGGCTTCAAGGAGAGAAATAGAGCGTAGAACAGACAGGCTTAGTTTTGGGGAAAGAGGTGGGTTTTAACAGCCCTTCTGAAATCCAAAAGGTTTTCCCGCTCACGTATGTGTGCCGGCAGGGAGTTCAACAATTTAGCTGCTAAATAGCGGAAGGAACGTCCTCCCGCTCGGCAGCGCTTGATCCGGGGTATCTTGACCAGATGTTGGCCAGCAGAGTACAGTACGCTGGTCGGAACATACGGGTTAAGAAGGTTGCAGAGCATTTTAGGAGTGGCAAGTTTTAAAATTTTGAAGGAGAGGCAAAGTGTCTTAAACTGGATACGCTGAGCCATAGGGAGCCAATGGAGCCTCCGGATGGTATCAGAGATAGAATAGAATCGGTGAAGGCCTACTAAGGCTATGGCAGCCGCATTTTGAATGCGCTGCATCCAGCAGATCTCAGCTTTATTGGCTCCCAGAAGCAAGGAACAAGCATAGTCCAGCCGAGAGAGCGCCGTGGCCTGGACTATCAGCTGCCTTTTAGATGAGTCAAAAAACTTGAAATATCATCCTTCCATTCATTATGTGTTCTGACTCGCATGTGTAGGCACTGTTTGCCCTTCCATATTGTGCATGCATGTGAATGTTCTGATGGCCCATGTTTAGCCTCAGTGTGAGTCCCACTGGCCTGCACAGATACTGCCCAATTTGACAAGGACCCATCAGTAAATGGACAGAGTGAAACATATGTGTTGTCTGCCACCCTATAGGTAGCCATTCACAGGCAAAGGACATTGAGGGGTGTGTAGTGCTGGACACAGTGTGTCTGCCCCGACACATCATTTCCAATGTATTGCATGTCTTGCTCACTCACATACTGTATCACAGATGAGGGTTTACCTGGACGATCGGGATGGAGGGGAAAAGGCAAGGCAAGGCCACCCTAAGCGTACCACCAGATCCAGCAAATCCCCACAGGGAGAGCCACCTGCACCTGATACACCTTTGGTGGAGAGTGAGGCTGTTGTGCCTGCCCCATTTCCCACTCCTGCCAAGACAAATCTTGCCTAGTGAATCTCCAAGAAGTCGAGACACAGCCCTCCACATTCACCCTCACACACTGTCTCACGGCAGCATGTCTCCTCCTCCCTGTGCCACCATGCCACCCGGTCCAAGCAGCTCTCAGGCTCCCACAGCCACTAATGCCTCTACTTCAGCTTGTCATCTCTCTCCCAGGTCCAGTCCTCCAACGGTCCCTGACAATCAGCCACCTCCCAGTTCAACTGACAGCTAAGCCTGAGGCAAAGTCCCCTTCCCAAACCCAACTCTCCCACAGCGGTGCCTGGACTGCCAATTTGTATCCCCGGAGCTAGGGTGATTGCCATGGCAGTGTACAGTGTTATGATAAAACAAAATGGAATCCACTTAGAAAGTGGTGGTGGTCCCTAAAGTGATGGGGAGCACTCAGTGTTGTTTAAATGCCCCTCACACACCAACAGGCCCCTTGGTGTCATGCTTCATCATCGGGGCCTTCGCACCCCTCTACGGAATGCGGCGTGCTACGACTAACGACTGCGTAGGAGCACTTGGTAGTGAACTATGTGTGGGTGTGTGTTTTAGGGAGAGAATGTGAGTAAGTGAGGTGAGGTGAAAAAGTGAGTTTAAAAAATACCTGGCTCGTAGGAGAAAAATATTTATTATGTCCTCGGCTGGTATTATTAAAAAGGTGCAGAGTGAGGCTGATTGTATACGTATTAGGGTATATCAATCATTCAGGGTGTCAACATGTTTCAGAGTACAGAGACTCCTTCTTCAGGACAAGGATTTGCACGTTATCCTCACCTTACTCACATGTAATGTTAAAGTGTATTCTACAAAAATATATAAAAAGGTGAAATGTACCTATCAATGTTGTATATATTAGTAAGCTCAGTTGCGCCCAATTGGCGTTGAAGAGAACCTGTGGAAAAAAGACATAATAAACATAATAGTCTGATGTCCAGGAACTGAGAAAAGAAAATGCTTTCCTAGTGAATAAGGGTAAACAGCGGAACCCAAAATGAGGTTCTGAGACCCTGTAAAAGAAGACATTCAAAAAGGACACACAGAAGAACACAGACATACATCTACGGTATAATTAGTTTACTCCCAGATGTGAATGAGGAGAGGGAGGGAATTGAAGGCTTACTTATAGTTCAAAGTATGATGACCTCATGAGCCTAAGCGTGGTATTGGGGGATTCCTTCCTAACTGCTCAGTAAAGCAACCTAAAGGATATTAAGGGTGCGTTTTAGGTTGATAAGTGATAAGGTCAGCAGAGGGTAAAAAGAACACAATGCTCCTCCTAGATCGTGTGACCCAACTCACGGTTACTGCATGGTCAAATCGCCTGCCTTCCCCTCAACGCTGCTCCGGTGAAGTGTTGGGTTGGTTTGGCGGTATCTTATTTATACTCCCTGGATGGTAATTAGGAGGAGGAAGATTGGTTAATGATCCTCGGAAGTATGCCCAAATACGGAGGTTACTTGTGCACCGGATCCGGTGCTGCGCGATGGGCCGGGTGCAGTGCTAAAGAGTAATGCGCACGCGTAGAAAGGTAGCGTTCGCAGAACAGCACATGCGCTGTTGCCCGGAGTTATGGCTCAAGCGCGCATGCGCTAGGAAGTAGTGCCGATTCAATGCGCATGCGCAGCGCTCGAAAAACGGCATCGGTCACCGGCTGCAGTTATAATAAAACCGGGCATCTGGGGCAGATATTAGGAAAATGAAACAGCATACATATTAATGTAAAAGGTGACAATGGCAGCACTACATTGATAATGACAGCACTAAATTGGAGGGATTGACTCAAAGGGAGAGCGCATGGTGCTGGAAGTGAGCATATAGATCACTGGACTGTTTGTTAGATAGGGGCTGTGCTATCAACGTTAGGGTTAGCCAGGTCTTTTTACTATACCCTATGCATAACTCATATGATAGCTAGCCAGGTGTCACTGTGTATTCACTGCAGTTGGCTCCAGGGAATGGAGTCATTAAGCCCAGTGGTGTCAGTCCCGAGGCGGAACACCCACCGCTGTTCTTTTTCAAATAGCCCTGTCTCTGTGGGTAGCTGCTCAATCACTGTCCACTGCAACTCATTAACACAATGTTGGTGTTCAAGGAAATGGGCTGCCATTTTAGTGGTTGTTTTTTTGCATCTAATGTTACTTTTGTGCTCATTAATCCTTATTTTGACTTGTCTTGTTGTCATTCCCACGTATTCTTTTTTGCAGGGGCATGTGATTAGGTACTCTACATTCTTGCTGTTACAGTTGGTGAATGCACGTTGTTCCCAACTGGTACCATTAGTGAAGATTAGGGTCTGGCTTTTCTTAGTAAGATGACAACTATTACAATTGCCACACGGGTGATGGGCCTGTATTCCCTGTATCCTCGTTTGTTCCACTCTGTGTGGAGGAGGTCTTGTATGGACGAGCATGTCCTTTAGATTCCTCCCACATCTGTGGGCAAACAGTGGTTTCTCCAGATCAAGTGAGCCGCTCGTCAGTGTGCGCCAATGTTTGTTGACCAGTTTGGTTACTTGGTTCGTTACTGGGCTGTAAGTGGTGACACAGACAGTTCTGCTCAGTTGGTCGTCTTTCTTAGGTTTATCTTCCAAGAGGGCTTCACGATTGTTATTCCTGGCTCTCTTCATAGCCTTGAGAATCACATGATTAGGGTATTTTCTTTGTCTCAGTTTTGTACTGAGGTCTTTAGCCTGACTTTTGTATTCGGCTAGGTCACTGCAGTACGGCGTAGGCGAAGGAATTGTCCATATGGCAGATTCTCCCTCAGGTGACGAGGATGGAAACTGTCAAACCTGAGGAGGCAGTTCCTTGCCGTGGGTTTAAAATGGGTCTCGGTTTTCAGAAAACCTGCTTCATGGTAGATATTGAGATCCAAGAAAACCATTGCACTGTTGGACATTTGGTGGGTGAATTTGAGGAAGGTGTTCTGGTTATTGAGCCATTGCATGAACTCAGTGATTGAATTTCCATCCCCCTCCCAGATCACCAAAATGTCATCAATATA
This sequence comes from Lissotriton vulgaris, assembly GCF_964263255.1. Taxonomy (NCBI): domain Eukaryota; kingdom Metazoa; phylum Chordata; class Amphibia; order Caudata; family Salamandridae; genus Lissotriton; species Lissotriton vulgaris. The sequence continues at coordinate 44,472 of NW_028246438.1, read as the reverse complement.
TCGTCGCCATGTGTGGATCCTTCCCCTAAAGGGGTTGTTGGGGTTAGGGATCTTGGAGGACTCCAGGTGGTGGACGTACAGACCCGCCAGGCTCGGAGCAAATGTGCTCCCCATACTGGTTCCTTGGCTTTGCCAAAACAAGGTACCTTCGTATTCAAAAAAGGTTTTTGTAAGGGCCAGCGAGATACATTCCATGACTACTCCACGGGGGGTTTGGTATTTCCAGTGGTTAGAGTGGAGTACTTCTTCGATAATCAGAAGTGTCTCATCATGTGGGAGGCTCGTGTAGAGACTCTCCACATCAAGGCTCAGAAGCATTTGTGAGTCAGGGTCAAAGGGATGGTTCTGTAATAGTTGCAGCACAGCTTTAGTATCCCTTAGATATGTGTCGGTGGCTTGCACCAACGGTCTCAGGAAGGCATCGGCAAACTTGGATAAGGGTTCAAGGATGGATGAGATGCCGGACACAATTGGGTGCCCTGGTGGGTTTTCCAGGTTCTTATGCACTTTGGGTATAGTATAGAAATAGGGGATGCGAGGATTTTTCTGAACCAGGAATTCAGATTCTTTTTTGGTGAGCCAATCATGTGCAAGGGCCTCCTCAATCATCCCTTCTATTTTGTACTCGTAGAGACTCAGTGGGATCTTCTACCAAGACCTGATAGTTCCTGCTGTCAGAGAGGAGTCTTCTGCATTCTTTGTCATAAGCAGTAGTAGTTTGAATAACCACTGCCCCACCCTTGTCTGCAGGTTTTATGGTTAAGTTCTTGTTAAGTCTTAGTTCCCTGATTGCCTCATTCTCAAGTTTGCTAGTGTTCTGGAACACCTTCTGCTTAGTGTCCAATTTCTTGAGTTCGTGCATGATTGCTTTCTCGAATGCCAGGACCTCCACAGGGAGTTGGTTGTCTAGGGGTGTGAAGTTAGACTTTGGTTTCAGACCTGTGTCAGAGGTATCTTGAGAGAGTTCCTTGTCTTTAAAGAAAGCCCTCAGTTTGATGGTTCTTATAAAATCCTGGATTTCCTTGTGTAACAGAAAGGTGTCAGGTTTATTAGTAGGGACGTACCCTAAGCCTTTGTTCAGTACCTTCTGTTGTAAATCAGTGAGGGGCCATGGGGTTATGTTGATAACTAGGTCCCCCTCTTGCTCGTAGATGCTTGGTTCGCAGTCATACTCCTTGTTAGAACCCTGGGGTCTGTTTCATCCGCGGGTTGCCAATTGACATTGTTGCCCTTCTTGTTCCTCCCTTACTTCCATTTTGTTTAATCATATTGCCTAGGGAGACTGAATCCACTTGTTCTCTCTCTCCCCCCTCTTGGTTGTATTCAAGTGTACAGTGTTACCCATTCTCCGTGCAGTTTCACATGCACACATGTACATGCGTTGAACTATGGGCTGGCCAATGGCCTTGCTGTTTGTCACTTTGGATGCCCATTCCCTGTGCAGTTTCTCATGGACACATGTACATGCTTTGAACTATGGGCTGGCCAATGGCCTTGCTGTTTGTCACTTTGGATGCCCATTCCCCGTGCAGTTTTTCATGGACACATGTACATACTTTGAACCAATGACTGGCATATGGCCTTGCTGTTTGTCACTTTGGATGTCCATTCCCTGTGCAGTTTCTCATGCACACATGCACATACTTTGAACTATGGACTGGCCAATGGCCTTGCTATTTGTCACTTTGGATGCCTATTCCCTGTGCAGTTTCTCATGGACACATGTACATACTTTGAACCAATGACTGGTCTATGGCCTTGCTGTTTGTCACTTTGGATGCCCATTCCCTGTGCAGTTTCTCATGGACACATGTACATGCTTTGAACTATGGGCTGGCCAATGGCCTTGCTGTTTGTCACTTTGGATGCCCATTCCCCGTGCAGTTTTTCATGGACACATGTACATACTTTGGACCAATGACTGGCATATGGCCTTGCTGTTTGTCACTTTGGATGTCCATTCCCTGTGCAGTTTCTCATGCACACATGCACATACTTTGAACTATGGACTGGCCAATGGCCTTGCTATTTGTCACTTTGGATGCCTATTCCCTGTGCAGTTTCTCATGGACACATGTACATACTCTGAACTATGGACTGGCCAATGACCTTGCTGTTTGTCACTTTGGATTCCCATTCTCTGTGCAGTTTCTCATGCACACATGTACATACTTTGATTTTGTACTGGCCACTGGCTTTGCTGTTTTCTACTTTTGATGCCTGTCTGTGTATTATGTAATAAAGACAGTTACTCCTGTTGTCTGCTTTGTCAATGTCCTTGCAAAATAAAAGGTTTTATGTATGGGTATGGTTTCACATGACACATGCTCTGTATGCCTCTTTACCATTGCAAATTGCATGTTTTACTTTTTCAGAGTTTGCCAGAGGTGACAGGCACTTTAGTTCTCTCTCCCAGGTCCAGTCCTCCAAAGGTCCCTGACAATCAGCCACCTCCCAGTTCAACTGACAGCCAAGCCTGAGGCAAAGTCCCCCTCTCAAACCCATCTCTCCCACAGCGGTGCCTGGACTGCCCATTTGTATCCCCGGAGCTGGGGTGATTCCCATGGCAGTGTACGGTGTTACCCATTCCCTATGCAGTTTCTCATGCACACATGTACATGCGTTGAACTATGGGCTGGGCAATGGCCTTGCTGTTTGTCACTTTGGATGCCCATTCCCTGTGCAGTTTCTCATGGACACATGTACATGCTTTGAACTATGGGCTGGCCAATGGCCTTGCTGTTTGTCACTTTGGATGCCCATTCCCCGTGCAGTTTCTCATGGACACATGTACATACTTTGAACCAATGACTGGTCTATGGCCTTGCTGTTTGTCACTTTGGATGCCCATTCCCCGTGCAGTTTCTCATGGACACATGTACATACTTTGAACCAATGACTGGTCTATGGCCTTGCTGTTTGTCACTTTGGATGCCCATTCCCCGTGCAGTTTCTCATGGACACATGTACATACTTTGAACCAATGACTGGTCTATGGCCTTGCTGTTTGTCACTTTGGATGCCCATTCCCTGTGCAGTTTCTCATGGACACATGTACATACTTTGAACTATGGACAGGCCAATGGCCATGTTGTTTGTCACTTTGGATGCCCATTCTCTGTGCAGTTTCTCATGCACACATGTACATACTTTGATATTGTACTGGCTAATGGCCTTACTGTATTCTACTTTTGATGCCTGTCTGTGTATTATTTCATAAAGACAGTTACTACTGTTGTCTGCTTTGTCAATGTCCTTGCTAAATAAAAGGTTTTATGTATGGGTATAGCTTCACGTGACACATGCTCTGTATGCCTCTTTAACATTGCAAATTGCTTGTTTTACTTTTTCAGTGTGTGCCAGAGGTGACAGGCACTTTAGTTCTTCTTGACTCTGAGGCTTGAGGGTACAATGATGGTTGTTTGTGATGATCTACTGTTATCCTAATCATTCTATGGTCAGGTTTGCTAAATTGTACACAACATGTTATGATGCAATACCACAACAGAGGTGAATTCTATCCACAGGATTACTTGCGGGGTGGTCAGGGTCATTCATATCTGTGTGATCTTTCTTGATGTGTGAACAGCAGTGTTGTTTTGTGGTCATCTTGTGTTGGTCTGTCTTCCTAGTCACATGGATACATTTGAATATGTGCACTTGAGTGATCATACCGTGTGATGGGCTGTCATTGTCAGTAGTGTTGATGTGTATGTGCCCCTGCAATGCCAAATGCACACATGTATGATCCAGGTAATGAGTGCCTGTTTGTTTCCATTGTCTGCCATGTGCTTCAGATTGTGGGCACATGTAGGAGTTGTAGGTTGGGCACCGTGCAGTGTGTTGGTGTGTCCTTGCACTCCTGGGGGACAAATACTTGGTGTTGCTGCCAGTTGTGAGTATGCAGAGTGTGTGACTGCTAAGTCCGGGTTGTGTTTTGTTTTGTTGATCAGCCATGTGTCTTGTTACTGTTTGTGGTCACTGTGCTGACCTACTCGGCCACACTGACATTATTTGTGATTTTTCTCTTGTATTGCTGTCACTAAGCCCTCTTTTGGCCCCAGAATGGTTTGTGGAGTTAGGCCATCTCTTATATGTGCGTCTGATGCCTACACTTTGTGAGTAACTCTTCTATGTGTTTGTGTACTGTACACTCCTCACCTGTCCACTACTGAAGTACATACCACTTCAATCTCGTGTCTTCCACCCCATGGCTTGCCAGTGTGTGAGCCACCCGACCACTTCATAGTGTACTATGGAAAGCTGATCTGTGTTCAGGACCAATGTGCCACTCCGGACAGTTTCACAATTAGTTATGTGTTATTTACTTCTACTATTTTGCAGTCATGGTTGCTTATGTGCAAAGCATATGTTTGAGAAGCACAGTCCTCTAGTCATGTTGTTTGCATCTGGGTTTCCCTGAGTTGTGCATCTGTGGGTGATGGGCAAGCTGTATGTGTGCTTACTGAGGTACTGCTACCCTTCCTGAGCGCGATGATATATTTGTGTTGTGATGATTTGTATTGTGGCAGTTCATGGTATGGCACTCAGATATATGTGCTACTGGTTTGGGTTGTGTGCACACACTGCTTGGTGTGCATGCAGTGCTGTCAGTGTATGTTGCCTTGTACTTTCCTGGTGTGCATCCCCCTAATCTCCAGCTGAGTTTGCAATGTGATGGATTGGTATGTGCATCTGTTGTGTTCTTGTAGATGTATGCAGTGTTTGGCCTGTGTTGGCTCTTTCTACTGACAGATGCTATGTGTGTGTGATGTTCTATTTGTATGACATTGTGTGTGAGTAGTTTGTGCATTGTGATATATTCAGATGTGTTGCAAGTGTGGTGTGTGTCTTTCACATGCAGCAAGGTGGATTCCTGGTCATGAGCTTGTTTTGAGTGCACAATGGTGGGTTGTCCTCCTATTTTAAGCTGTCATTTGTCAGGATTCTGCATGGGCATGCTTGTGGTACACTATGACACCATGTTCACTTGATGACTGGTTTGGTGTATCTGCCTGTGTTAGCTGATTTGTCCCATTGATCCCAGTTAGTGTTCATGATTGGCTTTTTATGATGTAATTCTTGTTTGTGTTGGGGTATGGTGTCTGTGCATTGGTCCAGAGTGACAATGTTGTGTATTCCTGTTCTGTCTCGGGTCACATGGCCTTTCCACTGGTTGTTTGTGAGCTTTGTGTTTTGCTATTGTTTTGTGTCAGCATTGGTTCAGTCATCCCTGAGTGTGAGTCTGACATTTGTGGATGCACCACAGGGAGTGTGATTGGTTGTCAGTGAACTCACAAGACATCATTAACACCATTATGTGTGTTTCTCACAGGTGTTGAGTATTGTAGGTCTGAGGTTGGTAGAGGAGGGGGATTGGTGTCACTACAACGCATGCTTTTACATCGCATGCCTTTACAACGCGGTTTTTACCACGCAGTCCATTACAACGCATAATGCTTTTAGGCGCTAGATAGTGAATTATTTAATTTACTATTCCAACTCCAGTCCCCGTGGATAGCAGGGAAGGTGTTGGATAGTAAATTAAATATATTCCCTATCCTAGAGCGCCCCCCAGCGCAATGCGTTGTAATGGTATGCGTTGTAATGGTTGCGATGTAATGGTAGTGCGTTGTAAAAAATGCGTTGTAAGTGATGTTCCCCAGAGGAGGGGTATGTGTAAAGGTCCTTCTTTTTTTTGACGGTCAATGAGCCATGTGTTTTGTGCTGATGATATACACATGTCAAGTAAGTTGATATAGATGTGTGGCTGGTCACTGTATGACTTCAGACACTTCCTATCATTCCTGTGCCTTTGCATGGCTTGCCTTGATGTATCCCTGAGTTGTTGCACTGAGGTTATTTTGGTTTAATTTTACTCACTGTGCCACCCATGTCTGATTTGATGGCCTAAGGGTGGTGTGATATGTTAATTTTCTCGCATGTGATGTACACATGCTATTTGGCTTGCTCCATGGTTTCCCAGCACTGTCCACTTCACTTTTGGCTGGCCCATGTATTGTCTTCCATTGCTGCTGACCTATGGTATGAGTATGTGGCTGGGTCACAGTGTGGGGTGTTTGTGAGTGACTTGACAGGCAGCGTGAACAGTTCAGTGGATGTTCACATGCAGTGTGAGTCTTCATTTTGTAATTATACTCAGTTTGCTTCTCATGAGTGGAAGGTAGGTGTGAGGAGGAGGGTTGTCCAGCCCCTGGGCTTCTGTGCAGGGTGTTGCTCTTCACCCCCACCTTCCCAGTCAATCTCCTTTGTCCTTTGATGTGTGAGGTGCGAGGTCTGGCTACACCTGGCTGATAAATTGTGCAGGGGGCACAGGAAGTGCACACAGCATGTGCCCAAAAGGATGCGTGATGCGTAGTGTGGGAAGGGTGAAGGTGGAGCCCTGTGAATATGGCCGGACTGCCCATGCCTGGTGCAGGCCCTACCTACTACATTGTGCGCAGGTTTTCCTGCGTGTTCACCTCTGTGGTGACTTTCCCGGGACATTGCAGGGATTTTGCGGTTGATGGGTGACCCGAATGCGGAGGGGTGGGTTTCTAACAGGTAGGACATGTGTTGGTACACTAGGGGACATGTTACTGTCCCCACCAGAGTGTCTGATGTGGACAGGAACCATATGTGAGCACAGGATTTGTGTGTTGTGGTTGTATGTGGAGTTGTGTATTTGCGTACCTATTGCGTTGTCTGCGATGGTGTATTATTATAACTGGTAGTGGATGAGGTACAGCAGCGGAAAAGCTTGAAGAGCTGGATCCATAGTGGTCAGGACCGGGTGGAGGGGACCGGGAGTCTGGTTTCACTCTCCGCTGTCGTGCTTCCTCCGTCTCCGGGTGGGTGGATTCTCTGCTGCGTTGTGATGGGCTGTTTGGGGCATCGTGATTTGTACAGCGGATGGGACGTCATTCCGCACGGCGGTGTTTCCCTCTTGGATCCCTCTGCCATGGTGGCAGGGGGAAATTTCTGGTGGTTCACATAACTGTGCACCGGACGAAAAATGGGCTATGTTAGCCCATCGTAATATGGCGGGCACGTGGACAACCGCCAGCCCCGCGGATGTGCTTCCGTCCGCCATCCTAATGAGCCCCATTATTTTTATGTAATTTTGTTACACAATTTTTGACAATATTAAAAACATGATTCAGAAATGTTGGTATTATTCAGACTTTATTATAGAGTATAATATCTTTTTAACATATATTTTTCATTGGAAATATATTTTACAGACATATTTGTTTGAACAGTTTTGAAAAATGATACATTTTCTGCAGTATAGTCATGTAATAGTAAAGTAAATATATTTTTAGTTCTTTACCTATAAACAATTTGTTATTATTATTTGTAATTTTTTGTGAGAAAAAAGTACATATTTAAGTACATTTGTTTTTACCTTTTTATACATTTCATAGAATTGTTTTTGTTGTAATATTATATATTATGTATTTTACAAATTTATATTTTATAAATAAAAATATTATTTGGTATATTAAATATTATTATTAGGAAAATAGTATTTAATATATTAAATAATTTACACAATTTTTTACAAATATATGTTTGTATCCTATATTTGTTTATAAAACATTGTAATATTGCTTACACATTTGCAATAGTTTTATTGTATTTTTTTATTTTGAAGGTGAGCACAGGAAACAAATATACATTTTAACATATATTAAATATCTTTGTTTTTGGATAATATAATATTTAATGTATATTTTACAAATGTTTGTATATTTTTTTTAAATACAATAAATACAAATTTCATTTTTGTGATTATTTTTACTATTTCCCCATTCTTGTCTATGGGGAGTCAGCCTTTTTTGTAATTTTAATTACGCAACCATTTTATTTTCTTTGGCTCACTTTTCTGTCTATCCATTTTGTTTTTAGTTCAGTTTGCCAAACGGATCCTCGTGGCTGTGAGCTGTATTTCGTCTGTTTAGGTAAGTTTGATTTTTTTTACTTTTAAGGTAGTTTTAGGGTAGGGGCGAGGTAGTAGTAGTGTAGTTAAATTTGTTTGAATGGTAATTGTCTGTTTTATGTGTTGGTAGGTGTTGTTTTGGTAGTTTAGTGTTTTATGTGTTGGTAGGTGTTGTTTTGGTAGTTTAGTGTTTTATGTGTTTGACTCAGTGTTGGGTGGAAATAGAGTGTTATGTAGTGTTAGTTATGTGTTTAATTATGTTATGTTGTATTTAATCTTGATATTAATGCTCGTGGGTTTGTACATGTTATTGTGGGAGGGTGTTCTTTTTTTTCTTTACAGGTTTTCTTGATCGTAAAAGGATGGTGCTGATGACACATTTATTTTTTTTTAAAAGGAAAAAAAATTTTGCTTCTCTGAAACAGAGAGTATTGATGCGGGGTTGTACCCAGATAGTGTCCCTGGGACCTGGGTGATCAATGTAATGAAAGGAAGGGGTCCCAGTACTTAAGGATCAATTTACAAGACAAACAATAAAAATAAATCAGTTAAGAAACAAATCTGTTCACATTGTTTTAATCACAATGTGAATATTTATAGCAAATATATGAATTTCATTACGTAAAAACAGTTTGCGTAGTGCCCCAAATACGGTAGAAGGAGAAGGGGGGGAGTGATCCGGACCCCACACGATCCTAATCTGATCGCGTTCTTCGAGTGAGTGCAATCGGTAAAACGTCTCTGTCTGGTGGAACGGAGCTGTCCTCACCCCTGCTAAAACCCTGACTCTCCTCTATCTTTAGAATTACCCACGAGGTACGCTTGTGAATTGACCAGACCCCTTAATGATTGTGAACAATATCACGCATTTTTTGGTGAGTGTCAACCCTCAATTAAATTATCTTGTCTGATGAGGCACAGCTCACTTCCTCTGTGCTAAACTCTGGTGTCCTTTATGTACCCCCCAGCCACGATTTAAATTGCTGCTACCTCTGACCATATTACCTATTTGAACTGGGGTCGCCCTGATATCATTACATGGTGAGTTCGCCCTTCGTATTTTTGACTCTATCACGAATTTTGAGATACTCTAATCTATCTAAATCGCCCGCATTTATTGTACATTAACAGCTTTATCAGCCTTGACGATTCCGTTGGACCAAGCCACTAGTCGGTCTCACGGTCCACCTCATACTACGTCGTGGTGAGTTCCCTTTTAATTGTTGATACTGAGCAACTACCACGCCCTGCCCTTTATTCACAACCAGTGAAATGTCCTTTTGCTGCCTTTTTAGGACCGGCTTTACTCCTAACTTTTTCCTTACAGACCACGAGATATATTCAACTGGGTTAACGCGTTTTCCTTTGTCTCTCATCCGAGGCGCTTGTATAATGATTGACCATTTATCTATTGAGTCAACCTTACTTGTAATGCATGATTATATTCGCCCTAATTGTATGGCACTATAGTGAGTGTGTTCCCTACCAACGTATGTCAGTAATGATGTGCTTTCCCTTTGGAATAATATAGGGATTAACTCCCCAATATTAAGTCTTATATTTATATTGACTAGGTGTGTCCCCACCCCTGTCCTGATGAAGACCCCACAGCAAGGATAGCAATTCTACCTGCACAATAGAGGGTCGAAACGTCGACAACTACCCGTAGAATTCAACTCCACGCCCGAAACGCCTTCATTAATTGAAACTTTGTGGAGTATGCTGTTATGTAGGAATGATTCATTGAACCTTGTGGTCTAAATTCCTACACACACTGTGTAGCATGTATAAATGATGTATATTGACTGATTTAATTGTCACTATAAAATTTCCTCCTTTCCTTCACTACTTCCTCACAGGATCACTCCCCCCCTTCTCCTACTACCGTATTTGGGGCACTACGCAAACTGTTTTTACGTAATGAAATTCATATATTTGCTATAAATATTCACATTGTGATTAAAACAATGTGAACAGATTTGTTTCTTAACTGATTTATTTTTATTGTTTGTCTTGTAAATTGATCCTTAAGTACTTGCTTCTCTGAAACAGGTTAATTTTTTACATTTCCTTAAATTTTTCGGGTTTGTTGAAACGTTTGTTTTAAGCTAAGGGATTCATTCTTTAGAGGATTGCGTTGTTGGAGCCTTTTTTCAAAATTTCTATTTTTGCATTTTTTGTGCTAATTTTCGGGTTTTTGAGGGTTTAGTTATTGAGAAGATTGCGTCGTTGGAGCCTTTTTTCTACAGTTGTATTTTTGCATTTTGTTTGGGGCTTTCTTTTTTAATAGATTCGTCTTTCGATTTATCCACTATGGATTTATTCGTTTTTGAGGACCATTTACTGCAACATAACTGGAAGTTATTTTTTAATATTATGGGTAGGAAATGTTTTTGGTTACATTTAGTTTGTTTGTTTCTTTTTTATTTTAATAAATATATTATGACATATTTACATGTACGTTTTTAATTTTTAAATAGCATAATTATAATTATTAATTTAAAAAGAGTAGAATTGTGTAGTTTAAATGTTTTGTGATTTTCAAATGCTTATGATGTTTAGGATTGTTTTTGTTTATAATATCGATTTAGCAATCATGTCAGATATTCTAGCCCATTGGTGTTTGGAAATAGGCTAGTTTTATGTTGCAGGTAATCATGCATTTTTTTGTTTGTTTACTGGGTTTAGGGACGATTTAGTTCGTTAGGGATTGTTCTAGCCTTAGCTCTTGATAGCTCTGTTCTTTTTTATGGCTTCTATTTGTTTGTGTAAGGTTGGTTGACCTCTTTCTGTTGTGGCTTGGAAGGCATTGGGCCATCCTTCCACAGCGTTATTAGTTTTAGCTTTTTGAGCTAGAGTGCTACCGTAGACTTTCCACCAGGGGGTTTGGAACTTTGATTGTCTACGGTGCCCTGACCTATGTAGCCTTCCCACCCAAGTGTCTTCAACGTTGTCTAGGAAGTGAGTTAGTTTTGTTTTGTTTGCTAAGTAGAAAGGGCTTTCAAGAAGTATGTTGTAGTGGTTGGCTACTTTAGTTGTTGGGACATAGGCCAGAGCTATTATAATTTTTTATTTGATAGGCTAAGTTGCTATTGGTGGCATAATCTATACTTAGAGTATATTTTTGTCTCCAGATACTTTGCTTGAAGTGATAATAGCAATCGTGTATTGCAGTGTGTGGGTATATTTTTAGAATTGACTGAATAATTGCTTGTTCAAAGTCAATGATTATTTTTTGTGGAAAGTAGTTGTCGTGTGTCGTGTGTTGTTTTATCATTGTAAGGAGTTCTATTTAGGTGGCATTTTTCTCATTAGGGAGTAGTGTGTATATGAAGGGGATATTAGTGTCTTCATATTCATCGTGGATGGTGAATAGTTGGTAAAAAGGCTTTGGGCAAAGTTTAAATGTGCCATCCATCATCCACGTTTCACAGTCTTTCAGTTTTTGTATGTTGTTGTTGGTGGCAAAGATGATAATTCCTTTTTCATGACTGTCAATGTCATGAAGAACGAATTTCTCATCTCTGTGGGTGACAGTGTATTCCGGTAATATTTCTATTTATGCAAACGTTTGGGGGGTGGGTGGTATTTGAGCAGTAGCTTTTTAGGTCTCGTGACCTACAATGCGCGCAAGCGCATTGAGGGAGCGAGAATTCAAGTAGCCAAAATCCTCGTCAAACCAAGGTCTTTCTGCTGCGGTTTTCTTGAAGCTCACGTGAATCACGTGAACAAACAAGCACATGCATCAGGCACTCCTCCCACACCTCACGGACATCTGTTCATTTCTCCTCCCCCTCCCCAGCCAGCTTCCCCCAGGCCCCTGCTGCTTCACACCCTCATCGCCGCTCGGCCCCCTCCCCTGCCCGACGTTTCGTATGCAAGCCCAGCCTCTGCACCCTCTGCACTCCTCCCCTTGCTCGCATTCCCAGGCTCTCCCGCCCCCATCCGGCTTCCCTCCCACACTTCTCCCCCTTACTTGCTACCTTTACCTTAATGCTATCTCCTGTCATGTACATTTCACAGCCTTTGCTTGACACCCATCCCTTGACGCTCCTGCTACACCTTCAATACAGCATTAGCAGTGTTCTGACAACATGAGCTTTCCATCCCTGTTGTTTGCTGAACTGTGCTCTTTACGCCGATTCCCGCTTTGAACAGCTGTTTGACAGCAATGCCGTTCTCGTGCGTTCTGTCTGGTGGAGTTCTTTTTTTGCAGAGTTCAAAGCAATTCTTAATAGCATTTCACTCCCACATTACGCCAACCCACGCCCAAGCCTGCTTCAATCCCCGAGCACGTCCCTTTGGTTTAAAACGGAAGGAAATGCTTAACATAGCTTGGGAGGCGTTCACTGTCTCAGAAAGAGCAGGCGTGTGATAAATGGTGTTTCGCCCATAACTACAGAACACGTGACATTGTGAAAGAATCTCTAGCACGCCGAAGGATGGCATGGAACGAGGTGAACCCTGCGATCACCTGGGGGGGTTTACATGCAGAACGCCACGGACATCCGTCTGGCTCAAGGCAGTTTCACTTCTCTGCTCAGAATGCAGCAATGCGACAAGCAAGCAAGCCCGATAAGAATGTGTTTGAGATCAGGGAAACAGGAGAAAGGGTACGAACCATAGCTGCAAACAATTAGCTGAAACCTTCTGAAATGTGTTGAAAGTAGCAGAAAGCGCAGAGCCCGGAGTGCATGGACCTTCAGGTGACTTAAGAACTCAGCACAGTATCTCCGCCACACACAGCTAGGTCATAAGGTTCGATACTAGACAGAAAATGAACAGAGATAAGTGAAAAGGGGTGGACACAATAAAGCCTACAAATACAGTTCAAGTTAACAAAATAGGTTTTGTAGTCAATCGCCCTTCAGTTAACAGAACTTTCTGGGTCGTGGCTTTAAGGCACGCCAGTTACTGTGTTAAGTATTTACAGGAGGATAGCACAGACTCAACTGGTGTTCGCTGACAGAAGAGGGATACATAAATTGGGAAGGTATGACGAGTTGCTTATTTTCAAAACCCCAACTCGCAAGCACTAGGTTGCGGTGGACAATTTCTCTGGGCATGCCACACTCAATAGCTGGACTTGCCTTTAAAAGGTTAAGCAAAGGTGACTGGAAGTATGTTGTGTGGAGTGAAAAGAGGGACCTAGCTGTAAAAGAGGTTGTCACTGCTGTAAAAGTTTAGAGAATAACCCTATTTCTGACATTATGATTCCCACGGAAAATGCAAACCTGGGACTAGCTTCATGTGATATGACTAGACAAAAAAGTCATACTAAGTAATGTGGAACTATTTCACAACCTTTTAAAGTCCTTCATTACTTTTTTTTTTTTTTAAAAAACGATTTGGTAAAAATGCTCCAAAAACCGACTTTTAAAGTTAACTACAGCCAAAAAAATCCATGCAAGTTGCAAAACGGAAAATAAAAACGAGTGAACTACAGAAGTACACCAAACTGAAAATGGAGAATATATCACCTGGGTTATATCGTTCCACAGAACCGAAAGTCTGATCTTCAGAGATGTCAAGAATGTTTTGCTTATGGCTCGCCCCTTTCTGTAATGGCACAGACAAGCCAATAAACAATGGACCAGACTGACGCCCAGAACAATTACCAATAGCTGAGAGGAACTCAAACGTTCCTTCCATCACTTTCTGGGCTATCTTCATAGCAGTCAAGGCCCTTCCATCCAGATAAGTCCATCAGCTTATAATCATTAACCATGAGGGGGAAAAATAACACCAGCATTAAAATACAAATATCCCCGAACTGGGGAAAATTAAGGCTTTTACACAATGTTCTATATATTTAATAGTTGCCAAACAGATAATGGTTACTTCAAAGGTTGCGCTCCACAAATACAATACAAATGCAGGACTAGCCTCAAGGGCCTGAAAGATTCCGTGCGCAATCGGTTAGCTTAGTGTCAAAATCTGGAGGGCATTTATTAGGACGGTAAAAGCATGGGAGTAAAATCTGGAAATACAGCTAACTGGTGGGCAGAGAACGGTGGCTTGGGCAGAAATACAGCCATATTAAATGTGCTCCTGGGGACATTTCCTAGTGCTGGAAGACCGAAACGTGTAATTGTTTACTTACAAATGGTTAGGAAAATATATAGTTCACATAATTTAATCACACAGATTTATTTATTTATTTATTTTATTTATTTTTGACACTTGTAAAGCGCTACTTAATTTAATCACACAGATACATTATGGGATGCGAACAGTCAGTATAGAGAAAAGTATCTATGACAAAAGTCTACCTACATCTCTTTGCGAAACCTTCTCCAGCTTCAAATAGAGATTGAAGGGCAAATGTTTGTAGAAAAATAGGATTGGCTTACAAAGATATATAACTTGATGCATACATAAATAAAGCAACATTAAGTGACTACTGGTAATAAAACCACTTCGAAGCTGATATTTCAGAAACGTCAGCAAATAGCACACATATTCTTAAAAACGTAACTTTCAGAATTTTGGTGCTTCATGGTGTCTAGGATACAAACTTCGGTTTTCAGCCACAAAGTTAAACTGATGTTTATGCAACAAAAAGACAAGGAAAGAAAAGGTGATTTGTTATATCGAAAAAAGAGCATAAAACGAATCTCGTGTTTGCAGAATGCTGCACGTTACTCTAAAATAAAACCGAAGAGCAAGCACATACATGCTTGGCTGAATACCAAGCAAAACACCCATTAAAAAACACGTCAAACAGAAATTATTGCTTAGAAGAAACGTGCCAGCAGTTAAACTGAACTCTGAAATCATCAACATGGTTTTTCTTTGAAGCTGATAAATTTTAATATAAAAAGGATACAATAAAGATATTTAATACAGCTATTTATATTCTAAAAATGTCAATCCGAATATTTCAGATAAAATACAGCCTTCACCCACCGATCCTTTAATAAAAGCCATAATGCTCTATTACGTCAAAATTAGCACTCTGGCAATGTCAGGAACCACAGTAAAGTACTCTAAGGAGAACATCTAGGTCTTCACCATCTAAACACTGCAACCAATCGACGATTAGCCACTACTGTGGCATATTCCCCAACTACAAATACTCGATGCACTATGTTTAGCTCTTGTACATCAAACATACAATAAGTCAATACCCATTATATGAAACAAGCACTGGCGTTGCCAATAGGTTTTGCAGTAGGAAAGTTGGAGCTATTGGTTTTGTAAATGACAAAGCCCTTTATGTTTTTTAAATGAAAACAAAAATAAAAGGCATTGTTATTTGCAATTGTGATAGCTCCAACTTTCCTACTGCGAGACCTATTGGCACCGCCAGTGCTTGTTTAGTTCTGGCTATTAATCTTTTTAGAGTGGGGATGGATGGTAGTTGTCCTGTGACATGTTCAGGGACTTGCTTGCTTCTCTGATTGTTTCTAGAGCATCTCTGACCTCAATTTCTGTCACATTGGGGGATGGTTGTGTTCCTTGACATTAACTACATATATTTCTACTGTTGTGGCTCTCCCATTGCAAGAAGTGGAGTAGTGTTTAGTACATTTCCAACAGGTTTTGTTTCCAATAATTCTTCTTGTGTATTAGGGTAGCCCATGTAGCACAGAAGTAGTTTTCCCTTTTATGATGTGATGAATGTTGCTCCTTCTGTCATTTTTGTTTGTCTATCTGTGAATATATCTATATATATATTAATTAATTATAAGGTCTTGAATAGTAAACATGTTTGTATAATTATTATATATGAAATAAACTTACATTTGTCTTGCTTTAATTCTCTTGTTGAATATTTTATCAATGGTTGTGGTTGATTCAATGTTTTCTTTTTTTCTGTTGGTTTAAAAGATACATTTTATTTTTATTAAAGGTTTAAAAATATTTTGATTATTTTGTTTATTTTGTTTCTATTTTTATATCGTTGAGCGAAAAAAATACTCGCTCTTTTTAGTTGATGAAGTTCATTTCGTTGATGTTGTATGTTGAATTTTGTAGAAGCTGTGAAGAGAAAAGTATTTGCTAGTTATATTTTGCTTTTTTAATTAGTTTATTGTTGTTTATTAGTTTGCTATATTTGTTGGGTAATCTATATACTTATTAAAGGGGTCAGTACAATCGTCTCAGTGATGGAGACCACCGCCTATAAGGTGGCGGTTCCACATATCAAATTGCAATGGGGCCGCCACCACAGCGGCCCAAGACAGCATGTTTTCTATTGCTGTGGGTGCTGCTGGCTGCAGCACCGCCGCAATGGAAAAAGGCAGGTTTTGCTTTTCCCTGCACTACTTGGTAGGCATCATGCGGTGCCTGCCACATGATGCAGGGAAATGTCGGGGGACACCATAGGTGCCCCCGAGTGCAAATACAAACTGCCCCTGCACAAGGTAGGCCCATTATAGCCATCCAAACTAAATCCCTACCAGCATTTCCATGGCAGTGACCCGGCATGGAAGACTGGCAGACATCCAGCATTCTGATCTGGTGGGCGGTGCCTGCTAGGCACCTCCACCATTCTGAGGATGTAGGGCGGTCCGACAGGCATTCATAATGATTGCTTCTGTCAGACCGGTGCGGTTGGACTTTCCGCCCGCCAGCACACTGCCCGCCATCACAATCTGGCTAGTGGTAATTGCCCTCATGATGGTGGGGAACCCACCAATGACAGCCTGTTAATGGCTGGTTCACCGCCATAGTTAGCAGGCCCTTCATTTTTTTTTTTTATTTAATGTTGATTTTGTCCTTGTTTTCGAAGTTAAATTCTTGTTTTCAGTTTTTTAGGTGGAGTATTAGTGATGTGTAATTTGTGAAACATAAAAGAAAACATTATGGTTTTAGTTAATTTGATTATTTTGCTAATTAAAATATATATATACTTACTATTTTAAGTTGATGAAGTTTCTTTCATTTAATTTATCTTTTTTAAATCCTTTACTTTATTTGTTGTTTAAGTCATATACTTACTTTGTTATATATTTTTTGTAATGTTGATTTTATTGTTGTTGTGGACGTAAGTCTTTGCATTGAATTTTTTAGGTGGATTTTTTGTAAACTTTAATCTGTGGCATATAATGGAAAACATGCTATAGTTTTAGAAAGAAAATGTAAGCTAATGTTATTTATTTACTTACAAAGTTTTGTTCTTACCTTTAATGAGAGATGTTCAGAATAGTTGTTTGCGTAGTTCTTTTTCTTTCTGCTTTCTGTCTCTTAAAGTTTCCTTCTTCCTCCATGTTTGTCCATTATACTGTATATGTTGTGTTAATTAAGTGATTGTTTTTATAGTGTTTATATAATTAGTTCGTGTTTTCTATTGGTTTGTGTTGGTGTAGTTTACATTTATTAGTCGAGATAACTTTTTAGAATTTTTTAGCAGTTACCTTTTAATTTGTTTAATATTTATTATGTTTACTTAATGTTTGTTTTTAGTTTATCATTGTTATTTAAATGTATGTGGAGATAAATGTGATATATTTTGTTATATATGATATATATTTGTTTATTTTTTGGTAGTTGTGTTTTTTTATGTTTTATTGTTTGTTTATTTCTTTGTTTTGGGATTTTTAGGGGCACATTAGGATGGCGGTCGGAAAATCACCCCGACCGCCATGGAAGCGGAAAACAATCGCCCGCCGGGACCGTGGAGAAACCAGCAGTTCAATTAGGATCAACCGACAAAAAAGACAGACTGCGGTGGTAGCGGGTGAATAAAAACTGTCTGATGCGGGTGGTGACGATCAAAAACCGACTTCGGAGGTCAGAAACGCAGCAGAAAAGCAACAACCCGCTGCAAGCATAGCAGAGACACCGCACGGGAAATTAGGAAATCCCCAATGGTTCCGCGGTACAATCCGCTACTTCCGACCGCCGCGGTCACACACTGAAGTGAATGGGAGAGCCAGCGGAAGAGCTGCAGCATAGCCACCGCAGCGGACGATCCTCACAAAACATGGCGGACGATGCAAAAACACCAAAACAAAGGCAAACATTGCACAAAAAAAGTAGCCATGCCCCCCAATACACCAAACACATCCCAATGAAACAAATAAATGACAAACAGAAACATACATTACCAGGACAACTCCCACAACAGACCTGACAGCAAAAGTCCATTGAGACACATCCACATATCTGAATATAAAACTAGCCCCTTCACTGACCACAATCCTTTGCAACACTCCAGAAGAGAAGGGCATACACCAGACCTGACAGGAGAGGCAAGAGAAAACAGCACACCACCACCACTACCACCACCGTCACACCAGCACCAACAATCCCCCAGCACATAACACACCTGACACACAAACACCAGACTTAGCACCCACACCCTTGCACCCACAAACACTTTGCACACTACACACCATGGCATCACAAAAATGCCCAAATTCACAGAGCGGGCTGAGTTGACAGTCATGGTAAATGAGATAGTCAGAGTGGAACCACAACTGTTTGGTAGCCTGGTCCAACAGACACCATTAGCCACAAGGGCCCAAATGTGGCAAAGGATAGTCCAAAGGGTCAATGCAGTAGGAAGGAGATCATGAAGTGGTGGCATGATCTCAAGAGGGTTGTCAAAGAGAGGAGAAGCAAGAACCGGGAGCTGGCTGACAGGACTGGCTGTGGGCCTCCCATGACACCAAAACCATTCACACCATGGGAGAAGAAGGTGCTTGCCATACTGCATCCTGAGAGTCTCACAGGAGTATCCGGGGGAGTGGAGGCTGGTAAGAAAAAACAAATGTTAACCAACACACTAATAAGTACATCCTTGCACAACCCAACACTATTGCATTGTTCACCTACACCTAACAGGTAGGTAGCCATCTTGCCTGGGAGGCCTTTTTGGGGGGAGGGATGCCTGTACCACAACTCCCACCATGCCCCCTGTCCCACACCCCAGCAGGATGGAGCCCTCCTTCCCACCCAGAAGCATATGGCAGCCATTGCATTGTTCACCCTCACCTAACAGGTAGGTAGCCATCTTGCCTGGGAGGCCTGTTTGGTGGGAGGGAGGCAAGTACCACAACTCCCACCATGCTCCCTGTCCCACACCCCAGCAAGATGGAGCCCTCCCTCCCACCCACAAGCATGTGTCAGCCATTGCATTGTGTACCCTCACCTAACAGGTAGGTAACCATCTTGCTTGGGAGGCCTGCTTGGGGGAGGAAGGCCTGTATCACAATTCCCACCATGCCCCCTGTCTCACACCCCAGCAGGATGAGCCCTCCACCCCACCCAGAAGCATGTGTCAGCCATTGCATTGTTCACCCTCACCTAACAGGTAGGTAGCCATCTTGCTTGGGAGGCCTGTTTGGGGGAAGGAGGCCTGTACCCCAACTCCCACCATGCCGCCTGTCTCACACCGCAGCAGGATGGAACCTTCCCTCGCACCCAGAAGCATGTGTCAGCCATTGCATTGTTCACCCTCACCCAACAGGTAGGTAGCCATCTTGCTTGGGAGGCCTGTTTGGGGGAGGGAGTCCTGTCTCACAACTCCCACATGCCCCCTGTCCCACAGCCTACCAAGATGGATCCTTCCTCCACCCCACCCAGGAGCACCTGGAAGCCCTTGCATTGTTCACCTCCAGCCAACAGGTAGGTAGCCATTTTCACAGGGAGGCCTGTTTGGGGGAGGGAGGCCTGTACCACTACTCCCACCACCCCCTCTGTCCCACACCCCAGCAGGATAGTGTCCTCCCTCCCATCCAGAAGCATGTGTCAGCCATTGCATTGTTCACCCTCACCTAACAGGTAGGTAGCCATCTTGCTTGGGAGGCATGTTTGGGGGAGGGAAGCCTGTACCACAACTCCCACGATGCCCCCTATCCCACACACCAGCAGGATGAGCCGTTCACCCCACCCAGAAGCATGTGTCAGCCATTGCATTATTCACCCTCACCTAACAGGTAGGAAGCCATCTTGCTTGAAGGCCTGTTTGGGGGAGGGAGGCCTGCACCACAACTCCCACCATGCCCCCTGTCTCACAGCCTACCAAGATGGATCCCTCCTCCACCCCACCCAGGAGCACCTGGAAGCCATTGCATTGTTCACCTCCAGCCAACAGGTAGGCAGCCATCAGTACAGGGAGGCATGTTTGGGAGAAGGAGGCCTGTACCCCAACTCCCACCATTCCGCCTGTCTCACACCCCAGCAGGATGGAGCCTTCCCTCCCACCCAGAAGCATGTGTCAGCCATTGCATTGTTCACCCTCACCTAACAGGTAGGTAGCCATCTTGCTTGGGAGGCCTGTTTGGGGGAGGGAGGCATGTACCACAACTACCACCCTTCCCCCTGTCCCACAGCCTACCAAGATGGATCCTTCCTCCACCCCACCCAGGAGCACCTGGAAGCCATTGCATTGTTCACCTCCAGCCAACAGGTAGGTAACCATCTTGCTTGGGAGGCCTGTTTGAGGGAGGGAGGCCTGTACCACTACTTCGACATGCCGCCTGTCCCACACCCCAGCAGGATGGAACACTCACCCTACACCACCCAGAAGCACTTGGAAGCCATTGCATTGTTCACCTATACCTAACAGGTAGGTAGCCAACTTGCTTGGGAGGCCTGTTTAGGGGAGGGAGGCCTGTACCAATACTCCAATCATGCCCCCTGTCCCACACCCCAGCAGGATGGAGCCCTCCCCCCACACCACCCAGAAGCACTTGTAAGCCATTGCATTGTTCACCTTCACCTAAAAGGTAGGTAGCATGTACGTGCAGCCACACATCTTTCTCCAATGAAATGCTGCCATATGCGAACACAAGCCCTCCCCATGCACAAATATGCACACTGACCACGCTGGACACGCACACAAGTAAGCAAAGGGAACGATCACAGATAACAAAGAGTCACACACCAATGGACATACACAAGGAAGACCATGCACAACCATGCACAACACATACCGATGAGTGCATTGCCATGTGGCCCAATCAGCAAGGAGCATGTAAAATTTGAGAAAGCATGTGTGGGCTCATAAATACAAATATGTACATTACAGGTCAAAGTCATGCAGTACAGTACAATGGCCACTCCATGGCCAGATGTGACCTCAGCCAGGGCATACGAATCAATATTGAGAGAACCATTAAACTCATTTGTGCTGGTCCCTACATGGCAACTGGTCCCTGTGAACATGATCACAGCACGATTTCCATGCAATGCATCGACATCTGACAACATGTACGAGTAATGTATGTACCTCTGCATCACGTCATGAGGCACAGTATTGCACATAGAAAAAGATGTGAAGATCAGTCAATTGTGTACTGTACATACACTGGATGACACACAGCTAACAGAATTCTTGCTTAGCGCACAACACCCCGAGTGGGCTGGGTATGCTCAGACGTGAGTCCCAGGCTCTCCACATCACTGGAGTCAAGCTATCCAGGCTGAAGAAGGCTGATAGCCAGAAACCGGTCCTTGGATGCTTGATTCCGGTGTAGGAAACACATGGCTTGGTAGTTCCGGCTGGACTGTTCCCATGAGGCACAGGGTCAAGGCTGATTTGCATATAGCCATTGTCTGACCTAGGGTGGTGTGGAGTGCAAAAAAAACCGACGGATTTAGGCCCAGATCTTTGTACTGGGGTGAATGTAAGACATTGTTCTGCATTCTGTCCATCAACTGTGTTTTTTGCAATTTTCACCCCCAGTGGGCTGGGTATGCTCAGACTTGAGTCTTAGGCTCTCCACATCACAGGAGTCAAGCTATCCAGGCTGAAGAAAGCTGATAGCCAGAAACCGGTCCTTGGATGCTTGATTCCGGTCTAGGAAAGACATGGCTTGGTAGTTTGGGCTGGACTGTTCCCATGAGGCACAGGGTCAAGGCTGATTTGCATATAGCCATTGTCTGACCTAGGGTGGTGTGGAGTGCAAAAAAATGATGGATTTAGGCCCAGATCTTTGTACTAGGGTGAATGTAAGACATTGTTCTGCATTCTGTCCATCAACTGTGTTTTTTGCAGAGTGCACAACACTGACCATTCCCCATCTAATCCACAGGTGACCAAGAACTCACTGCTGAAGACAACATCAATGACCAGCAGACCCAGTCTCCACCACCGGTACATGGACTCTCGGATGTAGACTCCCAGGATTTTCCGGACGATGAGCTCGAGGCCGGCCCATCTGGTGTGCCAGGGAGCACCAGGTCCCAGGACTCCATCCTCCTCACCACCACGTCTGCTGCAACAACAACAGCACAGCAGGGCGCTGCTGTTACGGCCTGTGCCTCCACCACCACCACCACCAGTGTCACCTGTAGCACCCTTCCTGTGCCATGGGATGACCAGCCCACATCAACAACTGTGGACGGCAGGGAGAGTGTGCGGGGACCCACAGTGGCGAGGCAACAGGTCTGTGGCAGCAGAGCAGGTGGGAGGGCAAGGTCACCCCCAGACATCAAGAGGTTGGGACCCCATCCCTGGACCACTTCACCAGAGCCATTGGGGCCTACGAACAGGTCCAGGGAGAAAGTGGCCGGTCTGATGAACTATTACACAAGCTCATCCTGCTGATGAGGTCCATCAACACACACCTTGGACAAATGGTGGACCTCATGAGCCAGCAAGTGGCGTTACTGAGGGACAGGCCTGAGTCCCAAACAAAACCTCCGTCCCCTCTGTTGTGCTGCAGGATGACAGTGTACCATCCTCCCCTGTGGCCACAGAGAGTGGTGCGTCCTCAGACGCTGCTGGCCATGCAGCAGGGTCCCCCCGGCCAAGCGACCAAGGGGGCGTCCAAAGAAGAGCCTGGGAGTCTCTGGAGGCAAAGCACCAGCCAATCGCCAGTCACGGAGCCAGGCCTGAGGGCAACCCTCTTCCCCTCTTCCCCACTGCATTGACTGTTTGGACTGTCCTTCCCCACACTGCCTTGTAAATGGCACATATCTGTTGGACTGGGTAACCACATTGATGTGGTGTCTGCTCTTTCATCGCATTTACCATGACTGTCAACTCACTGCTCCATCACCACCTTCATGTAAATCTGCCTGCACCCCTCACATGTCAACTCTGCAAATAAAATACCTTACACACTTCAATTGTGTCAGCATTGTCTTTAGTGCATCAAATAAAGTTTTCCAAATGTCCATAATGTATTCGAAAGATGTACAGTATGTTGGCATGGATAATTTGGAGGCACCTAGGGAAACACAACAGAACAACATTCACTGGTGTGAGTGTGGCATCACAGACATTACACTACACCAACCATGTACATAAGCCAACATGCAGACAACACAATGGGCAACAAGTGTCAACAAACACGTCCCGTATAAATTCACAGATGACATGTTACTGTCACATTTCCACACACAGGTGACTTGACATCTGGTAGTCTGTACCATTCGCACATAGACCTTCACTACAACAGCAATCTCGCCAGGCAATGCACATGTTGTACTTCGTCACCCACCGTCAAGTGAAGTAGCGGGTGATGAGCTGTTGACGCATGTCTCCACCTTCCTCCTCCCCACTGTCCTCATCACTGGACTCAGGTTCTTGTGCATGCGGGGGCCTTGGGTCCTCATCATCATCCAGGAGCAGGGGAATATTCTTGCGAATGGCCAGGTTGTGGAGCATGCAGCATGCCACTACGATCTTACACACCTTCCCAGGCGAGTATGACAGTGTACCTCCGGTTCTATCAAGGCAGCGGAAACGTGACTTGAGCAGGCCAAAAGTCCACTCCACCACATGACATGTCCTGTCATGGGCCTCATTGGATCGGATTTCAGGCGGGGTCCTGGGATTCCGCAGTGGGCTCAGCAGCCATTGACGGCTGCGATATGCAGAGTCACCTAGGAATGACAAACACACATTGCAATGTTGCACAGGCAGAGGGCAGCAAGTCACACACTCAGCACGCCATATGACTAGGCATACTCACCCACAATCCAGGCATGCTCTGGAAGCAGATTAGCCATCAGCCTGGGCCCAGTGCTGTTCCTCAGGATGTAGGAGTCATTGGCTGAGCCGGGGAATCTGGCACACACATGCGAGATGGTCATATCAGCCAGGCACACCACCGGCACATTGATCGAGTGATAATGTTTTCTATTACGTAAACAGATACCAGGACACCAGCACACCAGGCTGCCAGGTTTAATCCAATTAAATAAACCTGAAAGAATGAGATCTGGAAAAGTGCAGCACAACATAAGTGTAAGGTCAAGAAAAGATGAAGAAGACAGGAACCAGGGCACACAAAAGTCAAGTAGAAAAAGGAAGAGGATGGCACAACAAAGAGAGAGACTAGTGTCGGCACCTGAGTTAACAACCCCAAGTTCAAAACAAAGTAATATAGGGATCCAAAAATTCTTTTTTCTAAAGGACCCCATGACGTCAATTTACGGGCAAACGCAGGAACAAGCCCTCCAATCAAGCCCAATCACACCGGCACCAAGTGTAAAAGAGAATGTGAAGCTACAATCAAATAGTATAAAGGAGAAGAAAAGGGATTCACAGGACACTCATAGTGAGAGTAGTTCAATAAACAATCCACCTGACCAGAAACAAATCTCTCGGTCTTTCGTCAAGCAAAATAGTAACATTGGCTGTGGCGATTCCATTGTGGTAATAGCCCAAATAAATAAGAACGACTCCCAATCTCATGAAAGAGATAAGGTAATAAAGACCAAGGACAAGGGCAAGGTGGAAGAAGTAACACCAAGGAATAAATTAGTGGCGGGGCAAATTGCTGTACAGGATGACTCATGGCCAACCTCCTTCTCCCTACCTGACGACATAAGCTTGGGCATACCACCAGGAATGGAAAAAAACACCCAATCTCAGTTAGAAGCACACCTAAAGACCAGCCAAGGTCCGCA
The DNA here is from genome assembly GCF_964263255.1 of Lissotriton vulgaris. NCBI lineage: Eukaryota > Metazoa > Chordata > Amphibia > Caudata > Salamandridae > Lissotriton > Lissotriton vulgaris. Next base: position 19,715 of record NW_028246438.1, on the reverse strand, counting down.
TGCCAATTATAAATCACAAGAACATGAGAAAAACGGACCAGGGGGTAACGGAAGACTGGAATCTACACCATTGCATCCAGGTGTCAACTCCCACGAACGGGACAAAGGCCAAAACAAAACTAAAGGGTGGTCAAAAACAACTTAAAGCAGGAATCTCCAATTACGATATCATCAATGAGCAGGGCAGACGAAGAATTAGATGTACAGGAAACACCGCCCAAAGAAGAAGATAAGTCCCCATGGAGTAAAACATTATTAAACACCTTAGACCAGGCAATCAAAGCACTGAACTTCCAGTCGGATAAAATGGACGTTCAAATCGACTTAATAAATCTCATAGCGGGCCATATTTCAGGTATAAACGGCAGGTTGGACCACATGGCAACCCTGCTTCTAGGGAGGGTTGATAAGGGATTCTGCACAGAGACTATCCAGCCAAGCTGTGTATGTGGCAAATTAGTGGATAATATGTCAAATTTGCCAGTAATACTAAATGACATACTAAGGGCGGTTCAATCATCAATGGATACAAAACATAACACCAAAACTATGAGCAATACTGGGGCAATAATATCTGACGTAGAATTTGGAAGCCAATACATAGTAAGAGATTCTACCCAAAACAGCTATGTAGAGGAAGAAATAAGCAAGCTAAGTAAAGAAAAATCTGACAATGAAGCAGGTCAAATAGAGGAGGCACAACACGCAATAATCCATACTAAAGTCAAGTTAACAAAAAGACAAAGAAAGCGCGCTAGGAAAGGGAGGGCTCAACTTAAATTCCAACCTTCAACAGATACTCACACCTATCCCATCTCTCATCATACCACTACTAAGAAAGAGAAACCAGCTTCTGAAGTAACTGTTTCAAAACATATAGACATGCCCCCGGACCAATCAGCCCAGTCAAATGCTGTGAATGGGTCCAGCCTGATTATAGATCCCCACTCCTCCCAACCTCCTCAAAATCAAAACAGACACAAGGGATTATACAACCAAATAACCAGAAAAAGAAACAAAAAATACTCCCAGGAACTCAGGATAAAGATAAGATTCAAGATGAGACTGACGAAAGGGTCTTAACTCAAGAGGCCTGTATAAATCAGATAGTAACGATCCACCAGATAGACGAAACGCAAACACTCCAGGTCAAACCAGCAAACCAGGAAACAAGGTACCAAAATGACCCAATCAACGCGGACACCAAACAAAATATAATAGATAAATCTAACCTAAGTCCATCCATAAAAAGAGCAGATGAAAAGGTAAACAAAAGAACACCAATAAAAATTAATTCAAACGAAGATGGACGAACATGCAGTATTTATCAAGCAATCAAACAAACAAGGTGTACTCATATACTACAAAACACGAACATTGATAAAAATACGGACAGGATTAATGAACCAATCACCTACTTTAAAAGAACAGACGGTTCATATGAAGAACTAATAATAAAAACACTGAGTCAAGGTAGAAGAATAACCGTAAATGGTGAAACAACACAAAATACAAAATCAGAAGAAGATACAAAAGCTAAAACGAGCTCACAAACGCAAGCAGAAACAAACAATAAACTGGCATTTATACTGGAATACCAGACAACAGGGCGCCAAGACTTCCTGAATAGAGGTAATATAATGCGGCTATTAAGAGAAATCCCAGAACTGAACGACATAGAATCCCAAGATCTTTTGTCTGTAGAATTTAGGTGTACAAAAAATATTTCAGAGGTAGAAGAGTCCTTAACCACCTGGTCATCCAAAGACATAGTTGATAGAATACTTGCAATGAGTTTGTCCTTTGAAGCCTGGGGCATAGCACTGAGGTGAGACGAACGGAAAAAATATCCATTTCCACTTTTAAAAACCTTAACCATAGGTAAAATGAAAATGGAAGAGGGGAACACCCAAAAATCATGTCTAAAAGGAGCGTGTGCAGTAACTCTGCAAAAAAATATAACACAAAATATAAGGAGACACGAAAATGCAGTGGCGCAAGGAGGCGCTCAGGAACAGATAACTGATTGGTCCTGGGTGGCATCAGCTTTGAGCAATAAATGTTCCTAACATGTCCAGTCATTTAAAAGAAGATACAACATTACATCCATGGATAATAATTCGTAATCAAAAGGAAGCCATTGCTGCAAACCCACACACGATCAGCCTCTGCTCCTGGAACGTTCATGGTTTTAATAGTATGTGGCATGACCACGAAACCGCAAACTTCTTGGATCAACATGACTTAATACTGCTACAAGAAACCTGTAACCTGCGCCAAATCTCCATCCCGGGCTTTATCGAGTTTCACGTCCTCGCCGAAAAACTCTCTAACTTTGGTCACCCTAGAGGAGGCTTATCAGTGTATATCGCCCATACAGATGGCATTCGGAAGAAGTAGACAGTGTGGTAAACTGGATACAAGTAATAAAACTTACAGAGAAGTTGGTCTCTGGTTCAGGTACTTGCAATCTACTAGTGCTTAACGTTTATGTACACCCGGAGAAGAAGGAGAAAAATGAAAAACTGATTACACTACTGACCTTGATCAGGGCCTTGCAAAGCACTCATGAGTCGCACTCCATGATTATATCAGGTGATTTTATTAGCAATCTAACAAAAGATGACAAAATAACTCAAGCTCTTGAAGAACTGGGCCTTTTTATTCTAAATAAGAAAGACAGTGGGGACAGTGGCATACCTATACCTTTTGTAAGCGGTAATCGAAAGTCAACAATAGACTTCACAATACTGAGCACCAGCCTGATATCGAAGGTGAGCGCATTTTCAGTGGTGCAACGTGTGGAAAGGGACCATTTCCCTCTAATTACTAAAATAAAAATGATGGTCACCAAGACGGAAAAACAAAACACCGTCACCCAGCATACCAAAAAATTCAATCTACGTAAACTGAAATGAGGAGGTAAGGATATAAAACCAACAATGGACAAATTAAAAAATGAACTGCTTAGTCTAACAGCGTAAGAAAAAGAAAATCCGGTAAAAACATGGGAACATCTATGTGAAGCAGTAACAAGAAATCCCCAATCACAAATCAAAATTCAAGAAGATTCAATACTGGGAAAAAGCCTTGGTATACAATCATCCTGAGGGAAGAAAAAAGAAAAATCGCACGAGAAGTCCGCAAGCAGGCATTATTGATAAAAAGTGGAATAAAATCAAATAAATCAAAATTGAAAGTCATGCGAAAAAGATATAAGATCATGCTAAGTAGTGCAAAAACATTGTACCAAGAGGAAATGTGGACAAACTTACTAATTGCCGGGAAACACAAAAACGCCAGATCATTTTGGGGTATTATCAACAAACTGACAAGGGGGAACACCCTAAGACAGGAGGCAGGCATTGGAGAAAGTACATGGACTCAGCATGTTGAAAACATGTTTATCGACAGGATGGATGGTGAAAAGAGGCCCTGTAAACCAGAGTGCAAATTATGCACTAGAAACTCCGAACATGCGGAAACTATCCTAGGAAAAGGAGATAATCCACCAGATGAAAATCTGAAGCAATCTTTGGGTAGTGGAAATGAGAACAAACTTGAAAACACACTGGTTGGTAAAACAGAAAAACTAGTGAACGCCGTGCCCAACACCCTAGTAACAACAGACCAGCTTAAAGCTATAATAAATCGCCTGAAAAAAGAGGGTGCAGCGGGTCCTAACGGGCTTCCAAACTCTATCTTTAAATATTCACCTGAATTCTGGGCAGAATACTTAACACCATTCTTCAATTCAATTTACAATCAGAACAAACTGCAGAGATCCTGGAATGGGAGTATAATTCACCCCATTTTCAAACAAGGTGATCACAACGAGCCGGGGAACTACAGGCTGATTTCGCTGATGGATGTTGAGGCAAAATTATACGGCTCATGCCTACTATCACTTCTTCAGGACTGGATGAAAGATACGAACATAATACCAATGTTCCAAACTGGTTTCCGGGCCAATTAGAGAGGATTACCCACGATTTATTTCTTCATACCAGCACTTGCTGGTTGCAAAAAGACTTACAAATTCACTTTGCTTCTTTTCTAATTTTCCCCTCTTCTTTCAAACTTTCACATGCTTTACTCATTTTTCTTATTTATAAGAATTTTGCTTATTACTTAATGTTGTATATGTTCAATGTTTCTGTTTGTTTCAGATTGTTTTTCATTCTGTGTTTGATCATGTTGTTTAGTTTGTAATACATTTGTGTAGAGAAAAGCATAACGACTTTGGTTGAATTCCTCAATGTAAATAAGTCTTTGTATGTCTGCGATTTCTTGTTTTTGACAAACTTCGTTCAATCTTAAAAATGTTTTGGTATAAATAAAAATACCCAGTTGATAGCGACAGCTAGCGTGTTCAACTTTCCTTAAAAGTGGATTTAAATGTAGGTGGCGGGCAACTTTTTGCTGTGTTTACCCAAACTGGTTTCCGGCCAAGGACCGGTACACTAACAAACTTGATAACCCTGGCGCTCCTGAAGGAAAAAGCTGAAAAAAAGGAAGACGAGACTGTACGCTTGCTTTATAGACCTGCGAGCAGCCTTTGACAGAGTGAACAGAACCCGGCTATGGGAAAAACTAAGATCATGGGGTATCCAGAAGAAGCTATTGGAGGCTATTATAGGCTTGTACAGTAACACTTGGGCTCGAGTAAAATTGGGAGACGGTAGCAGCGTAACGGCCGAAATCAGACCACAACAGGGCTTTAAACAAGGCTGTGTACTGGCCCCAAGTTTATTCAACCTTTACATGGCAGACATTGTCAGCCACATGGAGGTCGGGGAATGCCATCCACCCTACTTGTCAAAAATTCCTATCCCTTTCCTGCAGTATGCAGATGACATTGTCGTTCTGAGTCAAACACCAATAGGCCTGCAAAGATGGATCAACAATTTGACAACTTATTTGGAACACAAATGTTTGGAACTGATAAAAGACAAAACTAAAGTTATCCATATTGTGGATCCAAAAAAGCCAACATTCAAATGGTATGCAAATAGTTCCCCAATAAAGGAGGAAACATCATATAAGTACTTAGGTTTGAAATTGGGGCGAGGGCCGACGAAGAAATAACATAAAATCGATCTAAAAGCTAACGCACAGTCTCTGATCTACGCATACCAGCAATTACGAAAAAAACGAAGTTGTCCAAATTATACACACCTGCTGAAAGTGATAAAAGCACAAACCCTACCCTCCTTGTCATACGCACTGGCCACCTGGTGTGGCAAAGAAGCAGGGCTGTTAAACAGACTACAAACAAAAGTATACAAGGCAGTTCTAAACCTCCCAAAATCGTCGGCACCGGCGCAGGTTCGTCTAGAATTTGGCCTTCTAAATCAGAAGTTTTGCAGTATGGGAACCTTTGTGAAACTCTGTCATAAAATACGCATGTCAGAAGATGACTCATTGGACAACCTGTGCTGGAAAGAAATTGACACCCAGCAGAAACTGCATGTTCCAAACAGTTGGGGAGGCTATCTGTCCCAATCCCTGAACTGTATAGAAATTGAAGAAATTTGGGACACGAGGCCAGATAGACATACTTTTGACAAAATTGCAAACAACGCGGTCAAATGGGAATCCTATCTGGAAGATAAAATAAATACTGCAAAAAGACGACACGGGTGGACTGTGATAAATTCATATTCCGGGATAAAACCACAGACCTACCTGGAAAGCCACTTTAAAAGTTCCCTAAAACAAATATATATAAAACATCGACTAGGACTACAGTTTTCAAAGGATTTGTTACCATCCTGGAAAAATTGTCACACTGACCCCCATTGTCGTTTATGTGGATATCAAAATGAAACAATAATGCACTTACCATGTGTTTGCCCGGCGCTTAAGGATTTGAGGAGACGGCTTTTAAAGAACATTTTTAACAAATTGAACATTCGGACATGTAGGCAAGCTGTAATTCGATGGCTAGATGGATCATGTCCTATGTTGGCCTGCAGGGGGGTCAAATATATGATGAAAACCCAATCTCTCTTGCAGCAAGTTGAACATGGAATCACACCACCAAATTGAAATATATGACATTTACTTTGTCATTTGGCAAACAGTTTCTATTTGCTAATATTTTAACACGTGTTTTATGTTCTATGATGATCTAAATGCATTTTGTAATAATTTTTTATAATATTATACAATAAAATTGACTTTGACTTTGACTATTACGGAAAATGTGCTCACTCGCCTGTGGTGGCACAAGACCGATATGTGTGCAATCAATGGTGCCCAAGACGATAGAAGTCTCCCTTCACACCTGCCAATTCTGCTCCGCGAGGAAAATGTATTTATCTGTCCTTGTAGATCACCATGGCTGCAAGAATGGGTTGAGACATCCCAGAAGCGATGGCCATTGTCTCCTGGAAAGATCCAGTGGCAAAAAATGGAGGGCTACCATCACCTTGTAAGTTGGTGTGAAAGCTGTTGGGTAGTGGCAACGAGGCTGCAGGTGGGGCTCCAACAGATCCCAAAGGGTCTTCAGGGTGGCACTGTCAAGACGGAACTTGTGAATGATCGCTATATCCTCCATGTCCTCCAGCAGTGTCAAGTGACGTATCAGATTCGTCCTCCTCCTAGTAGAGATCAAATTGGACACACGCCTTTGACCTCCATCATGAGATGGCCACAGCATAACACGTTCAGGATGAAACAGAATGAACAAACACTGACTTGAGGGATGTGTGACACAACATGTTACATTGGTGTAAGGTTGAGCCACACAGAGGGCACACCTCTCCATTTACAATACACCAGTGCATAAAACACCACATAGGTCAATGTGAATGCACATATTTTCAAGGCCACATTCCACATGTGCACGCCTGGGAGCATGGCATCCAGCCATTGTGCAAAAAATCAACACAACTGTCTCATACTCATCTGCTGTACCTGTCACACCTCAATGCATCATTCAAACTTGGCACACATCCGCAACACAATGATCACAGTTGGCAGTGAATTGACAAGTGCATGTATGAGCACAACATCATACAGTGAGACAAGCCTTGCCGAGGTCATCACTGCCCCACAACACATTCATATGTGTACATATTGTAGAGTCCTCTACAACACTGTCCTACCTCACCAACCATCTTATGCATTTGTGACATGTTAGGGACTACAGACCAATGTATGTCACACATACACAACCATGGCCCATGTAGGCACCTGTGAAGTCAATGGAACATTCAAATTGTGTGCAAGATGATGTGCACTTCACCATGTGGCCACTGTGCACTGTTGTAGTGTTCCTGATGTACATTGACAATGTATGTGCCACAAGTAGCGGTAGCTACCACTTGGCCCCGGCGGTGTGTCACCAGCACCACCCCTTACACAGGTGCGGTTGTCATTTGCATGGAGACATGCCCAAATGGTGGTGGGCATGCTCCGCCACCCAACTCGCAGTAGCTACCGCCTGGCCCCGGCGGTGTGTCACCAGCACCACCCCTTACACAAGTGCGGTAGTGCTGGGTATGGAGATATGGGAAGATGGCGGTGGGCATGTTCCGCCACCCATCTCACGGTAGCTACCACCTGGCCCCGGTGGTGTGTCACCAGCACCACCCCTTACACAAGTGTGGTTGCCATTGGCATGGAGACATGGGAAGATGGTGGTGGGCATGCTCCGCCACCCTACTCACGGTAGCTACGGCCTGGCCCCGGCGGTGTGTAACCAGCACCACCCCTTACAAAAGTGCAGTTGTCATTGGCATGAAGACATGGGAAGATGGCAGTGGGCATGCTCTGCCACCCTACTTGCGGTAGCTACCGCCTTGCCCCGGCGGTGTGTCACCAGTGCCACCCCTTACACAAGTGCGGTTGTCATTGGCATGGAGACATGCCCAAATGGCAGTGGGCATGCTCCGCCACCCAACTCGTGGTAGCTACCACCTGGCCCCGGCGATGTGTCACCAGCACCACCCCTTACACAAGTGCGGTTGTCATTGGCATGGAGACATGCCCAAATGGTGGTGGGCATGCTCTGCCACCCATCTCGCGGTAGCTACTGCCTGGCCCTGGCGGTGTTTCACCAGCACCACCCCTTACACAAGTGCGGTTGTCATTGGCATGGAGACATGGGAAGATGGTGGTGGGCATGCTCCACCACCCTACTCGTGGTAGCTACCGTCTGGCCCCGGCGTTGTGTCACACCACCACCCCTTACACAAGTGCGGTTGTCATTGGCATGGAGACATGGGGAGATGGCAGTGGGCATGCTCCACCACCCTACTCACCATAGCTACCGCCTGGCCCCAGCAGTGTGTCACCAGCAGCACCCCTTACACAAGTGCATTGTCATGGAGACATGAGAAGATGGTGGTGGGCATGCTCCACCATCCTACTCGCGGTAGCTACCGCCTGGCCCCGGCGGTGTGTCACCAGCACCACCCTTTACTCAAGTGCGGTAGTGCTAGGTATGGAGACATGCCCAGAGGGCAGTGGGCATGCTCCGCCACCCTACTCACGGTAGCTACCGCCAGGCCCCAGCTGTGTGTCACCAGCACCACCCTTTACACAAGTGCGGTTGTCATTGGCATGGAGACATGGGAAGATGGCGGTTTGGCATGCTCCGCCACTCTATTTGCGGTAGCTACCGCCTGGTCCCGGCGGTGCGTCACCGCCATGGGGCATTGCCTACAGCCAATGGGAGCGATGATTGCGGTGGCATGATGGAGTTTTGAAAATCACGGAAGGCGTGCTCCTCCACCGCGGAGGCGGTCATTGGATGCTATTGAAAGATGCACCATCGTGGTAGTGCACCCCGGGCCCCTGCGGTGCATCACCGCCATGGAGCATTGCCTACAGCCAATGGGAGCGATGATTGCGGTGGCATGATGCAGTTTTGAAAATCGCGGAAGGCGTGCTCCACCACCACAAAGGTGGTCATTGGATGCTTTTGAAAGATGCACCAACGCGGTAGCGCACCCCGGGCCCCTGCGGTGCTTCACCGCCATAGAGCATTGCCTACAGCCAATGGGAGCGATGATTGCGGAGGCATGAGGCAGTTTTGAAAATCGCGGAAGGCGTGCTCCGCCACCGCGCAGGCGGTCATTGGATGCTTTCGAAAGAGGCAGACCTGGACAGCCAATTGTTACAACTTGGCACCTTATAAATGATCCCAGGGGGCTATACATCTGTGGGAGTGAGCCTTACATTTCCACTGCTCACAGAGCCTTGTGCCTGGGTCCCTAATCTGCTGCTGCCTCCAGAGCCTGCTGCCAGAGACCCTCATCTGCTGCTGCCTCCAGAGCCTGCTGCCTGGAACCCTCGCCTGCTGCTGCCTCCAGAGCCTGCTGCCAGAGACCCCTCACCACTCACTTCCACCACAGGTGTTCCATGTCCACAGGGATGGCAAGGACAGAGAAGATCTGTGCCAGTCCATTCACAAGCGAGGAGCTGAAGGTCCTGGTGGACAAGGTGCTTACACAGTACCCAAGGCTGTATGGTGCCCCCAATGTTGAGGTAAGTCAATGTAAGGGAGGTGTAGGGCAGGGGGGGCAGAAATGTAGTTGTACTGCTGCAGTATATGCCTGAGGGTGTCGGGTTGTGTCATACACTGACAAACATGCTGTCTCCAGGGGGAAGGAGTGTGTGTGTCCCAATGTCACGGTTTTCCCTGCCTGCAGTTGTATGTCTGAGTGGAGTGTGTTACATTGTCAGCCATACAGAGCCACATGATGTTGGACATGCAGGTGCCAGGACAGTAATTGCTTGTCTCTGTGTGCCCTTGTGGTACGACTCAGTGTGAACCCAGAGGCTCTGCACAGTGCCCGCCCACCAAGACAAGATCACATCACTGCACTTACTGTGTTCTTACTCTTGTTCATTCACACTGAAATCAAAATATGCACCATCTCAGCCCTGTATAATTGTACACAACCACACTTGTGTAGATGGATATTCTGTTGGTGAGTCCATGTACCCCGATGCCACACACATGACATACAGATATGTTCACAGGAAATGCTCACTGAATGCTGCCCAGTCATGCACACAGTGAGTCTATGAACAGACACAGGTCCATATGTGATGTATGTAGTGCCCAGACATGCATAGGACTGGAGATGTGTGCAAGTCACAGAGGGGGTTCTGTGCAGTCATCCAGCATGTGTGAGAGATTATCAGGGACCCTGTACACCCTCATAAATGCATGCAATCACATCTGCTTGGCCCATGCAGAGTGCCCTTGTGAGGTGTACCCCAGGGTGGGATGGAGAGAGATTACATTTGGTAATGAGTCTGTGTCTTGCTACTGTACTGATAGATGTTGGTACATGACACTGTGTCACTGATCATTTCCACTTCTTTTCTCCCATGCCTGCAGCTCAAGGTACACCAGATTAAGACCGTGTGGAGGGCCATTGCAGCAAAGGTGCGAGCCCTAGGGGTATCTAACCGACGACGCACCCACTGCCACAAGAGGTGGGACGACATCAGCCGGCTGGCAAAGAACATGGCAGAGATGACCTTGGAGTTGCTACCACACACTGGGCCGCATCTTGGCTGGGACTCATCCTGAGCTGGATGCACGTCTGAATGAGCATCAGCAGCAATGCAGGGGTGAGTATTTGGGAAGGCTGACCTTGGTGAGGGAGCGGATGCATGTGTGAGGGGGCCTGTGGCACCGGTGGTCTATGTGATGTTTGTGGTGTGGGGCTGTGCTGTGTCATGTAAGCGGCTGCTGGTATGGGTGCCAGGGCGCATTGGGCCAAACTGGCCTTACAAAGGTGATTCTCCCTGCTGTGCATTCCCATAGCCAGATGTGTTAGGATCTACATGGTCATTCAGCATTGGGATAGTGTGGGGAATTTATTAGGTGGTGAACAGCAGAGTCCACTATCTAAGTGTGAATTCATGTATGCATACTTTGCATGCACCATGTTCGTTAAGGCCCACACATCTGACAACAATGTGCCCCAGAGTACAACATGGTGTTTGGCATGGGCTACTTGTTTCATGTCCTAATAGGTGTGTGTGTTGTCCCCTCCTGTTACATCAAGGTCTGTCAGTGGTAATAAGTGGTGTGCCCACATCATGTCCCTAGGTCTGGGGAGAGCAAGTTGCGTGTCTGGTACACTTCATCCACAGGCAGGGTGTTGTGCTGTGTGGCCTTAACATGGCTCAGTCATGGCAGATATTCAGGGTTACAGGCACTGTTGTGGTATATATAGTGAGTTGCTACAATGTGATTGCAGAGTGTGGTGGTCACCATGTAGATTTGGGCATCTTCTGTACTGCATTGTTTGAATTGCTTTGTCCTGTTGATGACACTAACCCAACCCTGCATCTCTCTCTCATGCAGATTCGCCAGTGGACACGGAGGAACAGGAGCCGGAATCCAGTGGTGGCGAGAATAGCACTACAGCTGCACAGGAGCCCAGTGACACAGAGATTCAGAAAAGGGGGTGGTGATGGACAGAGCATCTGAATTAAACAGAACACTCGTACCCAGTCAATAGATCAGGGCTTGATCCATCACCGTTTTGTAGCTCACTGCACCATCCCAGCTCAGAACCTGGCTACATGCAAATTAGTCTGTCCCTGGCCCAGTGCATCATGGGAACAGGGCAGACCAAACTACAAAGCCAATTCTTATACTGGAAAGGAAACAAGCTTCCGGGGACCGGTTTCTGGCATTACAGCCGTCTTCGGCCCGGCTTGCTTGAATCCTGATGGTGCAGTGAGCAAGGGACTCACATCTGAGTATACCCTTCCACGCTTATGGTGGACAAAACGATTCAGAAAAGGGGGTGGTGATGGACAGAGCATCTGAATTAAACAGAACACTCGTACCCAGTTAACAGATCAGGGCTTGATCCATCACCGTGATCTGCTTAATTCAGACACTCTGTTCATCACCACCCCCTTTTCTGAATCGTTTTTGGCCACTATAGGTGTGGCAGGGTATACTCAGACATGAGTCCCTTTCTCACTGCACCATCAGGATTCAAGCAAGCCGGGCCGAAGACGGCTGAAATGCCAGAAACCGGTCCCCGGTAGCTTGCCTCCTTCCTGGTGAAGAATTGGCTTGGTAGTTTAGTCTGCCCTGTTCCCATGATGCACTGGGCCAGGGACAGACTGATTTGCATATAGCCAGGTTCTGAGCTGGGATGGTGCAGTGAGATAAATAACGGTGATGGATCAAGCCCTGATCTTTGGACTGGGTAAGAGTGGTCTGCTTAATTCAGACACTCTGTTCATCACCCCCTTTTCTGAATCAGTGACACAGAGGTCACCAGCGCATCAGAGGGGGACCCTGCTATGCAGGAGTAATCCCTGCCTGAGACACAAAGTACATCATCTGATGCCAGCGATGATGCATCCATGTTGGCAGGCGCAGGGAATGGGGACTCTGCATCATCTTCTACCACACAGCAGCCAGTGCCCACCCTCCCATCCACTTCATCTGGTGCTGCCCATGTCCGTGTCAGTAAGAGGGGACGAGTTACATTCACACCTGGCACCGCTGAGCCTGCACCTGTCCCCCTTCTGCCCTCAGTGCTGAGTCTGTTGAGCTCCTGCACCAGCTTTGTGTGGGCAAGACAGCCCTGCTCAATGCCTTCAATGACCATGACAAAAAATTAGGCCAGGTGGTTGACTACGCGGAGGGCATACACTCTGACGTGGGTGGGCTACACCGTACTGTGCAGGCTTTGTTGTCCACAGTGACATCTGCTCTTCAACATGCACATACTCCCATTCCTGCTCCAGTGCCTTTGTCCACCCCCCAGTCAGTGGCCACATCGGATGATAGTGACCACGGTTCCCATACGTCACAGTCACAATACAGCACAAGAAGCACCCAGCAGAAACAACCCAAGCGGGCCCGCCTGCAGACACCATCCCCACACAGGAGCAGAGCCACCCCAGAATGCAAAGACAAGAGCCTGTCAGGGAAGAGCAAGGCCGAAAAAGCTATGAAGCAGACATCAGGCTCACATGCCTCAGAGGCATCACCAGCAAAGGACTTTCCTGTCCCTAAAACTTCACGCAGAGCTAGGTGTGTAGTGTCTATGCCCACTGAGGAGGTGTTGTATGGCAAGGGTACACCTAGGAAGGACTCAGGGCCACATTCCCCCGCCACATCAACTCCAATTCTAAGCCCATTGAATCAGGTGAAGGAGGGCACTGTAGGGGCTACCCCTGGCAAACAGGCCAAGGAGGGCACTGTAGTGGGGACACCTGGCAAACAGGGGAAGGTGGTCCAGGGGCTTAGCCAGACAAAGCGTTCCACAGGATCCAGCACGTCACCAGAGGGAGTGCCAGTGTCAGCACATGATGCGGGTCTGTTGGTGTGTGTGCCTGTTGTATCATCACCAGTTCCCATTGACCCCAGTACAGGGAATGCATTTAGAATTCCCAAGAAGTGGAAAGGCACCCCTCAAACCTCTCCCACCCACACTGTGTCACAGGTCTGCATGCCTCCACCTCCATGTGCCACTACACCACCTGGTTCAAACAGCCCTCCAGCTTACCAAGCCACTGATAGCCCTACATCACCAGTCCGCCTGACAGCCAGGAGTGAGTGGTCGTCCCCCTCACACACCTGTCTCGCATACAGGTGTGCTATTCCTGCCCATTGTTTACCACCTGGGTGTGTTGCTGGCCATGGAAGGGTACAGTCAAACACACTCACTGTGCAGCTTCTCATGTCCTGACTGCACTTTGCCATGCCCACTGGCCTTATCATTCACTGCTGTTCTGTCCTTGCCTGGGCAGCTTCTCATGTCCTGACTCTGCACTTTGCCATGCCCACTGGCCTTACTGTTCTGCCCTTGCCTGTGCAGCTTCTCATGTTCTGACTCTGCAACTTTGCCATGCCCACTGGTCTTTCTGTTCTGCCATTGCCTGTGCAGCCTCTCATGTCCTGACTCTGCACTTTGCCATGCCCAATGGCCTTACTGTTCTGCCCTTGCCTGTGCAGCTTCTCATGTCCTGACTCTGCACTTTGCCATACCCACTGGCCTTGCTGTTCTGCCCTTTGCTGTGCAGCTTCTCATGTCCTGACTCTGCACTTTGCCATGCCCAATGGCCTTACTGTTCTGCCCTTGCCTGTGCAGCTTCTCATGTCCTGACTCTGCACTTTGTCATACCCACTGGCCTTGCTGTTCTGCCCTTTGCTGTGCAGCTTCTCATGTCCTGACTCTGCACTTTGCCATGCCCACTGGCCTTACTGTTGTGCCCTTGCCTGTGCAGCTTCTCATGTCCTGACTCTGCACTTTGCCATGCCCACTGGCCTTACTGTTCTGCCCTTGCATGTGCAGCTTCTCATGCCCTGACTCTGCACTTTGCCATGCACACTGGCCTTACTGTTCTGACCTTGCCTGTGAAGCCTCTCATGTACTTGCTGTGCACCCTGCCATGCCCACTGGCCCTGTTGCTCTGCTGTGTTGGACTCTCCCATGTGCAGCCTCTCATGTACATGCTGTGTACCCTGCCATGAGCATTGGCCCTTTTGCTCTGCTGTGTTGGACTCTCCCCTGTGCAGCCTCTCATGTACTTGCTGTGTACCCTGCCATGGACACTGGCCCTGTTGGTCTGCTGTGTTGGACCCTCCCCTGTACAGCCTCTCATGTACTTGCTGTGCACCCTGCCATAGACACTGGCCCTGTTGCTCTGCTGTGTTGAACTCTCCCCTGTGCAGCCTCTCATATACTTGCTGTGCACCCTGCCATGGACACTGGCCTTCCTGTTTGGAGTTTGCCTGTGTGCGTTCTCTTGTATGTGATCAGCATTTAGTGCCTTGCTCTTGTCTACTGATGTTCTACTGTCACATCTGTGCAATATGTGAATAAAGACAGTTACTCCTGTTGTCTGTTTTGTCAGTGTCCTTGCTGATTAAAGTTATTTTGGTGTGTGCATTTGGTTGACTGTGCCCCATGCTCTATGTGTCACTTCAACATTGCCAAGCTCTTTGCCCGCATCACATTTTTTAACAGGGCTGACAGGGTCTTCAGTCCATTCAGACACTGATACTTGTGTTATCTGTGATGTCTAATTTACCTGTCATTCAGTTATCTTTTTCGTGGTCTGTTATTGTTGGCTACATTGTTCACATGTCAGGTTGGGGGACACTGCCAGCACAGGGTGTTATGCTGTGCACAGGTTTTCATGCAGGCTGGGCAATGGCATGTATGTGTGCTATTCCTTTATGTGTGCCCAGCTGTTTATGTGTATGGTCATCTTGTGTTGGCCCTTAGTCCTGGTCCCATGGCCTACATGAGATTTGTGGTCTCGGGTAGTCAAGAGGTGTCCACTGTGAAGGGTGTGACTTTGTAGGGGGTGTAGATGTGTGTGTGTCCCTGGATTGCGAAAGATACACATGTGACACCCAGGAGTTGTTTGCCTGTTGTTTGGATTGTTCTGCCCTGTGGGCAGAACAATGCCCACAACTAGTCCCAACTAGTCCTGGCGGTGCATAAGGATGGTCCAGTGGTGGCAGCAAAATTCCAAGAAGCAATGCTGGTCGTTTGCTCCTGGATGTCAACAAATTGTCTGAAACTTAACTCGGATAAGACCGAAGTTATGACCTTTGGCAACCTATCCCCGGAATGGTCACCCATCTGGTGGCCAAGCCAGATGGGACCCCGCCTGTCCCAGTTGCCAAGGTCAGAAACCTGGGAGTTATTTTCGACAATAAGCTGGTCTTTAACCATCATGTAAACAAGGTAGTATCATCCGCCTTTTATGTCCTGAAGAAAATCAGGAAACTCATGCCCTATCTTCCAGCATCAGCAGGGAAAACTCTCATTACTACCTTGGTATTCTTGAAGATGGACTACGGGAATGCCCTCTTTCTGAACACTCAAAAACAAGTCCTAATGAAACTCCAGTCCATACAGAATGCGGCAGCCAGAATTCTGCTCGGTATTCCCCGACGCCATCCGACAACTACAGCCATTCGACAGCTTCACTGGCTAAAAGTTGAAAAACGTATTAAATTCAAGGCATTATGTATTGCCTATAAAGCCGTACACAATATAGGACCCAGGTTTCTGAGAGAGGCCTTTAAACTGCACACCCCAAAGAGACAGCTCAGATCTGCAAACATTTGCATGCTCTCAGTCCCTCGAACCAAAACAGTGACCTGGGGAGACAGGCGTTTCATGGTAGCAACACCAAAGCTATGGAACACCCTCCCTCTGATCATTAAAACCGCCCCCAACCTGGTAGGTTTCCGTAAGCTCCTTAAAACCTGGTTATTTGACCAGTAAGCTGGTGGGCATCGGTCCTTATCTGAGTAATCATATGCGCCGAGACACCCACGGGTAATTGTCGCGCAATAAAAATCTCAAATAAATAAAATAAAAAATATGGTTGTATGCACGTGTGAGTTGTCTGCTGTGCACTGTGCAGTGTGTTGGTGTATCCGTGCTGTTCTGTATGACTCCTACTTGTTCTTTTAGTCACTTATGAGTGTGCAGTGTGTGACTTGCACATCAGGGTTGTGTTTGTTTGATCATCCATGTGTCTTGAGTCTGTTTGTGTAGACTGTGCAACCCTGCTGCTCCACACTGCCTTTGTGGTTGTGTTTCTCATGCATTGCAGGCACATGGTGCCTTTTATCCTCCTGTATGGCATGGTGTGTGTGGTGTGATGCCATCCCCTATTTGTGCCACTTATGCGTACCCATTGTGAGTCTGCACTCCCTCTATTTGAGTATGGTACACCGCTTACATGTCGACTACTGACATGCAAGACAGTTCACTTTGATGTCAGTTGTCCCCTTGGTTTACATGTGTGTGTGCCTCCCCATCACTTCATTTGTGACACTGTGCTTTGTGGTGCAGTTCTTAGGCCAAGGGTGATTTTCCACTATGGACATTGCCCCAATGGTTTATGTTTGCTGTTCTTGTGCTATTATTCAGTCAGGATTGCTTATGTGCACTTCATCTGTGTGTGCTGCCCAGTGCTCTGGTCAAGATGGCTGTCCTCTTGTATCCCAGAGTGGTGATTCTGTTGTTGTTGTGTTGGCTTATGTGTGTTGGCTGTGGTATTCCTTCACTTGCTGGGTGTGCTGTTGTGTCTGTGCTGTGCTGATTTGTGTTGTGTGTGTTGAGGTTGTGTCAGTCACGTCTGTGTGTGACTGTTCTGCTTGGTGTGCGCACACTGCTTGTTGTGCCTACAGTGCTGTGTGTATGTGGCCTTGACATTGCCTGATGTGCATCCCTCGATGTCCTGTAGTGTTTGTTCATTTTTTATTTCATGTGCATCTGCAGTTGGTTTCATGTGGCAGTGTAGTTCTGTGATGGTGCACTTCTTGTGTGATTTGTGGTATGTTGTGTGTGTTTTGTTCCTGAGTGACGAGGCTGTGCACTCCTGTTGTGTCTGTGCTCCCATTGCCTTTCCACAGTTTGGCTGACATGGTATGTCTGTTTCTGATGGGGTTCTGTGTGTGTTTCTGTAGTGTATGTGTGTTGTTTTTGGGCAGACATCTGCTCAGGCATCCCTGTGTGTGTGTTATATTTGTGGCTACACCCAGGGTGTGGGTTTGTTTGTGTGTGTATGTACTGGCAAGTATTGGCAGCCTTCAGTGTGTGTGGCAATGGTGTTGTGTGTTGTGTGTTCCTGTGCAGCCACTCCTGCAGTGGCTGTCTCCCTGGTTGTTTGTTGTGTGGTGCAGGGTGTGGATTGAGCTTGCTTGTTGCTGTGCTTGATGCTTGTTGCTGTGCATGGGGGTGCACAGGATGGGCACCTGGCCTGTGCCTTCATGGGGTGTGTTGATGTGTGGTTGGGGGAGGTGTGTCCCTGCGGTCTTCGTGCCCTGCCCATGCCTTGGACTGGCTCTGCCTTCTGCATTGTGCGCATGTGTTCACCGCTGCGGGGACGTGATCGGGACCGGGACGTTGCTGCAAATTCGCGGTCGATGTGTGTCCAGGATGCAGTGGGGTGACTTGGTGGCAGGTGGGTCATTAACGAGTGCCCTTGTGGATGTGTTGTTGCCCCCAGCAGGGTGTCTGTTCTGGATTTGGACCCTGTGTCAGCCCGTGTGTTGTATGTTGTATTTGTGTAGTTGCGTACCTGTGGCGGCGTCCGCGGCAGCCCATGACTTGATAGTGGTGTAGAAGGTACAGCACCGGAAACACATGTAGAGCTGGGTCCATGGCGGTCGTGACCGGGTGGAGGGGACTGGAACTGTGGTATTGCGCTCCGCTGTCTAGTTTCCGCTTCCTCTGGTTGGGCAGTGACTCCGCTGCGATGTGTCTGCTTGTTCGGGCCATCCTAATTTGTGGAGCGGGCGGACATCATTCCGCATGGTGGAGAGTCTCCATTGGCTCCCACCGCCGCGGTGGCGGGCGCACTTTGATGGCGGTGCGTGTGGCTCCGCGGCGGAAAGGAATTGACCTATGATTTCCAATACTAATATGGCGGACGTGTTTCCCACTGCTCGCGGGCGGAAAAAGGCGTTTTTCTGCTCCGCCAGCACCACGTGGTGCCACCGCCCGACATCCTAATGGACCCCTCAGTGTGCTTGTTTCATTTAATGTTATTCATGTTGTAATTATTTTTAGTGTTTGTTTTAAATGTTTGGAATATGTTATTTTATTATATTATTGAAAATAGTTCCTTTTTATGTTTAAATATTATTTTCTGTATAGTTTATGTGTATTTTATCGATGTTTGTGTTGTTGATATTATTTATATCGTTGTTTCATTTTATTTTAATGTTATAGATATTTTGAGTTCTTTATTTTTGTTGTAGATATTTTTGTCATCGAGATTTTTGCAAACAATATTTTTTTATCAATGTTTGTGTTATTTCTGATTTGTGTATTGGGTGTCGATATTTTGGTATACAATATTGTTGAATCGATATGTTTGTAGTTCAATGTTATAGTAGTTGATGTTGTATCAGTGAACCGGCTCTGTGCTAACTTCTCCGCTATTAAATATCTATGTCTGCCTTCTGTCACACATAGTGGAGAGTTGCAGTCTGACCTTTTTTCATTCACATACACATGATATTTTCCTTGTTATCTACCCAGGTTTGTGAAACCTTTGACCTCAATCAGGGCCTTAGTCAAGTGGTGACCTGTATGAGCGCTACCTCCCTGAAGTTGAGTGGTGATAAGACGGAGGCCATGATCCTGGGTAAACATGTCCGGCTTTGGGGCCCTCAAAATTGGCCCCAATCCCTAGGACCTCTCCCCACACCGTCTTTCAAGGTTAAGAACTTTGGTTGTGTCCTTGATGACAAACTATCAATGAAACCTCAGGTGTCTCAAGTTACCTTTATCTGTTTTGATGTGTTGAAATGTGTGAGGAAGATCATTTGGATGATCCCTCAATCTGCCCAGAGGGTTGTAATTCAGGCCTTAGTTCTATCTAGACTGGATTACGGTAATGTCTTGTCCTGCAGAATAAACCAGGCATCTGACGGACCTGCAGATGGTTCAGAATTTGGCGGCCAGACTGATTTACGGCTTGCCAAATACACCTCAGTCTCACATATGCCAAGGATTATGCAAGAGGTTTTACAAACAAACGTCATTGGTTCCAATATAGTTTTGCGAGTGTATTATATGGTGAGGTCCCACAATCACCCACATAATACACAAGCATCCTCACACCAAACGTCCTTACCATATTAACCCTAGTCTAAGCTCAATCCTTCTGATCTTGCTTCCACACTTGAAAGCATTGTTCTTGTCCCTGCAGGAACATGCATTTTGTCTCTG